>NW_019091194.1:651649-1278445 GCF_002217175.1 Folsomia candida | reverse complement strand
GCATAACAAGTATTTACTGTAAATTATATTTTCACAAATTTCTTAAAAAAACATACTCACGGAAATCTCCGAGGTTTTCGTCTAGAAACGAATAAAACATGTCATAAATAATCATAAAGGTCACATTAGCCCGAGAAGAAAGTAGAGTAAGTCAAGTCAGCAGAACTCGTGTGACCTGACTTGCACGAATTTCGCACATTAAGCCAAAGCCAACACTATAAATAATCTGTGTATTAAATCCCCTTTCTTTACGATGAGGCTCAAACCGTGTAATGCAATCGCATCTCAACAGATATCAAAAGTACAAGAATTATCCATTAACTCGTCCTCAGCTTTAGGCTTCAGAGAACAATCCGTGTCCTTCCCTGTTCCTCATGGTGCAAATTTTAGCAGGAATGTGTTTTCAGTTCTGCAGAAACTGATTAAAATTAGCATAATTCATCCCCCAAATTTTTCAATTAATAAAACGCACGTAACCAAGGGGTGAAAGCAGTGTGTCATACGCCAAAGTGAATATCATATCGTTTTCGAAAATTTGTTAAAATTGACGTGTCTGACGTTTTTTCGACATTTGTGTCAAATTTAACAGGTGATGACCTTTATGTGACCTTTTTGTGACTTTTGAGGTCAAAATGATGGTAACCATTAAAATTGGGGTTAAATTTCCGTTCAAATTGACACATGTATCAAATTTAACATTTAGTGACCATTTTTGACCTTAAATGGTGTGACCTACAGTGCCCATCTTCAAACTCATCCTGTCCCTAGACGTTAGGAATTTACGTTTAAAGTTTCAATTCTCTATGTTTTTCTTTCAAAAGTTATCGAACCAACGGACAGACGCGCATAACGATCTTATAAAGGGCTTTCACCCCTTAATAAATACCTCGTCAATACAATCTAAAACTTGCACCAGGTCGAATTACTAGTTCACGTAGCCAAAAGAAGCCAACACTTCCCCCCAAATCTGGCATGTCACCCAAAACTCGAGAGTAAAACACAGTAGTCTCTCCGTAATTTGAAATTTGACCCCGCCCGACAAGTAATTGCTCATTTAGAGAAACCTGTAGAGAAAGTTGCTCACTAATTTCCACGTGAGTTCAACCACTGCCACTGCTCCTGTTCCAAACAAAAGTCATAAAAGAAGAGTGGGAAGAAGAAGAAGAAGAAGAATTGTGAAATGAAGTGGTACAAGTGCTGGGAAGAAGGCACTAATTGGAATGTGAGGTTGTACCTACGAATCCTGCACCCACCAACTTTCTCCAATAATAAGAAACTTTGTCGTGAACTCGATTAGATTCATAGGGCGGCAAGTAAGAAGAAGAGGGTTGGGTGAGAGGTTGGGTTACAAGGTTTCGGAGAACATTTGATTACAGAAATTCCATTTTGTCTCCGTTTCTTTCTCTTCGTTTTCTCAGAAAAGGCGAGAAGTTGTGTAAGAAGGTGGACGGACATTGAAGAATACATGTTACGAAATAGGTAAAGGCGGCCAAACACTAACTATTTGTGTGTGGGTGTAGTTAGACAATGAAGTGAATCTTGTTGAGTAATTCTTAGTTTTAATGGTCTTGTATTATGTAGCATCAATTTGCAAGCAATTATGTTAGAGGTCCGTTTTAAATTGTAAGATTTGGACGACGTAAATAAGAAATTTTACAAGTTTTCAAAACCATAAAAGTTTGTGACAGGTAGCTGGAGGCGGCGTTATTATTCTTATAAAAAATAGCATCTCAACATTTGTTTGCATATTTTTCAAATTGAAGATATTCCTCAAGGTTAAAAAAACTGAAATCGTACAATTTTATGAAATTCTGAAAGTTATGTAATTTTTATTAATTTAAATAATCACTGATTACTCACGAATTATTTTTATCTCGTACTGAAACTATATTAGTACTTTCTTTATAGACTATGCTCTTATAAATAATAGCTGATAAGTAAGTTATTTACCTTTATTTTTGTCGTATTTTTAACTTCCTTGAATAAATTGTACTGTTCAAATTCACACTTCACTTCGACATCAATTGTTTTTCACTACGACTGTAGTTGTTCTAAAGTTGTTCTATTGTTCTTCACCCAGTCTCACACGCTAGAGTCACTCGAGCTGTAGAGCTGAAAGGTATTGAACAATCAACAACACAAAATTTGTCAAGCAATCCAAGTCTGCATCCGGTTGAGGAAAATCAATAGTTTTCCTTTGATAAGAGAATAGTTGAGTGAATTCGTGGTTGTAAGTCCGGTTTTCAATTTTGACCTGCAATTGAAAAATTACAAAACATGAAGTATGACCACACAGATGACAGAGTGGATATGCAACCAAAATAGCAAAAAATGCCGTAAAATTTGAAGATTTTCTTATATTTTACTTAAATTTTCTACACTTTGCATGAACAATAAATACTTTTTGCAATTAAATTCATCCACAATTTTGGTAGAAATTTTAGACAAAATTTTATTTGAGAGTGAAATACCGTTTCATTCTTGCACTTATGTACATATTTGTTCAGTTTAACATTTACCACAACACAAATGTCACAATAGCATAGAATGCAGTCAGAAAATTAAATGTCATTTGATGGCATTTTGAGTTGGAATGTTGTAATGGGTTTTTATCAGATATAAACAATTTACATAATTGCGTAACATGCCTGTCGTCCGTCGGTCTTTGTCCGGGTAAAAAATTCTATCCAGCTAACGAAGTTGCCTTATGTATTTGCATAAGATTACATAAGTCAAAAAAAGAAAGTATATAGTAAAAAATTCTACTATCGCATGCAGATATTTGCGCAGGGAGAGATAGTCAGTCCTCCGGGGGTAAGAAAAAAGTGCACATTTTCTGCATTGATAACCTCACTCTTACGTATTTTCGACTGCCTGTCTCGCTTAATAATAGACAAGTTGAGGAGGAGTATGGAATGAATTTTTTCACGTTGCATGCAGAACTGCAAGACAGGTGAAAGTAAGTAATGAAATGGTGCATTTGATCTCTAATTAAATTGTTCCATCTGGTCGGACAAGTTTCGTGAGGAGAGAAAGAAAGTGAGATTTTTGAGGTGGGCAAGTTTTATATTATGCATTTCTAGATACTTATTTCTTCCCGTGAAACTTTCACTTTTGGTGGAAATCGTTATAATCTTTCTTTCTTTTTATTGAGAGGCCAGACAAATACGGTTTTTGCACAATTTTTTTGCAAAAACTTATGAGAAAGTTTCAACTAAAGTTTAATTTTGCCGTGTTACGTCATTTCATGATTTGATTGCAGGAAAGATGTTCAAAGTAAAAATGAAATTTTTGTAAAACTTCATTTTGCACCATTTTTCGCGATATTTGCAATATTTTCGAGATTTCGTGACAATGATTGAAGAGTGTTGCTTATTTGACTAAATTATTTAAACCTGATTTCTGTCGCTTTGTAAATTAAATTTCCAACAATATCAAATATGGGGCAGAGATCTGAAATATTAAGAAATAAAGAAGTTACGGTCGCCTTTGTGCTCCCAAGTATGCAAATAAGATAAACGAATTCCACTCATACTTTAGGGAATAAAAGAATAACGCGGAATAAAAAAAGAAGGACAACAATCGTTTCAAGTTTTCCACATGGCATGACTAGATAAAAGAAAAGAAAGTCCCATTTTGACCAGAATGGGTTTGCCAAGGAGCAACTATTTATTTTTAATGCGTGATGTGGGAGTGGGCCATTACCTGGTTTACTTTCTCTACTTTCATCTCAAGTGGCCGCGGAAGCCGTGGGGACATCTGGGGAACATTAACATTGTAGGATAGGGGAGGGAGAGGTTTGTACATCATGGGGACATCGAACAATCGTGGGGACATTGTCCCTCTGTCCACACCCTTCCGCGGCCACTGATACATACTTTCGAAAAGAAAAACAGACAAACTCTTGGGATCACGGGGAGCAATTTGGATATGCAAAAATAAATGGACACATATGGAGAGACATAAAAAGTTAAATCTTTTAAAATTTATTTAACCGAGAGAAAGTTTTTTAAATTTTGTGAGCAATAAATTATTCGAGGAAAGAAATGCATTTATTCATGAAGTGGGAATTAACCGTCTTTTCTGTTATTACATATTGCGTTTTGTTCGAAATTAAAGGTTCAAGAGGGACGTTAAGTATGTAGTAAAACTGATATTAAAAGATAAGTGAGGGGCATTATTTCAAAATTCTGGAAACTTGTATCTAATAAAATGAAAGATTATTTTTTAGCTCACAAATTTTTAGTGGTTTTAAAATTTCTTATTTTTATTTCATAAATATTATGAACCTTCTTAAAGTTCACGGAGAACGAAAATTGTACGGGAAAAAAGTTTCTGGTCTGTTATCGAATATCGTTGGATAAGGTAAATAACATCGTATCGTGCATGATGTGATGTAATTCTTGGGAGAAAGTTGGTGAAAGGAAATTGGCTGAAGAATCCAATTTAGGCATCATCATGGTATAATGCTACCCACTAGAAAATAAGTTTTTCGTATATTTATCCATCCATGTGTGTATGGAACGGAATAATGGAAAACAGCAGGTATTTTCTTTGTTCTTTTATGATTAACAAAACCTGTCAAAATTATGGGAGCAGGTCTAGGTTATATTAAATTTTCAAATTTTATGAAAACTGGATAAGATCGTATCGCGTTTTGAATGAAAAGTTGTAGAAAAAAGGTGAAGGTTGAAAGTTGTATAAAATAAATTGCGTAACTTAAAGGTTGCTTAACGTTTTGGAAACATTTTTACATATACGATGTAACATAGTAGGTTGGTTCATTTGACGTGAAATTCTGGAGGATTTGATAATCACTTAAAAAATAATATAATAAAAAAATAATCATGGGAATTTTGAATTTGTAAAATCATGGGAAATGTCCCCTTTCTCCCCAGAGTGAGATTATGTCAGTCTCCGATGTAACATAAATGTCATCTCGGATGTGAAGTGTATAATTTTTGCTTCTTATTATATACATCTCAACCCTATATTTTTTTACTCTTTGGCTTCTGACCCAGGAACAGGTACCAAGATTTTCTCCTCAGAATAACATCGCAATTTTACTTCATCACCAATCGGTGGCCGCGGAAGCTGTGGGGACATTAACATTGCAGGATGGGGGATGGAGGGGTTTATATAACATGGGCAGATGATGAGAACATCAAATAATCGGGGGGACATTGTCCCTCTGTTCCGCGGCCACTGTCCCCAATAATATTATGAACAACGTACATAAATCCAATTTAAAATCTGAGCATGAAAAAGTTGAAAAGTTGTTCTATGAAGGAAAAAGCTGACTTTCACCATGACTTCCTTTTCAATTTCGTACAGCTATTAGTACATACATCTGATGGGAATAAGGTGTTTGTTGGATAATTTATATTTTTAGAAACTCGAGCACTAAGGTTTTAGCTGGATATTACGGTTTAAGAGGTCTGACGCGATTTAACTATAACTTTCACCACCACATCAACCGTGTTATTTGATCTCTATAATTTATATTTGATGCATAAGTAGGCTTACTTTTTCATTCTTGAGGACCACAAAGTGGGAAAGTGATCGTAATTGGGTGGGAATGAAAAGAGGGATTAATTCCTGCCGTGTTGCTGGGGTATTGAAAAGGAGAAAGTTTGAAGCCGTAGTTTGGAGGGCAACCTCAATAAATCTGGTTAACCTAGTTATGAAAGGGATTTTTTGTTATATAGAAAATCGCAAGCAGCAAGAGGATAAAGAATTGAGAAATTTCTGGTATGGCTTAGCTTTTTGGTTGACTTGGTCTTTTGAAATGTGCAATTTCTTTTTGAAGATTTTCCAATAAAGGACTCGAGCATTTTCAGGTATATTAATACAGGATTTTGAATAACTTGTCGTTAAAAAGTGTACCCGCATTTGGTGGAAGGCAGCTTAATAATATAGTATTGCTTAAATCGGTTAAAATTGATTTTTTTTTCTACCGAAAGTACAGTTTACAAATTTTTCGAAATTTCCCACAACTTCAAAAGTTAAAATTCTTAGATTTGTGTATCATGTTCATCGAATTAATTCTGCAACGATTTATTCGCAAAGTTTTTGCGAACTTTTTTCTCTTTCTCTGTATGCCGATTTTTTTTGCAGTTTGAGGTATTTCGTGAGGAATTAGCGTTAATACACCGACTTTGTTGTGCAATCCGTAAATTAGGACGAGCCAGAATCGGAGTGAAGTTTTGTTCTGCTTACAACTACAACTTTCAATAAGTTTTCCGACTTGTTTGTCCCAACTCTTGTATGCATTTGATCTGCTCTTGTCTGCTAAAGACTTTTGAGGTCGGTTTAATGGAGTGGAATCTCATGAATCTGCTTTCTCCAGTGTGTGATTCTGACAGCTACGTTCTGGGTGCAGGCGGTATTTTGGGGGAGGTGGTGAAAGTTCGTCTTTAAAACGAGTTAACATTAAAAATTTAGAATATTTGTATTTTCAGTTAACTAAATAATTAAGTAAACTATAATTTTAGTACTTAACCCTAACGTAAACTAGTCCAATAATGTAATCCATAATCTGATTAAATTATCCAACATCAAGAAATCGTGAATTATAGATTACTGAGTATTTTGGATTACGGATTATTTAAAATTTAAAATTTCTTCTGGGATTATTGGATTATGGATTACACTCAATGAAATCAGATTACTTAATCTGATTAAAGTAATCCTAGGGTTGTCCATCCCTGGTAATAATGTATCTAAAATATATATATAGCTTTTAAACAATTAGGTACATAAATATGGTTACAAATAACTATCCTTATTCCATATAACGCAACTCACCTCCCGACATTGCTTTTAACTCAACCATTTAAAATAATTAAATCGCCTCTTAACTATTACAAAACATGAAAAACTGCAAAAAAACACGCAAATCCCAATTACGGCATAACCACATCGTCCAATTCAGACGTCTCCAGCCTGCTCCTGGCATAGTGGTTGTCTCCGATTATACGTCATCCTCAACTTTCTCCTCTATCGCACATACGTATCATATCTGTTTCAAAGGCTTTGAACACGTTTTGGCCGACTTGCAGAGACACATGAAACCTATGCAGAAGACTAAATTTGGCTGCTGATACCCTGAAGGAAAAGTGAATCGAAGGAATTCACGCGGAAGGAGTGAGATTAGTTTAGAAATGAATTATGACTCGCCCTCCGGGACGTTGGGAAGAAGAAGCTTTCACTTCACAAAAACCAATACGTTCTCCAAGAAGAAGAAGAAACTCACTAACCAAACTGAATTTGAATGCAAACACTTGATCTGTGAAATCTAAAATTAAATTAAAATCGCCTCCAGAGAAGAAGTCAAGCTTGTTTGGTTCTTATTAATTTCAGAGATTTATTTGATCGTGGTAGTCTGTTTGTCGATATTAAAATGGAAATCTGTCCGTCAAACAAACACCCGCGAGACGGGGTGGGCCTCCTTGTTACGTAATGGGATAATCAGAGGGTGGATATGTATGTACATATTTGCGAAAAATTCCTGAAACATCTATGTAATACTTATATACAAAAGAAAGCCAAAAATATTTACGAAGTATGTACGAAAAAAACATGAGTTTGAATTTTGGCAAAAAATTGTATTTAGTTTTCTGGATTTTTTGTACCTCAATTTCTTTGTGTAAAAAAATTTTATATCACATTGTTGAAATATGTACACAATTGTCTGTATATGCATTTTTGAAAAAATAGCTATAAAAAAATTCGTATTTTTCAAAAATTTGTGGAAATATCTATTTTTCATGAAAACTTTGAAATATATAACAATATCCAAAAATATTTTTAAACTTTTGTGATCTATACGAGTTAGCAAACACACCCACAAAGTTTGACCGTCAATCGTCATCAAATAAAAAAGTTGAAATTAAATACATATCCGTCCCCCGTGATAATCAAATATTACATAAATCCGGTGAGATAGCAAGATAAGTCGCCACCATGAATTAAGATAATCGCATCAGAATGTCTGAATTTAATAAGATGTTTGTTCTTCTTGTGGCGTGAGAGGTGAGTGGTTGGCTGGTGGTTCAAATTGGCCCAGAGAGATTATAAATCATAAATCTTTCTCAGACTACCTCCTCACACAGACATATTTCTACCAACTTTCACCTGGAAGGAGGAATTTGCAGAAAGGTGGAAGTACTTACGACGCACTGCGCAGCCAAGTAAATAATATTCATGAACGTTATGTAATTCGGTAACAAATTATATTTGCTCTTGTACAACAAAGATAACGTATCTTTTGTGGGAGGCTATATTAAATACACGTAAGTTATCTTTAAGTTATGGTATGTATTATTATACGTAGTAACACGTAAAGTAATTTATTATAACCCACTTATAATTAATACTTGTCAGTCATGAAAATAAACTTGGAAAATTTTGACGCCAAAAATATATTAGAAACATTTTCAGGCCAAAAATGAATTAGGAAGATTTTGACGTCATAAATAAATTAAGACTAAACAATTATATACTCACACAATTTTTAAGATTAAACTATCTTGCGGCGATAATGTTTTAAATTTTAAATAGATTTTGTTTTCAAATTTTTGCTATTTTTTGGTAATTTGTCCAGTTTTCAATTTGTGCAATTATATATTTCCTATGCAAAAATTTTGCAACATCTACAAAGTTATACCTTACTTAACTCTCTTCTTCCATCTTCTTCCTACGCATTGGTTTAAAAGTGAAGGTGAAATGCAACTACATAAGTTTAAATATTTACCCAAGAATATTATGAAATATGTAAAAGTATGAAGAAACACAGCCCCCATCAGCTTACAACTGGGATAATGGAAGTCAAAGGGATAAAGAAGGATTAAGCTTCCTGGATTTGGGAGACTTTCAACTATTTGGATAAACCTGTTTTTTAGAATTTTGCTAAATTCGTCGTTTTAGGCTTAGTCTGGCCGGGTTTTTTGTTTACGTACTTATCGTGTTTAATCATTTAGGAAAATATGACACTAATCCAGTCTATATTTTTGTATTTAAGGGGATACAACTTGTTTGAATATTTAATTAATAAGCCGTATTATCGAAACAGACGTACTTAAAATAGCGTCGCAGATGGTACTTAAATTCGACATGTAGCAAAATAGGTACGATTTCTGTATGTTCATATGTCTATTTTCCCTCTATTTTGGCGTAATTCCTTCCTCATTAAATTATGCATGACGAAAGAGGTTATTTAAAGCTGATGGGAATTTGCATTAAAAGAAGGACAGGGATTTTATTCCGCCCTACAAACCGGAAAGGTAAGGCGAATCTCTTTTAGAAATACGCACAACGAGCTTACACACGTGTTCACCTGGTCTAGTTTTGTTATCCATTTGGCTTTTAAATAGATTTCCGGTAAAATTGTAAGCCCCTTAATTTTGTACATGTGTAAGTATTTTTGGTTGTTTCTATTTCAAAATAGGTTCAGCATAAGTTTGTAGGAATATTTTTCTGCGTGTTTTCATACTGTAATTTTGTATAATTTTGATCTGGTTTATTTTTGCACTAGCAGTAATACATAGGTATACAAATTATTATAACTGTGTTCTGGATGGTTAAAAATTTGTGCAATAAACGACCAATCGTTGGATAGCAATACTTCTTCAGTTAAATAAGTCAGCAGATTGATAATGATTCGGCAGGATATACAGATTAGATGTCAAATAATTTTGTATACAGGCTTTTTCATGCATGTAAAAGCAGAAAATCTGTCCCATAGTGCGTAAGAAATAGACCTAGATTCTGCACGTAAATAATTATCGTATACCTAATTCTACAAATTGTTACAACATCGTCACTATATTTTGAGCTCATAATTCAGCAAACTTACATTGTCCTACATTCACTCCGTAACTAAATATTTTGTTTCCTGATACAACATAACCTTTTAACCGAGATTCTCTCCCAGATGAATTCAATTTCATTTCATCACTTATTTCTTCCACTCTTTCCGTATGTCATCCCATACTTTCAGAAACTTTTTATTTTTATTCTCCCTCCATTCTAAAGTTTCCTTGTTTTATTTTATTTTACACAAATCCATCCCTATTCCGGTCCAATCCTTACGAGTCCCAAGTAAAAAAAAAGGTTGAACTGAATCCAGGCCGATGAATGGACACACGTATAAGGTGACATTCTCTATTTAAATTCTTTTGATTTTTTTTCTTCTCTCGTGTGGATCCGGCAGCTGGTTGGTCGGTGAGTCAAAGTGTGGAGGAAGAAGTGAAAGTTGTCTTTGTCGAGGGAAAGCAGTCATCCTTTTGTCTTATTGTGTGTGTGAAAGTCCCTTTCGTGGAAATATTTCGCCAAGTTTTTGTATTGTAGGAGAAGAAAACTTCTTTTATTGTCGGGACCGTGGAGTTGGGTCGGCGGAGGGCATTCAAATCAAATCGTAGGCAATTTATTTGTCCTACAGTGCTCATCCTGGTGAGGAATGACAAGAATGTGATGTGAAATTGGAATGCAAAGGAACGAGAGAAAGAAGACGACCTCTTTCTTTGGATTATTGTAAATGTGTGAAGATGATCTTGATCATGATGAGGTGAAAGTTTTGAAGGAGGGCTCGGTTCAGTTGGGATATGTGATTGTATATTGTCTAGTTAGATGGGCAAAATTAAATAAAGACTGATAATACTTTTACTAAGAACGTTTCAGGAGACATTGGTGTTGTTGAGTCATATTTATAAATAGCTTATCAATATGCACATGATAACACATATCGCAATTACGTCATGTTTTTGCACATGGTATCACATATTGAAATTACGTCAGCGCATGATAACACATTATACGTTGAGTTATCATTACAGTAATCAACTGTGGAATATTTTGCAATAAAATAAATGCAACCTTATTCGACGCATAGAGTATATCATGGATTTATGGTCCAGTGGTTTGCGTCAGGGTGATTTTGGGGAATCCAGGATCCATTCCTACCGTCCTTTCTTTTTGCAATTTTCCGTACTGCAAAATGTCCAAAGTAGACATGGTCCCCCGGCACCGGACAACATGGGCGACGCTCCACTATGAGGAGAGCGATGGATGACCAAAAGCCGACCAGCAGAGCTGGCCATTTTGGATGATACTCTCTGCCACTCTAGCTTACTTGCAATGGCCATAATGCTTATATTAAAAACAATGCGTAGAAAAAAAGCGTCAGTATAAACAGCATTTAAATCATTAGCGATATTAACATGGAGGGCGGTGACAATCCAATGTACGACGGTGAAGGCTGTCCCAGAGAACAACCATGGTTTAACAAAGGTGACGATCCTCCCACACAATTTATAAACAGAATAATTGGTTACATGGTGCACGGGGCTGAGAATGAAGTGGATTGTGCCTGGTGCACCGTAGCAGGGGCGTCATTCAGCATTGTGGCTGATGTCTTGAAATCGACGTATGCTTTCTCCTATACGGATACATTGAAATATTCAATCCAAAAAGTATGCAGGGACCTTAATGAGAATCAAGTATTACGACTCTGCCAGGTGGCCGGATTCGCAAACTGCGAACTTGTCTATGTAGAAAATGCCACGTTGTTGATGGATACGCTTCGAAAATGTGTACCACCAGGTTATCGGTATCGATGGTTTATCCTTATGAGATTGTGGAACAAAAAAAAATGTGGACATGTTGAACTACTACTCATCGACAGGGATAACATTGATCACCGGTTAGTTGATTTTCAACAACCACCCAATTCAGAAGGAAGAATAAAGACGGACCTTGACCAACTTGAAGGCTATCCATATTGCATTATTGGGTGGGGCCCTTCCTCTGTGAGGTAGAAATTAAATCATATTTTGACTAATATTTTTATTTTTTTATCCCAATAAAATTATTATTTTGACCAACGTCACATATTTATTTTGTTGCAATCACTTTGCATTTAGCTGCGCAATTGTCAGACCGGCGAAGAAAATAATTCTTGACATATTCCTCACCAGGAATGTGTACATATAGTAGGAAATAGGAGCAATAATCTTTATTTTTTGGAAACCATCAGGAAGTCGACCTCTTTCTTAGATTCTTGTAAATGTGTGAAGTTGAACTTGATCATTATGAGGTGAAACTTCTAAAAGAGTACTCGGTTCAATTGGTATGTCTAGATGGGGCAAATTAGATAAAGGATAGCTGTAATAATACTTTCACTAACAAAAACGTTTCAGGAAAAGTTGGTAAACATTTTGTTAAGGAAGAAACGTTAGGAAACGTTTTGTTTGGAAGGAAACGATTTATTTTTAAGGAAACGTTTTATTGAGTCAATACTTATGGCTTAAAATGGCTTATCAATATGCACATGAGAACACATATTGTAGTTGCGTCATGTCTTTGCACATATTATCACACATTGACGTCAGGAATGTACGTACGTACATTGAATTATCTTCACAGTAATCAACTGTGGAATGCTATGAGATAAGATAAATACAACTTTATTACAAAAATATTGTAATTTTCATCTTTAAACTTTCTCCTTTTCAGCAGTGGCTCAAATTCTGGTCTATAATGGCTTCCTAAGCATTTCCTATTCTTCTTAAAGTTGCAAGAAATACTTCAAACGGCGACTTTTCAAACGCACTTTGCAACCAAAGCTTTAAGTATTTCTGGAAATAACTAAGCCAAACTTGACAAGTTGCAACCGACCGACTAAGCAAGTGAAATTAGCTCAATAATAAGATGACAGGAATGTGCTACTCGCTTATTCCCACGAGTGAGCTGGGTTTCTTCAGATCCGCTTATCTCTCAAACCAGGAAGGTTTATACTTACTAATTAAATTTACAAATTCTAATGTGTAAAATTAAACAGCGGTTGTTCCTCTATTTCAGGAAACATTGAAATTTCCATTTACAAATAAACTGGCAAATCTCTCATAAATGGCCCCACCCACCCAACCAAGTACTCCTAACTTGATTGCACCCAAATTACGAAAAAATCTCTGAAATTTACCCACATCCAATATTCGCCCAACTACATAAAAAATATCGTTCCTAAGTGAAATCTAAATCAGATCCGAAACGAAATAATATGGGTTCTGCCCAGAAAATAGCTGAACCAGAAACCAGAAACTGGATGGCAAGTCAAGTGGATGAAACTACTTCAAAATACGACTTGACTCTTTCACTTGATCACAAAATCAATACCATTGCTGGGTTTTCTCATCCACCCGAAAGAAGAAACTGTACAGTATATACACTGTCATAAATACCATTATTCTCTCTCCCTGCAGAAAATGATGCTCATCTTCGTGAAAGCGAAAGTGCGAAACTTGGCTCATTTCCGTGCAAATAAATTTTTAAGAGGGATTCATCCACCCTTTTTTACGCCGTGTCCTTTGTATTGTTCTCATTTTTGCAAGGGTTTTATTGAAACAAGAAAGCAAAAGGAGGGATACATAAGTGCGAGATGATCAACGATTGACCCATTTAAAGCTGCTCCCTGCTGGGTATGTGGTCTGGTTAGTGTCATGTCGTAAGTTGTCATCATGCTGGACTGAAACCGGCCAACCTTTCCTGAATTATTTATGAATTGGTGACATTTCTTGTACTATTTTTTTTCGAAGGAGAGGAAATAAATGTCAAGTGTGAGAGGGAATGGATGACCTGGAAGGCTGGCAAATGTTAGAGCATGGATGAATTTTTTTATCCTCCGCTTGCAATGAACCTGCTAAAATGTAAAACTAATTAACAAATATTAAAATTTTCTGTAAAGGGCGCTGTCATTCAAAAAAAATACGAATTTATTTTTAAAAAATTCTCGTTTTTTCATCCATTCAACTAAATTTTACTTGTTTGTCTATTCAGTTTCCCAACGTAAATCAAAATATCATCACGATGAGGCGTTGTGCATGATTATTAGATTCGTTAATAATCACCCCACCCACATCACCAGCACCTCGCTAATTGCATCTCGACCAAGCCAACCATTCATTCATTACGAGCCCAAAACCAAACCAAACCACCACCACGACGAAGAACCAAACACTAATTAATGCCAGACCGGAATTACTCACCCTTTTCCTTTCAAACATTAATGATTATTATCTTGGCAGTGGTGGTGAGAACTTTACACATTTTATGAACATTTTCACCTCCTCCTCCCCGTGATGCTTCCGACTTTCTCTAAATACTTATTTGGATGATGAAGTATCTATATCGTATGTAGTATAAGTTGTTGATGATTATTGTGAGGAACGACCAATTTCGAATCCCGACACGATATTCTAGCCTTGTTTTCTCTTGTTTTATTAAGTAGCTTGAGCTACTTTATGTGAAGACTTTGTCTGTCCGTCCGCCTGTCTGTCTGTCAGCAAGATAACGAGAGAACGGATTGAGATAATCAAAATCGGTTTAGGGCATGATACATATGACCCTTGGGGGAGGATCGTGTCAAATTTTGGGGTCAATAGGACCACTCCCCCTCAAGGGAAGGGGGTGTGGTTGGGGAAAATGTGATTTTTACTAAAATTTTATGAAATACAGTGAAATTCAATGTTCTCGTGATATTGTGCGAGTGGTTGGGGTGAAAAGTGAGTCTGAAGCTACTTTTTTACGCTCGTTTATTTGCTAACATAACAAGGCGTGATGTAAAATGAAATTCGTGTATGTGATCCGTGATGCTACGTAATGAGGCTCAGAGTTTGGCACGGTGACAATAATTTTGGCATGGCGTGGCTCTTGACAATTCCAACGAGGCCTGACAATGTTTGGAATAAATACGTATGTACATAAGCACATACGTGCTCCCGAAATCAGTACGCGATGATTGGCTCCATTACGGGAATGCGACACACGGAGGAGAAAGTGAACCTAATAATTAGACTACTTTTTTGACGTTGGTTGCCAAAAAATCGTCCAATTTGGAGAGTTATTATTTCATATTTTTTTTCTTACCGAGTGGGGAAGAAGAACACGATGTGTCATGATTTTTTTTATTGTGAGAGAAAGAATTGGGTTTTTTAAGTAAGGAAAGTGAAAGAAGTTTAGTATCGTTAGGCTGATGGGAGGATGTATTTTATGACACGTTTCTCATCCATGTCACCCACGGGATGAAATGAGAGTAAGTTATGTAGGTTACTAAAAGTATGAGTATCTTTGAAAGATAAGGTGTTATTAATTTGTAAAATTCATGCTATGTTTGTAGTTGGGGTTAATTTGAAGATTAATTAAGGATTGCATTCGGGATATAAGTAAAGTTGATCTCATTACATTAAGGACGACAATTGTCATTGTTAAAGTTGGATAATTTATATGAACATGTGAAATTTCTGCTTAATTGTTCAATTAATTTTAAAATTGGGACAATTATGCGCCGGTCTTATAATTTCGGAGATGACAATAAATATCGTTAACAAGCTTCAGGTGTATTCCACTGGATCTATTAATTTCATGCCAAATACCTGCAGCGTTGTTTAACGAGTGTAGGGTTAGCATGCTGCATATGATTACTTACTTAAAACAGCATGTAGTAAATACATAATTGGGTATGACGGAGATTAAGCCGTTTAGACAAGGAATGATACATATAAATGACAAATTTGCTAGGTTGGTGATCTCGGCAAAAATTAATTGTTGTTCTGCAGAATCACCAATTATATAAGCTAAATTTGTAGTCTGAAGAATAAAGTAAAGATGAACAAATCTATACAAAAATGTATACAATACAGCCAATCCAGAGAATATATTTAGGAACAATGACCCAGCTCGAGTAATGTACAAAATTTGTTAGTTGTGGGTGGCGAATTGGTATTTGTGGCTGGCTTGCTCTTTAGTCGCACAGAAGGCCAGATGTCCTGTCCATGCAATACAAAACGACCAGGCAATAAATCTTGCTTGGAGAACAACTTGGGTAAAAGTGTCAAATTGGTTGTGTAGAGCGACAAATAGTTCCGATACAGTCGTTTTATCCTAGTTTTACAAGAACTGGAAAGACTTTTAATTTTAAGAGAACGTGTCAATCAATCTTAAAAATTCATTAATTATCTAAACGTTTTAAAATATTTGGTTCCGACGTCCAAAATAACCAATTAAAAATTAAACACCAAATTTTACGTAATTTTCTAATCCCTTCAGAAATCATGTAATAACAAAATCATCCAAATCAACCAATCACTTGAAAAATTTCTACAAAAAAAAACTTCAGAAATTTCCCCCACAATTACAAATTTTTTCCCAAATATCCTATAGTAAAAATCAATCTCCTACATTTAATCTTTCTCCCACGACCAGAAGATACCCTGCCCAAATCATGTACATACTTTCTCCTCCTCTCACAAACCACACACGATGCGTAGTCGGAGAAAGTAAAGTAAAGTAAAATAAAGTGGAGTGAATAATGGATGAAGAGAGAAGAATCCAGTAGGAAGGAAGGAAGCAAGTAATTCTAATGTTTCTGGCGGATCCTATTCATCCCAAACTTCTCTCCTCTTTCCCATTCCAGCCTGTGAAAACAATGGAAATAGAGCAAGAAAACAATGCGATTATATAACTACATATACACACGATAAGCACAATGAGTCTCTCCACGAAATAACCATCTCTACTTTCTCTCCTCTCCGACAATTCAAACAATTTCGGCACATCACTCTCCTCTCCTTAATTCCTTTTTCCTCAGTACGTGTACAACTCGAAGAAGTAGTTCTAGTAATCTCAAGGTGAAGATCGAGGGAATTTCCGGTCCTGTTGTGTTCAGTGGAGTGGAGGAGAAAAGTGTGTGAATGGACGGACGGATGGATTTCACATGTCATTTTTCACCTTGCTCCTTTATTTTCTCCGACACCTAGGAAGAGCAGTGGCCGCGGAAGCGGTGGGGACATTACCATTGTAGGATGGGGGAGGGAAGGGTTTGTATAAGATGGGCAGATGATGGGGGCATCGAATCACCGTGGGGACATTGTCCCTCTGTTCCGCGGCCACTGCTACAGACCGACCAGCCATCGACACCTATCCAGCTCTCAGAATGGGGAAAGTAATTGAATGGATGACGAGGCGGAAAAAAAAGAGAAAAAGAGATGAACAAAGGGCAGCCGGAGCTGTTAATTCCTTCCGATGAAGTTAAGTCATCCAAACCCCAGAAAAATTCTGGACTGGCCGCTCTGGGAGAAAGTGGACGTGGATGTGAAAGTGAAAGTGAGTGAACGATGAAAATAGTGATAATCCAGTAGTCTATTCATGGGTCGATAAGATAGTGGACTAGGCTAAGACGTCAGGCGAGACATGGGGAAGAAAACCCATTATTTCTGCACGATTGGGCAGATAAGATGAGTTAATTTGTAAAATAAATTTGAATTTATGACAGAAAATTGGAAAATGAAGGGGAATGTGGGGTGGGAAAAGGTGTCAAAATTTGATATTTATGTATGTATAACGTACTTGGTGCAGAGAGATGACGGGAAAAGTTGGGTTCGGAAATTTGGCAGCGTTTGGGGAATCTGGGCTGTTTAAAAGGTTAGATTTCCTAGAAATCGGGCAGTATTTGGGAGGAAATAGGTTTATCGGAATGTTGCTACAGTTTATATAAGCAGCTAAGGTTTAAATTATGGGCTTGGATAGATTGACCTTGGTTGCATTTTCGTAAATAATGATGCAAACTAGCAATATGAACTATCTTACGATCTCAATCCTATAAATTTGCTGTGTGATTACGACTAAACAAATTTCTGAGAATATTTCCTCGACTAAAAAACTGTATGTTTTTCTTTGAGAAAATTATAAACGAAAACTGAATATTTCCTCAACTAAATTACACTAATCAGAAACCGTATGTTTTTTTTTTCTTTTCAAAAATCATAACTGAAAACTCAGGATGAAACGAACTCTCAAATTCGCATGCTAATTACGCCCATCTCCCGTCATCCCTTATATCTCACAAAATTATTATTTTTAGCTAATGCCGCCATCCTATCAAATTCCGCAATCAGGAAATCGGATAAAAACCCAACGTTTCTTCATCCACTTGTCTTTCTCCGACTTTCTCCTCATTCCGTCTCACTCCTCTTTCTCTCTTCTTCTCAAAAGCACTCCAATCAAATCAAACAAAGCCGATTGTAGTGGTGGTTGTACGACTGGTCTGATGAATGAAATACTTTCTCCTTCATCGCTAGCTCTTTCTTTCTTTATCCGACGAGACGAGTTGCACATGATTCAGAAGGAATTTCATTTTTGTCTCAAGAACGAAACTCAAAGTCTCAATCAATTACGGGAAAACGGGACTGATTCCGACGAATTATATTATTAGATCGAGAACGAGAAGTGATGAAGAAAAGAACGAGTTGAGTCCTCGTCGCAGTACGGCTTTCTTTCTTTCTTTCTCGTAATCTTAATTGCTCACCATGGATGGGATGGATTCCTTTCCGCTCTTTTGTCGCAATTTATTTCGCCAGAAGAAGAAGAGCAGGATAAGGATTACGAGGAAGAAAGGAGGAAGGAAGGAAGAAATGCTTCCTTTCTTCTTTATGCAGTGGAGAAGATGGACTTGAAGTGGGACTGGATTAAATTGGGATGGGTGCGTGCGTGCGTGTGTGAGAGATTAAATAAGAAGTGGGAGAATAAAAAAGGAGAGAATTATTTATTTATCACGGGAGAGAATGAAGGTAGGAAAATTCTTGGGTAATTTTATAACAAGGGAACAAAAATTAGGAAAGAGGGACCGAATGATAATAGTAATAATTCGTCAATTTTGTACTCTCAGAAATTTAAGGAGGTATAACATAAAAGTGGAAAATTCGTGTATAATTTTGCAACACGGGAACAAAAATTGGCAAAGAGTGACCAAATAATTTCTTAATTTTATACTCTCAAAAAATTAAAAGGGTCCAACATAAAACTTGTTTCTTGAAATTGGCACGAAATTCGCGGAATGATCCACTCCTCAGTTAATTATATACTACATTCCCTTCTATTTAAGTATCTCCCTCTGCTCCCACTAGAAATAAAGGTGTCATCACCATCATCACCTCGTTGTCACCTATTGTCATCGTGTCCATCTCTCTAATTTTCTATACTCGTTCCTCTCCAGAGACTGAAAAGATACACTACATAAAATCCGTTGGAAACATTCACCAAAATTTCCAAAAGCAGTTTCTCCTCCCTTCTCAAAGATTTCATTACACAATGAATGAAATGACGATGCCCAGAAGGAGTCATCTCTGTCGGCTGAAGAGGGAATGATCTCACATTCGTCCCCCTCCTTCTGGACTCATCTGTCCCATTATCCTCACCCAATTTACTTGACGGACCCTTTTACAACGGATTCATCCAGTATTTCATTTTCGTCTTCGAGTTCCCCTTAAATCCTGACTATGTCAAAAGATTTCCTGGTGGCAGGCGACCTTATTTATGTCTGGGTTTTATCGGAGGGGAGACGAATAATAAGACAGAGAAATAAGCAAGTAGGGGACGCATAAGAATGCGTGTGTTCAGCAGTTGGACAAACAAATGGGGATAAAGAGGAACAAATAATGCATGAGATTTTGTGGTTTTGGTTTATCTGCAGGAAGGAAAAAGGGTGAGAGAAGATGACCACAAGGATGGCGGATAAATATTTATTTGATTTCTGGATAAAATTTTAGTAAATAAATTTCTAGATTTACTAGAAAACTTGGAAATTTTGAAGGAGAAAATATGTAGTTTTTGCACAATAATAGTGCGCTAGTTCGAAATAGTGCATAAATTTTGAAAATATTTTCGATTGATCAATCAACACATCCGAATCAAGTACCTACCTTTTCATTTATTTACTAAAACCTGACAAGTTTTTATATCGACGTTTCCCTTAACCATTTATTTTGGTTATTTACTTATTAATTTAATAACTTATTAAAAAAAGTGTTCAATATCGAGTGACAATGTTAACACCAAATATATAATTTCAGTCGCTTTTTGGGGGAGTTTGCAGCAATACTATTTAGCAGCGGTATGATTTTTACAAAAAAGTACAATAAAGTAAGGTCATGACTAACAAGATTAACTTATGGTTAACTGTAGAAAATTTATGGTTAAATTTTTGATTAATTGTAAGCTCTGTAATTTATCATATATATAAATATAAATAAATATTTTGATACTTTTTTTAACAGGCAGAGTTGAACACAACTTCAGCCAGACCTTTCATATTTTAAATAAGTTCACACTGCTCAAAATTTATACAATGGCGTCATCCTCACTCTAAAATTCGTAGATAATTATCGAACAAACTTTTAAACACGTACATCCATATTTCCACGTATGCATCCTGCTAATTCTCTTAAAAATTGATCAAACACACACATTTCTCCGCCTACACTCAAAATTTTCCCCTATTTAACACGGAATAAAAACCACTTTGAATACAAATTTGCACAACATTGCTTTTGCTTTGTTTCCCGTGTACACCATTTTCTCATCTGAATAAGTTCCCTTCCCTCGCCCCATTCTCTCTCATCCTCTTTGTACCTTATCTTATCTTATCTTCTCCCTTTGAGTTATTAAAGCCCTCTTGAAAATCAGGCGATGAGGATGAAAGGGAGCGTGAGACTTTCTCCCCCACTTTCTCTCTCCCATACAGCAAACGAGACACATTTCTCATCTCTCTCTTTTCTGCCCAATAAACTCCCATCATTGCTGCTTTGTTGCTGCATTTTATTTTCATATTTCTCTTCCCCACACATTGATGCACATTCAGCCTTTTCCTATCTCTTTTTATGGACGAGAAACACTTTCAAGATCAAGATTCGTTCCGCAGATGAAGGTTGCTTCTTTCTATCGTATCGCCGATTCGTTCGAGTGGAAGAGTGGCGGATAGAGTTATTTTTTGCTGGATGCTTTGCAAGCAAAGAAATACAATAAAAATATCCAAACGGAAAAAAGACATTGGTATTGTTGCCTCTTCTTCGTGACGGAAGTACGGGGCGAAGAATGTGTCGCAATAAAAGGAGCAACCATCTACTAAAAAGGTGTCTGGGGGGCTGTTTAGTTTAGGTGAAAGTGCGTGCGTGAGAATCGTAAGTATTAAATCGGGGGGAGAGAAACTTGCTGATGTGTGTGTATGACTGCAGTGGCCGCGGAAGGGTGAGGGGACAGGGGGAAAATGTCCCCACGGGTATTTTATGTCCCCATCATGTGTCATGTAAACCCCTCCCTCCCCCATTCTACAATGTTAATATCCCCAGATGTCCCCACAGCTTCCGCGGCCACTGATGTGTGTACATACACATGCATCGTAAATTGGTGTAAGCGTGAATGTACTTTCTGTCTGGGAAGGATGGATGCAAATCACCTCAAAAAGTGCGTACGTATCGATTGGATTGACTTTCAATTTATGGGAGGAGAAAGTCAATGTCAGTCTGGCTAGCCGACCTTAACTTTGATCAAGGTTTGTTCGTGTAGGAAGAATTCCGGTGTGAAGGTGTGACGGAATGTAATGCAATCTAGGAAGAAAAAAGAACGATGTGATCCATCCTGTTTTATACGCACGGCTATTATTACATTGTCCTCGAGGAGGAGGAAGGGGGATGCAATCCAATAAATAAGCCATTTATTAACATTCCTGCTCACACTTTCACCTCCGGAATAGGATTGGTTTCGATTGAGAAAAGTTATTGGGAGATGGGTGAACCGATACTTCACCTTCGGTGGCTGACTCCATCATGCCAAGATACATGTTTACACTCTTAATAATGTGGTAGCAAAATTGTTACCAGGTATTAAAGTTATACCGGTCCGTAAAAAATTGCTAACAATATGGTCAAAATTTAATACCGAGCTATTACTACACGGTATCACTTATTAATACCAGTTTGGTAGAGTCATATATGAATACCGTACTAATTTTAACACCGAATTTCTAAGAGTATAGTTGGTAAAGATTTTCTACTCATCGGTAACATTTAATTGTCCACTAAATTCAAATTCAACACTCTGCCATGAGGAATTATAGTGCCAATTTTGCCACTAAATTTGATTCCTAGACATTTTGCACATGAAAAGTGGATTGATGAATACGTGAATCTTCCCGTCACGCTATGCACGACTGGCTGAATGGTGTGATAAATAAGGTTGGGGTTGAAAGTCGGTGTGGCGTGGCGTGTGTGGGTGTGGATGAGAAGGTGTCAAGATAAGACAAGTTGGTTACTTTCTCTCTTTTTTTAAAAAAATGAGCACTCTTTCATACCAAGTCCTCATGAACCCCTCTCCTCCTCCTCCTTCTTCGATAGCTATCTCTCTTTTCTACTCGGATGAAAGCAAAGAATGATGAAACGAGATGAAAGTATTTTTTTCTTACTCGAAATCTATCCGACATAAATAATGGATGGGAATAAATCTAATCTTATGATATCTTTGGCTGCGCGAGGGAGGTAAATACGCTGGCTGGCACTCACTCACTCACAATTCAGTGGCCGCGGAAGCCGTGGGGACATGAGGGGGCATTAACATTGTAGGATATGGGAAGAATTGGTTTATATAACATGGGCATATGTGGGGACATTGTCCCTCGGTCCACGACCTTCCGCGGCCACTGCTCACACTACCACTTTATACCTCGACGTACCAGACTATCTGATCTGGCTGGTGGGGATTATTGGGAAGAAAAAAATCTCAAGGTTGTCTGTATTACGGATTTTATTTGGGATTCCTGTCACGCGTGTAAATATCTTGTGCAATGTCGACATGTGTATTTATCTGTATGTAAGGAAAAGTATCTAACAGCCGAGGTTATCATCATGAATCGATAATAATCAAAAAGTGGTAAGTGAAGGGGATCAATGGCGGGACAGATGGTGGTGCTTCTGAGAGGACGAAAAATGAGTAAAGATTCATAATTTTTGATGCTTGCTCATCATGTCGTCATCATCTCGGGAGAAAGTGCTGACATAAGAGAAAAGCTGAGATATCTTCTTATCAAATGAGGAATTTGATAAAGTGCATCTGCCTAAAATTTTCTCGTTTTTTTTCTAAGTAAAATTATGCCTCCAGAAACCTAAATAATAATCAATTCCTACCCTCTCGATTAATTCAATTCACGGATTGATTCAGCATAAATAAAGTTACGTTGTAATCCCAGCATGGGAAAGTTTTTCGTGGAGAATGGAACACAATTTTTGTGTTTTTTCACCTTGAGGTTTGGGTTGTTTTTGGTGAGAAATGTAGCTCGAGGGAAATCATGCGAGGATCGGGTTGAGTGCCTATAAAATGAATACTTACAAGTCGTAAGTGCACCTCAACTTTGAAATTTAAAGTGACTAAGGACTCACAGACTTTCTCTCTCCGAACCAATTTCGACCTTCGGTTATGGAGTGTCTGGTACATTTCTCGGATCAACGTAATTGTTAATGCGAACGTGAACCGGGATGAGAATGTGGTGCTGACCTGATGGGAAAGTAGGGTAGCGAACGGAAAGACAGAAAGAATCCCATTAATAAATTATCGATTCGTTTGCTTACATAAGATTTTACTCCAGTTTTCTTTTTGTAGAATTACTCGTATGGGAATTTCGAGAGGGGAGCGGGGCTTTTTTCTTTGGGGTTAATGCAGGTTTAATAAGGTTTTAGATTAGATGTCAAGTTTCTCCAGGAAAAACCAATTGTGTTTGGTGGTTTTTGGTATTTTTTAAGGGGCTGATTTGCAAATATAAGTACACTCTTAGAAAACTGGTATTAAATCATTACTTAGATATATGACTCTGGTAATAAGGGGCATTACCGTTTAGTAATGTTATGGTAGTGAAAAATTTACCACTCAGAAACAAACTACTACCAGTCCGGTGGCAAGCTATTACCAAATCATTACCAATGCGGTGTCCATGTGACTATATTTAGTCACATATACACTACTAAAAATCTGATTTTTAACAGTGTAACAATCCCAACTTACATATGCACATTTGAGCAAAAAGTGATCCTACTAAAATTTCGACTTTCTCCCAGCTGGACCCCATGCACAAATTAAGTAGAGAGGAGAAAAGTGACCCCATCACTTAGCCCGGAATGGTAATGGGACGAGTAAGATGGAATAAATTGGTCCGTGAATGAGTCCCACCCACCAAAAAACCCACTTGCATTTCATTACATCACATCCCACTTATTTATTTTCGGACTCGAACGAAGTCGAAGGACATTTTCTCCACGAGGACACACATTGACATGGCTTTCTTCTTTTCTTGTCTCTGCGAGTGGGGGCAGTTAAAGGCTATCAAATGGATTTAAAAGGAGACAGCTGCCCTCCGCTGGTGAAGAAACTATTTCAATTTCCTGGAGAAATTAAGTTTCTTGTTCGCTTTCTCTCATGAGGAGCCAGGCCACCCAGCTAATTTCCTCTCGCACGTTTAAACCCCAACTTTTCCCATACATAACATTCCCCAGTAACCAACCAAGCAGACGTAATACTCTTAAGACCCACACTGTCTGCAGACAAAATACCAATACCAAGAAAAGCAACAAGGAGGAGGAAACGAGGACACAGGCGACAGAACCAATCTAGATCAAACATCAAGTCCAGTAACCTCGTTGAAAATGATGGGACTCGTTCACTGCAGAATTTTTAAAGCTGCCCGGAAATATAAAAAAGAAACTTTGAAAATTTCCTAAAATGTAATGCATTTTTAAAAAGTCAGTCGGGTGAGCAAAACTTTTCCATGAAAATTGTGCAAAACATTTGCAAATTTGAATTCTGCAACTGCTGCACTTTCCTTTTACCGAGTAAGTCAAATATATGCACAGAGACACACCTGCCACCCCCAACGAGTAACTAACTGTCTGTGTCCCATTTCAAACAGGGAACATGAAAGTATTGAAATTTGCATAAAATCAAAAGTCAACATTTTCCTCTTTCTCCTTAGATCAAGTTACGTATGTATTATGATTAAAGGAAAATTCGCACAAGCAGAACCAACCATGAAATCCCATCGGACAGCAAGTTGAAATTTTACTTTCACTTTTATCATATCATTTGAATTTCAGTGTGTCGCAAGGGAGAAAATATTGCGTAGTTGCATACATAATAATGAAGGTTTCTCACTTATACGTACCTACATATATATTCCAGTGGTACTTATATATCAGTGGCCGCGGAAGCTGTGGGGACATTAACATTGTAGGATGGGGGGAGGGCGGGGTTTATATAACATGGGCAGATGATACGGATATCGAACAACCGTGGGGACATTGTCCCACCCTTCCGCGGCCACTGGTACTTGTGACCAGGTCGATAAAATAAATGGAATTCAGAAACTACTTACTTAGCCCAATTAAATTAGGTGAAATGAAAATGAAAACTATAAACAGTTCGACTATACGCTTTCACTTTCACTTTCTCACCTTTCCCGACTTTCTCCGTGTGCAAGGTAAGTAAGTAGGAGTGTGTTTTAAGGATTATTATTTTAAATTCAAGGGTCTCCCACTCGAGACTACTTGACTTTTGGAGGTGGCGGCGGCGGCGGAGAGTGAAAGCCACTCAAACGTGAAAGGTGGAGAGGTTGTCATCCTCTTATGTGAATAAATTGGATGGACATGCAGATTTCTCGGGAGAGGGTTATATAAGGTATGTATTCGTGCTTTCACGGGAGCTTTCACCATGTCAGAGAGATAAATTGCGTATTAATTTAGAGAAAATAAGTAAATTTCCATATTTCACTTTAGTTGTTCGTTAATACGATGTATTTACATCGGGAGTGAATTTAAAGCAGGAATTAACCATGGTTGTGATTTCATTATCAACCTAATTTAACTTTTATTATACGCTACGATCAAATTTTTGTGAAATGGATCCAAATCTGCACAATTTTTTTTTTCAAAATTTTGAAGATGTATTTTTAACTACATTGTTCACCTGTACTAAAATCATTCCTACACATTTACTCACATATTAAGACGACACTATCCCCGCACCCCCACGGGCAGGCAAACCTACACAGCTAAAAAAAGCATCATCCTCGTTGTAAAGTCAGCTCAAAGATTTCTTTTTTCCAAAAAACTAAAACTTTAACTTTCTCTCTTTCTCCATCCCGTAAGCCTCAAGGTGTTAAGTAAGCACTCGCTCACTCCACCACTTACTCCTTAAAGTGATCTCTGTCCAAATTTCTGGAAGAAAAAAAAATCTTTCTCTTTTTCACATCCATACATATTACATCCTTGTGAAGCACTATAATAAAATCTGCACCGCCACCAAGTATTGCAACACCTCGTGCCAACATATTATATGTGCCTGGTTTAGTTTAGCGAAGCAGTGGCCGCGGAAGCTGGAGGGGACAGAGGGACAATGTCCCCACGATTGTTCGATGTCCTCATCATCTACATATACCCATGTTGTATAAACATACATGTTCACATTCATTCATTTAATGATGAATGAATAAATTATTCATTCAACATTCAAAAATTGAATGAATATTGAATGAATATTTTATTCTGATTTTGTAGTAAATAAATATCGAATAAATATCTATTCAATTCGTGTGAATGAATAATGAATGAATATTTTTTTCATGGTTAATTTTTTGCTCAATGCTTAATACAGTAGGGCAAGTTGAGAAATTCATCTAATGCTGTGAATTTTTAATAAAATGAATAAATGTTGAATAATTAATGAATATTTTTTTTACAAATTACGAAATATTTTTTGAGCATGTATGTATATAAACCCTTCCCTCCCCCATCCTACAATGTTAATGTCCCCACAGCTTCCGCGGCAACTGTAGCGCACATTCTTTTCCTTCCTCCACCTCCTCCCTTTATTTCCCCACGGCTTCAAACTCAATTTTCAAAGTTTGGCGGAATGCAAACTTAAAACCGAGTTAAAGCCGGGAGAGTTTGAAAAGATTCCGAAATCTGGAAATTATGCGGCATTCATTCATTCATACTTGGCTGGTTTGATGGATGAGGTTTCGTCCTGTGGTCCAACAACTTTACTTACTTAATAACTTTGGGGCATAAAGTCAACCAAAACTTTTGTTGTGTGAATTCTTCCTTAAAATTCATGGGGCAGCTTATCCCCAGTCATAAAAATTTGCAAACACCAAGATTGTCTGGAATTTACAGGAATTTCAGACAACTCTTACATAATTCTGGGACGAAAAAAAGAATACTATTTTTGGACAAGTTATTATTATTTTTTCCGTGGTGGAGACTTTCCCTCCTGAAAAAAAGAGATGAGATGAGATTCATGCCACGAGGACAAAGGTTAATAACAATTTGTATTTGGAGAGTGGACAAGGCCATATTTTATGAGGATGGAGGACAAGCAGGAAAAAAAATCGAGAGCATGATCAAAGGACAAGAAATCTCCATCGATTTGTCTCCCAGGCTGGAAATGTCGACCAAAAGTCATCCAATCACTTGCTTTCTGTGTATTTATCGCTGCTGAGATTGAGCTTTTGTCAGAGTCAAGAGGGGGGCTCAGAGGAGATCAAAAAATTGAGAGAAAAGAAAAAAACACGAGGACAGGACACCCTTGTTTTCGAAGGAAGAACAATAGAATATTTCTGTTTATTTTGTACAGTAACAATTTTTTTAGTCGTAAGTAATTTCAAAAGTCAGCTCTTTTACTCTGGTTCTGGTGCTTTTTATTAGTTGAACTATTCTTCTTCTTATTTTTTTTTAGATGTCAAGCATAATACGAAATGTGCTGTGGTATTTCGTCGTAAAATGGGATCGTTGTTGTTACGTTTCGGTGTTGTCGGGATGACATTTCATTTGACTTGACTTTTTCTATAAGGGAAGAGGGACGACGACACACAGTGGCCGCGGAAGCCGTGGCGACATCTGGGGACATTAACATTGTAGGATGGGGGAGGGACGGGTTTATATAAGATGGGGAGATGATGCGGACATCGAATAACCGTGGGGACATTGTCCCTCTGTTCCGCGGCCACTGACGGCACATATACGTAACTCGTTGTGGTGGTAGCTAGTCAGTCATTTGCAGGACAGGACGAAATTCCACGCGTCTCGAGAATCAGAGCAGAACAACATTTGGACAAAAATGTACGTACTGGAGGAGAAAAACCTATCCAGATAGTATTGGAATCTAGAAAACTTTCTCCTCCTCTCCTGCATGCTCAACAGTTTATATCGGCAATAAAAAAGGATCACGAGAAGAAATGTCCGAAAAGCTGATGATTTTTCGCCACTGAAAGTCACATGGCGATCTCATCCTCGTAAAATAAAGGCAAAGTGCTATTGTTTCCGTATATTGCAAATCTCCTCCTCGAAAAAAAGGCCAATAAGCCATCATGTATGTCACTGGTGGATGGGAAAGGGTAAAAATGTGCACATATATTTTCCACCCATATTGAAATGTGAAATATCTTCCATAAAATTGTCCCCATTTCCCATTTGATTTCTACTTTGAGCAAGATTTTTTATGAGAGCCAAATATGTACGACCACACCACAAATGTGCGTTTTCATTAATCCTTTTAATGCATCCTTTATGGCATATTCTTTCCCTGGTTGCATGTCATACGTCAGTTTGTCTCTGAAGTATTGGGTGGAACGATGCAACATCACGTCCACAGTGGCATTATTACTATTGAAGCACTCAACTGCCTCTGCGAGGATGATGATAACTCTCAAATGTCGCTATGTAGGCAAATCAAATCCTGCATAAATAAAACAAAGTGTCCCCGACCAGACCAGACCAAAACCAAAACCAAACAGAGAGAGAGAGACAGCCGACTTTGGAGAAAATCAGGAGAGAAAAGTTGTCCAAAGTTGTAGGATAGGAAGTGAAAGTCATAAAATGTGTATGTATGTATGCCTGGCATTCTTACGTCTCGTGCATGCAAACTTACCAGTGGCCGCGGAAGCTGTGGGGACATTAGCATGCATTGTGAGATGGGGGAGGGCGAGGTTTATATAAGATGGGGAGATGATGCGGACATCGAATAACCGTGCATGGGGACATTGTTCCGCGGTCACTGCAAACTCACCACGAGTAAAACCTGGCTGGCCTGGCTACATGCATATATTTGATTATTGAGCATTGAATTACGACGAGCAGGCAGTACTGCTACTACTAAACTGGTAGTGCTAATACTATTTACTACCAACTCCTGCTAGTGAAATGGACGAAACAGAGATTTATGGCTTTGTCTACGAGAGGATTACTTTACGGCGGTCATTTATTTTGGTTCGTTTGTTCTTCCTCGCTTGGGTTTTGATCACGTCATGAAATCACGTTATTTTCTTTCATGGCTTCCCTCGTGCTTGGTCTCTTTCATCATTTTATTATTTGCTGGAATGATGACAAGACATGTCTGTCACTTGCCAGGCTGCGAGAGCACGAGGACCGGTTTAATGTAGAGTTTGGTTTCGGTACAAATTACGAAGGGGGAGACGACATGATGCTGATGGGATGTGATTTTTCTCACTCAAAGGACGACAGCTAGTCGAAAAAAAATGGGGGCATTTATTTATTTGGAAATAGAGAGAAATGGTTGAAATCTGGGGGAGGGGGGGGGGCAGTTTGAAAGTTGACGAATATTCTACAGTCATCTTAAATAAAATGGATTTTCGGTGTTTGTCATGTGGTTTTAAGTCAATTTACAAAAAATTTCATATGTAAATAGTTAACGCACACAAATTTCCATACTTCAAAGATATATCAGTAAAATTGTGGTACGTAAAATGGATTTTCCGTGTTTTTATTAAGTTTTGAACTAAATTTACAAAAAATTTTGATATGTACCAAATGTAATTCAAAGCTATAAAATTGTAGTGTAAAGGTATGTACGTATGTACATCAATATTTCAATTCCCGCCCTCTCTCTTCATTACCTCCTCCGTATTCAAAATCGAATCGTGTAACGCATCGTAATGTCCTCTAATGAAAAACACGTCCCGTATAAATGCGTCTCCGTAATTACGCCAAAGTGTCCCAGGACCATGTCTGGTCGCAGATTTGGTCATATGTATGCACCTGCACGTTACAATTACAAACATTTAATCCACCCAGACACCAGAATACCTAGAACACACCACATTCTATTTAATGGTGTCCCTATTCAATTCTTCATGTCCAGTCTGGAAAACATATTTCAAAAGTATTTATAGGCAAAAAATCTCCCATTTTAATCGTCCTAATCCCAAACAAAAATTCAATTCAAGAACAAAAAACATATTTCAAAAGTATTTAAGCAAAAAAATGTAAAAAAAACTCACTAATCCCAACCCAAAAATTCAATTTGCGAACACAAAAGCTACCATTGTTCCATAAATATCTCACCCTTATTTTATTCTTATTAGATAAAAAGAAACATCGATCCGATAAGTGCCCACCCGATAAAATAAGTAAGAGAACAACGACCATACTCACAAAAAAGGAGGACAGGAAACGAGCATTTGTCCACTTGATGGAACACGAAGAGGAGAGATTACAAGGGAAAAAATAAGCCTAGTTGGTCACGTTCGGCTTGTATAACACGTTCGTCACGGCAAAGTTTTACCTTCTAAATAGGTAGCTCGCTAAATAGGAATACATGCTTGTATATATTTCTCTCTCGAGTAAATACTCTCGCCTGTGTCGAAACAGTTTCTCTTTGTGTCGTAAAGTTTGTCCGCGATCATTTATTTATCAGAGAAGAAAGACAAACTCTCGGAGAAAGAAGGAAAGTGGATGGATCGATGGATGAATGGATGGATTTGATGAAAGTGCTGAAATAGAGGGGTTTTTTCTGCGTACGTACCTTGGAAGGTGAGATCCTTAATGATTGCGATGAAGAAGAAGGGGCATGAATTAAGAAAAAAATGTGGTAATTTTCGCTACAGGAAGGTTCCCATCATCATTTGGACGACTCGATTGTTTTGTTGGTGGATTTATTTTCGGGGGAGGAAAATGTCCGGTTTTCTGAAGATTCTGCTGAATCTGAAAATAGATTAGAAAAATACTTCGTTACAGTAACGACAAATTGTTTACTTGTTTAAGCGTATTAAAGTTTTTCACTAACTGAGAATCGGCGTTGAGATGTCACAATTTATAATTTAAATAATTGGATTACATTAAGTAGGTATTAGTGAAGAAACGAAGCAAACGTTTGCTTTATTTGTCAATATTTCGAAGAATTTTATCTGTCATTCATTATCAAAATTTTTGAATTCGATTGTTTTGTTGTTGGATCCCTTATTTATTTTCTGGGGGGGGGGGGAAATGAACTGTTTTTGGAGATTCTGGGGTCTGAAAATAGATTAGGAAAATACTTAAAATACAAAATAATAAAATACGAAATACGAAAATACAAAAAAACCATCGAAGATAAATCTTTTAGCTGCTTAAGCGTACAAAACTTTTTCACTAACTGAGCATTGGCGTCAAAATGTAACAATTTATAATTTAGTAAAAAAATACGTAGACTTTTTTATTTCCTAAATAAATTTAAAGTTTAACTGGATTTTCTTGCTAATTTGTTTTTCTCTCTCAGAGTGAAAGTCAGTAATAATTTATTGAAAACTTGAACAATCACGACTTTTACTTTGCATGCATATATGAACCAGATTTGTATATGTATGCATTAAAATGCGTCATTTACTACGTCGTGATCTCCTCCTTGCTCTGATTTCACCCCGGAAGGAGAAAGTCACCCAAGTGAAAGAAATGTAAATGAGTGCAATTTACTTGACGAGATATCCCAAACTCATCTTCTCCCTCCTACCAAATAAAGACTCTCATTTATTCCATTTCATTGCCGACTAAATCACCCAACAAGCACACCAAATACCGTCCCACTCCATCCACCACAAGAGACCAAATAGCATCCAATATTGCGAATAACAACGACTGAGAGAGGAGTCAAATTAGGAATTTGCCTCAGCAGAGGCAGCAGGAAAACTAGACTTTGAATCTAAAATTAAAGCAAATAGCCAACTTACCACAGTATCAGGGCGTGCATAACAGTACGATAAAATAAAATTGTCCATAATCTCGGCACCAAAGGCGGAATATTTAAGATGTTTCGTACGCTTAATTAAATATGGGGTGTAGTTACCGTAATCAACACCAAGGGCACTTTGGTGGTAGGATAATTGGGGAGTTTCTGGGAAAAAATATGGTAATTAAAATATTTAAGGGGGAGTAAAAGGCATGACTTTCTCCCAATTTGTGGGTAAAGTTGCACAAAGTGCGTTAAAGTATCTAATAAAATGTGTATTTTACTCAAAATTTTTAGAAAATTTTTGCCAACTCTATAGTGAATTTAAGTAAAAGCCTGACTTTCTCCACATTTTGTACTCTAAGTTTCTCTGAGTTTTTCAACGTAACATAGAACAAAATGCGTAAAATTTTCTACTAAAATGTGTACTTTACTCAAAATTTTTGCCAAGTCTGTACTAAAATTTCTCTCCACGAGCTAGTCATTAGTATCTCCAAAACACTGGATTCCCCACCACCAGACCGTTTTAATCCCCCGTATTTGTTTAGGATCTCGAAATGTGCGTCGTCCCGTCCTGTCAGTTCCATTTGCTCTCGTATTTCAGTTGTACCGAATAAACTCGTACATATACATAAATAGTCCTCCTTTCCTTGTGCAACCATTACCATCACCACCATTCTCCAAATTCTGTGAACAAATCGAACCCAAAGTCACGCAGCGTGATGATTTCCTCCAACCAAAATTATTGCACACCAACCTCAAACTCAAAGTTATTGCTCAAGTCGAAACCGCACCCGGAGAAGAGCACCTCTCACAACCAACCAAACTTCAAAACAACAAGGACGACGGCCATCACCGAATAATAAGTTAGTTAATAATTCGACTCCTCTCAATAATAATGTGCGAATCAGGAATTGCGTTCACTCACTCCTGATCCGAAAAGTAGGTTGAGGAAAATCCGAACAAGTGAAAGCAAAGCTTAACGACTGATTAGAACGGAAACTGGGAAAATGGAATGAAACCGATAAAACTAAAGGGGATTTTCCTCTCGCATTTTATGTCTTGTTTTACAATACCCAGTTTCCCATCTCATCTGCAGTATCAGTAAATTCAGCATAATTGAATTATCCCACTTTCTCTCTCTCCAAGGCTAAATTTAGCTGGGAGAAAGTACCCAAAATGTGTGTGTTTGTATATCTGCGCGGGACAAATACATACAAACACCACCATTAATTTTATTCGCTGCACATTATCCATGCAAATTAACTCGCATAATGGGCAGGAAGAGTGAAAGTAGTGAAAGTAGTCTCCACCAGCAGGATGGGGGATTAGATTAGCCATTTATTTATTCATTCGTGAGTGAGAGTAATTCATTGGTGGAAGGAAGGCGGCTTTCACTATATTTATATTTTTTTTAGTCGTGTCCGGTAAAGTGAAAGTTTTCCGTTGTTTTATTATCGCAGCACATTAAGAAGGAGGGAGTGCTATTTATTTATTTTAAGAGTTGCTTTTACTTTTAGGCAGTTGTTACTAGGGTGGAATGCATAACATGAAAGAGAAAGAGAGAGAGAGAGAGATGACCAGTGGGCAAGTTAATTGACTTTACATGCAGTGGCCGCGGACAGAGGGACAATGTCCCCACGGTTGTTCGATGTCCCCATCATCTGCCCATGTTATAGAAACCCGTCCCTCCCCTATCCTATGATGTTAATGTCCCCAGATGTCCCCACGGCTTCCGCGGCAACTGATTATATGTACAGTAAGCAAAAATATTTATGTACTGGATTCAGTCGGTGGAATGTGTGTGTGTTTTTTGGGACTGGATACGACCCTGGTTTTGTTAGGATAGTAGAGACAGACGCACAATATGTATGGAGTACGGGAGAGAAGATAGAGTACAACATTTCCATTTCCTGGTCATTCGTAGAGCTGTTTCTGCTTTTCCCTCCGATTCAAAGAGGATGAGAACGTGGTCAGAATTCGAATAGTTTTCAGTTAAGGGATGCGAGATAAGGAAGGAAGGAAAGCTGAAGAGAGGGTTAAAGGAACGGAGAAATTGTAGGTGGGTGGATTGGGTAGGTAGTTTTGTTTGTATGTTTTGTGTAGGTAGATAGTTATTGGAGATGATGGCAAAAATGGTGTAAAAATTTTATGAAATTTTACAAAATTGAAATTATGTCGAGAAAAATTAAATTTGAAAACAAATTTAGATTTATGTTTTTTTTTAATTTTTTGCACAATTTTACGTAATTTCTTTTATGTGTAATTTATGTTATCTTGAAGGTCGCTGCATGAAATTGACAAAAAAAGCCTAAGTATAAAACTGATTAATCATTCCTCCACAAAATCTGTTTCATAAATTAATACGAAACTGTACCCAGAAATCTAAATCGGCATTAAACTGCGACTTTTCCTCTATTTTATCACTATTTTATTACTGGATAACCTTAAATATTTAATTATCCTCAATTCAACTTACATTCACCACCATTCACCCCTTCCACTAAATTCGATAATATTCCACCACCTTGCACAGCATGCCGTGTAACGTAACCAATTTAAATTCAAATTCCACCTCGGTATTCGATTTATTTGATACATTGTTAACCACCCGCCCGCTTTTCACTCGATCGTCTCCCCCTCTCAAAACCAGTGAAGGAAACTTTGATCGTCATCAATGGGTCGAAATCAGCATTCAAATTGTCCGTCTATTCCTCACTCAGGGATGAATGAGCTGGATATTTATTCATCCCGTTCGTATTCCGCGTTTTGTACAATTCTATAAACTTTATTGAAAATGCGTATCAATCAAGAAATTCGGAAATTGCGGTTTATTCAAAACCTTTGAAGTCTATCCACATGCAATTTTATTTTACAAAACAATTCATGGATTACAATAATTCTACGCATACACACACTAAAAAACAACAAAAACAACTTCTCAAACTCGTAGAAAATCGTTTCTCAATTTTCTGAACGTGGGTAAATAACCAGTAACCTTTTTCTATGCAAATGAGCCTTCCGGGTAAACCCAACTTAATGAAGAGCAAGGAAATGTTGTAGATATACAACAACAAGCTCGTAGTTCGTAAATGATGAAGTTGTTCGGCTTTACGTTTAACTTTGGCTTAGTCTCCAGTCTCCGTCAGGAGAAAGCACAATGCAAAATAATGGATGTTTCGAAATGTCAAACAAAGTCAAGTTAAGTCAACACGGCATCCATACTCGTGTGGCGGAGGTGGTTTGGTTTTGGAGGGGAGAGAAAGTTCGAGTGCGATGAGAGTTGTTCAACAATTTAATCCGTGTAAATCCCATCGTGTGATGTGATGTGAAGCTATTTTGAATTTCTACTCTGTACAAGAAGCTAGGTAGTTGAAGTTGAAGAGGTGTAATTTTATATCAATATGTGATCAGTGGCCGCGGAAGGACAGAGGGACAATAGTATTATTGTCCCCACGGTTATTCAATGTCCCCATCATCTGCCCATGTTATACAAATCCCACCCTCCCCCTATCCTACAATGTTAATGTCCCATAATGTCCCCACGGCTTCCGCGGCCATTGAATTGTGACTACTAGCTTCAGTTTATGGGGAAATGCTCAAATCAAAATTTCCTCAATTTCGGCACAACTCAGAAAAAAGTAATACTTTGACGTCGGAAAATTATATTTAGAAAATTTAATATATGCAAAATTGTATTTTTAGGTTCACTAAAAATTTCACAAAGTTTTTTTTTACATCAATTTCATTTCATCTAATGGAAAATACTCCAGTAAAATAATTGATTTACGTGAAAACCGTATGCATGCACAGTGAAAGCATTGTTGGCCCAAGTTTTGGTAAAATTAAGGCCAACTTCTCCCCTCAAGAGAGAGTGTGGCGTATTTAGACTAATTTAAAGCCCTTCTTCCTTCGTGGTCTCTGGTTAGCCCAAACTTGAATCCATCCATCCACTCAATAACTTCATTAATGTCTCTCTTAGCGTCACTTTAGAGCAAAGTGCGAATCAAGCCCAGGAAGAACAGATTATGGGATATCTCAATTTTATCTTGGGGTTATTTTCAGTAAAACATACATGGTTTTGGCCGCCCCACCCCGAGTTTTGTCCCGTGTTTACCCCCACTCGTTTCCCATAAGTTTTACTGAATTTAAACCCAGATATTTCCCCAGCATTTTATGACAATATTACCGAGGGGTTGTCCCTCTGCATTTACGGGGATTTCCCATGCTTTTCCCATTCTTTTCCCAGTGCTTTTATTCCAATAAAATGTTTTTTTCCCAGTATCTCGTACTCCACATTTCAATTCACATTTTATTTATTTCCAAAAAAAGTTACAAAATAAGATGTGAATAATTATTAAAGGTTAGATTAATTAACAATAAATTGTAAACTAAGGATACCTGCTTAACATAGGGACACAGAGGAGATATTTTAGACACATTTCGGAAGGGGTTTATCTCTTAGCTTTTTTGTTTTCCTTGGTGTACTTTTTCTTACTTCCTTCAGTATCTGTCGAATTTAGCACGGGGTCGTCAACTGCACTTTGCTCCAATTACCTCAGACGGAATTTGTAATAAACAAAATTTCATGAAATATTATTTTATTGAGTAAATGAGTTAAAATTGGAAATACAAAATGAACATGGAAATATACTTACCACGTGTTTGTGGACAAATATTTTATGTTCTTTCCACTCCAAAAGTGCTGGTTTCCTCTGCTTAAGTTGCTTATCTTTCTACAAGACTCTGTTGGCAACTTGCAAGTTTTTTTATTCAGGTTTATCCAACACGAGGGAAGAAATTGCACACATTTTTCACCAGGAAATTTAACTACAGAAAACAGTTAAGATTCTGGACAGGATTTAATATTTAATGGATTTTGAAGGAGACCAAATATGATACTGACGATGCGAGTAGGGAGACAGAGAGAACTTGCGCTGAAAAGTGTCCACTTCGATTTAAAATCGGGGAAATGAAAGGGTTTCCCAGTAATAACCCAATATAAAAATATAAATGGACGCTGGGACAACCCGGACAAAACCCATCGAATATATTATCAAAGCAGGGTCTACCCAGTAGTATTATTGAGCTTTCCCTTTGCTCTATAAAACCGACTGGTTTTCCCGATGATAATAAGGGTGTAATATATGAAGCATAAAATGTTTGGGAAATCCTATTGATTTATCTTAGTAAAATGTCATCTAAATCCCATCATACGGTTCCCCATAATTATATCGAGATTTTATTTTGTAGTTAACCCACTAAAAAAGATTCCCAGCCTATTTACAGACTTCCCACAGAAAACCCAGAGTTAATACGACTTTGGTTCTTCCTGGGAGTTTAGCAATCTTGACGACAGCTTTTCCCCACAAACTTTGACTAATAGACGACTTGCTACACGATGGGTGTGAAAAGTTGGAGAAATTTCGGTATCCTTCCGGTTTTAAATGCTATATATCGCAGAATTTATCAATTTGTTCCGGGATTAGATTGTATGGGTAAAAATGAAGGAAAAACTAACTAACTATTCCCCCCGGTGAAACTATCTCCCTGGTAAATTGCCACTTTAAGAAGTTTAATAAACTGCACCGGGTGGGTTATTATTTGAGAAAAAACGGAAGTATGGAAGACGGAAATGTTCTTAATAAAAGAATGAAGTAGTAGATTCTATCATGCATAATATTTTTAATTTATACGGACTGATGCCTCCCTCCCCTTCTAAAATTCCCCCTCGCATGATACGGGCGTCTCCTCGTTCCAGGGGCCGCGGTAGCCGTGGGGATATCTGGGGACGTTAACATTGTAGGATAGGGGAGGGACGGGTTTATATAAGATGGGCAGATGATGGGGACATCGGGCAACCGTGTGGACATTTTCCGTACCCTTCCGCGGCCACTGTTCTTCCGCTTGATATTTGGTTGATGGCGTATTACACAGTTAAAAAATTCTTGAGAGAGAGAGAGGAAATGAAAATGTGCTACGCATACTGATAAGTTGAGACTTGAGAGAGAGACGAGAAGGGGAGAAAGTTGGAACTTATGTCTTAAAGCTAGATAACGCAACGTGGTTCGTTTAGTTATGCAACCGGAAAATGAAGCCAGATGAGAGAAATTAAGTAGCATAAATTTTAAATAATGAAGGAGGATCCGTTCATATTAGGTTTACTTATCTAATATTTTGGGATTAAATATTGAGTCAAATTAAATTCAGAATTTTTTTAATAAACCGGTGAAAAGATTATAATTTGTTGGGTTGGGTTAGGTCGAATGTTACGTTAAAGGTTTATTTATAGGTACAAAATTGAAACCGTGTTACGGGGTTGATAAAAAGATATCAAAAGTTGTGATTAATCAGCCATATCTTGTATGTTTTTGTGGGCATGTGATGTTATGTAATTTATTATGATTGTCATTAGCAGATTATTATGTTACATTGTATGCTGACAAGAATGTCATACATAATTCTGTTTTTGATAATAATTATATAAGATAATAATTTCATTCTTTTATAATATCGTTATCTTGTTCATGCAATGTTTGTTGTGCAAATAAAATATTGTATGTATACATAATCAAAGAAATTTCCAACTTCATTCAGTACTTGGTAAAAGTACTGCTCTTTAATCGTGCAAATAAATAATTTGGCTACTGAAATGCATGAAAACAGTAAGAATAAATATTTTGCACTATTCAAACATTTGCAAAAAAAATTAATTACTGTTGAATTTCAGGATTAGTCTGGATTGTAACGATCATTGCAACAATCTTGCTGGATTCTTGTAATGGAGAAAAAAATTTCAAAATTCATAACGTCGGGAAAAGTGCTTCACCAATCGATTTCCGCTATAATGGAGGTGCCCATATTTTCTTTAATATTTGAATTATATTTAATTATAATTGTTATTTATAATTATAATTAAAACAATTACTAATTATAATTATAATAAATTAATAATTAATTAATTGTTTACTGTAGTGATCAAGCTTAGCGGACTGCTCGGAGTCTCTCTCCCAGATTCGGTGGGCGAAGGCGTCGTCGTGGACTGTGCCCCTACCGACCCCACGATCGAGTGCCGTGTCTACGGCGATTTTGCCAACGCCACGATAACCTCCGGCGCGGACAATTGTGCTCGCGTGGAGTGGTCGTCGACTTACGCGAGACGTTTGGAAGATTGTTATAATGTCGGGACTGGCGAGTATTTGTACGGAGGGGCGGAAACTTATTATCAATATTGGCCCATTAATGCGGACAGGAAGAATGAAAATGCCTACATTGTTGGCGACTTCCTTGGATCCTATGAATTTGGGAACTTGTTAGAAAACTGGTGGCTTTTTTCCCAAGGAGCTGCAATCCATGCGGACGAGGATAATCCTCTTTTTGTCAGTAAGTTAATTACAATCAAGTATTTTTTTAATATGAAAAACTGACTTGTTTAAATATCAATTTAGGTTGGGACACGAAACATGCAGGACAAATCTGTTTCGTGTCGGCGGATACGTATCCATACAATAAGCGAGACGTGGTAACACTGAAATACACGGTTTGCGTTGGTGATAACGTGAAAAGTGTGCATCAAGACAATTTCTACAAGTTTTATAAAAAACCTAGCGCACTTCCAGATCAAACAATGTTGCTTCGTCCGTTGTGGTAAATGCGGTACAATTTCGATCTAAGTATTGTTGGAAATTGGAATTATGTAATCTGATTTTTTAAGGTCGACTTGGGCTCAATACAAAACGAGTGTGAATCAATCAATCGTGCTGGATTATGCGAATCAAATAATGAGTCGAGGTTTTGAGCTGAGCAGTCACATAGAAATTGATGACCATTGGGAGCCCTGCTACGGCCAGGAAGAATTCGATTTCAACAAATTTCCAGACCCTGCTGGTTGGTTATCAATAGCAAATACACATACGCAGTGGCCGTGGGGACATGTGGGGACATTAGCATTGTAGGATATGGAGGGAGGGGTTTATATAACATGGGCAGATGATGGGGATATCGAATAATCCTGGGGACATTGTCCCTCTGTCCACACCCTTCCGCGGCCACTGCACACACGCATTCCAATAATTGTACCATTTTAATTACAGCCATGGTTAGCCAAATTAAAGCGATGGGATTACGAGTGACCTTGTGGGTTCACCCGTTCATAAACCTTGGTACGTTTAAAATCTCCCCCAAACTCCAAAAATTGAATCAATCGTGCATATGAAACCTGCGACTTTTTTAGGGTGCGACTTATTTACCACTGCCATAAATGAGGGGTACTTAGCCAAGGATCAGAAAGGCAAGGCTGGAATTGTCGGTTGGTGGCAAGGGTCAAACGCGGGTATAATTGATACCAACAACGCGGCTGCCGTGACGTGGTGGAGGGCTAGATTGGAGCGGTTACGAACGGAGTATGGTATCGACTCGTTTAAATTCGATGCGGGGGAAGTCACATGGTTATCACATTCACGAGGATTAGAAGGCAATCAAGAATTGGCACCAAATATGTATACGACAAAGTACATTGAAGCGATTGCACCCTTTGGTGGCCTGGTGGAAGCCAGAGTTGGGAGATTAACTCAGGTCAGTTTTCAAAACATGAAAATTTTCGAAATTTCGAAATGAAAAGTTTTCGAAATTTATGAAAATTATTTATTAACCATTCGTTTGCTGAACAGGAACACCCAATTTTTGTCCGCATGTTGGACAAGATGAGCACCTGGGGTTACGATGATGGTTTAAGGTCTATGATTCCTACAGCTTTGTTCTTCGGAATTGTAGGATATCACTTCGTTCTGCCCGATATGATTGGTGGCAATGCGTACGGGGACTGGCCATCGAAAGAACTTTACATCAGATGGTTAGAGGTTAACGTGTTCATGCCCTCCGTCCAGTTTAGCATTGTTCCCTGGGACCAATCTTTCGATGATGAAGTATGTATGAAAATATTTTATGATTTTTTAAATATTTTTAGGAATAACAGTTTCTAAATAATATTTAGACGATTGCAATCTGCCTGAAAATTCTCAGTATTCGTGAACAATACAAAGATGCAATTTTGGTGGCTGCATATCAAGCAGTTGTGGATGGCACGCCAATTAATCGACCCTTGTGGTGGGTTGATCCCACTGATCCGGAGACCTTCACCATTGGTCAAGGTACATTTAGTCCTTAAAACCCTACTTTTGATGGCAATTCTATGGAATATAATACTCCTGACTACATTGCAGAATATATGCTTGGAGACAACATCCTCGTAGCCCCAGTTGTGGAGGAAGGTGCCACAACCTTGGACATTTACCTTCCCATCGGAATGTGGAAATCGGGTGTAACTAACCTAACGCATGTTGGCCCTGGTTGGCTTCGAAATGTCGATGCTCCCTTGGATGTGGTCAATTTCTTTATCAAACAATGATAAACATGAGAAATGAAGAGGTTCAAGTTTTAAGTATTAAAAACATTACGTAAGTATTATTCCGAGTACGAATATGTATGAAGTTTTTGACCAACAAATTTTGAAATTGACTTTTGAATTGTTAGACTTAAATGCAAATGTATGCACCAAATATTCACGGCAGAAGGTTTTCATCTTGGGTTAAAAATTCTTAGGACATAATTCCATTAATATTTCATCACCAATGCTGCTGCTCCTCCTGCTTATCTGCATTTAAAAAGAGTCCCATCTGTCTTGCTGACATTCACAACAATAATCCCGCATTATCCACCCCAATTTCATTCTGCATTCCATGCATCTGCATTTTGCATCGTCTCCCTTCTATTACATGATGACTAGTGGAACTGGATGAGAGAAAGAGTGGAATTGAATACGACCACGCCGTACCACATCATCCCACCCACCTCGTATTTCAAGCTTAATGAAATTACTTGCTATGTACGTATGCGTAGTCGCAGTGACCGCGGAAGGGTGTGGACAGAGGGACAATGTCCCCACGGTTGTTCGATGTCCCCATCTTATATAAACCCATCCCCCCATCCTACAATGTTAATGCCCCAGATGTCCCCACGGCTTCCGCGGCCACTGGTTAGTGGTAACTTTCCTCGGGTTATAAATGAACGGGAAACTTGAGTGCATCCTGCGTATATTTCCCTCTCCCTCATTTCCACACACCACTTTCGGTAAGCAAGTTCATAATCTAATCATATCATTATTATTATTATTATGAAAAGCGTGTAGAGAAAGTGAATGTATTTTCACTTTCACGCACGTTCTCTCATATTTCCGACAATCTTGCATCGCTCGCCCACACAAAGCGGAAGAGGAGCTTGGATGGAAATTAAGGTGGAAGAAAGTGCATCATCCTCCTTCCTCTCTCTCTCAAAATGCAGAGAAAGTCTGCCTTGTCGAGATCAATTACCATATTTTACACCTTTCTCTCCCACCACCACTCGGAAGGATGGGAAAGATTTATTCTTGTAATTTTGCCCATTCAATTTTTTGCAGAGAAAGTTTCCCATTTGTTTGAGCTATGTATGTATTCGCGCAGATTTTGGTATCCATGTCACTTGTCAGGTCGGAATAATCGGGTGGATTGGATTATTCCAGTTTTGTGGTCCCCTCCTCAACATTTATTTATGTTTGAATATGGACACCTCAAAATCCAATCGGAATCCAAGGACTCGTTCATGAGGAAATATTTAGATGGAAATTTCGACATATTATTTAGTCCAGTCATCAAACCTAGCATTGAAAAGGAGGGGAAAACCCTGTAACGATTACACAACATCGACTCAGCACCAATGTAAACCAATTTCCTACTCGTCTAAAATTGTGGTGAGTATTCGGTGTCAACCCGAATTCGGTCCATAATTCAGAAACAAAAACTCAGGCTCAAGGTTTCCCTCAAGATAAAAGATTCCTCACTTTTTCCTAACCCGATTTGACAATAATTACCTTGAAAAAAAATTCACATTTCACATTCTGTGACTTTCTACTTCTTTTTTTGCATATCATACTTGACAGCCTTGCCTTGTACTCCTTTTTTTCTCCACTGCACAGCTTCTTCTCGTTAAAAAAGCCCGATAATTAGAAAAGTTTTGACGAAAATGAAAAGTCCAAATTTCATAAAGGAGAACGACTAACCCTGTCAACTGCATGCAGTAATATAATGACTCTTCTCGACTGGATCGACATTTTACATTTTATGTCATTTTAAAGTAGAAAACCCGTAAAAATAATATCCAACGGGGCCAGCAGCAGGGATAAAGTTATTACAAGAAATGGCCTCTTAATGGGAAATTTGGACTAAAAACTGATCTAATGGGGTCATTGCATACATATATATACGCACCATCCACCACCTACTTCTCTTATATTCAGATTCTCTCATGGATTTCCCATTTTGTATTTGAAAATATATTTTAGAAAATTTAAGGGGAAAAAGGAAGGGTTTAGTGGAGGCTATAAAATGTCAAATAAATAATCACAAAGAAGAAGGAAGAATGTTACTTCTCCGACGGTGAAAGTAAGTCAAGTCAGCAGTCAAAGCCGTGTACGTAGAGGAAAAGCGAGGTGTGACCCGAAAAGTCCCCAAGAACCAAGCCAAGCCAACCTCCATAAATAATCCATCCGTTAAATCCTCTCTTCTTTACGACGACGACGACCTCCTCCTCTTCTTCTTCTTCCGTCCCCATTACGCAATCTCATCTCAAAACACATCAAAATTACTCAAAACTACCACTATTATCCATTAACTTGTGCTTTCCTTGCCTCATTTCGACTTGGGGTTGGTTATAATACGTGCATACGTATGCAGGATGGGTGCATGGCATTATGGATGGAGGAAATTAACCCGGCTTGGCCTGCCTCGATTTCGAAATCCTGCTTTGTTACGTAATCAAAATTTCCATCCAGTCCAGCCTCAAATTCCACATGGATCTTGATTGTCTTGGCTAAACGTGAAATACAATCCCGAGAACCACATACATACACTTCTCCTCCTCAAATTACCCATTAAATGCGAGACCAACTTGTACCTTGAGCCGTAAAGAAGTTTGTTGTCGAAGCATAAAATTGCTCCAGGTTAGCCTACGTACTTCACAAAGCGCACAGTGGCCGCGGACAGAGGGACAATGTCCCCACGCTTATTTGATGTCCGCATCATCTCCCCATGTTATATAAACCCCTCCCTCCCCTATCCCACTATTTAACGTCCCCACATGTCCCCACAGCTTCCGCGGCCACTTACTAACTAACCAACTATTACGTAAGAAGAAGAGGACGAGTGAGCAATTGTTTTTCTTCCAGTGTAAAGTTTACTTTACGAATTTCCCCAGCCCAGCCCAGCACCACAAAAGTCATAACAAACAAGGATTGGATGGAAGTAAAGAAGCGAACGAAGGGCACTAATTGGCCGGGTTTTAAGTAGCATGGATGGAGAAAGCCCTGGAGGAAAAGGTGGATGGAAGTCAAAAGACGTGCCACAAACTTTGTCCAAGAGTTGCATTACACACATACTTCTCGCAAGAAATGCGTGGAGGAAGACAAGTGAACATTAGATTAGAAGAGGGCATTTCTCGGTATGGACAAACCAACCAGGAAACTGGAGAAAACCCGGCTCACCTTACCTATACGAACCAAAAGAGTTTACACCAATTCTAATAATAGTTAAGTTAGTCGGGGGAGAGTAAAGTGAGAGGTTTGTGTCGTTTTTTGTCCTATTTAACGGCTGCATCGACACGTAGCAAACTCATTTGTACGATTATTGCTACCACTTGCTGTACATAGGTTCACAAGAGTAAGAAAAAAATGATGACGTTAAGAGAAACTTTTTTTCTAGGGGAGACCCCACTTTTTAAAGAAATAGAGAGGTTGGAAGCCTGCCATATATTTTTAAAATGTGTATGGGAAAGGGTTAGAATTATGTATGGTTGAAAACATTGACCGCGGAAGCCGTGGGGACATGTGGGGACATTAACATTGTGGGACAGGGGAGGTAAGGACAGATGATGGGGATATCGAATACCCGTGGGGACATTGTCCCTCCGTCCCGCGGCCACTGTACCGTTGTGTAGGTGTAGGAACGGAATAATGTCGTTGGTTTGGTCGTCGCATGTCGTCACGATAAGTGTATGTATACTAAAGTGGTTATCGTGGTTAGTTCAGTAGTGCTGGGGTACGTACATTCGTACGTAGAACTGGTTGGTCAAGGGAGAAAGTAGTGGTCTGGTGGGGCTGAAGGGGAAAGAAAGTGATCGATAAATTGGTGTGAGTCACACTTGCAGCTCGTGCAGAAACTACAACTACTTTTCTCTGCTTTCCTTTCGAGTGGTTGTTCTTCTATGTGTGTGAGAGAGAACTGCTGGCTGGCTGTTCTTTTTATTACGAGGGCTCCATTCCCGACATTATCCTCATCCCGAGACATACACAATGCTCCTGTTTTGTCCTGGTGGAGTAGTCGGACAGTAGCAATCTACAACTACATACGTACAGGAACGACATGTCCTTCCGAGGAGAGAGAAAGCGGATTGGAAATTCCTTGAAATAACTGTTGTCTGTGGTGGTGTTTGTTGTGTCTCAACTCTTGTTTTGTTGACGACAAGTGGACGGTGTGGAATGGAGACATGTGATGATTTGAGCCTGCGAGATGATGACAATGGTGGAAATGTGACGAAGCCTTGTATGATTTTTTTGGTAGAATTGGTACCAAAAATTGGTCGTAGGACGAGTGAATATTTGTATGAACTTGTGGACGGTGTATGGAAACATGTAATGATTTGGGCCTGCGAGATGATAACAATGGTAGAAATGTGTCGTGTACTTGTATGATCTGTTAAGAATTGGCTACAGAATTGGTACTAAAAATTGGTCATAGGACGAGTCAATATTTATGTGAATTTGTGGACGGTGTATGTGACAATTTGGGCCTGCGAGATTATGACAATGGTGGAAATGTGTCCAATACTTGTATGATTTTCTAGAACAGGTCATATTTAGGACGAGTAAATATTTATATGAATTTGGCTAATTGCTCCACTTTTACTAAAATAGAATTATGTATTGGCGTCAGAATTTGCAAGTATTTATTACCTATTTATGTATTATTGGCACATTAAACTCTGGGCAAGACAAACCCAGTCCGATGCTGATGGATGATTGTACATATCTTAACATGGTCATGTCCGAAAATGCGACATTTTCCAATTAAAAGCTGAAATTAGATATTGAACCATTCCTTCTTGAACATGGGACATAATAAGTGTTTACTTGGTAAATCCACGGCATGAAAAATAAATTGGAGGGTATTTACGTTACAGGGAGGGAGGGAAGAAATTGCTTATTTTGCTCGTCCCTCAACTTACGTAACGGCAATTATGCGCATTGAATGAAATGTCGAATATTGTACCTCGATATGTATCAGTTTTGAGACATGACTTTCACCAAATATACAACTTGGCTGTCATTACTTGGTGAATAATATATTTCACTTAAGGAAATAAATTACTTAAGGTTATACGAAATGACGTGTATTGGTGTGTCATAGATTTTAATCTCACTCTGCCCCTATTCAACGTTTTTAAATGGAAATTTCTAAATTTTTCTAAATTTCTAAAATGACATTAATTCAAATTTTTCAGTTTTTAAGTAAACGCAACTTTTGATTAATTTAATTTTTCGTACTACAAAACCTTGAACCTGAAAAACACTAGTTTATTCAATTTTTAAGGAAGGGGTAGACTGAGATCAAAAATCTATGACTCATCATCAAACCGTCGTCCAATAACACCTTAATAATTAAAGCAATATTACGTATTATTATACAACATCCGACTCAAAATGGTGTTTTCACTTTACATTCGTGTCCGTTTCAAATAAAACGCAGACAGAGTAATGCACAATGCAATGCAATGTCAGGTGCTGTGGTACTTTATGCATACAGCCCTAGACCAAAATATAGTGTTATCTCAAACGTGGTGAGACACCCAGACAGACAGATATCGTAAGGGATAATTGTCCCACAATTGACGTTGCGTAACACATGCACGGACATGATAACGAGCCTCGTTAAAAGGACGCAACAACAATAAACTAGATTTTATATGAAAATATGAAAAGGCAAGCATATAGGAAACTAATTTTATCTTTACCTTGTTTTTATTATGTCTACTATCCAAAAATTCCTGCCGGCAAAATGTCCCAGATTAAATAAATTCACTAATCACTCTCAAAATACCTTATCGACGTCTCTGCAATAGTTAGCTTATCAGCGGCGAATAATATGTAAATAAATATCGTCTCAAAATCCGAATCTGTATGTTTTTCTCGTCTCACACGGTAAGAATCACTCTCAGAACATGCTCTGTATCTCCCCGTCACGAACTATTCCCTGTGTTTTGGAGAGGATATCGAACAATCAGAATCAGAATTTTGTCAAACAATTCTACATCCGTCCAATCCAATCCAATTCATGTCCGTGGAAATCGATAACCTTTTCCGGATCAAAACAGTGGTAGTAGAAAGTCAATAAGTCGTTTCGTCCGTCCGTAGTTCACCACAAATCCAAATCCAAACCAAACCACCAAACTAGTACGGATCAATGTTTTTTTCTTCTTATCTCTTCTGGGTCGTCCGTTACAATTTGTCCAAATCCGTAAAAAAAGATGACACACTGACACGTCTCACTCTTTTAATTAAATCTATCCATCCACCACTCGAAATAAAAAATAATATTATTGGATAAGTTAATTAGGAAATGGAGAAAATTCCGACTTTTCTCAAATCAAATGTCCACTTCCGGTTCAATAAATCCAACAAAATACATTAACTGTACAAACCGTTGGCAAAATTTCTGCCTAGTTTGCAGCACTCGAAATAAATGACGACAACGATTTGCTTATCTTGCTTGAGACAGATTTTGCGAGACTTATGTTGAGACGAGATGAGATCAGAGAGCTGCGAATGAACAAGAACCGTACCGTTCAGGATTCCAGGACAGACTGGCGTTCTCTCTGAGAAAAGGTGGTCGGTGAAGTCGACTTTTTCCCAACTTTCCCCCGGGTTTCAGTTCCAGTGGTGGTGGTGGTAGCAGCAGCTAGTGCATAATAATATCTTCGTATGTATGTACAGGAGTGCTGGATACGCATTCTGCTACCCGGACTACTGAAAACGAGTCGTGAAGAAGAAAGTCTCATGCGAAAAACAGACTGGATTTTGGTGATGAATACACAGAATGTGGGAATCCCAACGCAATTTGGGTTCCTTTTGATGATGCGGAGAAAGTATGAGCGGATGTGAAAGAGGAAAATGAGTTGAGGAATGATTCAGTAAGAATAATTTCGTCATGTCACATTCTCCAACTGGTGCGTTGGTTTAGATGATACAGAAAAATGTGTTTGCATCTATTTTTCTTCGAAAAAGAATGAAAAAGAGGATGAAAATGTGCATAATTTGAATCCAGGTGGAATATTTTGGATGTTGTTTTTTAGAAAATGAAATAAAATCAAGATTGTTGTGAAACAAACTGGAAGTGTTAAAAACATGGATTGTTAATTTTATTTATGTTTACGATAGAATTTTAATGATTGAGCAAGACTGGAAACTGGTCATAAATTCATGCTCCAGTTGTTATTATTAAGGTGATAATAAAATTGAGGAATTTGGTGTTAATTTTCTTTCCATAAAATTCTAGATGTTAAATAAATATGATTTATTAAACTTATGACAAGTCAATTAATTAACTGTAAGTCCGGAAATCCTGGAGAGGATTCCTGTATACAAATTTTCACATTTTTCTACAACTCAATCTAACTTGTATTTTATTTTTCAAGCCAAGTCAACCAATTTTACTGCACTTTTAACCAAACAATAGAACCAAACTTGAATTGAATTGGAAAGTTTTGTTTTTAAGAATGAACGTGCCTCATTGAAGGTAAATACCGACGAAACAAAGCGATTTTATAAACTATTTGTTTACACCTTGACATCAACTTACCCGATTATTTTAGCCAGGCCAGATAGTTAGTAGTTGTAAATTGCAGTAGTATTGCGTAAGGTATACAATATGCAATTATTAGTCATTTCTTAGGCGGGGAAATTGAGACGAGTTGTGTTCATTTCGTTAATTGTCCAGGTTCTCACGCTACTGAAGAATTCTCAATTGAGACCGTGCCAAGAAAGAGAGGTGTCGTGGACGTGGTGTCGAATTTCAGAGGCGACTTGTGTTAGTTGTGTTAAATTTCTGCTTCTTCTAATGTGCACATGTGGGATATGGAATGAATTGGAAATTTGATTTACTAATAAAACCCGATTGTTTTATTTATCATTTTGGTTTGGCTGGGCCGACCATTGTACTTGAGAATGTCTTCAGACAGTCATTTCACATTGTTCGTCCTGCTGGTGGTGGTGGTCGTCGTGGTGGAGAGGGCAGCTTGCGTTTCTGGTGAGTAAATTTTGGAATTTGGAATTGAAATTGTGGAAATATTTCAATTTTTGTGTATTAATCAAGGTTACGTGATCCCAAATCAGGGAGGATTTGGGTACGCACAACAGTACCAGCAGTTCCTACCACAAGGTCAAGGGTCACCTTGGAATAATAACGGGTTCCCTCCACCAGCAGTTAACCAACAAGGACCCCCATTATTTCTTCAGCAATCTCCTCCCCCACAAATTCCTTACTACCCACCACCACCTTTACCCAGTAACAGTTTGGCCCCCTTATCTCCCCCTTCAGACGAACCGTTATCATTCAGCCACCCAATTCTCTACATTAACCGGAACATTCCCGTCTTTGAGAGTGTCGAAGTCACAAATAGAGTAGACCCTGATTTTAAATCGGAAAATTATGGCTCAAAATTGCCACTACCTCCGCAAAACACGGCGCCAAGATCTGTAGCCCCTCAGCAGCAAGGATCTTATTTCCAGTACCACCAACCACCACTGCCTTGGTCGAATAACAATAATTACTATAATAACAACCCACCTCCACCCCCACCACAAATGCAGGCAGCAGCCACGCCCTCATTTCAAACTTCGTCATACAGTTATTCTACTTCAAGCTCGAATGTCATGCTGAATCCGGCAAAGTTTCAGTATTGGGGAGGTGGACCACCACAACAACCAAGCGGTTCTGCAGGGCCCTCTGTAGTACCCATGATGATGACGCAATACAATACCGGAGGTGGGGTCATGTTCGCCAATCCGCGTTTCACTCCGGGTGGAGGTGGACCATCTTCCTCATTATCGTCCCCTTCGTCACCATCCTTCATCCCAATTTCCAACGTGGGAGGATCGCTGCCCTCATTCCGCAGCATTAGAAAAGCTCCTCCTGGCAGTTTCTTCATTTCGGTGAGAAGGCCGGATGGGTCCATGACGTATGCGGCGGAACCGGGGCCTCGCCTTGGTCCCGAGCCTATGTGGAGTACAGACCCAAAATATACGGTGGGGGCGATTGTTCAACCACCGCCAGTGTCGCCGCCATCACTAAAAACAGCCTCAGTTTCTAAAAATGCTCGAAATAATTCGCAAAATGATTTAGTGAAACGTTGGGAGGAGATTCCAGTTCCTGGTTTTTCCGGGTTTAATAAACCTGGACGAACTGGTCGAGGTCAGAAAAAGTACAATAATACGGATAATTATTACCCGTTTCCTCCACCCCCAATGACGACCTATTACTACCCTTCGCCATCACCTTCACAAAGATATATTGACAATAATGATCTCGCAATTTTGGACCAACTCGCTACCACCACCGCCGCCGCTCATAAGAGACAACAGAACAATGCCGCCCTTCCTTCGTGGGTGATACCACCACCCACGAATTTTATGCCTTTGTCCCCTCTCGTGACCAATTCGATCATTATTCCGGACCCGAGACCATCACCACTTGTAAGACAATCTAATTACTCTTCTTCTCCCATGCAAATAAACCCTCCTTCTTCCGCTTCGATGGAACAACTTTTTTCCCAAGGTCGGGACAACACCAAGTCGAAACAAAGAATGTCCCGAAGAGGTGGTGGAGATGAGAACGACTCGACAAACAATACCCGAACGGCACGATGGGTGCAACTCCCCCAATCGCCCTCCACACTGGGATCATTCCAACCCACTCCACTCCAGAATCCGGCGAAGCAGCAGCAGCAGCAGCTCCCAGGCTGGTTTGGACCTCCAACTTATCCGTTTAATGACCAAAACGGACAATTTCAACCTAGGTCTCAGCAGCAGTTCGTCGCCCCACAAACCCCACAAACAGCAGCAGGTTTCGACCCCCAAGGGGGCCCACAAGTCCAAGGATACTCTCACTCGTGGAGTAGCGGATCATCATTCGGTGGACCGCAACAACAACAACAATCTAAAACAACCCAATTTCGAAACCCCTTCGCAAGTCGAGGACGAGCAGAAAGTGGTTTCACTAATTCGCCAGTTACAAACTCTCCTCGGCCCGAAGAGCAAGGCGTTGCTGGGTACGGACCAGTTTCACGGGTTGATCAGAGGTCTGGTGCGTGGCCTGCCGACAATGGGCCACGGCAACCTGGTGAACAGTCTTGGCAGCAGCAGCCGCAGCAAAAGCAGTACCAAACATGGAAAGCAGTGAGTTTATTTGTAGTTTTTAAATGAACAATGATTAATTGACATGTCAAATAATTAATTGTTATTTTTTTACGTGGCGCAGGGAGTTGCAAACCCGTACCAACAAACAGAACCAATTGATTATCCCAAAGAGTCAAAAACTCCCTTTTTGTTTGGAAGTGGGGGAGAAGTAATTTATAATAAATATAAAATTTAACTTAAACTTTGGAAATATTTAATTCGGAAATATTTTACTTCAGGTGCAGATTTATCCGAAGTCCAGCAGCACTCCAAAGTACGACGCAAGACTGTTTGGAGTTAATGACACGAAGGAAGATCACAAATTTGCAAGCGATTCGACAATACTGCAGCGACATTTACAACAAGCTAAACAAGTACCAATTTTAATACAGATCATGGAAAAGTGACATTTTCTTTGTGTAAAAGCTCAACATTTACAATTTCAGGTTTTACGAGAACAAAAATCAAGAGAGGATGCAATCCGAAAGTCAAAATCAACCACTTCAATACCAAAATCAGGGGCAGGAAGTCGTGGGCGTCACCACCACCACCACCACGAACACAAACAACAACAACAATCCACAAATTCGTCCCTATTACCCGGAAGTGAATCAGTACCGCCAAATTTTGCCGCAGCAGCAGCCGTATTTCAACCAAAATTACCTTCCGCCACAGCCCCAAGAACTCATTGGGACGTCGGGAATGACGCCGTTTCGTCCGCCACAGCAGCAAGAAATTCAGGTCCAGCTCCAACCTATGCAGCTACTGGGTACCAACAGTTATCACCCCAACAACAACAATTTGGGGGACAGTACGTTCCAACCTATGCTGACTTCCCCCCAAACTTTCCCGAACATGGTCGCCTCGGCCGACACGCTGAAAGCATAGCGGACTTCACCTCAGCGGAAGATTTGCTAGCGATGGATTTAGAACCGTTGGGGTTAGAAGATGATTTAATGATTAAGTAACATTAACAAACTTCGAATTTGAAGTACTTGTAACGAAGTTATACATTTTTATTGAATGAAAAGTGTAATAATCTAAATGGACATTTTAATATAATAATTGATCACCAGTACATACGCAGCACCGTATTGTGGAAATGTTATGTAAAGAAAAAAGCTAACTATTTTATAATTACTAGTAAATCGGGTAAAAAAATGTTTATCAGTCTTAAAATTGTGATTATTAAGTCCATTCAGACGAAAATGCAAGCGCATAAACCATTACATGCTTATCTATATGATATTACATGAGAAGCTACTCGTTGGACCAGCAGGTACAAATTTTTTCTCCTCATCCTCATCTGCGAATCCGTACTCCTCATCGCCCTCCATGACTTCGTTGTAATCGTTGTTGTCATTTTCCACCTCCATTTTTATGTCTGGATGTTCGATATGTTCAAATTGTATTTCACAGCTCGACCTTGGAGTGTTTTCCTTTTCGGACTCAACATCAGAAAAACTAGAACGAACGTCGTCAGGGTCAGAATCTTCGTTTTGAAGAAGTCTTGGTAAGTTTTGAAGTGGGGTGCTGGCAAATTTAGGATTAGACAACAACACACCAAACGGAAGATTATCAAGAGATTCATTTTGTTCACTCATTATTTCGAATAAATCTTCCTTCGTTGGACCTTGTCTTGGTTCATCAGTACAGACCCCTCGATTTACACGTTTCGCTGGTGGTGGTGGGCAACTTTCTTGAGGTGGTAATAGGGGATGTTCTGTAGCGGGTGGTGGTGGATGATTAGAATCCATTATCATTAGCTCATTTTCATTTGAAATCGGAACCACAGGGTGTTGGGGATCACAGGACTGAGATGTGAGCGAGCTCTCGTCAAGGGACGTTCTTCCTGACAAGTGTATCTCATCACATGCAAATTTTTCTTCGATAATAAAATCACGTAAAACTACTTCCTTCTTCACGGTAGGCTCAGAGTAGAATATTGCAATTTCGGCGATAATGACTTTTTCTAATGCTTCCTTATATCGAGATCGCATTTCTGGCATAGAGTAGGTCATCCAGATTGTTTGGTAGCAGTCGCCGGTTGCTTCATCTCGGATAATGATGCGAAAATGGTCAAAGGGTTTCATGAAGGGTTGTTCTGTAGCAAAAAAAACAAACATTAGTTACGAAATTTCTCGATAAATGTTTTTCATATCTTCAGAAAAATACTACGTACCCCCAAGCTTTGGTACTTCAGAACTTGTCATCGGAGGATAAGCAGCCGGCATGAGGAGGGCTTCGCACATTTCTTGCGCTCCTTTTGTCACATCACTGATAGGCTCACGATGAGTATAAGTTTTCTCGTTTGGGACTGCAAAAGAATATATATGCATGTAAGCAACTGTGTGTTCTTAGCAATTAGCTAAATATACGTTAAACACTGACTTTGGATTTCCAACTTTCGAGGAAACGTGAACCAATGTTTTGCAGCGCATTTCCCTTTACAAAGGCAAATTTGGTGATGACTAAAATTTTGACCGGCTTTTCTCATTTCTTCGACATCCTTCACTTTGCCATAAACAATCTGATAACAAAGTTTAAGTATTATAAATAAACATGTTGACCAAGTAATTATAATAAAATAGTACTATACTAAATTAGCGACCTACCGCATTTAAACTTGGCCTGAGTCTGCTTCCCGGCAGTGGATTCATGTGATATTTACAATTCTTTTCGAGCACTTCTTGCACCATGACAATCTTCCCCCTTACTGTGACTGTAAGTCGTTCCCTCCTCTGAAACACGTATCCTCGTGGGACGAAACCTTTCGTAAATGAAGGGTGGTTCTTGTCAATCCGTTCTGTCCACTCTTTGTACCGGGCGTAAAAACTCGCACCGCCTAAAATTTTTGGGTTGTAAATTCCACCAGCTCCCCAGCTAACGTTGTCCCGCTTCAGAATGGCTGCATAACTGGGGGCAGACAGCACTTCCGCGTTGGCGATCATAGCGTAGCGTTCAGGCATTATATTTAAATATACATCAATAGAAGATCCAAAATGAATCTGCCAAAAAACGAGTCAATAATATTTAATGGATTAAAAGGGTATTAATTAATCATAATTAAATTTTACCTGCGAACAAACGCTAGGAGCAATGTAAAACTTGGAATTTATTTCCATTTCAAGTTTACAATTCGTAATAATCATGGGAAGACCGGGTACGATAGACCTTTGCAAATCCATGTCTTCTTTGGTGATGATTAATTTCAACCTGGAAAATTAATCACGCAAAAATTAGTTGATTAGGAAGTTATTCAGATTTTCTCTTTTCACTTACGACAACTCTCTAGACTCTTTATCGATCAAAGTAATCCAACGATAAGCCCGAAAAATCCCTTTCTCTCCAACTACAGCGTTCGATTGATTGTCTGCATCCTTAACATCCTCAACAAGGTATATCATGGCGTCAAAAATTCTGCACCGTTCCATCCGCCCTACGTAGTTGACCACGCCGATAACATCTAAATATGTCACGGGGGGAGGTTCCTTGCAAGCCTCAAATTCTTTAGGAGTCCACAATTTTGCCTCGGTTGGGGGAAGAAGTCTATCCGGAATCTTTGGTGGTTTCCATTTGGGCTGACTTTGACGTGGGATATGTTGTAAATTCCGGACGGAATATTTTTCGACTTTGATTTCAATCCCAACCAAAAAGTCGTGATACGGATAACAAAAATTTTCCTTCGAATTTTTGCATTTTTTGAAAGTGGCTTTTCTAATGATTAAAAAATCCCCTACTTCAACTTTGCTGTGGACAATTTGTACCTAAAAGAAATTATCATATTTAATCAAAGTTATTTTGAAAGAAAATTCTATTTGCATGTACAATTACTAACTACTAACCGATTCATTTGGTAGCGTTATAATACAAACGCCACAACTAGAGTCGGTGACGACAAGATTCCCAATCACAAAAGCTTGTCGTGGAGCGTCATCGATATTTTGGTTGTTACTATCTCTTGGTTTCATTAGTATTAAATCTGGTTTCTTTTCTGGTTTTATGAAAAAAAGTATCGTTAAAATTCTTAAAAGCAAAACTGTTCATATAAAATGATATGTATGCAAAACTTACTTGCAATGATTTGGACAAAAACGGGAATATGGATGGGGGCGTACTGGTTTGAAATAGTACATTCGCCCATTCTCTGCAATGATTCCGCCAACGGCAACAATTCTTGTAGATCGTTAGGCAAGTTTTCATGATCGCCGTCTGGATAAATTGCAGTTTGCATGCCTGTGAAAAATAAACGTATGTCTTTAAAGATTATCGATTAATTATGTTGGAAAATACTAACGAACTTACACAAGTTTTCCTTCAAAGTTGGAAAACTTATCGGATTGTTGTTCGTCCATCCCCACATTTCAACAAAAGGAACTTCATTACGGCCATTTAGCTGTAAATAAATTGAAAATATTATAAAATTAATATGCACACGGTTATCTATAAAACCTCTAATTATCATCTCTAGTTGATTCTTCACCTTAAAAAACGTGCTAGGCTCATCCTCCGACGTGGCGCAAGCTTGACCTCGACCAGTAAATTGTATCGTCGACTTGGACGTTGTCGCAGAAGCTGCTGACGATGAGACAGGAACAAGTTGGCTGTCCATTGTCCTGATTTCAGTGATTTTTCATCAAAAAATTAATCGAACTGGTAAACACTTTATTAAATATCCTGTTGTCTGTATTTCTAATTAATATTAACGAACAATGAACAAATTATCGACTAAGCTTCAGAGTTTCTGAATTATCCTACAGGTCAGCCGGGTCAGAAATTCGGAACGACTTTTTTTCTTCGCGAGTTTATGTAAATACATGTGCACTCTTTTCTCTCCCCGGCCGCTCAGCATTCAATTTCAGCCCTGCTGGAATCTCACTTTCTCCAAAGGGAAGAATTTTATCTCAATTTGCTGTTCACGACCTCAGTCAGGATCAGTTTATATTGCATTCATTTTGACAATTTTTTCTTAGAAAATTTAACAATTCCTAGATTTCTGTAAAAATTATTATAAAATTTTTATCTATTAAACACAAGTACATTCATAAGATGTAAAATAAAATACACTTTATTAGTTGGGGAGTAAAAAAAACTCTCTCCGAGGTTGCGAAAACCTCTACAATTGGGAAAGGCATCCAATTATATCTATTTGTAAAATTTTCCACAGTTTTATCACATCATTTTATTTTTATGTAGATTACTAAAGGTATAGTCGATTTGTATATGGGCATCATTCTTGGAATGATTTATGACACAAGTTTCAGTCTCATGGAAATGTATGTAGGTGGACAAGAGAAGATGAAATCAACCAATCGTCATTTTAAATTCGCAATACCTAATTGTATACATGTATAGTAATTATGGCATTATCATCCCACTTTATCATTACTACGACCCTCCTCATCACAATGATAACAGGAAAAGAGCAGAAGAATCCGTGCACCCGAAACCAATGTCTTAATGGAGGTCACTGCACACCGATTGATAACTTCTCCTCTGCGTGCATCTGCCCTTCCACTTTTCACGGAGATTTGTGCCAGTTTCGAAATTTTTGTGCCTATTCCCCGTGCAAAAATAGAGGCAGTTGTGAGCCCTTTGAAGATTCTGGGGTCTGCAGTTGCCTGTTTGGATTTGAGGGGACGTACTGCGAGAGGAAGGCGGAGGACGTGCTGTTATCAGAAAAGAATTACGACGGTGGTCGTGACAATGCTGATGAAGATGTAAAGTGTGTATTTCTGGGCATTCTGGGCACAAAGTTTTCGGAACTTTTTACAGGAATGAGAGTGGATTTTGTATTTTTAGGAGCGCTGGCCTCTTCACATTTATGAAAACGGTGAAAAAATCGAGCTGGAGGGATAAGGTGGCTTTTGATCCGTGCTATGTTCCTGAAGGGGGTGGCCTTATTCGGTGTCTTAACGGGGGCAAGTGTATCCCACTGGTTAGAAGGGTAGGTATCGTTCCAGGAGAAGGAAACCAATATGAGTGCGAGTGTACCGGAAAGTTTACGGGTAATACATAACTATACTTGAAGTGAGTTAGTTATGTGCTGTGCGAATGGAGCTAAACTCACGAGAAACCCTAGTCTCAGCACAAGGTACTTCAGGAGGCCGTAGGTTTAAGCTCCACCCGCACAGTACATAACTCGTTCACTTTATGTATAAACTAAATGATTAACGATATAATATAATAATTAGAACTGATTTAAATTGAGGTCCCTATTGTGAATTTGAGAATGCCTGCTTCAGCTCTCCTTGCAAAAACGGGGGCAGTTGTCAAAGTTTTGAGGACTCAGGGGTGTGTCGCTGTCCAGTGGGATTTGGGGGCAGTTTCTGTGAGGAAATCGAGACGGGACATAAACCGTCAAGAATGTTAGTACACCTAAATTTTTATTATTAAGAACTTACATAATAAATAGAAAAATACATATGCGATTATAGAAAGAAATTGACCACGGAACCTGTCCTCAAGCCGCCCTCGAAGGATGACATTTGTTATCGTTACACCAAAACTAGGTCGCATCCCTGTTCTCATCATGGTGAATGCATCTCCCTCAACGCGACACATTTCGAGTGCCTTTGCACCGAAAAATACTCTGGGGATAGCTGTCAATATCGGAACCCATGTTACACGTTTGAATGTCTGAATGGTGGAACGTGTGAAGTGAAGTACGACGCTTCCGGAATTTGTAACTGTGCCCCTGGATTTATGGGGACGTACTGCGAGGAGAAGCTGTTCAAGGATGAACCAGAAGAAATTGATGTCGTGACTGAAAAATCGTCAGCGACACGATTATGTCTCAACGGTGGGACCTTTGCTCACCTCAAGGGTTCCCCGTCATCATCTTCTTCAAGCTATGAATGCATCTGCCCCTCAAATTTCACGGGAAGGTGGTGCGAGTTTCTTAACGCGTGTGGAAGTTCGCCATGTTTAAATGGTGGAAGTTGTGAACCGATGGAAGATTCTGGAATTTGCACGTGTCCAATAGGTTATATGTATAAATATGATAGCATGTCACTGAGGATGAGGTCATCACTCATCAGTAAGTCATATGCTGTATGTGTGTTTAGGTTTCAAGGGAACTTTCTGTGGAGAAATTGACGACACAAGAAAAACTCGGGTGGAACGACTCGGTCGAACTTTCCCCTTAGTTCGGAAGCAGATTAAGGAAGGAATTCGGATCTCGGACGATAAAGAGGTGTGGTTTCAAGGAGGGAAGGAAATCAGGGTACGTCTAGTTGCTACAATTTATGCATTATCCACATTAACATCAACTAAAATACTATCCCAGAACCTTAAAAAAATCGACCACTGTGACAACTCTGAAACCAACAGCGAGAAGCCCGTCTGCCTCAATGGGGGTCGTTGCGTAATATTAGACGAAGAGATGTACGGGTGTGATTGTCCAATCGCTTTTTCCGGATCGGTTTGCCAGTTCGAGGACGTGTGTGCAAGTGCACCTTGCATAAATGGGGGCACTTGTGAGTCACTCGGGTCTTCAGGCGTCTGCAGCTGTCCGCCTGAGTGGACGGGACAGTTTTGCGAGGATGAGCTGCTACCAGAAGTTAAGCAGAAAATATCTGGATCAAAATCATCAAAATTATTAGAACAAGGTGTTCAAGGATCTGGATATGCGTTGCTTGTCGAAGGTCAGGATGAGAACAATTTGGAGCCACCCTACTCCATGCTTGGTCACCTCTACAAAAGTAAACTACCCAAGAATCCAGCCTCCTCAGAATTTCTCTCCTTAAAACCCAAAGAATATTACCAAGACCATGAACTCGAAGAGAGACGCCAAGTCATAAGAATCCCAGGATTTGAAGATATTAACTCCTCCATGATAAGAATCGCGTCGGATGGAACGGTCTACGTGAGGCAGCCGAGGAGGAAAAAGGACTCAAAAACTAAAGTTGATCAATCAAAATCATCCATCCTAATTGACCTCAAAGACCAATCTACTAACAAAAATAATCACAGCCTCGACCACATCGTTGACGCCAGCATAGTAAAAGTAATGCCAAACGGGGAGCTCTTCATAAAAATGAAAATTCCCAAAAAGTCTCACGGAGAAAACTTGTTACACAACATGTAGTCATCACAAAAAAAGTAGATACATAATCAACAATAACAACTTAAATTGTAAACACTTTTTCATAACTTGTTGACACTATACATAAAGTGAACGAGTTATGTACTGTGCGGGTGGAGCTTAAACCTACGGCCTCCTGAAGTACCTTGTGCTGAGACTAGGGTTTCTCGTGAGTTTAGCTCCATTCGCACAGCACATAACTAACTCACTTCAAGTATAGTCTACAAGTCGTAGTTTTTTCCACTACGTATTTTGTTTATGTATCAAATTGTATAATGGTGACACAACAATTGCGATTCTCATAAATTTCCAATTAGCAATAATGTTCCCTTTTTGTATCAAATTCCTTCATCAAGGTCTTCTTACCCACAGCACGAATCCAATTATGCTTACCTTACATATCGTTAGCCCATTATATCGTCAGATCGATATTAACTGTGAGCAGTGGCCGCGGAAGGGTGTGGACAGAGGGACAATGTCCCCAGGGTTATTCGATGTCCTCATCATCTCCCCATCTTATATAAATCCCTCCCTCCCCCATCCTACAATGTTAATGTCCCCACATGTCCCCACGGCTTCCGCGGCCACTGACTATGAGTGCTGTATTATGTTCCCTCAGCGTAAGGGGAAAGTTGCTGCCTAAAGTACCGTGTTTTGTTGTGTTGATTTCACCCAGGGTTTGCCGAGGTGGAAAATAATACCAATACAAAATGCAGCACAGCGTAGAAAACAGTTAGTTTATGTATTATTTCGTCTTGGTATTTGTCCTGTTATACATATTTCTCGGTTCGGTTCCCCCGGACGGGATAGCTTTCTCTTTAGCGATAAACCTGGCCTGTGAGTAGTGGTAGCGTTGGCTGGCACAACAAAAGTCCTCCCGTCTAGGTTTTGGTTACAAATCAAACTTCCGACCGAATCAATTTTCCATTCTGCTTCGTATTGAAGTTGAAACAGTGAGGGATTATTATGCCAACTTTCTCTTCTGCTTGGTGGTTGAGTCACTCGACAAACTTTTACCTGGCTTTTTTGGTCGTTAGTTTCCTCCTGGAAGTTGACGAAGGTTGAGGTGGCTTCGATCTAATAAAAATTGAATTAAAAAACGGAACCAGTGATAGATTTTTCATATGTATTGATCGTAAATGTGTTGGGAATGGGTTTTAATTAGCATAAGTGAATTCATAATTTACTAAAGGTTTTAATCATCAATTAAGAAAATGTGACTCTTTTTCTCCACCCGGTGAAAGTTTTAAAGACAATTTTACGTACGAGTTTGTTTGCTATTAAGATGGAAAAATACGAACCCATCGGCGTTGTGGGGGAAGGCAGCTATGGAGTTGTGTTAAAATGCAGACATCGGGAAAGTGGAAAGTCTGTAGCAATTAAGAAATTTATAGATTCGGAAGACGATCAAAATGTGAGGAAGATTGCTTTGAGGGAAATCCGAGTTTTGCGGGTATGAAAACTAAGTAGTTAATATTTGTAAAAAAAAATTGTAAATTGTTGGGTGAAAATGTCGATAAGATATTTTATTTATTTGTTTGTCAGCTATGTAAAACTTACTCACAGATAAAATTTTAAGTTATGGAGGATTTTTTTTATTACATTATTATTTGAAAATTATAAAAAAAATTCCGGAAGTTTAGTTTAGTCGTTTTCATGAATAATTGATACTTTATGATTCGCCGAGGGTGGGAGAAAGGCACCTTTTACCTGACAAATTGACACTTCGGCGACATATTTTTTCCCAGACTGCTTTTTCCTCAAAGAAAGGAAAGGTGTCGTCGTTTGTAGTTGATTTCTGTGCACATTTTATTTCCGTATTCCATTGTAGAATCTATATTGGTTTGGTGTCAACTCGATCCATCATTAATTTTCTTGTCATAATGTTTACTAAGGTTTGTGTACTAGCGAAAGTCTTGCTTTTCTCCACTAAATTTTCTAAATACCTTCTCAAAATTTGTTAAAACTTGGAATTGATTTAATAAAAATTTGGTCATCTATAAGTCATAAAAATTTCTTTCGATTTCATTCATATATACATTTTTAAAGGTTATTAACAAAATAAGACTTTCATTAGTTCACAAACCTTATACAAATAAGAAACAATATCGATCCAATATTTGGAGTAAATTTTCCGGAAATAACTACACAAAAAAACTTTTGTTAAGGATTTCCTACTGTAATTCGACTGTCTGTTTTTATTGTTAGACGTACAAGTTTTTTAACGATGTGCATAATTATCTAATTTTATTTTCTTTACAATTTTATTGATTTCAAATTAACCGTACACAAATATGATGATAACCGTGTATAAGTACTTAAATATGTTGTTATTATGAAAATACTACGCCTCAATTTTGTAAGCTATTCATACATTTTTCATTCCCGAGCAGAAATTACGCCACGAAAACCTGGTCAACCTGCTTGAAGTCTTCCGACGGAGGAAACACCTCTACCTCGTTTTTGAATTTATTGACCATACACTCCTTGACGAATTGGAAAGTAAAAGTAAAGGGCTCGAGGGCGAAGTTGCGAGGAAATATGTCTACCAAATTCTGCGAGGGTTGGGATTTTGTCATGATAATAACGTAAGCACTCCGTTATTCAAATTTAATTTTGACAAAGTAATTACCCGGTTTGGGACGTGGACGTGGACGGCAAATGCGGACGGATGACATAATAAATTTTCAACGACCTTTTTATTGCGCAACGACGGCACGCGATATTTAAATTAAACTTGTAGATGTAGATTACCTTTGTCCCAGCGAGTCAGATTATTTTGTTTGACCTGTGACCCTGATCTAATTTAATAATTTCATTTCGGAACAAATTTTAAGAGAAAGTAAATATGAACGGAAATATGCGAATAAAATTCGATTAGCCTAATTAAATAAATCGAGTTGCTTTGCTTTGCCCTGACTAAAAAAAATTGAGTGAAAGTAGAAACAGCATGTTTCGTTATTCTTCTGCTTATGTGCTGAAAAGGGCAAGAAAGAAATGAATTGCTAAACCAAACAAGCTGAATAAGCAAAGTGAAGGTGATAAATGTCGGGTCAAGGAACTTGAAGTCGGCCAAATTGGGTTTTCGTCACTTGTTCTTATTTTTTGAGGCATATTTAGTCAAACTGGAGTTCATTGTGTCAATGGTAGGAACATCACAATTTATTTAGTGGCTAAAAATTCTGGCATGGGCGTGAGTTACCTACATAGAACTTTTATTCTTAAATTCCGAAAAATCCAATTTGGCTTTCAACTATGCCAAAATAATAAATTCAAATGTACATAGCTATTTTTAGACCCGTCCTTGTCACGTCGTGCCCTGCAGCTTATATCATATTAGGTCATGTCATATGTCAGTAATCATCCTACTTCGGAATGGGGCCCATCCTCCCTTAAACCTTGATTACTACATAAATACTACTAAACTATTCTGCCTGTCATAACATAAAACTGTCGCTTCGACCATATTTAATTGCCCGCAATTGTCCATCCAAAATGCCATCAATAATTGGACACTACTTATTCCGCGACCCATCGATCCCTCTCTCGTATTAAATGACAGTATTGAATTCGAGGCATATTTTTCATTTTCTGCCTCTTTTTAGATAATCCATCGCGACGTGAAGCCTGAAAACGTGCTCGTGTCGAAGAATGGAATTGTGAAATTATGCGATTTCGGATTCGCCAGAAACTTATGCGGTCCGGGGGAGCAGCTCACCGACTACGTGGCGACGAGGTGGTATCGAGCCCCCGAACTGTTGGTGGGAGACGCCTCGTACGGAAAGTAAGTGACTGATTTTTATATTATGGAAAACACGACCGAAGGAATGAGTAAAGTATGCAAAGAAATAACTTTGCGGTGTTTGGTTTCAGTATTGATCGTAACTTTTGATTGTGTATATACGATACGATTTCTTGTAAATAAATGCACCCCGCAGTTGAGCCTTCAAGTTCTAAAATAGATGGATGAATGAGATAAAACTGATTGATGTTCTATAAATAGGAATCGGATATACTTAATTCGATATGAGCAGGAAATTCGATTAATTCCATTATTCACATATATGTATAATTATAAACATGGTTAGAGTGCGGCTCTCGGTGGTATTTTTATTGGTGACATTTATTTTGATCGTGGAAATTAATACGGTTTTCTTTTTATTTCGCAGAGAGGTGGACATCTGGGCAGTGGGTTGTCTTTTCGCAGGTAAAAACATAATGAAATGGCACATATTTATTAAGTAGCATACAAAAAAAATCACGCAGAGTTGGATGGATGGATGGATGAAAAAGTATCAATGCACGTGTTTTAATAAATGTCAAATGACGTCCGAATAGAATGCATGTTTGTCCTTCAGAACTTTATTTCACGAATGACCTTCATACCGTCGGAGGGACGCGGAGAACAGTGTGATATCGATCAATTAGATAAATCAAGGTGGTTGGTTTGGTGGGAGAAAAAGATAAAAATATGGTTGCGTCCTTCTTCTCGCACCAACACCACAAAAGAAATGACGAGTCGTTTATTGTGAATTAATTGTCCAATTTCTGCAATTTCTTATCTTTTCTCTCTTGTGGGAATGATGACATGTTGCACAATACAAATCAGGACGTAGTGCAGTAAAATGACATTCATTAATTTGTTTACGATATTTTTTTCTCTAGAAATGATGACAGGAGAGCCATTATATCCGGGTGACTCGGATATCGACCAGTTGTTTCTTATTGCACAGTGTCTCGGTAAGTTGCGAGTTGTTGTGTCGTAATGGGGAATAATTTACTAGGTAGAAATCAGATATCGTTAATAACATGCATATTGCTTTACATACTGCATTGGAGAATAATTGTTTATTGATGATTTAGTACTAGAGTTGGTGACATCGAGTTACGTGCATGTAGGGATTTATGAGAGATTGGCATTTTGATAGGGAGAGGATTAGGTAGAGAATCAATAAAATAATGGTGCAATATAAGGCTTGATCGGAAATTCGACCCTTTTTTCGGGAAATAATTGTATAATCTCACTTTTCCCATGATATCATTTTGCATGGTATTCCATTAATCCGTGCTCTACATTCATTCTGCTAAAGGTCAAAGGTGAAGGAAATTGACGTCAAGTTATGACTTCTCTTTGTAAAAACGTCCGGAAGGAAGGAAAGAAATGCAAGAATGGGATAAAATCTATCTCATCCTACGCAATTTCTTGCATTTCTTGCATGGGACAGAAAGTGAATGAATGTTAGGAAATCATCACATTATACGTCACGATCCACGTCAGTATTCTCACAACTTGATTAATTTCATATTGACCAACAACACAATCACTGAGGAGAAAGTTGGACGGATGTGAAAGTACTAGGATTTTTGGTTGGTGGGTGTGATCGATATCGGCTTTCACCACTCCGATGGAATGGGAAGAATTAGAAATATGCATAAAAATCCTCATATTAATAGAGAAAGACTAAAAAAATGTTCCAGAATAGCGTGACTTTCTTCGATCAGTCTCAATTTGAGATAATGAGTATATTCTCTTTCTCTCATTGTGAAACATCGCCGAGATGGATTAATTGTTTGAGATTTTTGCTTTCATTTCTCCCCTTCTTTTTTAGGTCGCTTGGCCCGACGCCACTTGTCCATCATGTCGAGAAACTCGGCTTTCCGTGGGTTTCAATTTCCTCCTTCGCGTCACGGCTCGACCGCCTCGACCGATTCGATGAGCACGGCAGCCGCACGGCCCAAACTGGCCAAGCTGGATTCGTCCTCATCCTCGAGACACAGCAGTAACAGCAAAGGGGGCAAGGGGAGTGGTGCGCATCGTCCCACCCAGGCGGAAAAATCGGTATTTTCGGACCTTTTTCCGACCTGGAATGACGGAGAGGTCACTTTCCTCACGCTTTGTCTCGACCCAGAACCTTCTGGAAGACCGGGGTGCAATGCTCTGCTAAGGTTGCCGTATTTCACGCATGATAACTTTCCCTCCAGGTGAGACCATTCAGTTAATTTCCTGTCATGATAATTGAAAACCCAGAGTACAGCTTTATTTAGCCCGAGTCAGGTTGTTATAAATCATTGAAGTGGGTATAATACGACCACAACCTTTTTTTAGTTTTCGACACATCTTGCTCATCTTATAACTTGATTTGTAATTATGCATGTTTTATGTGTGTGCAAAATTTCAAGTCGATTGGATAAGTTTTACGAGCGTAATCGATAGACAGACAGACAACCATGACGGCTACATAAGTCCTGACTCGGGCTAAAAATCAAAAATTGTTTATACATTTTTGTGTACAACGATTTATATTTTTTGTCCCCAGATTTATTAACGAACTGAACCAAAAGCTTCAACTCGAGGGACGCCACCCAATCCCGGCCTACTCGACACGCAAAAAACGCAGCGTCTTAGGAACCCTTCAGCACGGTGCTAACGTTGTCCCCGGTCATCACAACGTGTCTCACCTGACCAAGAAGAATCCCGTGTATCAGGGAAGACTTAACTTGGCCGAGACAAGTAATGAACCACAACCAATCACGACCAAATATTCCGACACTTTTCCTCCTACCACGGTGCAAAAAACACCACAACTTATTGCGGCTGGAAAATCAAATCAAATCGATAACACGACTTCCTCCTCGCAACAACAACAACTCTATAAATTCAGCAATTTGACGAGAGATCAAACATTTTTGGTGGAACGAGGTAAGGGAAGTCTCCCGAGAAAAAATGGAGAATTTTTCGTCACCAACCAGGAGACGAGGATCCCTTCCTTGCTGAGTAGAAAGTATTCGGATGACTCCCTCCAAAATAAGAACAACGGATCCTTGTTCCTCAATTCTACTTCAAAATCCACCCCAAACATAGTCACGGAAGGAAATTCCAGTAATCCACAAGGACACAAGGAGATGAAAAGGTTCTCAATTCCGCAACAGCAGCAGCAATCCCAAACCAATAATTCTTTCACTCAAGGGGTAACCCAACCTAGGAAATTTTCGTATTCTTTCCCACCCCCCGACAGCAACGGGAAAGAACAGCAGCAGCAGCATCATAATTCGTACATGAAAGAGTTTGATAATGAAAATAGCGGTGGAATTGGAACCAAACTATTTCAGCCCCTCCCCGTAACTACGTTAACCTTCAGTCTGAACGGGGGTGGCGTGGGGGGTGGTTATCATAACCATCCTTATTCCCTCTCAGTGGCGACGACGAGCAATTCAAAATCTCCAAATCCCCCCTACCTCAATGTGACTAGTCAACAGATCCTGAAACGGACGCCGAGTCCGACGCATCATCAAAATAGTAACGGTGCTTCTACTCGAATATTGAAGAATAGCGAATTTGGGAATAATACAAACTCCAACTACTTTCCACACACCCACTTTTCCACGAATAATATGAACGGGAATTCCAACGGGGGTCGATATCCGGTCAGCTTTTATCAAGCAAATAATAGTAATAATGGGAACAACAATTTCGCCAATAATGCGAAATCCCTGCCCGCCACGGTATTTGGGTCGTCGATGATTTTAAAGAATCATACCGACTTTGGTGGTGGTGGAAATAGTGGGGGAGAAACTTCGTCCTTCCTGCCACGCATGCCGGGGAAGACTTTCACCGGATCGGGAGGCAGTGTTAAGGAGGAGGAGGGACCGTCAAGTAAGTTTAATCAAATTTATCAGCCTTAAACATTTACATTTTTTCAAAAATTTGTAGCAATTTTTTTTCAGGTTACTCAAAAGCTGGGACTAATTCGCTCCCCCGAAGAAGAGAAAGTATGACGAATAGCAGAATGTTATGGGGCGAACAACAGGAATTAGGATCTCCTCCAGGGAAAAGTAGCGGAGTCACCTTGCTGTCCAACATTAAGGGGGTCACCTCAACCAAATTAAGCAATGGGAGCGGAGATCACATTCTGTTGACGACGTCGACGACGACGAACAACAATCCCAGACATTTTAGCACGTATGGGACGCAGCTATATTAGAAATTGATTCCAGGAATCGATAAATCGATTTTTTTCTCAGTTTATTTATTCTTAAGGAGTTTGGTACATACATATTTATCGACTTAATATTTAATAAACCAATTATTACAAATTTTTTGATCACCACCATTGATGCTTCAATCGTTTAAATATATGCTATAACTCAAGTTAAGTAATCACTTAATTAATTTTCACGGCGAGTCATTATGGAAAATTTTTCGGAAAATGGTTCCCTAGAATTGTTGAGATGAAGATGATGATGAGGCGGATGCGTTACTTGTCGTATTTTTGTAGTCCCTCTTGTTCTGGAGGTACCAAACTATGTGCCGTTTCCGTATTGATTCGTCATGTGCTTTCTCCACGCTCTGGGCAAAGAAATGCATAATTTATGTAGTAAACACAACACACTTTTTTGGTAAAAAAAGTTGGGTTTACCTTGTTAAAAGTGTCCACAAAGTCGTCAGCCTCCCCCTCCGAGGACAACCTAACCTTGAAATCTCTCCTCTCTGGGACTGCATCCGCTTCGAGAGAGAAGCAGACAGCCCCATCCCACAAGCAGAGACAGGTTTTTGTCGACTCGTCCAACCTCTTGAGGGAAGAGTTCCACTTGTAAATGTACTGGTGAAGGAGTTCCCTCTTGTCGCCGTCCACGAGGCGGAGTTCATTCAGGGCGACGTCGCCATGATCCAAAATTTGTAGAGTGCCAGTTCCAAACTCGGCGTAGACTAAAGAAAAAATAGACCAAAAAAATTTGACATTTTGGTAAGTCATAATTTTTGTTTAATACTCACCAAGATCCAATTTAACGAAAACTGTGGTAAAAACTTGGAAAATAACGTCGCCCGGAGTGTCGACAAGTTTCGTATTGTCGCCATCTCCTCCTCCGCCATGGGTGGGTGGTTTGGGTGAATTATTTTGATTTCCACCAGAATCACCACCACCGCCACCGGAATTATCCGATCTCATCATCATGATTGGATTGTTGTTGGTATTGTTGATGATAATTGAGTTTGTCCCAGCCATCAATCCACTTCCACGATTCAGGGATTCTTTATACCGGAGTCGATCTGCTTGTTGTCGAGATCTTGGGCGTAGTCCGACCCCAAACTCTTTATTGTTGCCCCCATCATCTTCCCCACCACGGCCAGGATTTCGCCAATTGTCATCTAAATCCGCTACGTGCAGAGGCGTTCGAGGTTCGGATGGGTGTCGCGACCTTAGCGGTAATGATAACCCGGATGGTGAAGCTTTGCAACTGCTGTTGCTGCTGCTACAGGACGCATGCGCCATGGGGTCACCACCTCCTCCCCTGTTCCGAACTGAAAACGTGAACGGAGATCGCGACGGAATTTCAGCACTTAAAGCTGCCCTTGACCCGGACGCGATTCCTACCGAGGATGATGAAATGAGATCCGCCTGGGCCAGAGCGACGCTGATTTTGGTAAAAATATTCTTCATTCTTTGCTCGTGCGTGACCTCGCGGTGGTTCCAGGCTGTAGTTTGGCCCTCTTGGAGCGTCTTGTAGAATCGGGAGGAGTCCTCCGTGTTGACAAAATTGATGACGCACATTTCTGAAGGCGGACCATAGAGGGATTTCGCCGCCTCGATCTCAATCGCCGTGGGACTAACGACACTGACGAGAAGGCTGTGAGTCAAGAGGCGGTTAAACTTTACGACGGTGCGAGAAATGTCTTCTTTAAAAACCATGAGCCAACGTTGTCCTAAGAATTTTAAAAAATTGATATGAATTTTTAAAGTTCTGTGAAATTTCGTAGTTAAGTAAATTACCAGTTCGCTCCTTCTTGGTGAAAACGGCGACACAATTCGGCATCGAATCGAGCAGTGATCCTCGATAGAAGCGGTCCAACCTGACCTCGAAGCAGTCCACGATATCATTTCCCATGAGAAAAATCCTCCTGTGAGCATCCAACGGAACTTCGGGGAAAGAGGCGAGTCTCTCTTCAAACACTTCGCGTGACCGGACGTCCCCAATTTCTGGAAAACCTCGGGATGACGCGGAATTGGAAGCTGCATAATCACCACTTCCATACTCTAACAAGACTTCGTCAATTGTGGGAAGCGTGTCGGGTGGAAAGAAGGTGTCGTCCTCTTCATCCGGAAAGATGGGTCCGAGTGAAGAGTGGTGATGATGAGAATTGTGGTGGTTGTCATAATTGGCGTAATTGTTGTTGCTATTACTGTGGCCGAGACGGGGTCGAAATCCGGAATTTGATGCTCGGTTGTTGCCGTAGTTGGACGGCATCATCATATGTGCATTGCTGGAAGGTCGTGGGGTTGGTCGCCGGCTGTAAAATGTGGTGGAGGACGTTGGCACGGTGTGTGTTCCGGGGGCGATGTAACCTCCGGGAAGCATAGAGGCAGAAACGTCGTCATCCAGAGAGTCATAGTTGGAAGGAGATGACATCCTCCTGCGCATGAAATTTTGGTGATGATAAAAAATACCTAAGCTATTTTGACATTGATTTTACATGACACTTCTCGGAGACAAAAATCCATTCTGAAACTGAGACGGATATCGGCGTCCGCCTGCCCCTTGAAGAAGGCTAAAGTGGTCGCTCGTGGCCCTGCTTCCACCCCTTTGATTGGTGTTCTCCATTGGGTGGTTGTGGTGGTGGTGGCGGCCGCCATGATGAGTCATGTATTCTTCCTTTCGTGGCATCTTACTTATCTGAACACTTATCACGTTCGAGTGATGAGTTTGTGTAGCACTGGTCAAAAGAATCGCCGTGAGGCACGTCAGTTGCGGGCTAAAAATTGTGAACGCAGATTACTCTAATTTTTGTCTGTGAAAAGACGGGAATAGAAATTTTGTCAAAGGAATCACGACGTCATAGAGATTTCGTTGGCAACAATTTTCCTGTAAAATATGACGAGTTCAAAATTTCACTCCCAATAATAAATTGCTCATCTGGGAAAACAATTTTCTCTTTCCGCATAAAAAAATCGTGTTTTTAATCGCTGACACTTATCTGAGTCTTGTCGATCAAAAGATGGCATCAGAAAAGTCCAAAGCTGACCCGGAAGTCCGTTTCGAGCGTGGAATTCCACTCAATCATCGATTTACTGGAGAAATTTTCGACCCACCAGAACCTCTGCTGCCTGAGTAAAAAATACATCCCATATTTTTTTAAAAATTTTATAGGAAGGATGTCTCGAGTAAATTCTTTTTTTAATGTTTCCAGATTGGCTGCTGCTGCTGCTCCAAAGAAAGTGACGCCAACCGCTGGTTCGTATGCCATCGAGCGCTTCGTTCTTCCCGACGATATCGAAATCCCTCCAGAGTCGATGACTAATGAGGGCGAGTTTTTTCCCTTCAACTTGGACGAGGACAAAATGCCTCCGTTTATTCTGGATCGTCGCGACGTTTTGAAACACATTCCTAAAGAATTGTTGGAATCTGAGGTATACAAAAATTTATGCATAATTTTTTCGAATTTTTTTCCCAACACTACTATTTCTTCTTCTTCAGGGGGACAAACCCTACGTGTTTACTCCAGTCCAGAAAGACGACAAAGTGAAGCCTGAACCGAGTGGAAACTTCAATCAAATGATGGACACCGATGTAACCAAACGATTGGCCGATGTGAAAATTATCGCCGCCGCGAACGCTGCAGTTGCAGAGGTACATAAATATTTACAATGTAGATAATTGTAGCTTAAAAAATTAAATATTTTAATTAAAAATTCCTATTCAGGTCCGACAATTGCAAGAAGAGCAGGAAAAGTTTAAAGCTGCCGTCGCTCCGAAGACTCCGAACAAGGCTGGCAGCATTGTCGAGCAGAGGTCACGATCTCGCTCAAAGTCAAAGGGAAAACCGACAACTCCGGCTCCAAAAAGTGCGACCCAGAGTTTCCGCAAGTAATGTGAAGCTTTTTTTGCATAAGAAATCCTTCTTATTTTTTATTGATGTATGTATGAAACCACAAAATTTTCATTTTTCTCAACTTTTCATAAATTCGAAATGTAATAAGAAACTGATACAGCGATTTTCAATTTAATAAAAAAATCTGTAATTTATAATCAATTTGCATAATACATTATCTAAACAACCTTGATAAATTGTAAGGCATAAGCATATGCATAACATCATGAAGCACCTACATAAACTCAACTTCCGGATTCTTTACCCGTGAAGCAGTCGACCTTGGCAGGGCACTGACATTTCTACATCTTTTGTCTGATTGTATATGTAACAGGACCCGTGAACCCTTTGAAGTTGTAACCCTTTGTTGTCTCTCTCTTTTTCCGTCTCATTCCAAATTCTCATGTCAGAAAGGAAGGGTACACAAAATGTAGAACCATTTGTCAATTTTCATTTAAAAATTAAAACGTTTACATCTTCATAATTAAGCGCATATTATCTATTCCAAAATTCAAAAACCAACTCGTCTAAAATGCCTCTGGTAAAGTATAACATTTTCTCACAAATTGTGTCCAGGATTATAAAATTAATCATTACTTTTTAATCACTTTGTTAGCTTCAAATAGTTCCGATACCGTCTAATCTCCCCAAAGTAGATCGGATCTATGATTACTACCCAGCACCACCCCTGCCCGAACCTGAATTTGATATAGAAGTGTGGATCGGTATTATTTTCTACATCTTTGTCTTCGTTGTGGTGGTTTGGTTTATCATGGACATGCTCAGCACGCCGGGAGGGGTTGACGTCCTGGCTTATTCCCCAGGTTATCACCACCACTACTTTTGGGGAGGTGGTCCAGCCAGAGGGGGAATTGCGGGAATTGGTGGCCACCCGGTTGTCGCGGGACGTCCCCACATTCACGCAGGGTCAGGTGGTGGATTTCACGGTGGGGGGTTGCATTCTCATGGGGGGTCCGTTTTCCACTCGCATGGGTCACATTCTCACAGTGGAGGATCACATTCGCATTCTCATGGCGGATCACATTCACATTCTCATGGACGCCGGAAACGAGACTTGACCAGTATTGAGAATAAAAACACTTGGGTAAAATTTCGTAAAAAGTTTAAGCTAGTACGATAAGGTTTTCATAGATTTTGTGCACTTTTTTTAGATTCATGAACCTGAAACGATGCATCTTCTCGCAAAGATTTTGTCCCTACGACCAGAAGATTTTAACCTATGACTTTAACAACTGGAATCAGAACCAATGTTATATCGCGAGGGCTTTGAGTTCTGCTGGATATTTTCAACTACTTATGTACACATTATCAAGAAATAAACTTTGTTACACTTTTTGTTCCGATGATTTCATCCACTCTACATACATACACTTCACTAGATTCATACACCCGGGTATTACATAACCCGGTGAAATCATTGCATCCTTGTATCGATCTTATTCAAATCCAGAGACAGGCGAATTTCGAGCTGTACAAAGGCGGAAAGAAAGACTTCAGCATGTGCAGAATTCGTGTTGCAATAATTGTAACTTAACAGTTACGCAGGAGTTCAATATTCTAATATTCCCATATAAAAAGGAAGTCCAAAATTTTATCATAGTGCAGCATACATATTTATTATGTGCATTAGTGCAAAGTGTATTGTGAATCGATTATTTTTGCGAAGAAATAATGCATACTTCTTGTTTATGAGAAATCCGACACTTTTATAGCTTCTGTTGCATATTGCATCATCTCACTCATGGCAGAGCAGGGGTCAAGTTACGAAAAGTGAAGCAGTCCAGTACCAACCATTCATCATCACCAGTCTAGTAATAAAATGGTCTCGAGTTACATCTTGTCATCATAAATTCATTAGTTAAGGTAGTTATTCGAGATAAACGTGATATGCAATCCAGTCTTCCCATGCTACTTTATCCACCATGTACATATTTAAGTAGGATAAATACATATCTGCGTAATTAAGTTTAGTTCTTGGAAAATGAATCATTAAATTTATTTCTCAACAGTGCAGCCTTAGTCTACCTTCTCATCCTGACTGGATGGTACATATTTAGTTAGTTACACTTATACCGGCACTTCTTTTTTTACGTAATTATTATTTGTCTCCTTTAAAATATACGTTCTTCAATTACCTTCGAACTCTTAAAATGGCCACGCTTAAAGTGACGACCTTACTCGTGGTGGTTATGCTGCTGCCCTTGTTGACCAACTCCATCCAAGTGAACGTAGACTACAGTGACCCCCGTTACGACAAAATGTTGAACACCTGCATTGACAGCAAGAACCATAAAGTTAAACCTGGGCCGGAAGATAAATTGCATAATCAGGTAGCAGGGAACATTACATATTTCTTAGAAATTTTAATTACAAAAAAATACTCATATTAATTAATTTTTTGCGAATTAGTGCTCCCCGTGGAAGCGTCGAAGTTGCTGTACCCATCAAACCACTCATGACGCTCATCACACCAAAATGTACAATTTCGACTGGAATCACTGCTCACAGAAGAAAAATTTATCCGATAAATGTCGTCGACATTTCATTCAGGATCTTTGCTTTTACGAATGCTCGCCAAACATGGGTCCATGGACGGTGAAAGTAAGGACATTACATAATCCACTCAATTTTATGTCCATACATTCCTCCACGTGCTTCTTAATCAGCATAAATATTCCAGGTCAACAACAAGTTTAGAAAGGAGCGATTTTACAAAGTGCCTTTGTGTGCGAGCGACTGCACCACGTGGTTCGAAGACTGTGCCGAGGACATGACCTGTACCGACAATTGGGTTCAGAACATGGAGTGGGTGCCTGGGCTGGGAAATAGGTGTCCTGGAAATTCATCGTGCCACACGTTTGCCGAAATTTACAGAACGTCCAAGAACTTTTGTGAAACGGTGTGGGACCATTCTTGGGAGGTGAGGATTTTTAATGTCGACACTTTTGGTGGGTCGTAAAATTGGTTCATTTTTAGGTTAAGGACGACAACCAACATTGCATGAGACTCTGGTTCAACTCTTCTATTGGAAATCCGAACGACGCCGTGGCCAGGTGGAAAACCGTCCAAATCTTCCAAGCGATGAAGGGTGGTGGTGGTTCAAGGTCTGTGACGTGGTCATCTTGGCTGTCTGCGGTGGTGGTGGTGGCGATGACTAATATTTTTGCGAGATTGTGAGACTAATTATTGACCTGAACATAGCTAAAAGTGAAAGCGTTGTAATTCCTCATCCTTCATAAAATTATATTTTTAGGAAATATGTAGCAGGAAAATTTATTTAGAACAGTAGCAATAAAAATGAAAATATTTTTTGTCTCCAAAATTATGCAACAGCATCAAATACTTTATTCACATTTGTTTCCTTATTATTTTTAAAACTCATGCATAAACTTAATTACAAAATTTCTTTAAAAAACGCATGTTCTTTTACCAATTAAATATGTAACATAGTAGTAGCTGACTTGACTAGTATCTGTGTATTCAACATAAAAATGCAGCTTTTTGAACAAAATAATTACTGTAATAAGTTATCAAACCACCACTTTGTTCATCTATGTCCGTGATGATAAGACATATTTTTAATATTTAAAAAACTTGGCAAAATATTTACTCAAACATTTTTTTCCAGTAAAATCCTGTAAAATTCTCCTAAATAAAAGCAGAAGTAAATTGCGTAAAAAATCTTGTGATTAATTAACAATTAATTTTTGGACATTTACTTGTATGCAGACTGGAATTCATTGAATTGACGATCTCATGAATTTTATCAAGTCAAAAAACTTTAACAACAACCTGAATATCTATTTAACTAGCAAAAAGACTGGCAAAAAATGGTAACTTTTTCCTTTGTGGTGTATGTAATTTATTTTACTGACATAATTTGACTGGCTCGTTGGGTAACTCTTCTGTACTTATCAAACAAGATCGTAGCTTATCATTGACTCTGACGTAATAGTTATAATTTGGTTTATCATTTTTCCATCATCTCTTTTTATCAATATTGCATTATTGTTCAGTGTTGAAAAATAAGGAAATTTTTAAAATTCATGTCCCTCAAAAAATAAGTAAGTGTAGATGGACGCACATTTTAACAATTTTTTAGAGCACGATGCAATTACCTTGACGCCTACGTTGAGGTTCAGGTCGTAACACAGATCGAACAGCTTCATCAAAAACCTGTGGATAACAAGTTATCTAATAAGATGACACCTTTTTTATTTTAGATTTAAGATAAGACCTAAATATGCACCTGTCTCAATCCACGCTGCGTCAAGGCAGAACATTCCTGTAAAAAATAATAAGAGTAAAAAATACTTTTGGAAAGTCATAAAATAAGTAAATCCTTACGAGATACTTGACGGCACGGATTTTATTGGCTAAACGTTGTCCTTGTTCCCTTTTGACGGGGGTGAGTCCTTGTTCACTTAATTGTTGCAGGGCTTCCTTGTCGTCTCTCAAGTCGAGTTTTGTTCCTATGCAAGGAAGACAACTTTTTGAAATAATCTTACGATTTATGTATTATTAAACTATTACCGATGAGAAGAATAGGAGCGTCGGGGCAGTGATGCTTAATCTCTGGGTACCATTTAGACGTCACATTTTCATACGAGGAAGGACTCACAATTGAAAAACAGACGAGGAACACGTCCGTCTGTAATGCATTATTGAATTATTTTGTGTCGTGATTTAAATACTTTAAATTAAGGAGGGACACTTCACTAGTTGCCACACTCAGATTTTGATGCCCTTTGGACATGTTGGAGCATCCCATGAGTGAAAAACAACCCTGAAGTAATTTGACCCCATGACCACATTTGCGCCCGCCACACCCACTCGAAGACGCCCAAGAACGGAGAAAGTAGCACTTTCACTCATCTAAATTCACGCCAAAAATTCTTTTTTACTCGGATTTGGAAAATCCGTACACCATTATACTCTCAGATAGTTGTTTTCTTATATCCAAGATCAAACTCAACTTTTTTGATGAATATTTTACCAAGAATAATTTGCATGCTCATTCAGAATTTCAAAGTTGAGGTTGATGTTGGATATAAGAAAGCAACTATCTGAGAGTATAATGGTGAAAGAAATTTCAAAATCCGAGTAAAATTGGATTTTTGACGTGGATTTGAATAAGTGAAAGCGCTACTTTCTCCGTTTTTTGGGCGCCTTCAAGTGGGTGTGGCGGGCGCAAATGTGGCCATGGGGTCAAATCACTTCAGGGTTGTTGTTCACTCATGGATGCTCCAACATGTCCAGGGGGCATCGAAATCTGAGTGCAGCAACTAGTGAAATGTTCCTTCTAAGTTATGTAACTTATTTTCCCATTTTCTGACCTGAGGATAAGATAGCGGTCTTAATCGGTCGTAGTCTTCCTGTCCAGCGGTATCCCACAGCCCTAAACTTTTTTTTGAAGGTCAAAAGGTCACAATTAAGGTCATGGAGGTCAAGAGGAAGTATTTGTGATCATTTTAAGCCCCTGTTGGACTAAATCGGTCCAGTGGTTGTCTCAGGAGGGGAGGTTATGTACGATCAACTCACGGATCTCAATTGCCTTTGGACCCCATGAGTGTCCCCCAATTGGTTTGACCCCACGGCCCCATTTGCGCCCGCCACACCCACTCAAAGGTGCCCAAAAAACGCTTTCACTCCAGCTTTCACTCGTTAAAATCCACGCCAAAAATCCAATTTTACTCGGATTTTGAAATTTCTTTCACCATTATACTCCTAGATAGTTGCTTTCTTATATCTAACATCAAACTCAACTTTTAGAAATTGTTGGTATTTTTAAAATTCAAAATTCTCGATGAGCATTATTTTAATACTAAATAAATCAATTATGCCTACAAAATAATCATTAAACAAGTTGAGTTTGATGTTGGATATAAGAAAGCAACTATCTAGGAGTATAATAGTGAAAGAAATTTCAAAATCAGAGTAAAATTGGATTTTTGGCGTGGATTTTAACGAGTGAAAGCTGGAGTGAAAGCGTTTTTTGGGCACCTTTGAGTGGGTGTGGCGGGCGCAAATGGGGCCGTGGGGTCAAATCACTTGGGGGTTATTGTGCATTCATGGGAGACTATAACATATCCAAAGGGTATCGAGATCCGTGAGTTGACAACCTCTCCTCCTTAATAATATTTGTTATTTAATTTTGTGCTTTCTTCAATTTTAATTTACCTCACTGGAATGGAATCCACGACCATTGGAGCTGAGTAGTTATCAAATCTAGGTATATAAAATAGTTAAATGTTATTCCTTGATTATCATGCAAGTTTCATGATTTGTTAAAAAAAAAGTCCTTACACAGTAGGCACATATTCACCGGGGAAGCTGTCGGTAGTATAACTGTGGAATTTCATGATAAAAAAATCCAGTAGTTTATTCACACGATTAAAATGCATACATGATTTTAATTAAGAAATTATTTGCATACCTAATTAACATGCAAGTTTTACCGACGGTTCCGTCCCCCACAACTACACATTTAATCGGCCTCCCACTTGACATTGTGTATGTAGCTCTGTCTAATTTCACAAATTTTGCCGTAGGTTTTACTATGAATTCACTTGTTTATTAATGTGCGTATCGTTTACAATTCACAACCAGACTTGGTCAAATATTTGAACAAATTATGTGTCTCGTCCTCTCCTTTAATTAAAGTGAGTCATTTGCATTCCATGAAAATTCTATTACACATATTTACTACTTGTGGTTGAACAGATATTTAAGCTTTTCTTAAGCAGGACAGATTCAGATTCTGGCACAACTCTTAATATCACATCACCTTTTTTCTTCTTAATAACAACCTTAAACCACAAAGAAGTGAGATCTTATATGTAACAGATCGATCGGCTTATTTAACATTTATGACTCAAGTCAAATGTCAATATTGTTATTATTGAATCATCACGTTGCACTTATTTATTCGGAAGAGGGGTTGTTGTGAACTTTATAATTTTATTTTGCACAACCGGTTATAAAAATTTGTCTTCATATGAAAGAAGATGAATAATATTCCAGAAATCCCACCATCCCACCCAACAAAATCTGTCCAGAGTTGCTTTTATGTATGAGTATAGAAATAAAATCTATCTACAAAGTACATAAGTAAGGAAGGGTTGTTTTTTGCTGAGTTTTTCGTATTTTTTATATTCTCTCGTCTATCTCAAAAGTATAAGTGATCCACCAAACCAAACCAAACCAAGTAATTCTTCGTCTTCTTCTTCTTCTCCTAGTTTTGAGATATTTCACTCAAAACTTGAAGAAATGAGGGGTTCTCCTCATGTTATAGTAGATTCAGTCAGGCAAGGAACCGTGAAATCGGACCGGATCTCAGAACCAGAGCAGCTTGGCACTTCCTGTCTATTTTTGCTTTACTCGAATCACCAAACCCAATCCATGCTACCATGCACTTACACTTTTTACTTATGCACTTACACACCAAGTATGCAGATATTATGTATGAAAACGTCTTAAAACGTCGTCCGTTCTGGAAAATCCATGAGTGGAGAGAAGAGCAAAAAGTTAAACTTTTAATCCAATTGACACTTTTAACGGATTGATGAGATTACGGTGAAAAAAAAATCGTACCAAAATGGAATGCCTTTCACGATTATCATGTAGCAAAAGTTGTTCTTGGCAAAGTTTTGCTTTTACTCATCGGCTAGAAGTGTGTAAAGAAAATCCCTGCTTTTAAAATCCGGGCAGTTTTTGTCGAGCGTGATGTGATGATTTTTCAACATTCGGGTTTTCATGTGAGTATGTAAGTTGCTGCTTAATTATATGCTTAGTTGGCCAGAAATAGGGGAAGGAACATAGGGCCTGGAAGGAAAAACAGTTCGTGCCATGTCATGAATGAGTCGGGAAGGGAGGGTCCCTATCTGCCCGACAGACACCCTAATAATTGCATATCCATCCGGTTAAAATGAAATATCGGGTAGTAGTGGCACCCGGTATACATAAATGTTCATATGTGGTCTGGTCTGGTCTTGCAGCCCCTTCCCTTCTCATTTTAATTTCATAATGCATACTACATATCCGACCGAACACACATGAAAAAGTGAACCTCACAAGTTAAGTCGGCTTGACTTGGACAGGATTTCATTATTTGAATGGGTTTTGTTATGACCCAGACAGACAGAGATAGACAGACAGACACCCGGTGTATGTGCAAAACTTTTAACCCGGTATAAAGGGTACGTATCTACAATACATCTAGGTGATTACGATTGGGGAAACTTTCCCAGTCCTGGCCTGACACTGACTTTTGGAGTTTGATTGAGCACGTTGTAAATTATTGATGCACTTTTTAATACCCTTCTGGCAGGATGTCTGCTCATGAAATAAATAAATGATCACCTTAAAAATTTTATGTATGGCAAACTTTCTTAAAAAATTGTACATTTGGGAGAATTACGAAGGGATGTAAGGATAGTTGAATTCTAAAATATGTAAATTTAAAAAACTGTTACACGCTTGACTTGACAAATTACTCTTCTGCCAGCCAACATCCTGTGCGAAATATAATAATGATACACACCCGAAACTGTTTTTGCATGTAAACTTAAACTTTATTGTTGTTCTACTCAACTAACTAAACGTTATGGTTTAAATAACTAGCAAATATTTAATCAGACCTTGGTTTCATTTTTGTTGTACGAATTACAAGAAATTAATCATTGTAAATCATCAAAATTACTGGAGATGTACACAACACAACTTGTAACATAAGTGTAACATTGATTATTTTAATGTAGCGTCAGTTAGCTGCATTGCAAAAAATTGGCTCACTTAAAGTACGACGTGTACATACGTAACTTTCACCTCAAATCATAATTTACATGGTTTTTTGTATAATCTGACAAAGTAATGGTACATTATCGTCTTTCTTGGTAAATAAGAAGAAATGATCTACATGTAAATATCTAGATGAGGTAAGAATTTATAAATATTGTAACAAAAAGAAACAATAAAGACAAGAAAAACGTTCGGAATTCATAGTTTTGGTATTTGTCTTGTTAAAAAAGTATACTCAAGAAAATGTACAACATCAAGGTTTCCGTCGGACATATGCCATTAAATGCAACAAGATTAAGTTTAACATGTAATTTTTAAATTATTCCGCACATGTTTAGTCTTTGTGATTCGTTAGAGTTGAGTTACTTATTCTAATTAATTCGAATTAATGCAACAAAAAATAAAAGTCGCCGACACTGGTGGAGACTAGTTAACAAAATTCGGTTCTGCGTATGTAGAACGTTATAATGTTGGTTTGTAATTAATTATTAATTAATTAAGCTACTATTTCATAAGAATTAATGTTTTGTTGTAGTATTTACTTCGAGTGAAAAACTTACAAAATTTATAAAGCTAAACTCTACAGTTTTTTATATCAACTTTAATTATTCATTCAGCATCAGCAGTATTAGCAGATCTAAATATAATTATTTAATCCTAAACTTATCATTACTAGTAAGCCGAGCAATACACAAACTTTTTGCTCTAGTTTTATGACGACAAGAAATGAAGACAAAAAGTAAACGACAAAGATTTTACGATTACAACAAGATTTACATTAAGATGAGCAAGTAGTAGTGGTAGTTTATATGTAGCCAGTTACATACATGTTAATACAGACAAAACTTACTCACTTGACGAATTTGGTGCATTATAATTTCATCAAGTGAAAGCAGCAGGATTACATTATTACTCATTACAACAAGTATTACAACAAGAACAACAGCAACAACCAAGCTAGACATTATTCTAATTATGTACTACGACAATATGGGAAAGTTGCATGTCATTACCGTTAATTAACTTCACAGTAAATGGACATATTTGTAATCGAAAATCCAACAGGATGAAGACACGAACGACATAATAATCATAAATACATACATATGGCTAACCGTACATATATTGGTGGATACAACATTTTTATGTTTGTACACACAAAAAAAGAAAAACAGAAAACAATCAAGTCAGGAATGAACAAAATGCATGATGGTAAAAAATTGTAGAATTGAAAAACAATGAGAAATAAGTGGGTATTTAAATAAATAGGGGAAGCGAATGTCTTCATAATTAACTAATTACTTGTGATAATGAGAATTTAACAGTTTCATCAACATGACGAGTTTGGAGGTCTTGGAAGTGCTCGAACCTATGGTCAAAGAAATGAAAAGCTAGAATTACATGGCCCTTGAATTGTAAAATGCACACACGAATCGTGTGTGCATTTTACAATTCAATTCAATTCATTTTACAATTCGTGTGACACGAATAGAAATAGAAAAATTTGAATCGAACCAGGTAAAGTTTCTCTCCTCGTTGATTCGTGTAAATGGGAGCTCGTTGGTAATGTTCGACAAGTTGGTCCAAGGAAATAAATTTTCTCTGCCCGATGCCAAATTGTCCACCTTCGAGATGCACGCGGAAATGCTTATTCCTTCCGGGTGCCTTCAAACTAGGGCAGAAAAATAAATTATCATTACATTCTCGTGGCGAACAAAATAATATATCAATCAAGTTACCTCACTGAAAAATCTCCTGCCTGAAAAGAATTGAAATTATGTAAATTAGTATCACTAATAAATCACCCCAAAATTATATGAATTCTTACATTGGTTTCAGAATCTCTTATAAGGAAGTCGCCATCAAGTCCTCTGTCGTTAAGCAGGAGGTCACACTGGGCACGCGAAATGGCACCAAAATACCAGTTTTTGGACAAAAGGTAAGCCCGGTCATGAACTGGGCGATTATTGTGATGTCCATTCGTTCCGGCCCCATTTGTTTCACGTAATGGTTGAGTAAGGAATTCAGATAACTCTTGTAAATAATTTCGTGGAACGAGCCCCACTTGTCCGTTGGATTTCCTCGCTTTGTACCAATCTGGATCGGACGAAGGCCGGTCAACTATTTCGAGGCGGTCCCCCTTCAAACAATCATATAAAATTGCATCAAGTAACGTTTTAAAGAACTGTTAACCATATTCTAAGACTGGCTATGTTTGTGTTACTAGAAAGGTAGGAAGTTCTGCCTTTTTTTTAAATAAATGCCTAAAATTAATAGCACTTTGCCTAGACATATGTATATTCACATAACACTCGTTATTACAAAACATATAAAAAAATTGTAAATTTACCTTCTCGAAACTTAGTTCTTGGTCGTTCTAATGAAAAAAGACATAGGATGATATTGAAAACATCGTCCGCAATATAACAAAAATCCATATTTTACTTTATATACCTGCGCCGTGAAATTGTAGAGAGCCACCATAATATCGAGAACATTTTCAGCCATGGCATAAGTATGAAGAGTTTCGTCGACTTCTTGCTCTTCCTGGGTATAATTGGAAGGGAACCTTTGATTGATAATATAACCATGATTTTAGTCACATCTCCAGCGCAGTTATTAAAAGATCCTATATTTATGTGTGTACCATCCAATGTGACTTCCATATTGACCCTTCCACCACCCATCATTCGACTTTTCTAAAATGAGTATCCGACTCCCTTTGATCAAGGCTAATTCGTCCATTTGTTGTGCTTGGTACGCATACTTGACCAACGCCGTGCCAATTGCTTCTTGCGGATCGAGCGGTCGGAGATCGATCGCCTTATAGTTTGTGGCACCGTTTCCATTATAGCCGCCGTGACTCGGAGAAACGTGGCTAGCTGGTGGGGGAACTTCTATATTTCTCGAAGGGGAATTTGGCAAAGTTTTTGATCCTGTCGTACCCTTTTTTACTTTCTTTTTTATACTGAAAGAAACAACAAAAATTAGAGTCGTTGTTATAATTGGGGAAATCATCATCGAATGCGAAAAAAATATTTGGCTACCTATCGAAAATGGATGGCTTTTCCCGTTTCACTAGAGATTAATAATAATGACATTTAGTTAGAATTTTTCTTGCATTGCACTGACCCAAGAGATAACGAGACAACTTACCGTAATTACTGGGGACATAGCCTGACTGACCTCGGGCGCTTTGGACCCTCCACCAATGCTTTGTATCCTATGATTAATCGTACAATGATATAAAACCAGGAGAAAATAGATAGAAATTAAACACGAAATGCTCTTACGTCGAGTAAAAGATATTTCTCGTTTTTTCTGAGATCCAATTCCTGTGCGCCTTGAGCAGTGTAGTCATATTTGGCTAAAGAAAAGACACATTTCATAAATATTGAGCATATATACATGAATGAAAATGCAGTTTCGTATTATCAACTCGACTTACCTACGACGTAACAAAATTCGTCCATGTGGCCGCCTCCTCCTCGACCTCCTATGCATTCCAGTAACATTTCTCATTAACTATTGCAATTTTTCGAAAAATTTACCAAAATAGTTTCAAAAGTGCACTAATTCATGCTTGTATACGATACGACGGGCACGATTGTTTCGATTCACTAATAAAATATTCTTCACTAGACAAAATAAAAACACCACAACGTGAATTACAAAAGATATTACGGTATTAATCCCATCCCGACAAAATAATGTGACTCACTCCATGAGGTGTGAATTATAATAATGTTTTGTCTTTGTAATGAACAAAAAAGAAACTAGTGTAATATGTGTAGCATAATGGCGTGCCTTAGGATATTTAACTAGTGTACTAATTATAATTATGTATTAGTTGGTTGGCATTGCATTGCATGATTATAATGTATGAAAAGTTATGTAAAACAAAAGTTAGTTAACATGAATGTAAGTACAAGGAACGAAGTCTGTAAATATTAACAATGTAACGAAACTGGGACACAAATTGTACTAATCCTAAGCTAAAATGTTTTCATGAAAAAGATGAGTAAATAATATTCAACCAAATAAAGAATAATTGAAATCTAAACACATTTTCATCTTCCATTACGTAACAACTTCATCTCTCATATTTTTCATTCATATATTTCAAATTACATTTCTACATGTGTGGAATGGGATTGTGTCATCGCCAACTTTAATTATTCAATAAACAGACAAAGTAGACTTGCTAATTGCAGTTTGTAATGGTATAATTTAATGGGCCAGAGAGAGAGAAAGTACTTTAATTATTATTTGATTTGTCGAAATTCTGTCAATTTACAGAGGAGCTCTCTGTGGCAAATGGCATTTTACTTCTGTTACTACTTTCAATTTCCATAATAAAGTTTCAAAAACTAATCAACATTACCAAACGAAAATCACAATACGAAATTAACAATAAATAATTAAGCCATCACAATTCAACAATGTACTTTAGCATTCCGTATTACAAAACCCTTGTAAACTTTCATTCTTACCATGTTTCAAACTGGCCATTCGACTAAACCTTCGACCTTTTTGTGAAACAAGTAATTTTAACAAGGTTTAGGTTTAACCCATTTAACTTTTTGTTTAAAATTCACTTTTCTACAACTATACATTTGAAGTAGCATTATTTTCCTAACAAATTCTCTACAAATTACAAGAGTAATTCAACCATTCAGCTTACCTTTTTAGCTTTTCAACAACAAATCAGTCAAGGTCGACTAGAGGCCAATTAAACAATTTAATTGGAAATAAACTCCTAAGATGATGAAAAAAACAGCCCTTTATTAGAATTTGTACTCAATGAGTCACTTCCTTTTCTTCCTCTTTAATAAATATCTGGGTGGGTTATCCAAATCTCACCCTGACCGAGGTACTACCACTAACTAATAGTAATAATAATACACTAATTATCGTAGTAAATGAGACAGGAGGACAGGGAAAGTAAGTGTTAGTTAACTATAAAGTGTTTACCATTCATTTAGTGTTTGTGGAATTTAGAGAAAGAGTTTATTAGAGGAAGGGCTGGTTTAGTTGGCCATAGATTTTGCCTGACCATCACGGAGACCTCTATACGTCCACCCCCACAACTCGGCTGGCTTCGCTTTGTTCACACTTTTTTTTGCATTGATTTCCATTTTGGCATGATTTTTTTTCAAAATTATAATTTCAATTTATGTACAGAGTTTATTATTTTAAAAATTGTTGGACCACAAGATCCTGATACTTTTGATAGAGATACATATTTTTTCAAATTATGATCACATAGGAAAACATTTTCGAATTTTTCTTGACATTTTTGCACAGTATAATTATTGAAATTTACAGTGTTTAGAGTTCATGATTCGAGAGACAAATATTTGTAGAATTTTACACTACAAGATTAGATTATGGTTTACAATCTGTTGAGAGAGAGACAAATTTAGTAGTTGAGTGCAAATGAGTATCCCTAAAAAAACACTTCTAAAATTGTTTGCCAGATTGATTTTGTAATATTTCAAGTTTATCGATCAGGTGAGCTAGCCATCACTAGCAGCTGCAGTCTTCCTGAAATAATATGCGCTCATGCTGGAGTCCAATTCGGCCTGTGAGTTGGAAATTTGGCACTTTCCGATAATTCCGTCAATCGTTTCAAACGTTGTGTCCGACTCATTCGTTTTGCCTGGTTTCCCGTACACGAAGTAGGCAAGGACACAAATGAAGATAAAGAGAATGAGGTGGACAGCAACGCTGACAAGGACGATGATGATTTTGATCATGTAACACTAGAAAAACACACCGATTAAGTTACACGCCCTGAACAATTACATTTGTAAAGAGGTTTTCTTATTGTTAGGTATTATTACTTACGGGAGAGTGATCTGCCGACTCGATGGCTTCCGGTACGGGGAAGACACGTCGCCCATTTTTACGAAGTCTTTGATCCTCCATAGACTGAATAACCCAGCCAGCAGAGAAGAAAGCAATGCTCACAACTTCCATAAAAACCAGAGTCGAAGGGATAGATTTGCATATGGCCCTAGCTCTTGGATGAAAGAGGAGCAGAATGGAGATAACTGGGGGGAAAGGATGACACCAGCATCAGTAAGCAGTACTTATAACAACGATTGCTAATTAACTAATTAACTTACAACAAACCAGTTTTCCCAAGTAGGCAAACACGACATGGACCCAGAGAAAGAATTTCCGGATGGGAAACTTGTACTTTGTGAATGGAACGGTGAGCAGTTTGACCGGGCGTGACCATGAAATGGCGAGTGCAATGTGGTAAAAAACCACAGCACCTATTCCTGCCTTGCGATGACTTCTGACCGTCCTCTTCCTCCATCGACAGAAATTCTTCAGGTTATATTCTCCATATAGTCCAAGTAAGTTGCAGGACACGGGTTTTTGACGAAATCGGGCTGTTTCCAAGATTCCGATCCACATGAAGGTAAGCGAGAGGAGGAGAAGGAAGATGTGAACCTGAAGTAATTAATTTACTGCCCATTATTGTTCACATTTTGAATATGTACAGATGTACAACAGTGTAATAAATTCTCATAAACTGTTACCCAAATCCAATATCCTAGACCCAACATGCTGTTTCCCGTCTTATCATTAATCCCAGCTGTTTCCTTATAGTAGCGGGCAGTGAACGCTCCGATCGTCATCAACACAAACCAGGCTAGCGTCATACTCCAGAGATGCGTTCCTTTAATTCGCTAACAAAACAAAGCAAAATCAACTAAAAACGTAGAGATCACGTGACGAAAAGTGAGATAATAACCCGAACCCGAAAATGTCTCGTTGCCTTTTTGTAGTATTGTTGAGTGAAATTGTCAGAGAATCGAGTTCCGCCGTCGCGCAAGAGTGGGCTGTTGATGTCCAATTCTTCGCCTTCCTCCAAACGATTCCTAACCAAAATTGGTTCCGTTTGGTTGGGGTTTTTGCAAAATTCAATCTGGCAAGTTGGAAAGTGGTCGTTCTTAACTTTGTTAAATTCGTCTTCTATTTCCTTTTGTGGATCTCTAATTATTGGGTACAAAAAGAGTCTTTTCATAAACTAAACAGAAGCGGTTCTAAGCTAGTTGAAAAAGTTTTGAACTTGTTTCGTACACTGGGTGTCCATTAATATCATACGCAATCGATTTGCCCTCACTGTTAAGACAAAGATCCGCGGGTGGGCAAATCATTTGTGCCTTGCGGATCAAGATCAAGTTGTTTATGTATCTATCAGTATCGTTAGATGTTAAGTTCGGTTCGTTAAACGACTCCTTCTTAGCGGCTTCTAGGGTTTCTTTGACGAAGGCTGCATTATCAGCGAAAAAATTGTTCAGAGTTTCATCATGGTCGATGCATTTGTCATATTCTCCATCATATGGAATCGGAAAGAGACTTGTCGCATCATGGTTCATTGCAACTTCATTGTGGCCTTCTGTAGCGGACGCAACTCCCTTATCGCACATCATACTTCCGTCCCAACCAAAGTCTGCCGCACTGCCAGGAATGTACGGTGGCTGCAAAATTAACATTTTTAGCATAGTGTACTAAAGCGCCACGGTGTACATACTAACTAACGCATAAAGGTTTCCAGACAATGTATAACTAACCGGACTTCCGGCAGCATTATGCTGAGTCAGGATGTAGTTAGACGAGAAAAATACGTCGTAGTCTTTCTTCTTAAAATGCCTCACAGCCATGATCCTTGAATGATAGTTACATTTGTAGGATGATAATAGTATACACGATAGAACGTGAATTTTGAATTTCAAGCCCACTAAAATTTACGCGTTAAATACTTACAGGAATTGAACTCGTGTTTTCAGATTGCAATGGACGCTTGCCCAGTTGAAGTGCATCCTGAACTCGGTTCTTTCCGGTAATTTTTCTTTTTGGCCACCATATGCGTATACATTTGGATGCTGAATCAGAAATTGTTAATTGAAAAACACTAAAAGTAGTCACAATGTTCGTTCTATCTAACCATGTCACCATTGTTGTTTCCGTGAGAATATTTGCAAGGAACGATAATGTTCCTTCGTGCTGCGTTTTGACTCAGAGTGATGTTCCTGTCGGGGTTGTACTCATTGACTGGCCATTTTAAATCAGAAAATGAACCAGCGTCGCAGTCAAAGTCGTCTCGGAATTGGCCGAAAGGAAGGCCCATCTACATAGAACAGAAGAGTTAATCAATTTTTACGAAATAGTTAATATTCACACGAGGTGAGGAGAATTGCAGAATGTAGTACCGGAAATCCAATTGCTTGGACAAACAAGCCTTGCAAGGGTACTCTTGACTTGAATATTAAATGCATCCAAAACGGCAGCTCTACTGATCCATCCGCTCCACTGAATTGAATCCCTAGTGGCGGTGGTGGACTTATTAGTTTGGTGAATTTAATCTACTCCAATGAAAGAGAAAACAGAGTCATCACAAATTCCAATAAAAAGACATGCTAATATGCTAAAAAAACTATTTCCGTACCGATCTAATATACGGCCCTTCGTCTTTTCCGTTTTCAATCTAAATATTTGAAATCGCTATAAACAATTTGCACAAATACTCTCTGAGTAAAAGATGTACTTTTGAAGTTTAACAATTGTCTTACATGTTCTATAGTGGAAATTCCAGGTGGTGTAGCCACTACGACTTTACGAGCTTGACTTTCGAGGAACAAGGTTTTGAATTCTTGAAGGTCTGGATCAACTTTATCCTTGTCAGTTAAACCGTCTTTCTCTTTCAAGGTTAAATCAATCGTAGTGAGAGTATTGAGGTCTAGTGGACCTGATGGCTCAAACTGCATCAAGTCCATGATTGGCAGATCACCAGTCACACAGAAGGGGTATCGACGAGCCATGTTATCAAGATCGAGATTAAAGTCTTTCAGGTTATGCTTTTCGGTCAGGTTCTTCAAAGTCTTGTTCAAGGTCTCCAAGTACTCTTTATACTTTCCCATTTGTTTATCCCGATACTTTAGCCACTCCTTCATACCGTCTTCGGTTTCTTCAAACCTGACTCCCTCGCCTGTCCGTGGGGGCCAATAAGCTGAAAATTGACTTTCTGACATTCTTATCCCTTGCTGTGTCCAGTCCGTCTCATTCCCCCCGTCTTCTAAAAAGTCCTCCTCTTCATGCTCATCATCGTACCAGTCGGGTTCCATTTTCGCGTGTTCGGACATGTGTTGCTTTTTCTCTTTTTTGCATTCGGCAGGCGTGAAGGCGAGGATGAGGAGGAAGATCAAGGTCAGGATCAAGGGGAGAAGGGGGAGGGGTGGAGGCTTCATGGTGAGGCGACCAGTTTTGGCTTCCTATTTCCAATACACTTTTTGATGACGGTAACTTGGATACTTGGATTTTTTAAAGATTTGGAATATTTTTAGAGTAGAAATATTGGGAAGACGTCACAGTCAGCAGTTGCAAAGAGCACACGGCGAGAGCAGAGAAAAAAGTTTTTCAGTTTTGAACTATTACAAATTTTTATACATGAAGCGACAGAGCGTTCCCGTGACAACGTCTTGGTAATTTCAGGATTTTTATTTTCATTGGAAATTGCAGTTATGTTTACGTACATACAGTTCATACAGATATGTATTTATGAGTCTGAGAGTGCGAGTGAGAGTATGAAATGCGACATTTTTGGCCAGAATGTAAAATGATTTTTCTCAAAATTATATCAGTCATTCTCTGAAGCGTCCAAAATTCAATAAAATTTTAAAGCTTTGACCTTTATAACTTTTGAATGGGTCATTTCCGCACTAAATGGTTTGGATATTATGGTTCAGCTCGTCGAACTTAAGAAAATGATATATCGTATGACCCAATACGGCACCCACGGGTGGCATACTAGAGTTTTTCCATTTCATACATGATCGCATAAATAATCACATTTATTTTGTTGCTGATTTAAAATTTGACATTTGGAAATTAAGCTATTCTGAATCATTTTAAATTAATTTAAGACCTTCTTCTTCAATTTGCTACTAGTCATCTTCGTCTCCAAATGGGTTAGGATTTTTGAAAAGGACCACAGTTCGGACGGACCATTTGTTTGTGGCACGATCAAACTCGTTCCCCTTGCGAGTTCCGTGCATTTCATGATTGAATATTTCATTTGTTCCGTGCGGCCCTCCGAGAAAACCGGTCCGAATAGTTCGCGTCGTACCGGACGGGATTCCCCCACCGGCGGAATTATTATGCCGTGATCGTGACCTGCCTTGTTCTGTTTCTCGTACTTTCTCAATATAGTGGGCATTCTCATGTTGACCTTTATGACCTCTGCCGGTTTTAGAATTGTTATGTCGACTCGTACCCTGACTTCCGAGGTAATGGGTGTGCTCGTGTTGACCTCGTTCATGCTCGTGGCGATGACGACCCTCGTCGTTGAGATAGTGCGCATTCTGATGAGACCCTCGAGTATTGTTTTTTTGATGCTTATGGGCATTCTGACCTCGCTCAAGGTAATGGGCGTGGCCGTGCTGACCCCGTTCGTGGTGAGCTTCCTGATTTATGTAGTGGGCATTTTCGTGCTGACCTCTGTCATGACTGTGACCCTGAGTTTCGGTTTCGCCGTTTATGTAGTGGGTGTGCTCGTGTTGACCTCGCTCGGGGTCGTTAACGTAGTGGGTGTGCTCGTGTTGACCTCGCTCGGGGTCATTAATATAGTGGGCGTGTTGATGTTGACCCCGCTCGGTGTCATCAATATAGTGGGCGTGCTGGTGTTGACCTCGTTCGGGGTCATTAATATAATGGGCATGTTGGTGTTGACCTCGCTCGGGGTCATTAATATAATGGGCATGTTGGTGTTGACCTCGCTCGGGGTCATTAATATAATGGGCATGTTGGTGTTGACCTCGCTCGGGGTCATTAATATAGTGGGCGTGCTGATGTTGACCTTTTTCCCCGTTGAGATAGTGAGCGTTTTGATGCGACCCTGCATTGAGGTAGTGCGCATTCCCGTGGTGACCTGCCTCTGTGCCGTTGATATAGTGAGCGTGTTGGTGTTGACCTTTTTCGCCATTCTCTAAATAGTGGGCATGCTGATGGGAGCCATGGTTTAAGTAGTGGGCATTTTGATGTGACCCTTTCCTAGTACCACCGCCACCGTCATTCAAATAGTGGGCATGCTGATGGGAACCGGTACGTGACCCGGCGTTGAGATAGTGCGCATTCTGATGGGACCCTGCACCCAAGTAGTGAGCATTTTCATGGGATCCAGCCCCCAAATAGTGAGCATTCTGGTGTGACCCTGGGTTAAGATAGTGAGCTTTTTGGTGTGACCCTGCACCCAAGTAGTGAGCATTTTCATGAGATCCAGCCCCCAAATAGTGAGCATTCTGATGTGACCCTGCCCCCAAATAATGCGCTTGTTGATGTTCTCCGCTATTGTGTAAATAGTGCGCCTTTTCATGTGATCCGGCCTCCGGATTTAAATAGTGGGCATCCTGATGTGACCCTATCACCGGAACTATTACCCCACTTGGAGTGTGTGCTTGTATCAAGGGAGTGGCTTCCTGCTCCAACGAGTGATTATTTGCATGCGCCACGGCCACCGGTTCTAGAAAACTGGACAAAATATTTTGCGCGTCCATCCCAGAAACAGATCCTGTACCTCCGCGGCCTCGTTTTGCCTGCTCTTCAATCAACTCCTCTTCCTTCCTTCGGGCTGTGAGGGCCTTCAAGTATCCACCTCGAGGGATCTGACCACCCCCACCGTGCTCCACTGGGAGAACGACGTCATCAACTTTGTGCCGGATTATGTCCGGATTTCCAGTCATTTCTGCAATGTCCTCGGCCAAATGACCAGTCTGTTAAAGACCATTAATTTCATTAATTTCAATCATTTGTGTTGTTATTATTTCAACTTTAATACCTGACCGTGATGACCAGATCCTGCGAATGACAAAAATTGGAATTAGAATGCACAATAGAATTTCTTTAACTTGAAATTGAAATGAATTTATATTTAAATTTCCAACTTACATGCGACTTACAACATTGAAGCCATTAATTCTCCGATGTAATAATACATAATTTTAAAAACAGGTTGAATTATTTTTGTGTATGACTGGCAAACGCCCATAATATTTATTATTCGTCTTCCGTCTCATTTTCTTACAAAAATTTCAGTTTACCAAAACAATTTAAAGGTTGAATGGTGGTGTAGAGTAAGACTGCCAATATCGTAAGTCACACGTAAGTTGGAGGTCAGGGGTCAGGGTCTTCTGATTAAATTGAACCAATTCTAAAGTTATGTCATGTCATCATCCTCAATCTAAATTTAAGCTTGACCAACCTGATCCAAACGAGTCGGCAAACAGTTTTTTCGGTTTGGGAGGCTTCTTATTCCGAACGATCGCCACGGTGGCGTGGTGTGCTCTGTGACCATGCTTTCCCATCGCCTCGTCTGCAATGTTGCCCACATTATCGGGGTCCTTCTTATGGTCGACGTGCATCTCGCCGAGTATTTTGCCTCCCAGTGCTCTTTCCTGAGCGTGAAGCATATGGTTGGCTGAATGGGGTTTGGATACGACCATGGGGGGAGGAGGACCCCCACCGGATGCTCCTCGCATCATGGTTCGACGAGAGACTCGCATCGACTGCTGGGCTCCGGGTGGGGCTTGGTAGTTGTACGTGTTGCGACTTGATCCAGAACCGATGCGATTCGACGCACCCATCGGTCTGATTAATTGAACAATTTTAATTAATAACGAGTTTTAGTTGTTAGAATATTTTTGGGGGGTACCGTGATCCAGCGTCGAAAGGACCTGCAGCGGATAGCATGGCTAATGTGGCGTCACGTGGAGGACCGCCGCTGCCGCCCGGGACGCCACCTGAATATACGTTAAGGTCAATATGAAATCAGTAGATCGATATGAGACAAAATATTATTTTCTTTATTTCGACAAAATATTTATATTTCCGAAGGGAACAAAGCATGAAATATTCTAGATTCGTGTATGCAAATTTTACCGCTGGCATAGCGTGCCCTCGCAACACTGGCTCGATTGGTTCGATAACTCCATTTACTTTGTTTCGATTTCGAGGGTGGGGTTGGATTTGAAGGGGCCTCCGACATAATATTTTATTGTCTTATCCACAGATTACGATTAGTTGTCAACATCATTGAGTTGCAGTGTCATTTTAATTGGAATTTAGCATAAGTTTAGTACGACGCAGAAAACAAAATAAATTGAAATGATGGAAAAGCAGGGCGAAATATTGTGCAGAACTTTATAACTACAGGGTGGTTAAAATGTCACGCTATAATGGAAAATTTTTCGATGGGAAAAATCCACAAATTTCCATTAGTTACCGAAATTTTGTCTCTAAAATGCAACATTTTAAGAATTTTGTCATCAGTTTTGATAATAATTTATAAAAATCTCAATCCCAAATCTTGTAACTAATGGAGATTTTGGGACTTTTCCCATTGAAAAATTTTCCATTGTGGCGTGACATTTTAACCACCCTGTATGTATTTCATGAGATGTGACCTTAGTGATGATGATCTTATCAATAATTTTGCTGTCTGTCTGGCGCGGTAAGGTTCACAACTTTGATTGATTTCGTACTTTTAGATGTAAAATGTTGTAGAATACTCAATCCTGAAAATTACTACCTACTTGATTAGCTTCATTACCTGCCGTCGTTGGCACTCCGGCCAGTCCCATCTGACCCGATCCTGGCGGAGGTGGGACGCCATTTATCGTTTGCATCGTCCCCGGAGGAACACCAACACCAACGCCACCCATCCCACTCGCCCCACCCCCTCCACTTCCCCCTGCCGTCTTTTGCGTCCCATTACTCGCCACTAGTCCTGGATAATATCCCGTCGGCATATTTGTCGGCGTCCGATAACTTCCACTGCCACTACCTCCTCCCATGTAGGACGGACCCCTCGATCCACTCCCACCACCACCCATGTAAGACGGACCTCTCGACCCGCCTTGAAGATACTCTCCTCCACCTCCTCCCCCCGGGTAGAAGCCAGACCCAGAATTTGGACCCTCACCATAATACCCCGACGCCCCCGTCACAACCGACGTACTGCTCTCAGGCTCCAGAACGATCAGATTGGACACCTCGTCCTCCGGAATTACGATCACTTCCTTCTCCAACCAGTAGAAAAAAGAGTACCCCGCAAAACACGCGGCCGCTAGAGCCGCCAGAGTTTGCAGGATCATCAGTCCGGCATAAGTTGCCAATTGGATGTGGAGCTCTTCCAGTATTTTGCGACCACACCCCATCGGAATTGTGGGCGGGGTGAGGTGACACTTTCCGGTGGAGGGGTTTTGCCGAAATCCATAGTCAAGACTTTGAAATCCTCCCCCTCCACCACCACCCCCCATTCCGGATCGAAGTTGTACCATGAGCCAATCATCCGGACCGTACACACCGCAACAGCCGTTCTATTTTTGATGAAAATTAAATATCAGCATGATTTAAAGTTATGAGTTGATGCTCTTACCTCGCGTTGATACCGTTCAAAATGCCCTACAAATTTTGTATCCTGATTATACTTGGAGAAAGTCTCGTACAAGGAGGCCATCTCTTCTTGCGGTTCTTTTCCTCTGACGATGGCGAAAATAGCGACGCCCAAGTCAAGCAAGGCAAACACGCTCCACATGAACATCCACTAAATTACGAGACAATTTAGGACAAATTTGAGGTTTTTATATGAAAAAATAGAATTATACCATGATGAACTTTCGACGAACGGAGTGATCCATTTGATAGTTGTTTCGCCAGTTGATAAAGGAGACGTAGTAGGCGAGGAAGGAGGACGAGATGAAGCAGACTTGGACGATAATTATGATAATGTAGATGCCCAGGGTGCCGTTGTAATATGGGTCCGAATCCATGGCCTTTGTGTGGGAGGCGTTTGTACACATCGAAACGATCACTGCGGCGAAGGTCACTGCCATCAAGACCGTGATCGATACACAGAGGATCGCACTGAGGCGAAACCATCGCATCGTATAAAATGATTGATTTTGAATTTAGGTTTTATATATAGTTTGGTTCAATAGCATGATTATTATAATTATGTTTGACTGTGTGTTTGCGTTAAAAATGGCATTTTCATAATTTAAATGTGCAAAATTTTTAATTGGTTCGATTTGATTTTTAAATTTTGCTGGTTTATGACAGGATTCTTCAATCACTAACGGCTACGCCGGTGTTTCTGGGTTCGGCCGTAACTCGGAAAAAATGGAAATTTTCATTTTTTGAAAAGCTGGATTATAATATCCAGCCTTGTGTATCCATGTGTCTGTCTGTCTGTCTGTACATAAATTCCACAAATTCATACTTTTACGTAAACTGCTTGTGCGGCACATTAGAACGTAGAAATTAAATAATAAATTAAAATACAAAATAAAAATCTACAGTGCGTGCAGGAAGACTCCATATAGCCGAGTCAGGGACAGAGTCCATTGAGTCAGAGTTCTAAATTTTTCTCCGAATTGACCGACATAATATTACCAAACTCCTTGTTGTGGATAGCTAAATGTTTGTTAGATTTTCTATTATTTGGCATAAAAATCTTTAACATCTTGAACTTCCAAAGCTGGGTGTGCTATCCAGAAGTGGTTTTTATCCCCATATCAAATTTCAGATGAAATAATAACGTTTCAAAACGGTATGGGTCAGCCTCCAGGGTCACTCTGGTTGCACTTTTAACTTTATATTCATTCATAAGAAGCCATTAAGTATCACCATGCCGGATTTCATGTTTTTACAGCAATTTGGATGGGTCACCCGTCACCCCATAGAGTCGCTCCAGATAAAAAATTTACCAATTTCATTCCATATTCTTCCATTAAGGATAAGTCACGTAAGCAACATTTCAGCTCGATATGACGATTTTGAGAAATCAGTATTCCAATGCTAGATATCCAATCTACGTTGGGCATGATTGGTCAAGTGGTTGGTCAGTGGGGGTCATTTAACTAACAATGCCAGCGGTCTCGCTCCGATTTTGACGAAACCACGAAAATTATGTAGCATTAGATAAATCATTAAAAACGTGTTTCAGGATTTTTCATAATACTCAGTTTAAAAGAAATTTTGACTAAGTCAGCGAGAATTTTCATTTTTACCGTGAAATTTTTCTCACGAGGGGAGGGAGGAAAGTACAGATTCTCATATTCCATCATACATAATTTTGTTTAAGCTTAAAATTTGTGGGCGTGACGTGTTTTTCCCTCGCACAAATTTTTAAATTATGATCAATTTTCAAAATTTTGAAAAATGTAACAAACCAGAAATTTTTGAAAAATTAAAAGGTTTTGAAAAGATGATTTTTCTTTTGCACAATGTAATTGTGTGCAGAAAGGTTCTTTCATTTTTGAAGTCGGGTCAAAATTGGAAAAATTTACAGCGCTATTTAAAGAAATCTTGACTTCGGCTGATTTTTGTCCAACTGAAGACTTACACTAATTTCCTTGTGTGAACAATTTAAAATTGGTCCGGTCAAAAGCGAAAAAAACACTTCATGCCCACGCATTTTAAGTTTAATTCTGATGGAATCCGTAAGCGAGAATCTATATTTATCTCCATCGCGAGAAAAATGTCACGCAAAAATGGAAATTCTCGCTCACGGCCTTAAAAGGCCTAAAACTGAAGCACGTACAGATTTTGGTAAAAATGTTAACACGTTGCCTCGAATCTCGAAAGAATAATAAATAAAAATGTGTACGTAAAAATATTTTTATGCAAAATAGAGTAATTAGTCATCAATTAAAAACAGGAAAATAATTTTAAAAAATTTTCGTCGAGAGTAAATGGTCCAATTCATCCTCAGAATAATCAGAATACAATAAAATATGTAGTGCACTTGATATCGAATTTATCGTTAACTACTACTCCCCTGACTCGGGCTTCATGGTCAGTGCTTGGCAAAATCCACCAAATTAGCAAATAATTAAAAATTTATTCGTTGACTGAGTTACGGCCGCACCCTAAGAGGAAACGAATTGATTCATCCTGGGTTTATGATTTTGTTATCGTGTTTGAATTACTGTTACTACGGGTTAAATTGATAAACCTGGATAAGATTACTACTTAATTTATGATACATCCTTTATGAAAGATAATCAACTCGGTTCGGATGATTTTCATATAAATTGATGATGCTATTATCTTAATGCTGATATTTTAATGCTATGTTCAACTAAATTTTACAAAAATCTCATGATTGTTGTTTGCATGCATTCAGTTCCTTAAAACGTGAGCAGGTGTTCAGAATTTGATTACCATTTTCTTAGTGTCTCTTATCAGTTCAAAAACCTAAAATAAACTGGAACCATACATTGGCTTGGCTTGGCTTGGCTTGGCTTGCCTGGAGGTCTCTAAATTCGAGACAACCTCAGTTCTTTGCTCACTCACTTCTCAGCAGTCGAATTGTCAGTTTCTTTGCCCTTCACATAATGCTCTCTCCCTCCAGGTTTTTTGGCAGGTACGTGTCATACAAAATTGTTTGTTTGGAAATTTATTTTTCAAAAAGTTGTCACAAAATTTTTAAAAATCTATCAGCAAAACTTAGGTAGAACTTTATTATTTGTGTTTTACGAATGTCGTAACTTTTTGCTGAAACTTTAAATTCGAGCGAGCAACAGACAAACATTAGGACTCTAACTAATCCTAATTTCTTGTAGGTATTGACAGTTTTTAAAAATTTTACTTGTTTGCAGAGTGAAATCAGGTCGTGTAACAAACAAGAACATGACTCGTCGCAGGTTAGTCTCAGGGATGCGAAAAGGGGGAGTTGTCCGCAAAAATGGACAAGTTATTGAAGTAGGTGATCCTAGCACCAGCGTCTTGGTAGCATCGCTCCCTTCTCCTCCTCGTCTACCTCAAACCGCTACCATCCCAGCTTCAGTCGACTTGGACCCCGATGTTCAGAGCACTCATGAAATCGTCGATTCAGATAGAGGAAACCAACTCTTGGGCAGTGATGTCGGAAGCGGGAGCAGTAGCGTTTCAACAGCACTGCTTAGCAGTACATCCACTTCAGGTAATTGTAATTTTATTAATTAATTAATTGTTGAATTAGAAATTCTAATTTAGAGTTAGGAAAATACTTTAATGACATCATTTTTGTTCAGGAATTGCCAGCAACAAGAGGAGGAAGCTGGACGCCCAGTTCGAACAAGAGTTGGACAAATTCTTTCCCCAAATTTCAAGTCAAAACTCAATGGATTCTTCGACCTCGTTTTCGTCGTTATCGGAGGAGTGGACGAGTGATAGCTCATCGCCAGGATCGGTGGGTGATCGTCGTAGCCTTCCCAGAGGAGTCAGCCTCATTCCCTTGCTCGAAGAGCCCACGTCCGGCAACACCTTCAACTTATCAAGCTCCACGTGCGACTTCATTATCGACGTGATGAAGACTAAAGTAAGCGACACTGCGACTCGTCTCGGGGAGCAGCTCAAAATTCCGGTCAACATTGTTCGAGGGGTGTGGAATTCAAAAGATGTTCTTTCAAGGGAACTTGCAAACCGTCAAGCCGGAAGGGTTTTGTTTGAAGCGGAGAAAAAAGCATAAAATTGTGATTCTTTTTAAAGTCTGAGCAAAATGATCAAATGAACTAACCATTTCCTAGATAATGAATTAGATAATGACAGGTATACGCTAAGCTAAAACGTACGAAATATAATAATAATACAGCTATGTACAACTAACTAATAATATGTATTCATGTTCGCCACGCCAATTTTCAATAAATAGACCCAACGTCAATAACGAATTAAACTTAACAAATATTTATGTATTTTGCTTTTGAACAAAACGTGTAATGTAAGAAACAAATGAGCTAATAAAATAGCACTTGTACATAATTTTGAAATTCGAGAATGGAATTGCTAATAATTTTTTAACAATACAAATTTGAAAAATTCTCGAAAACAAATAATCATAGATTAATATATTGTATATTCACACGCGAAGAATAACGGCGACATACTTGCATCTTCTTATTTATTATTTGACTTCAAAACACCGTCTTCATCTTGCGAAGCATATTTTATCGTCATCTTGTACCTTAACCATTCAGCGACGATCGTTATGCCGATGACGATTCTTGTCTTGTGACCTAGACCTAGATCGTGACCTTCTCCTCTCATCGCGATCCCTCTTTCGTTTCGGAGATCGTGAACGCGAACTTCGGCGTTTACTGTGTTTCCTATCGTCCGATGAACGAGATCGTGATCGTGACCGAGATCGGTGCCGTCTTCCTGACGAGCTGGAAGAAGAATTTCCACCTTCTCTACCACCACGGCTTCTTTCTGGAGGCGAGTCTCTATTATCCCTGTATCTAAGAGAGAGTAAAAACAACGAGCAGAATTAGATTACCTCGAATTATTCATAAAAATTGGCGTTCTACGTCTGCTGAGTGGTTTTTACTCGATATAGATAGTATTTCTCCTTCTTGGGCCATCTCTCTCGTCGACGTAATCGACCCCGACCCATTAGAGAGAGAGAGAGAATATGGTGTTGGGCATTTTTATCCACCCACTTGACAAATAATTTGCATTGCACTGAATACAGTAAAGAATTGATTAAGCATTTTTTGTTGGAATGATACTAAATACCTCACAATAATCAATTTTTGTTAATTAATTCAGAAAATCAAAAAATAATTACTTTTGTTGCTCACGTCACTTTTTATAATCAGAGTATGCCTCCTTTAAATTTCGGTCGTTCATTCTATACTCACCTCGAAGTGGACTCTTCATATCTATTATATCCACCCCCGGAGGAGGATGACTGATCAACAAAATTCGCCACACTAGGTTTTGGCGTGGGATCGACTGATGTCGCATGTCGCAATGCGGCAAGTTTCTTATCAATCTGAATTTGGATTGGGACAGGAATTCGGGGAAAGAGGGTGGAAAACCAATCCTGTCGGGTGATCAAATGACGCACAATTTCCCCAATTGTCATAATTTGTCCACCTCCCGCACGAGCGTCAACTTCTTCAGGGTCATCGATATAGGGTTCAAACCATTCCCAAAAATCGGTGGGTGGTTGTGAAAACCTAGATACAAATAAAATGATATTATTAATCATAGTTCTTGGCAAAGATTAGAAGTGGGTCACCCAATTAAACAACGATTGCTTGATATTTAGTATCTAAGGAGGGATGTATTTTAGGGGAACTAACTAGGCACAACTAAATGTCAAGCAATTGTGCAATTAAACGTACCTTACGTATAAAAAGCCAATTCCTCGAATGTGTGGCGAATCTACGTGATTGAGAAGACCATACAATTGTTTCCTCGTGAGCCGTACGGCATAAAGACGGAAAAGAATGCAGAAGGCGGAAGAAATTATGCCCCCAACACCAACGCCACGAACACCGCCACACATCCCAGTTTGACGACGTCCACCAGCATTTCGTGATCCCTGACAGGCATAATTTCATTAATTCCTTGCATTTATATTCAGTTTATTCTATTTTCCTCTTACCTTCTCCCACGGCTCTAAATGTTTCACCTTGTAATAAATCTCGTCAACTAATTCATGATAAGTTTTAAGTTCCGAAAGTCTTCCTGTATAATATGGCGAACTTTCTATATTTGTGTGAATCAAGGGGTTTAAGTTCATTGTGGTTGTATTTCCCCATGTTGGCAGCGTATTGGGTTTCTTAATCATCATCATATCACCTCCAGTCCCGTCGCCAGAACCCATTCCGACCTGCATCGACATATGGGGCGTCATCTTCTTGGAGGTTGGATCGTAATTCATTCTGATGATTCTTTGATGACCCAAAAAATAACGATCAAACCGTAAAAGTTTCTGTAATTAACGAACAATTAATTAGCTTACTAACTCTTAACGTGAACGTCCAACTTAACAAGTTTGGCAGACTCCTATTTCTTCAAAAACTTACCTATTTGCTTCAAAGACCCACAAAGAATTCAAAAATTGTGATCAATTTTTAACGTGTAGTGTAGTTAATAATTAATTAACTTTGCAATATAACTGCTTTTTTGAGGATCAGATCAACGTCAACGTCTCTTTTTGAGAAAGCGTAGCATTTAAAAACAGAGGCAATTTCGGTCAGGATTTAGCCAGCAATCTCACCTGACCCCATAATTTTGGCGGACGGAGGGCGATTTTGTTTACATATTATGCAGGCAAAGCAGCGATCGTTACAAGTTTGTTAGATTTAATTATTCATTTAAATAATGGATAAAAATGCCAACTTGATAAGAAACTCAAGTTCCGCTAACAATACAAACACAAGGCGAGATTGGTGGCGCATCATAAGCTATATTGTTTCGTTGTGTTTAATTATTTGGGGCTTTGGGACTACCATATACACGTTATTTATTATCTACCGTGAACGTGAATTAAGTAAGTATGAAGTATATTTATATTGAGTTTATGTTAAGCAATTAGTTTGAAGTCAAATAATAAACCTACAGTGCAGACTTGATATAGCCCGAGTCAGGCCAATTCTTAATTTTTCTCTGACTTGACCGACATAATATTACGAAGCTCTTTAGTGTGAAATTCGCACTGTGAATGGGTAAATGTTTGTTGGATATTTTCTATTACGTGGCACCAAATTTTTGAAGTATTTACAAATCCCCTTATCTACCAGGACCAGAGGGTTCTTTAACTTCCAAATCCAGAAGTGGTTTTTAGCCTACATACCCAATTTTAGATGAAATTAGCAACTTTTAAAAACGGTATTGGTCACCCTCCACTCCTGGTTGCACTTTGGTCACTTTTAACTTCGTATTGTTTCATGAGGAGCCTTTAAGTATCATAGTGCCGGATTTCATTTTTTTAAAGCAATTTCTGAAAATCGGTATGGGTCACCACATAAAAATTTACCAATTTCATCATATTCTTTCATCAGGACCCGCATAAGCAACCTCTCTACAAAATTTCAGCTCGATATGACGATTTCGAAAAATCAGTATGGGTCACCCCTTATTTTTTTCTGTTAGGAGCCATTAGCAACATATGTACCAAATTTGGACTTTCTACTACAATTTTGAAATTTTAGTGCATAGTACCCCACCCACCTATATGACCCCCATCGCCCAACTTAACTCCTCATTGCATTTGACCCATACTACATATGTGCACAATTTAAAGTCGATCGGATTAGTTTTACGACAGTTATCGCAAGACAGACAGACGTGACGGGTACACAGGCCCTGACTCGGGCTCATCTCGGGCTAAAAGGCGGCCATCATTAGGTTCCATGTAAAAAAACTGTTTATTTGTACAGCGGACACACAGCCACTCACCAAGGACGACTTGAAGGAATTTGTAGACAAAATTTTAGAAGCTATTAAAAATACTCGTGGTAAGATTTCAGAAAACTTCTAAAAATTTATTACGCATCCATCAGAAAGTAAGCAGAACATCACCTATATTTTTAGAAAATACCACCAATATTATCTCCAAACTCCCATACAACATTACGGGTAAGATTTCAGAAAATATGTAAAAATATAACTTGTTCTTTAATATTTTTTAACCAGTTCCAGATGGCTCCGAGTAAGAAGATAAATCCTACCACAACTCGTGTAAATTATAGAGAGGATGCCGAACTGACGGAAAAAGTGATCTCTGCGTCGTCCAAAGGAGACCTTGAAGAAATTTCAGTCGTGTTACATATTCTGGAGAAAAGACAGTCCGAGATTGAAAAGGGAGGTGCTAATATTATTGTTCCAAAATCAGTTCAAGTCAAATTGTGGAATCAGCAAGCTGTTCTTCGGTTTCAATTCTTAAAAGTTGCTCAAGATGTCATCACAGATAAAGACAAGGAAGTCAGTGAGGACTTTATTCAACGTAGTTTTGTCAATTTCGACATCCTTCTCGACCTACCCAATAAACTCGGAGACATTGGAGATAATAAAATTTCTGAACTTTATGCTCGTTTAAGTAAGATTTTTGACAACGAATAGTTTAAGTCAGAGCTGGATTTAATTGATTTGTGTTTCTCTTAGGTTATTTAGCATGTCAAATAGGATTTCGTCTGCAAAAGCGAAAAATGTATTTGGAATCTCTAAGTTGGTGTGATCGAGCAATATTGGCGCATGATGTTTGGAAATCGACCGGTAGCCAGGTTTCTGATGTTAAGGTTGTGTAAATAAATAAATTCGTGGTTGTGTGTGCTTATCAATAATTGTATTGATGTTATCTTTTAGATGAATACTCGATGGTTGGCGTTATTAAAGGCAGAATGCCTTCGAGTCTTAGAGAGGGCGGAAGAAGGTCTAAAATGGTTATCACAAGAACTCGCTACCGACCCCACGTACTGGGAACGACCCACTGTTTGCTATGATCTTTTCGAACAGATTCCATGGACAGAAATTAGCACTCATTGGGTCACTCTATACAAAGAAATGTGCACAATTAATCCACAATATGTAAGAATTCTAGTCTGTCTATCACACAAGTTTGTGTTGAGTAATCATTCTAATTTATAATTTTGTTTTGTTTCAGAATAAATGCTCCTTAGATTTCTTGGAAGAAGGTGATCCAATTTCAATAAGCCAAGAAACGATCTCGAGAGTACTAAGATTGGAATTAAACAGTCATTTCTCCGCACGGTCAGTTTTTTTACAACTCAAAAAGGGACAGAGATATAATAAAATTAATAATATACTGATTAATAACAATTGTGTTGTAGACATGGGATTCCATCCGCAATGGTGGCGATTGGTGAAGCACTTGTTGAACGAAGTTTTTGTCATTTTGATAATGTTTTGGGATATGTGGCGATGGCTTCAGGATATTATTTTGGAACTCCGGATGATGTAGATTATGCCTTAAAATTGGTACATGATGCTGTAGAATTAATTGAGTCGGATGATTTCTTTAGGGTAATCTATTTGTTTTTTATTGGCTTTGTTGATTTATTTTTACATTATAATATAACTTTTTGTAACATTTTAGAGGGAGAGAAATGCAGATTCGACGGCCTTCTTGAGTGGGTTGGTTTCCATCTGGCGTGGTTTATGCTTGCTAAAAACCCATCAATATTTTGCAGAGGTGGCTATTATTATTATTGTATTGCATTTCTTGCTTTCTTTATACTAAATACTCTATAAAATTATTCGTTTGGATTTTTTAGGCAGAAATGTCTCACTTGAAGGAACAGTTTGTTGCTGAGAATCAAGATAAATTCAAAGATCGAGATACTGGTGAAGAAATTCGAGGCGTTTCTGGGTTATCCATGCTTAATTTGGACCATGAAAGAGATTGGGTGTGCAGTTTGGTTCATGGAATTGAAATTTTCTTCAGGTTTTCTGAGTCTGAGGTTATAATATTAATTCCAATTGATAAGATTTGCCTACCACGATCGGGTTTTTGACTTGCTATTTTAATTATTTAGCTAGTTCTCAAGAAATTTTCTAACGAATTTTGTCCATCCGTGATTCTGATGAGTTGCCGACTAGCTGCTTCTCTCCTCATTGCTGTTGGGGACCTTTTGACTGGTACCAAGGCTTGGTACGTTGTGAATAAATTGGCTAAAATCTACGACAAGAAGGGCATCATGATTTTGAGTAAGTCGTTTACATGATAATTAATTGTACTTGGGACTAGTCTTCTTATCGAATCTTTTGAATTACAACAACTTATGATGTCCTTCCAGGTGCTTCCGAAATTGTAAAAGTCATTCCCGATCTCGATTGTGAAATAGTAACACTTGCGGATAAAGTGAACGCTGAGTGCGACTCACAAGACCTCATTAAACACAATAGAGCTGCCCATTATCGATTAAGTTTGGCAAAATCAATTGCTTGCTATAATTTAGGACAGGTACACATGTATATCAACTAAATTCTTTGAGGGCCAGTTCAATACAATTGAGTATACTACTTAATGTTTTTTTTTTAATTTGTATTAGTATGAACAAGGTGTCGCCCATTTGTTGCACGTCTTCCAATATTTTGAAACCAAAGATAACTTTGATGCGACCCACCATCTCATGGGAGAAGCAACCTACGTCCTCTGTTGGTATCGAACTATTCAATTTTCGCACAAAATTGATTTGTCTGCATTTCCTCAGTCTTTGGTGAAAATGAGTCCAGCCGGAATTGCGACAAAGGCCTTTAAAACCCTCGGTGGAATGAGTAGAGATCCAGACTTTACGAATTCAGGTAATATCAATATGATCAAGCAACCTCCTGCGGACGTTCAATTACAAATGCTTTTTCGTTCGGTATAGGATGGACTGATCTGATTCATAATTTTTTCCTATTGAGCTGTCTCTTTGAAGTTGGAACTTACACTATGAAGGTCCTTCGTGAGTCAGGAAAGACTAGAGAACTGAGATGCTTCATAAGTGATTTGGTCAATTTTACGCAGCATGCAGGATTTGTTAGTCGGTAATTGGCAATTTAATTTGACCATTGTGGTCTATGTATGACTAATTGATAATCACTTCTTTTATAAATCTGTAGCTCTCTTGGACTTATCGTGCCTATGATAACTCTCGACATAACGTCCAGGTATTATAGTTAATAGTGAAAATTAATATGTAATATATAAATACCAAGTAAAATTTAAACTCTTTCAGGAATTTTATGCACGCTCAAATGAAGATTGACGCGGTCAACCAAGTTTTGAACAACAGCATATGTCCGGAAGAAATTGAGGACGGCGATACTGCCAACTATCAGAAAATTATGGACAATATGAAACTCCCGATAACCTTGCAAAGAATGGAATGCATGAATGACTTGAAATGGGTCATGAAATCTCTCGACATCCCGAGTTTATATTACAGAAACCGTAGTGAGAAAGTTATAGCTGCCATGAAGACTGACTTGCGACCAGAATTTAACAACACACAGTTTCAATTTCCTGAGTGGATGCGTCATAATTTGTCCTGTTCTTGTTACGTTTGCAGCCACCCATTAATTCTTCCGATCGCTTTCGAATTTATACATTCTCAGGTTGGTGATGATAATCCCAGATTATCCTGAATGCATGGCTAACATACAATTAATAATTCATATTTGTTTTGCAGGCTAAATATTTAAACTGTTTGCCTAAAGCCAAGTCTGCTATGGCTGTGTTGGAGACAACCAAACTCTACCATGAGCGGGCCATTTTTCGCCTAATTTATAATCTCAGCCTTATGTGTGTTCCTCTTGTAGTGATTGCAAGCAAAAAGTGGACGCTGAAAGCGGTTGAAAATATTTACACTCCATTCTGCGTTGGTCCTGGATTAGATTCTCTCATGACGCAGATGATGATATGTCCCGTGACTGATATCAAAATGATTTTAAACGCCATGAAGAAAGCGAAGCTCATAATTGAAACAATTGATCCAAAAGATTATATTGGAAAATCGTTCCCTCTAGAAATGGGATATTCTGCCTTGTACAAGTATTTTGTGTCATCTGGTGACATTAAAGTGAAAGGTAAGCTATTGAATTTATTTACCTAATAATCAAAAATCTCCATAAATGTTGTTCACTTTAAAAATACAAATTTTTCTCCAAAGGATCCGAAATACGGGACATTATTGAGAAGAAGTTAAACTCTCAAGCAGAGGACAACAAAATAAATTGCCATTCTCCTGCTAAGTTTGAAGGGCCTTTATTAGATATGGCACCACCTCCTCCAAAGAAGGGAATCTTAAAAGTAACTGCAAAACGGGCACCAAGAATAAAAGAAGAATTGATTGATGACTGTCCCGTCGTACACGTCCCATTTTTAAAATTTGAACCTGAGGATGAAGATTCAGAACCAAAAAGCTCCTCATCGTGTTCATCAGCTTCAAGTCTTTCAGTGCCTTCCGATAAAATTGTTAAAGAAAACGCTCAAAAAGTGAAATGTGAACCTGCTCAAACAAAAACTCTACGATCTCAAAAGACTGCCCCTTCTGGAGTTACGGAACGCCGTCCACGTCGTGGAGCTACTGCCAACAAATAATTACGTAATACAATACAGTAATAGTGCAAAAAAATTACTGCCAGTAGTCTCTCTAAAGTCTATATATGATGAATATAAATTTTAAGCCTACTTATTTTATCTATCCATTCTAGAAAGACTCCTTTTCTGTAGTGAAACGACATTTTCTTAAACTGTACACATTTAAACAATTTCTTACTGTATTATTAGTTTTAAGTACTTTTCATTTTGCGAGTTGGTGTTCCTATACACTCGCTCTAGTAAGTTACGCATAATAATTAATCAAAATTCCTTGAATTGTTCTCTTGTACAGCACATCATGTAAGTGATCAATAATAAATTTAACACTATTTATAAAATGTAACATTATTATCTCGACCCTTATCATTTTAATCATCCAATAGCCAACTTTCTCCGAAAACCACACACACAACTTTCCTCTCTGCCCACCCAGCCACGAGGGGAAAAGACCGAGTTGTAAGTCCGGGAAAAGTGGAAATTATTTCTTACATGAACTATGTACATACAACCATCAAGCTATCATACATATGCCAACTTATTAAGTAGTAAATGACTCCCGACAACACATTATTATTAGTAGTGTTACAGTATATGTAAGTAAGAAGAAGAACACACTTGGTGGCAATGCATCATCGCCCAATAATAATATCCATCATTATTATTACAACCCAAGTTTCTAGGTGGGTTGTTATTAAGCGGCAAGCAACATTGATTCATTTCATTCATGTTGTAACTTACCGTGCTATGTTGTGTCTGCTGCTTAATATTAAAAAAAGGGTTAGGCTTCATCATCATGAGTCCAAACTTTTTTAGCTGAGCTCAACTTTTATGTAGCTGTTAAACGACGAATGCAATACTGTAGTGACGGTCGGTCCGTACTATTTTGTGCCTCTCTGTTAATGTGGATGCCTTAAAGACTACTTTTACAACGAACAAACCAACCTAATACGAGCAATAGCAATAGCAATTCTACAACTAAACTAAACTACATTTGCATTCGTTCACTCATTATTATTAGTGTTGGACTGGACTGGCTGGAGAATTAATCTGTTTCTGTGTGCAGTGGTGGAGAAGATAAATAAATAGAGAGAAATTATTTCACAGCAAAATCTGTGGGTTTAGGAGAGAGATTGAGATTTTTTCAAGTAAAAGATAATTTGAAGACTTGAAGAGAATTTGTGGATCTTTTATTGTGTAATCTTGTCCAGTGATTGATTATAGTAAAAAAAACGGAGGATTTATATTATTGGATTCGTGAATAAGGTAATGAACTTGATTTTCAGGTTTTAAAATATTTTGTACTACGGATTGAGTAAAGTAGCAAGAATTACATTTTTTGCGTGTTGGGCAAGTTTTGTCAACATTGTACGTGCGAAATGAATGCAAATTTGACTTTGTAAAAATAGACTAACCATAATTTTTATTAATCAGAAACTATGTAGGAAAAATAAGTCATATTCAGCTGCATTAGAGGAAATACGGTGGTGGTAAATATGTGGTTCAATCGAATTGATTAATTTAGTTTAGCTTATGGCATCAATTAATTAAACATGAAATGCCCAATGGTTTGTTGAATCAATAGTACATCAATATTCTTCAACTATGTAATACACTTGCATTCCTCCATGTATGTAAAACTAATACGCAAAATTTGTTGTCTGCATGACCAGTGCATGAGGATAATAGGAAGGAATTAATGTACATATATGCATATGTATAAATTGTGCTATGTTGGACAATATCCATAACTTTACTCGCTTTATTTAATTGATTGGGTTAAGAAAAGGAAATAATAGACGAGGAGTATACATAACTTTAGTCTCTCTAATTTGATGGGTAGTTGGTTTCGTAGATAAATGGCTGATAAATACCATGTCCATTTAACTAATCATCAAGCTAATTAATAACTTTGGCTGACTGACGTATTTATTCTCCGGCCTGTAATGTAAAGTTAATCTAAATATCCTGCTGGACCAGGATAAATTGTGTGTTGAGACAAGATAACCAACCATGACCAGTTTACTAGGAATTGCTAATTACGGCAGTAGTGCTTATACAAAAGGTATACATATAATTAAGTATTATTTTGTTCGGGTTATCTATATTTGCTTATCAAGATCAATAATAACCAATGTTGGGGGATGTATTGTGCGTATACATTTATTGATTCTTGCGTATTTGTTCGGCAGTTTAGTCATTCATTAAACAGATTCGATACAAAATACTGGAATCAAGAACAACTCGCCGTTTTTGATAACAGCTTAACTCTGTCTACTATTTATTGTTCTATGCAATTTTCAAAATTGCATAGAAAAAAACCTACAGTGCAGACTCCATATAGCCCGAGTCAGGGACAGAGTCCCTGACTCCGTGAGTCCTAGCTGTTTCTAAATTTTTCTCCGAATTGACCGACATAATATTACCACTTTGAACTTCCACAGCTATATTTGCTATCAAGAAGTGTTCTTTAGCCTTCGTACCAAATTTCAGATGGAAAAAATTAAACTTAAAAAATGGTATGGGTTACCCTCCAGGGTCACTCTGGTTAAAATTCGCTCACTTTTAACTTCATATCCTTTCATGAGAAGCCATTAGGTATGACCTTGCCGGATTTAATGTTTTTAAAGTAATTTCTAAAAATCGGTATGGGTCACCCCATAGGGTCGCTCCTGATAAGAATTTTACCAATTCCACGTCATATTCTTCTATTAAGACCCATTAGCAACCTCTCTACCAAATTTCAGCTTGTTATGACGATTTTGAAAAATCAGTATGGGTCATCCCATAGGGTCCCTCAAGATGAAAATTTTTCCAACTTAAAGCCATTTTTATCTATTAGGAGCCATTAGCAACCTCTGTACCAGATTTCAGCTTTCTACGACAACTTTGAAATTTTGGTGCACGAGACCCCACCCACTCCGATGACCCCCACCGGTCAACCACTTGACCGATTTTGCCCATCTTCGAACTCGTTTCCTAACTTTGTCCAATATGCACATGGTAAAAATTTCAAGTCAATCGGTTCAGCCGTTTTGGCTCTATCGTGCCGGACAGACGGACGGACGGACGGACGGACATGACGGTTCCATAAGCCCTGACTCGGGCTAAAAAGTGACATTTTACGATAACTTAGCCATTTCTCAACCGATTTTGATGAAATTTTGCACCGGTCATTCTGACTCAATTCGAAAACGATTTGCTATTGGACTTAGCGATTGATTGATTTTTACCCGACTTATTAACGAAAATGTACTCCTGGTAACACATTTTGATTTTTAACTAATTACTGGAGAATCAGGGGTAGTTTTCTGATGGCAAAATTTTAGATAAACTCACTCTGGATTTTTTAAGCCAAATATGACCAAAATCGGTTAAGAATTAACTGCGTAATGATTTTTCTTAGTGAGGCAAATTCCTAGCAACAAAAAATTCACTAACTATGCATTCACCCCACGCCAACAAAGTGACTGCAGGATAACTCATGCAAAGATTTTCATCTTCAACTGATTTTGATTAAATTACACGTATCATCATTGATAACCATACGCAATGGTTATCGAACTCGCTTTTGTAGTTTTAAGTTTTACAGCCAAAAATGTGATCTTAGTAACGTATTTTCATTTATGGTTGATTTATAGAACAGCTAAGAAAGTTTTCAAACTCCATCAATTATAGAGTATTTTTTCTGTAAATTTTAAGATAAGGAGAGTCAAAATCGGTTAAGAAACCGCTACAATATTCCATTTAGAAACTTGGTAGCCACGCAAAGCATTTATATAGCTGACAACAAATGCTATGCTAACGCTAAATTTGAGGAATTCGTGGTGTTTATTATGTAAATCACTCAATTACAAGTATTAAATAAACAAGGTCCTAAAAAAAGAGGAAATCTTAGTGAGGTGGTGCAGTTACAACTAATAAATAAAATTAGATTGCAGAATTTTTGCATCACCGCTCTCGGTGCCATTTTTACTATAAACTTTGCTTGTACATACGTGAATTCTTGATTTTACTGAGTAAATTGAGACTTCAAGAAGATGTTTTTGCTACAAATTTTGCGAGAATTGGGCTAAATTTACTGAGATAAAATATAATTGATAAACTATTGTGAACTATATACGGATTTGTTTTAAAAAATTCTAAAAAGCTAATCTATAATTTCCCTTATTAATTTGGATATTCTATTATTCTTACGAACAGACCAAATAAATATTTTAAATGATTATTGCTTCCAGAAAAAATTGTACCAAGAGCGGTGATGCAAAAATTCTGCAATCTAATTTTATTTATTAGTTGTAACTGCACCACCTCACTAAGATTTCCTCTTTTTTTTAGGACCTTGTTTATACTGTTTTATACTCAACGAAACCTTAGTTGAAAAATGATTTCATACAATTCTGAGAATTTTAAGTGACGGATGAATTCGTTATACGAGAATTCCTTGTATTTATTTATATTTGCTCAGTCAGTCACTCAAATTCTTTATCCGTCTGTACTTCATACATTTGTACCTGTGAGACGGTAAAAAAACTACCTGAAATCCAAACGGAACTCGTATACCAAATTAATCATCACAATTCTTTACCCATAGTTATTATAATGCTTTGTGGCTGTCTCTGTCAGTGGCCGCGGAAGCGTGGGGACAGAGCGACAATGTCCCCACGGTTGTTCGGTGTCCCCATCTGTCCATGTCATATAAACCCCTCCGTCCCCTATCCTGCAATGTTAATGTCCCCACGGCTTCCGCGGTCACTGGTCTCTTTTCACGACCACTGTTACAAATCTTACTGCATAGATCATAAAGAAGAAGGCGAGAAAAATGCACTTGCACTTCCGTCATTCGAGGAATGGAATGATTCCTCCGCTGACTTTCTTTGTGAGCCAGATTGCAGACGTGGCGTGATTGACAGGTGTTATTCGAATATTTTGGGAATGAATCATCGTCCACTTTAAACGAAAATACTATAAAAAGCCTTAAAATACTTCAACCAACTAGTTTGAAGTGTAATCGTATAATTTATGAGTTTGTTATTGGCTTCTTCTTTTTTATATCTTCTGGCCTGGATTTGATGGATGTGCAAATTGTCTGTGCGTGCGTATTGAAAAGTCATAACATCTCTGACTTACTTATCTATTCATTTTATATTTTTATGCGATTAAAGGATTAGGATTAGGATTCAAGTGTTGATATTTTTGCTAAGTTGGAAAGTGGCGTTTCATTCGTGGAGGATAAATTTAAGAGGAGGAGAGATGTTTTATGGATCCAAATGTTTACTGGGAATTGTGAGTAATTTACGGACACTTAAATACATACATGTGTAATAATAAGGCTTATTCGTGATAGGATTAATTGTAGGATGTACATACGCACAACGATTATGTAAATAGCAGTAGTTGAGATTGTGTATAGTATTCCATTTCCTACTTAAGGCTAATTTCCTGCAATTCTCCATCCAAAGGATGAAAAGTTTGTGGAGGGAAAAGTATCGTAGAGTATTTATGAATAGTTTTATAATTTTACGAATTTTAAATCAACTTGAATTCAAAATTTTAATGCTTCCAGCAGAATAGTGAAAATTCCGTTTAAATTGACTGAATTCTTAAATAAAAATAATTATTTACGACGGTCCACCCCAACAAATTTATTCATAGGAAAACAAAAATCATTAGAATTTCCCTTGTTTTTTTAATTATTTCCTTTACGACCGGCATTTATTTATTTTATTGCAGTTAACTGTTCTAGTCAGGGTGGAGTGGGAGGTGGTTAATTGCTATTCTCGTAGGAATAATTATAATATGTGGGCATATGCCCACAAAGGAACGCCGTTAGCTTGGCATACATACTTTTTGTTCAGGTGAGTGAAAAAAAACTGGTTATAAAAACGTATATGAAAATGCAGATTATTATTGTGCCGGTCTGGGTTTTATTAGAATTTGTCAATACCAAATATGGAACGTACATATGTAGATTTGCAAGATTTTGTCGTAAAATAACTACTATTCAATTCTTACCACCTTGGATTAGGTACATACATTTTCACTGTTTGCAACATTTCTGTGCCGAATTTCGGGCTAAATTTCATCTCACGAAAGAAATGAACAAGACGAGAATCACGTCCACTTTGTAATTTGCATGCCTGAAAGAAATAGGCTGGAAGAAGAGGAGGAAAGAAAGATGTAATAATTTGAATAATTTTAGAATTTCTAAACAACTTTTGCTCCTTTTCCTCCCAGGTTCGCCATATGCCGAACCGACTTATATTTTCATTTCGACACTGGTTTTTGACTTTGATGATTATATTTTCCGAATGCTAAGAAGCAACATTCAGTGACTGAAGTAAAACCAATTTCATTACACTTTTTAAATTTCTTTGCTGTTGCAAATATGTGTAAATTAAGGCAAAGAATTGCTCTATACGAAGTTCACATCGTTGGAATTTTTCTACCCAAGTATTTCATCAAAGACGACGAAAGATCAAACAGGAAATGAAATACTTTCTCGATTTGTTACGTGTAGATTTGCAATAGTTTTTTTATATAATTTTCTCTCCCGGAGCTTGTCTCACTTTCGTCCCTGTTTTTTTTTACTTTATTACTGATAAGTGTTTATCTTTATGAAAGAGCGAGTATGGTTTGTCTCACAATTTCAACCCAGACAGGTTGAAGTTGTTGGATGGATGACGTGCTTAATAACTTATGGTTTGTATTCTATACAAAAAATAGCCATTTTTTTAGCAAGTTGCAATTTTTCCCATTATTTCCCCCCTCGACATGACCACTTGATCCACTTACTCGCACTAAACAAATATGTAAGGAGACAAGTTGACAAAAGTGTATAATGGAAATCTAAGCAAATAAAAAGGGTTTCGTTACTTTACTTTACTCATTGTAAAACGAATTCTGTTTTTTTTCATGAAGGCTGCTGCCTAGTCGACGACATGTTTTATTTACAGAACGTCCAACAAATCCAATGTGCAGAAAGAGATGCAAATTGAACTACTTACTACCTTACATATCTATCTCCTGAAAGGAATATGATAATAATTTAGCAGAGCACGGATTTGCGTCTTGTTTGCAAAATGTCCTCTGTTTCTTTGTCTCCTGTCTGGTTTCGTGTTACAATACGCTTAAAAGTTTGAAAGTCTGTCTAGTTTTAGTAGTAATGCAGTCTCAGAATATTTTAGTTTATTTGCATTGTTCCCCCAAAATTGAAATGAGATTTGAATTCTATTCAGTAAAGTGGTATTTGTTTGTTTGGTGGGAGACTACTATTGTTAGATTTACTACTACGTCTTTCTGTCCTATCTGCTTTTGTAATGGGGCTGATTTTGTAAGGATATTGAATCAGTGTCAGACAATGAGGTGTAATTGGGAGATTTTCAGTTTTTGGACTGAAATGAACTTATAAATAAGTTGAAATTGTTTATTGTTATTGTTTGTTTATTTATTTACTTGGTAAATTTAGTTATCCGACAGATTTGTGTGTATGGGAGGCTAGTTTTCGAAAAGCATAAGATTTATAAATGAGTGGGTGAAAGCAAGCACAAAAAAATATTTAATTTGCAAGTCAATTACGTTTCAAATTACAAATTCCACTCTACTATTTACCAGTTTTTAACGATGTCACGTCCAATCTGTGACATTTTGCTTTTCAGCTTCTCATTTGCCCTTCGTTTTGTTTCACGAGAGGAGAGATCGCATGTAAATGTAAACTTTGTTCGAATTGGATCATAAAATGAGCAAGAAGATGATGAATTATCAATGAAAGCCTAGTAAAGCACGCCCAATTGGGCCTATTCAGTCAGACGGGCCATGAATTTGTGTAGATGTAGTCTCACATTACTTACACTACTTTGTCTCTACAGAAAGTGCTCCCTGCTTTCACTTCACCCAGGGAAAGTTAATGAGGTCGGGGTGGATGTATACGTATGTAATTGTCGCTTCTCCAATTTCACCATGTCATGTGTCGCCCACCCTGAAAATTCGAAGTACAGTAGTCATGAGAGAAACAAACGTAGTACGTAACATAACATAATAGTAGTCACTAAATACTATACTTGCATGACTTTGACATGGGCGTGGTAACTGCTTACATCACCCGGGGAAAGTATGTAGAGTAAATTGTAAACCTTCAATTTGCCCGGAATTCTGCTGTTTATTCATGCTTTTGCATGCTTATTTGTCTACTTTTTCCGAATATTGGGAGGGAACTGAATAATGGCGAAGGGGTTGATTGATTGATTGATTGATAATCTTCTCCGAGCAACTATTTGCTCATAAAGTACATATTTAATATTTGCTTATTTACCTATATTTATTACGACAAACTGTTGCTTCATCATGTATTTGAATTGAAGTTCATTTTCCTATTCGTTTTCGTCATGTTGCAAGAATGGAATCCGTCCAGATCAGGGAAGCTTTGTTTTTTGACGTTGTTGTCATCTTCTCATTTTATCATCCGTCCTGACTGAATGTGGCAATGCAAATGCAATCGTGATGCAATGACAGCTTTGATGACAAGGTTTTACTTTGCGATGTAGTTGCTTTGCTGATCATGAGTGACATTGACAGTGAAATGTTTGCGTAATGGATGGATGGCTGCATATGTAGAAGACGAATGGACGAAGAACGGACATGAAAATGAATGACAAGGCAATTTCACAGGATAATAAAATGTTGTAATAATAAGGCGTGAAGCAATTTTATTAATCAGCACCCATCAAAGTTTTCCTTTATGGGAGGAGGAGGAGTAGGAGGAGATGATTACTATGCATCGAATCGATAAAGTCTTCTCTCGCTAATAATCAATTTATCCAACAAGTTGCGAATCCATAAAAGAGAGAGCCACGTGTGTTTATCTTCTATAAAGTTTTCCCTTCCCTCTCATTAAATTGATTATCGGGTTGCTTGGACAAGTTTGAAAGGAGAAAGTGTTCCGAATTTTTGGGAAAGTGCGAACTTTCTTGAGTGATGCAGGATGAGGAAAAGTAAACAATAATCGAGTAATTGGAAGCTATAAGATACTAAAACTACTTGACGTATAATTGCGATAATAATAATGCGGAAGCTGATGATGATCAAGATGATGTCGTTCCTCTCTCATTATTTGTTCAATTCATGTTCAATTAGGAAGCAATAATAAGAACAAAATAATTAAGAAGATCCTGGAGAGGGAACATCTTTTGGTAGTTTTGTGCCAAGTATTATGCTCCAATTAGCTTAATTGCTTTTTTGTTCTGACAGAAGCATGAACAAGATTAAATCGATTTTGTACAATATGGCAGTGCAAGCAATGGTGCATGTCATAATAATTAATAGTTATTGTCCTCTTGTTTTGGCAGGTATTCGTCTTCCGACATCCAGCAATCCATTCGTGAAATTAATTGGTGATTTTACTCGACTTTGAGTTATTTGTAGGAAGACGTAGAAAAAATACATAGAAAATTGATGGTTAAAATATAACGGGGAATAATGCACTACGAGTTTTGATATGACATGATTTTTGTGCCTGATTTTTTTTCATGAAATTGCATGGCAAGAATTTATGTACATAAATTGATCGAAATTCTTAAAATTTCAAGAATTATTTTGTCATTTTAGGAACTCCACAAAAATTCAAAATACTGTTATTAGCTTTTTCGTCCGAGTCTTTTTCTTATCAAAATTCACGTATCGATCCAATTCGAAAAATACTCCGTCATTCGGAACTGCATTACAGTGAGTAAATAAATTGATTGATAACACAAAAACATGGTTCACTGAATGCTTGTCTGCTGCATGTCATCGTATGAAACTAATGTATTAAAATATGGATAAGGAGCACCAACCGCACAAACCAGTAGTAAAATAGCAATATATTATTGACGTCAACTTCAGCCTCGTACATACATTCGAGCGAAGTGAGGAATATAATACGTTATGTGATGATGTGATCTGATATCGTCTTATCATCTCGAGGAAGAAAAATTGAGCAGTAGGGATGAGAGAAGGACGTCTTTTGAACCCATTTTTTATCCACTGGGACGCATTTGGTGACCCAATTCCAGGTCAAACCGAGGAACAGATGGATTGACGTCATTAATTTCGAAACTTGCTCAATAATGTGGAAAATGAGACTCGAAAGACAAAGTACTTATTAATAGTACGATCCTACGCTTGCCACAGTTGGTTGCATTGTGTGGCTTGGCCGTGTATGTAAAAGTTGGGCAACTTTTTTGAGGGATCGCATCATTCTGACATTGTGTGCGACATTATTCAGTGATGACTTTGCATTTCATTTTAGTTTTAGAGCTTACTTTTAGCAAGAAATTACTACAATTTTTGGAATAGGAATAGAGATTCGCAAGGATTTTGTCATCGTTTCTTTTAATGCAAGTTACTTTTTAACTTTTCCTCGAGGGGATTGATTTTCCAGTAAAAAAATCTGATCCGCATTATTCCCCTTGCAATCTCGCATTCTAGAAAACTTAGCGTGGCACTAATAAATCTACCAAAATTTAGCCAGACTCAGCAATTCTAAAGAAATATCTAAATGGAATCAGGTTACATTACCCAGGAACAAAGCTAAAACTCTGTCCTATTTTTTATTCATTGTAACAAAACGCATACCAAAAAGTTAAGCCGTCATCACCTAGTGAAAGAAATGATGATGATGATGATTATGCAGGCTGGCTATAGCCATATAAAAAAGGAGAATTGTGTGCATATAAGTATATATGCATTCTCAAATTTCTGTTCATAATTTGAATTCCTGTGTTTTGTAGCACACAAAAGCCATTTAATACACCACCCCGGGCAAACACTAACCAAACGATTTAACCAAAAGAAGAGAAAGAACAAAGTTTTTTTTCCTGTGGAAAAAAATTGGAAATGTTAACTTGCCGTTTTAAACGATCATGTCTGCTTTTGTTTCAAATTTTACATAGATAAATATTTTTTGCTTCAACTTTTTTAAGCCAGGAGAGAAAAATTAGCCCACTTCCCTATGCATATTTTGTGTTGAGAAATTGTTTCAAAGGAGGCAATCCCCTCTCCATACAAACTATTCGGTATATCGCTTTTCGGAACCAACTTTGTTTTGTTTGTTGTCACAAACACAGCAAAACACTCGGCGTTAAAGGGAGGATTGGATTGAGTGGTTTGGCTTAATACTAGAAAGCTAAGAAATGAAATGAAAGTGAGTCGAAACACTGTGTGCAAAAGGTGATGAAGTTTAGTTGGTTGGGTTTGCATTTAGTCGCAAGTAAAAGCTGGCACCATATAAAACTCTGTTGGTTTGGTTGGTTTGGTGGTGGAGAAAGTGGAGAGAGATCGGTACAAATATTCGCTGCTGCCGAGTTATCGATCCATCTCCGTATAAAAGAGAAGTGCAGACTCTGCCAGGATAGCAGACCGTGTCAGACCGCGTCTTAACCACGACGGACCACTTTTCGCAGCCTGCATGCTTACCACTTACCATACAGTGTGTTACATGGTAGTAGAACAACAAGGAAAATATTACATGTGAGCAGAAATAAGGATTCCCTAAAACCAGGCTAAAAGTTCAAGTAGTGACGAGGATTACGGGAAAAGTAAAAAGTCACTTTTTTCCCAAAGATCAGTGCACTCGGGAGGAAATCAAGTCTTATTCAGTTTCTTTCCACTTTTTTCCGAGAACTCCAAGAAGAACTGAGGACGAGGACAAAGGGACAAATAACGGATCAAAGAAGGAGAGGGAGGGAGACAAATCCTTAAAAGATATCAGGCTTTGATGGTTTGATTGCATCTGTGGGGAAAAACAAGTTGAGATTTTTTTTCCTTCTACTTTTTGACTCTCTTTGTGGGGACACTTATAACCAAATTAAGGATTAAGTCGGTATAGATGGAGAAAAGTGAGGTGAGGTGAGACTTGGAGACGTGGACGTGACATGTTTTAATAAAAGTGAGTGAATGAATTTGGGGAAAGGAAAGACTTCCACTTTACGAAACGACACACACACACACTTTCACCAACTTTGTAGTAGAGCAACAACACCTAACCTTTTAAAAAGAGACGTGTATTCATACACGGCGACAAGATCAAGATCGAGGAAGTACATAAGTAAGTTTCTTTTTTCAAGGGGGGTGAAGTATTTTCTATGAATGATGAATGCATGCATGAGGACGCGTTTACTTACATTTACCTGGTTTTAGAGTTGAAAAGTAAGTAAAAGTTTTGCGAGACGTTTTTGTTTCCGAGAGATAAAAAAATATCATCTTGTCGCTTCTAAAAGTGAGAAAATGTTGCATCTTTGTCTGTCTTGAAGAAAGGATGTGGCTTACTTTTTCTTTTACTTCCTCATGTTTAATAGACTTTGTTTCGTACCGGACTTTAGCTTTGTCGGGATCCAAGTTCAAAGCAGTTTTTTTGTCTTTGTCTTTAACGACGAACGTGCTAAATCGTGCCGTGTGTGTTGTCCTGGGACATGCAGTTATGCCTTACTCGGACCATATTTTTGTAGAAACAGTAAATCCCACGATTGCATTCTTCTTCGTCTATACATCTTCATAATAAGGTCTGCTGATTTTTTTTTGTTCGAGATGATGATGTTTGTGGAGGATCGGTCGGTAAATCAATGAAAAGAAAGAATCTCTCTGAGAGAAAAAGTCAGTAAAGTCCGGGAAAAGAGAGAAAGTCGGCACGGTTTTCGTACTATATTATGAATCTGTCCGCCTATCATAAGTACGTCGTATGTACGGAGAAAGTATTCCAACAGAATAATTCCCCACGGCTTTGAATCTTCTGTAAACCCTTGAAACTGAAATAGTTCTTGGCTTTTTGTGCTCGCCCACTCTAAAGGTACCATTGGGGAATAAGTACCTACCTTATGTATGCAGGGAATGGACCAGGATAGCTTTTCAGCACCATTTACTTTACTGATAAAGGCTTTTGGAGCAATTGTAATTACAACTTTGCTGCTGGTTTCGTATGGTGTGTGATGAATACTAAAATGGGACCAGTTGTTCTCTCCCTCCCTCATTCATTCCATGGCACTTTGTCAATTTCGTTTTATTGCGGAGGCAGCGTGTTGTTGTGTTGGGAAAGTTTGCAATTTTCACAGCGAGTTTATCCCACAAAACAACGAAACGAACCCAACCACAGTCGAGTCCAGCAGTTTATTTGTTTCTTGTTAATATTAGTATTATTCCCCTTTGTTGTGGGTGGGTGGGCGGCTAAAGTGAATAACCGACAATATAACACCACCCAGTGGCCGCCGAAGCCGTGGGGACATGTGGGGACATTAACATTGTAGGATAGGGGAGGGATGGGTCTATATATCATGGGCAGATGATGGGGACATTGTCCCTCTGTCCCCACGCTTCCGCGGCCACTGACACCACCCCGACCGACCGACCATCTGCAACTTTCAACTTTACAAAAACTTATTCACTTTCTTCTTTACGTTGAACAAGCCTTATCCCGTTACAAAAGAAGGAACAAAGTCAACAGAATTTTTTCTTTCTTTTTGGCAGAAAGTAAATAAGTTGCAACTTGCTTTTTACTTTTTTCTCCCACTTCTTGTCTTATTTACTGTACGGGAAGCCATGTCAAATTCGCAGACAGATGCATACATTTCACAAGAAATACAAACCGTGCCGAAATACGCAGTGCAACGAATCAACAAACGAAAACTTTCTTTGTTTCCTGCTGATCAGAAGACGGATGAAAAGCTGAGCAAAAAATTTTTGAATTTGAATGATACATTTTCCAGGAAAAGGAATGAAATGTCTACATTTTCGGAAAAAAATAGAGGAAACTGTGCTGCATGATGGTGTAATTTTAGTCGGCTAGGGAGGAGATACCTGACTGCCTATGTGTAGCGGTTGGGGTTTAGTAGTTGTTACTCATTCGAAAGGAAAATTGAAGCTGTAATCGATAAGTTGATGTTATACGTTATTTGTTGCATGAAAGAGAGAGAGAGCTTCAAGCTAAACTTAGCGTGGCGGAAGTAAAAAAAAAAACGGTTTTGGTTTACAGGCGACGCAAGTCTTTCCAGGATTTGTTTGGATTTTTGGCTACTTTTTTATGTCACAAGAAGAGACTAGGCTAAAGTAGAAACTTAGGATAAAAGAGAGACAAGTTTTTCCAGGGATATCTACAGTACTCGAGATTCGCAGAATGAATGTATGTACACGTAACACACGAGTCGGCTTAATTGTCATTATAATCCTTTGTTAAAAATGTGGGTCATTTATCTCTCTGAAATCCGACAAGTATCCGGAAGAAAAACAAACCACTTGACAGTTCTCTTCTTTTGGAGGACGTTCTGCTCTAGAAAATCGTATTGAATTTACTACAAAACACGCCATCCTTTTATTTTATATACTGTCAAGCACGAATCAAAACTAAAGAGTTGTTTTTACCTTTTTGTTCTCATTTTACAGGAGGAACGAGCTATAAAATTAAGTGACCTGCAAACAGACTTCACGTCAAACTCAGCCGGAAAACAACTGAAAGCACAAGTCGTTTGTTTATCCTTCTCGTAATTCTACTAGTAAGACTGCACCACAACGGAACATCCCACCCACCACAAAATAGAACAGACAGGATTTACGGTGTTGGACGGACGAGAGTGAAAGTGGACAAGAACTCGGCACAGTTTTAAATTTTTAGTGGTTTTGACTTTTGAGTGAAAAGGGAAAGTTTGTTGGTCTTGTCCATAAATACATAGTTGACCAGCCCTTTTCCCTCCTTCCTTGTCCTGTCCTGCATAATCTATCAAAACAAATTGGATAAGTGCTTATCCCTGTCACCCCTGCCTGACACGAGCGAGTGAGTCGAGCGTGATTGAATTAAGGGACGAGGAAATGGAGGACAACAACAGCAAGCGACAGGGGACGAGAGTTTTTAAGAAGAGTGCGCCCAACGGAAAGGTAAAAAAAATGATGGATGATTTTTGTTGTTTTTTCCAAAATTGTGTAATATCACACCTGTCGGGTCATAATTGAATTTTATTTTTCACACGCTACTTTTCCTCTATACAGAAACTAATCCAGCTGTAAATGCATATATTTTTTATATCACTAAATAACTCCACACACCAAAAAGTTCTGAACTTGGAGTGAGTAGATCTCTGGGCTGACTCATAATCTGCTGATATCCAGAAAAAGCCGTGTGGGTCGAAATGAGAGAGAGAGCTTTATCTCCGAGCTAAAGGGTAAATGTCATTTTAGCAGGGGAAAGAAGAATCACTACAAATACAATTCAGAGAACAAGTGAAAGCAACGCGAAACCAGTGGTACTTTTACCACCACTCACTTAATTTCTCTCCATGTGTGCAGTGTAGCCTCTAGCAGGGCATGGCACAATCACAGGATTACAGAGATTATCCAGGAATAAAGTCCCATTATTAGAGCTGTTTCATATCAATCCAACCTCCACGTAGAACAACTAAACGCGTCGTTCGTGATTTGGTGGGAGGAAATACATAAAATAATAAAATGTGTGCAGAGATTTAGTCATTTTCGTTCTCCGTCGTTAACTGCATGCAGGGTTATAAATTATGTTGAGAGAGAGTGTTTTATTGATTCCGTCATTTTATTTTGTATCTTTTCGGATTGTTGTAATCCGATTTTGAAAATGGGGTCACAATTTTTTTTCCGAGATTTTTTGACATTTCAATATAAATAATATATTTTGACTAGACGAGGAATATTTCAAAAGTTGCGAATTGTTGGGCATGATTTATTCAAGAGAAGACTCATATCATAATTTGAATTTAGTTTTGAAACGGGAAGACAAGAAATGAGAAATTAAATTTTATTTATGTATGCGATGGGTGAAAGAAGCGTTAGAGAAAGTCTTCACATTTTTGACTTTTCTCCATCATCCATGAATTATGCGTGATATGGGTTTTATCATACGTTACGTACGTTTTCTCATTTCTTTTCTCGGGCCAAATAATAATCTCCAATTTTTCAGAGTTTAATGGAATGGTGGCATTTAATTTATGAAACCACCACCACCACCGTCAACCAACCAGCACGACTTTCTCTCTGAGAATAATAAGAAAGCAAAAAGTGGAAAAGAAGAAGAAAAAGAAACTAAATATTTGAGAATATATATTCTCTACTGCTCGTTTGTAGATGGAAATGCATGAATTTTTTATCATGCCACTTTTTGCTCAGGAGGAGGAGGAAAAGTAGTTGTGTGCGCGTTATGGTGTTATAGAGAAAGTATAATGCATTTATTATGATGTAGTAAGTAAAGTAACATGGAAATCCTTTTTATTGTTTTGCAGGTAACAGTGTACCTTGGAAAGAGGGACTTTGTCGACCATTTGGACCATGTGGATCCCATTGGTGAGTCAAGTTTCGTAATAATTTGTGCGGTTAATGGAGCCCCGTGCGGGGAAAATGTTGCATAATAAACTCCATCACAAAAGAGGAATTGCGACAAAATAAATGAGAAACAAAAATAACTTGTGAAATACATTGCTGCATTGTTTAGATTCCCTCTTCATTAAAAGGATATAAGCTAAATTAATAAGAGAAATTCTGGTTATTATTAGGCTCCATAATCTCATTATAATACGGGATTGTGACATCCATGAAAATATAATGATACAAATCTCATAAGTCTGGAAGCCGAGCAGAGATAATTAGCCCTATTTTACAAGCTAGTTAGTGAAATAAAACGAGCTAATCAACCAACCCTTTAGGAAAATATTTCATAATTAATGATACTTCACTCTTATTTACTCACTTTTCCATTTTCCAACAACAAATATGTATGTGTACCAACCAACAATGTCTGAAAACTTTAATTAAAGACATCGTTACGAAATCATAATCTGTATATTACACAATTTCAAACTAAGTTGGTGGCAGTATCAATTTGGGACCTGTTTGCGCAATGAATTACGTTTCTCTCCTGTCTCTCGGTGAGAGGAGTTAGTTTCTTCCAGAGAAAGTTTTGCTACGACAAGTTTCTCACGTATTGCAACACACGAGATATGCGTATTAAATGGATGGATACATAGATGAACAAGTAAGTAAGTGGTGCAGTGCGCTATTTATTTGCTCTGCAGCAAGGGTAGAACCAGCAGTTATGAGAGGACGAAGTAAGTATCTCAATCTTCCCTTTATATTTACGTGCATACAAATATTTTATGTATTCTCTACACCTTCTTGGAAAGATGTTCGGAAATATCCGTCTGATTCATCACCATCATCATCATTCCTGAAATGGTTTCATATGGGCGAGGAGTTCAACTTTGAGAACTCGGTTTAAGTAAATATTTGCTTGATTCAATTACTGGATTGGATGGACGTCTTGCTGTGAGACCTTTTCCCATCATTTAATTCTCTTGACTGAAGGAAATCGAATTCTGTGTTGTTTATTGTTAAGCCCTCGTGTCACGGGTTAAATACGTCCGTCTGGCTTCATTGATGCACGGGAGAGATTAAGGGAATTAGAAACTGACATAAATTGAGAACAAGAAGCGATACTGAACTGAAACTGAGTTGGTTTTAATGTCGGGATTTGATATTTTGGAGGAATACATAAAATGGAAATGGATGGCGCGTGCCGTGATTGACAAAATTGGCATTTGGTCGGTCCGTTAGTGGAGATTAATCATACTTTGTCATACTTTGAGACTAATGGGATTCCGGGAAGGATTGTTTCTTTGGGGCTTCACTTTTCCGGAGGGATGGTTTGGTTACAGGCAAAAGTAAATAGTTCCCAATATGCGGGTTCAGTTAACTTTGCGAATTTCGACACAAACAACATTAGACTCGTCGAAGTGGCAGTAATTCAAGAGAGAATAGTGAAGTTTGTAGTAGTGCATTTGATGTTCAACTCCTGCTTAGAAATTAATACGGTTGACTGACTGCTCGAGTGAAGTTCGAGTAGTATCATCATTCAACTGTTGATTGTGGAGTGGAATTTGATACTTTTGATGTACTAATCGACCTGGAATGCATGTGGTACATAACACGACCGGAGAAAGTTTGACGATCTGTCGTACACATGTCGAGGATTGAATTAAACTTGTTAATGATGATGTAGTATGGATAGATTAGTTTGAATTTTGGTGAATCTAATTGTACCAGAAATTTAATAGGTTGGAAATCCCTTTGTATTTACATTCCTCTAATTAAATTCAAAGGGTTGTAACTGTTGTAAGCTCTGCAGTCGTGAAATTTAATCCACCCGACCCGAATGATGTTTGCGTGTCTTATGACTTCCAAATTTATTTATACCTGTCTCTCAATTTGGTTACTTTAGCTGGGTATTGTAATTTGGAAACAAATAAATATAAAATAAATGAACCACTAAATTGTGTATTCGACCCTTCTCTCTCGCTCGTCCTACTTTCTCAGTTATTCAGTTCCCGTGGTCTGGTTTGGTTTGTTGGCTGCTGCTGTCGTCACAAAGTGAAATTGATAGCAAAGGAGAGGGGGAACAGACAAGATGTAAAGTGAACAAAGTAAACTAGAGTGACTGACTAGCATCTTTTAACGTTTAGAGGTGGATACGTAAGAGCTGGGAAAGTTTAGCTCAAGTGGATTAGTTACCGTCTTAAGAAGTGTATGAGGTATTATACTTTCACTCCTTCCAGTCAGACATCGTAAACTTTTTTTAAAATGGATGGGCTAAAAGAATGTTTAGAAGAGATCATGGCATAAAGATACATACAGGTAGAAAGTAGCAGAGTTGTAGGACTCCTTTGATGGAAATTCCACCACGAGAAAAAAACTGGTTTTATTGTAGATTTAGGAGGTATTTTCGGGTCATGGTCGTCCTTCGTATAGTGTTTGTTTAACTGACTATAACCTTGCTCTGGTTTTGTCTGGGATGCACTTTTATGCAAGACGAGGAGGAAATTGATTGCTGTTAGAAAGGTTCGTTTCATTCGGATGCCGTGTCAATTTATGTATTTATGCAAATTCTAATTTTCCAATTTGCCCAGTTTCAAATTGCCCAAACCGTCGAATGTTCACCAACTATATATCTAACATAACACAACACACTCACCCACCTTACATCATCGCCAGATTATTTGTCCGTATTGTTATCTCCTCCGTACAATAATGCCCATTGTGTTGGTTCTCAATTCCTCCAATCTGAGCCACATTCTATCCCTTCGCATTGTGTCGCCTTGTCGTCGTCTCCTCCTGCGTATTCATTCGTATTCTCAATACAAAAAGAGAAAGTCTCTCCTTTGTCCGAGCCAGACGTTGTATTTCTGTTGTTGCAGCTCTCTGGTGGTGATGGTGTCACCCTGATTTGAACTGCACACATTAGCTAAACTTTGCTACAGGTGGTATGGTGGTTCGGAGATAAATAACATAGGATACACGATCCGTCGTATTACAATTTTCTGTCGTGGCGATGATAAGGTTTTCTTTGTTTGGTAGGTAGGACTTTCTCTTCTTTTCGTGTATGTACTGATTAGAGGAGAGACATGGCTGGAAATAATTAAGTCTTCTTCTCCTCCCGAACAGCGACATTTTACTTATTTTCAGTGGCCGCGGAAGCATAGCGGAAGCATGCCCCCACGGTTATTCGATGTCTGCATCATCTGCCCATCTTAAATATATAAACCCGTCCCTCCCCTACCCTACAATGTTAGTGTCCCCAAATGTCCCCACAGCTTCCGCGGCCACTGCTTATCTTATTTGTCCCCAGCCGCCCTTATTTCTTCTTCCATTACTCTTCCTTTTGTTGTTCTTTCTGCGTATCTGTAAGTAAGCTTGTAATTACGCGAATTGAACTCGGCATTGTTTACACTGAAGTGGAGAGAGTGAGTGAGAGAGAGCTTATGTCTGGTGCTACTAGTCTAGTAGTAGACATAAAATAAGTCTCTGTGCAATAAATGTTGACAAAGTGTGAAGGCACTAGCAGAGACAGCGAATTGAATAAAATGGAGAAGAAGAGTGGTCTCGAATTAAAACCACAATCACGCTTTTGATACGTGACACGACAAAAGAGACGGATCGTTATGTTATAGGAGTGGTTTGACGAGGGGGGATTTATAGCAACTGGAATTAATTAAATTTCAATCCAAGTTTGTGATTTGTGATGACACGAAAGGAGATGTTTAGATTGGAATTATGGAGACAAAGGTATGCATAAGTTGGGCGACATTAACTGGTTTTGGGGAAATTTTTGATATTAGTATTGATATAAATTAGATTTTGTAATAGGATAATTTTCATCATTAATGTGTAATTTATTAGTACAATTTAAAGTAAATTAAAACTGAAAATATCAGTATTTCTCTGAAAAAATGCGAATTTCTTTGCTATATTGCGAATTATATCAAACCTAATGCGCAATTTTCGCACATATTCACATATTTCGAATTTACTACAATATATTCCCCAATGGCCATCTTTTTTCATCAGAAAGACGACTGACATCAGCCAAAAGTCCTTGCCTGAAGGTGCCCATTCTCTCTCTCTCTCCGAGATCATTTCTCTTTATCTCTCCCCGTTCGACATAACATAATACATATTACTTTCGGATTACTCTCGTTCCAGTGGAGAAAGTGAATTCTCTGCTTTCTCCCATTCCACTCGCGTGAATGGGTCCTGTTCTTCATATTATTTCAATAAATAGTAACAATTCAGTCGACATGGATTTCTTCCTGGGGATGGTAACATGATGTAAAATTCTCAATTGTGACTCTACCAAGGTGTGAACAGAATAGAAAAAAGAAGATTTTGCCTCCTTTCCCCATCCCATTTCTAGGACTTATTTACCCTGAAATGTTTAATGTGATGGGTATATTTATAAGGGGACAAAAGATGACGATGTGCATGGAAGTCTTATAGGATTGCAGAGACGACGACTGAATAACAGACGGACAGGAAAGATAGAGACGAAGAAAGAATGCTCTTCACATTGAAAAAATATAAGGAAACTTCTCAAGATTTCCGTTTGCCTAGTAGTGAGGAACTTGTCCATGTTTACTGCTCCCCAATCGATACGATTAGGTACGAAACGACAACTTGCACTTACTCTTTATCTTTATCTTCCTCTCGGCCGGACTTGGACTTGATAGGAGAGAAGTAAAAGTGAAGAAATCCAGCGTTTTTTTTTCGTTTTCTTCTCTTCTTGTCCTGGAATGGAAGGGAAATGAAATAAAAATGTAGTGCTGAGTAGTGGAGAAGAAATGCAGGTCAGGGAGGGAGGGAAAATTTTCACCACAATCATATACCAATACCACCCTTTTTTATTGGGTAGTAGTCCAAATGGTGGGTGACGATGGAAAATACGGTAAATATCGAAGGGCAGAACACAATTTCCTCTTTATAAGACGTACATAAATGTGAAAAAGGAGAGGAGAAAAATTGGAAATAAATCAAAAAAATAGGTTCAGAGCAGACATCAAGATTGATATGTCACGTTAATAGTGCCGTTTGTGACGATGGGGAAATTGGAATTTCAAGATGATCAAAATTCCTACAACTTTTTTTTTCTCTTTGGATGATACGAATTATTATTACTTTCTCCAGGTAATATGGAGGCATACAAATTGGATGTTTCGTGTCTCTCGGCTGTCTTGATAACTTTGTTACTTTTAGGAGGAAGGAGGCTAGATTGGTATTAGCAGTCCCATTATTGGCGACATGTACTTACATATTCTTCACGTTCTCATTAACATTTAATGGATGAGATGTTTCTCTCTCGTCTTCTCTCTGACGTTGTCTCGTCCATTAGGTTTTGGTCGGGGTGGTGGGTAATGCAATCCTGTCACCTGTAATTACCCACCAGCAGGAGGACGGAGGTGAAGTGGTGGTACAGACTTATGGAATGAGTGCTTTCGAGCGGATGGAGGAATAAATTCAATTATTATTGAATTTCGAGTAATATCTACGTAGGCGAATTGGGTTGGATGGACGGGTTTTGCTACGTACATACTGTGTCACTTAAAATTGCTGCCGAGGTGAAAGCAAAGTACTTACTGGATTCTCATGGTTGAATGATTTATCGAAATATGAATACGTTTTTGTGAGAGTTGGGTAAATCCTCTCTAAATCCAATCATGCAGAGTTTTGAGATGACAGGATAACTCGTCGCTCGCTCTCGTCATGATTCTAGTTTGTAACGAAGCAGATAATAATGAGATCATGCAAGATTCTTCTTCTTGCCAAACTTTTTAAGTAGTTGATGCTCAGAGAGATTATTACCTAAATTAGCGGCAAACATGTCGTCCTCCGTCATTTTAAGAAATATTTATTAAGAGAGTTGTACATACTCTCATTATTGTTATACTTTCATTCAACCAGACAAAGTTCACTTTTAGTTTGGAAGTTTCTTCCCGGTTTGAGTTTGATGAGAGGGCAAAAATCGAGACCAGACGGAAGAGATCTTCTTTTCGAATGTCAATTACCCGTGAAGTAAATTCCATATTGAAGTAGCGGTTGTTGATGGGGACGAACGTCTGGAGTGGAAATGGTCCACTCGTCGTGGGATGATCCACTTTCTCGTCCTGGGTGAACAAGAAATTGACGCGGATCGAGCCAATCGAGTCCTCAAAATCTTGCTTTGTGGGCAAAAAATTGGAAGTTTTATCGAAAAGGAATATTTGAGAATACATATTTTGCCAAGTGCTGGAGTGAATCTGGGTGGATTAGATGGTACGAGATACATATCTACTCCTCCAACGGGGTGGATACACACACACTTGACAAGAAAGACGTAATCTTTACATTGTAAATTAAATTGTCCACTTGACCATCACATCACAGGGTGAAGTTGAAAACAGATATTTGCCCCGGTATTGTGGCGTTACTTGAATTTCAATCGTGCCATCGGAGCGAATTCATGAACGATCAGCTTACCTAATCCGTCCGTGTTAAACTTGTCCGGCTGGAAAGTTGGTCACATTAATGCGTACTTTTCTTGGAAAAAGGAAAGCATAGCTGATCAACAAAGCAGATTTAAGTGTAAAACAGCGAGATTGAGTAAAGGGAAGATTTTTGTAAAAATACACTTTGTTCATTATTATTCGCAACACTTTGAAAATCTGGCAAAAAATGGCGTGCAGATACGTGCGCACCCATATTTTTCCACTTCGATCAACAAAAATCTGTAAATAGAATGATAAATATTTACCAAATAACATCCGTTAACGTCGTCAACATCGTCGTAATAATGTAACAATATTTTTTTTGTCATTTCACAACAGCCTGTAATAAAAGCATACATAAATAACTTCACTGGAATCCATCCATCTAGCCAAATTAAATTAGAAATTATAATAGAAAATTAATATGCAGTTGAGGGGGCTCCAGCCATGTGCAAGTAAATAAACTGGGTGGGTAGTAAATAAATATGGACGAATTATTGGGCTGCATTATACAGGCTTCACTCTAATAGGTACCTGTTGTTCGACGTGAATTTCATAACGTGTTATTTCGTTGGCATTGTTGTCAGCTTTGCCACCAGGACTGCCTACTTTTGCATTATTTGCTTGCCTGATTCCGTCCGATTCTTGTTACATAAAGTTGGAATTAATAAGTAAGGAGAAGAAGCCCGCTAAGCTCTTCCCCTTCAATTATTAAATACATGTGTGTATGTACATAATAATATCCAAGTCGTACTTACTTATTACGAAATTTGGTTATGTGATGGTCGGAATTATTACATGATTTGTTGTTTTTCATTTACAGACGGCGTGGTGCTAATAGATCCCGAATATGTGAAAGAGAGAAAAGTATACGGCCATGTCTTGGCCGCATTCCGATATGGTCGTGAAGATCTCGACGTCCTCGGTAAGTACTTAAACTTATCCAATATTGAAATATGTAACATAAATATTCCATTTTACGTTGCAGGACTGACCTTCAGGAAGGACCTTTACCTCGCCTCCGAGTTAATTTACCCACTCCCCGAGGCCACCAAAGATAAGCCGCTTACCCGACTTCAAGTAAGTTTTGAGATTCCATATCCATCCAGGGTCATAAAATAATATTGGGAAAGACGATCGTCGTCCTCGTCCTCGTAGTGGCTCAAAGTTCATAGAACTTTCGGCTGGACGCCCAAGCAAGATGATGACACTATATACTTTATTATGAGAAATGATATATGACACGGCCACCATAATGACCAGGATCGCTTGCAACTGCTCGGGTTTTCTCCAGACAGTGCAGATTTTAAGCTCAAACTCTCCAACTTTCTCCGTATTCCTTGAGTCACTTTAATATTTGAGAATGCATGAATTTGGGGAAGAATTCGTGGAAAGGTTTTCATACATAACTAGCCACACCGCCCACGAAAGGTATAACACAGCGAGTTATTACAGAGAAAGTGTGTCAAATCCTCCACTCGTATTTAAACTCGACAAGGTTTCGTTTCCTATAAGAGGAGAGTTATTACGACCCATTAAAATTAACAGGAACTTTCTTCCCCCAGTTTGTACGGTGTAATAAAACGAGCTTTACATAGAGCAGGTTTCCTCCTGCCTTTAAATCATTGTAGATATTTACGTAGTTCGTAGTTGTTCACACTCCGTCGTTTACTTCCATTTTAATCGTGTACATCGAGGCGAAATTGTCTAAGTCTTTCACTAAATTAGCGATTAATTCGATTTGATTTTCTCCACTTTGACTACTGGCTTGGCTTGCACGACTGGGGGGTAATTGTGCGAGAGTAGTCTTGGAGAAAGCTAGACGGACTACTTTACTTTCTTCCCCTGCTTGATGTAAAACATAACTAAATTTTCTGTCCGCCTTCTTCACTTCACTTTGGCCTTGTTTTCTGCACATTTGTTGCATTTCAACTGGAAGAGACGATATTTAGTTCAGACAGAGAAAAGTGCCAGACTGAGATTATTTATTTTCGATGAGTTGAACTTTCACTCTTCATTTGCTTTCTCCTTCTTCAATAATACGATGGAAAAAATCAATTTAAGAATTAACAAGATTCCACTACACGGATTATGCAAAAAAATATATTTTTCTTTGTATTACAGGAGCGTCTCTTAAAGAAACTGGGGGCGAATGCATTTCCATTCTTTTTCGAGCTACCTCCCCACTGTCCTGCCTCCGTGACGTTGCAACCGGCACCTGGCGATACTGGGAAGCCCTGCGGGGTAAGTGGCTGACGAAACTTGATCTTCATCTCTGTGCACAATTTATTTTGTGGCTGAACTCGTTATAAGAAAATTGTTCGTTTCATTCATTAGGTCGACTATGAGCTCAAAGCTTATGTCGCGGAACAGGCTGATGATAAGCCACATAAAAGGTGAGTGAGGGTAACATGTCATGTAATGAGATTTCGTTACGTTGCCATCTATCTTGTACGTATTTGACCTAGGTTATTATTTTTGCCCTTGACACGTTGCATGATATAGACAGAAATTTTCGGGTGTAGTACTGCCTGCCTGTCACGTTTCTGAGTGGGTTGTCATGAATGATACCATCGTGATAATGATGATGATGAACAAAATAATGTCCCCTTTTTCATATTTCACATTTCGTCGAGCAGGAATATTATGAAGCCATATACATATCAAACCATCATGATTATTACGTGCAGCCGTCAGAGTGGAACAGCCCTACGAGGAAAATTCATTAGGCGGATGAAAATTGAAATGTATGCTTAAATGGATGGATGAATATGTGTGGTTTGGTTGATATTTTAATATCCTGCTGCCAACCAAGTAGTGAAAATATGGATGGTGAAGGTTGGATGTCACATCGCTCCACTTACGTATGTATAAACTAAGCTCGGGGCTGGATTCAATTTAGTCTGTAGAGATGGATAAGTAGTTAACTAGCATATATACCCTTCAGCAGTGGGGGGTTTATCGGTCGGTTACTATGTACAGGATGTCCTCCGTATCAAAATGCAAGGGTTTGGTTGGTTGGTGGTGGTTGTTAGCAGGAACTTCTTGACTTGCTTTCTGGTGATTTTCGATTCCCGAAAATAATTTACATTTAGAGTGGAGCCTGATTTGTAAAGGGACCAAATAATAATTTGAGTCATTTCAATTTAAGGAAATTCTACAAGTTTACAAGCGTTTTTGTGGCTTCGATTTGATTGCAAATTCATTCAATTCATTCAAATTAAGAAATCAAATAGTTTCGAGAGGAAGAGAGAGATCTAATTTATTTTGTGGAATTTTTACCTAAATTTAGTCCACGAGTCCTCTATTCATTCAGCGAGTCTTGACTTGCTTCTATATAAAGAGAGCGAGCAAACAGTGTGAAAATGAATATTGGCTTCGTTATATTATGTTATTCTCGGAATTTTTCCAGCCGAGATTGCTGTTTAGTTAATAATTTTCCTGTACGTAAGCAAACACGAGGTTATTATTCGTACCTGTGTAGAAATTCGAGATGGATACGTTGAGGTGAAACCCAATCAATATTACAACCTGAAGAGAAAGTCGGCAGGTTTCCTTTTACTTGTTCTGAGGCTGAAGTTGGCAGCACAATTTGGACCAAGCCAAGACTAAATTAAATTCCGCCATTAAAAGGTACGAGCATACAAAAAGGAGTTAGGTTTCACATTCATTTCGCCTCTCCTGAAACAAATTGTAAGAGAGGAAAATATTCAATTTTTTTTACCCAAACTTTGCAAACTAACGGTCCAATTCAATTTCTATCCTCTCGGCATAATTGAGAAAGTAAGAAAGGAGGAAAATGTGGAAAAGTTTTTTTAGAGAGAAAAGAAATTCTATTTAGGCTACGAGGTAGGTATGTAAGGTATCTATATCTATACATATCCGTCCGTAATGGTGAGTAGTTGCGTACGTAGGTGAAAAGTTGGCTTGTGTAACGATATAGATGAGTTTTGGTTGTCTTTTCTGTTTTTTTTGTGGTGTTGGGATGACGTATTATCGAATGGATGGAAAAATGACTTGTTATAGTATGGTTGGCATTTTTTTTGCATGGGAATATTGGGAACTCAAAGAATCTCGATCTTGTAGTGCATAAAATAAAAAAAGTATAATAAAAGTGTTAACGGCATTGAGAAAAACAATTACACTATTTTCGTATTTAAATAACTAAATGTGCAATCTATTTAGCACGAATGGGTTTGATACGTATATGCAAATGTCACGCCATTAGCGTGCAGTTACATAAGGATGTAGACGCTAATTCTAATTGGAAGTGAAAGCATCAGGTGGAAATTCCACCACTACAAAATTTGTGCTTTTAGTTCAACTTAGCTAGTATTGTACCTAGGTATTCAAAATTTTAGATATTGTATTTGACATTTTAAGTCTATCGCAAATTTGACTGCATGTTGTCTAAAATTCATGCATTAACTCTCCACAAAAAATTTATCTGCACGTACACACACTCTTGAGACCACGCTCCGACATATTTATGTGCTAGGTTACGTTCATATTCTTATAATTACGTACATACATATATAACCTTTCCCACCTTCCCGTAGTAGTAAAACTGTTGAATAATATATAGAAAACGAAACCAACCACCCCATTCCCACTCCGTTGGGACATTCACTCCATAAATACTTAGCAAGAAAATAATGTTTTCTTCCTTGTTCTACGTACCTAGCTCAAGAGGCATTTGATCGTCATGTTCCATTTACACATTTCTCCCAGACAAAAGGAATTGAGATTCCGCTATGCTTATTCCCAAAACCAAACCACTTTCTCTCCAACCAACTTTCCCCATTTCTAATACATAACAAACGTGATGGTGGTCTGGGCAAGAGTTGGGAATGACTAGGAGGAGGAGGAGTGAGACCGAGTGTGATTCGCATCTGAGGAAGACAATGAGATTCTTTGCCTTGGAGAGAAATTGTAACCGGATTGATTTATAAGGGAGCTTTATGTTCTGAGCAATATTGAAGGCGAAGTTGACTTTGTAGTATCCGATCCAATCCACAGGGGATGAAGGAACGCATTCATACCACCAGACGAGCTTTATTGTCGACTGGTCTGAGACCAGATTGATTCCGATATTGCATCCGCACATGGAACAAGATTTTCTTTTTTCCTGTTTAACGGCGACAAAATCTACTTGACGCAGCACCACCAACCACTTTGCCCAATTCGTGATGATACTTATTACATATACGTTACGACGATCATGATGATGGTGTTTGCACTAGTTGGATAACTTGTCTTCAAGTTATACGGCATGGAGGGGAACGACTGGGAGAAGAATAAAATTCGATGAGATGTTAAGTGATGAGAATATAAAATTCGTTTAGGAAAAAAAACTAGGTCGAATTTACCCCATTCGACTCGTAATAATAAGACTGAACACGTTTTCTGGGAAGAAAATGTTCCGTTTAGTAGATTTCTAGTCTGGCAAGCATAATAGCATTATAGCGGCTAGGAAAATAGCAATAGCGAGAAGAAGAGGAGGTGATTTACTTACATAAAGTTTATCCCTCTTTAAAGCATGGAGAATGAGCCGTTTGGAAATTGAGATTATTCAAGATGCGAGTGGATTTGAGTTGATAGCATGTTTTCCAAGTAGCCGGAATTGGGAGATGAAATGATTACAATAAATCTTGACAGAGATGTTGTTGTGTTGTGTCACTTATTCATAGATATGTACATACATGGTGCATAATTTGGTTCCCTTTCTCTGAGCAGTGGAGATTCCCGACAGAATTATGGGCTTTGATTGAGGAATTACGTATACATAGTTAGCTCATTTCCAGTAATATTTACTTATTTATGTATCTGTCTTCTTACGCTATACTGACGTATATGTGACTGCCCACTTTCTCCTTGAAAATGTATCAAGGGAAAACTGCTTTGATCTTGTGTGACGATGTTACGGAGAGAAAGGTTGCTCTGTGTGTCTCAATTTATTTATGTTTATGAGCCCTGCTGCTTTCTCCTTCTTTATGCTGTCGCTCCATGCACCACCTGAAAACGTATGGAAGATTTATCGCTGCGAATTTGGACTACTTGTTGATCAAACGGGCATCATGTTTTATTTTGGTTGCAAGCATTTTGTAACATGTCCAGTCCAGAAAGACGTTGTTAATATTTTTAGAAAATATTTCTTGGAAAATATGTGATCTCACTTTCATACTAAATTCTTAATTTGTCCTTCTCAGAAATTCTGTTCGACTCGCCATCCGAAAGATTATGTACGCTCCAGGCAATCAGGGGGAACAACCATCCATCGAGGTATCCAAAGAGTTCATGATGTCGCCGAATAAACTCCATCTGGAAGCGTCTCTCGACAAGGAGTTGTACTATCATGGCGAATCTATAGCGGTGAATGTTCACGTGGCCAATAATTCCAACCGGACGGTGAAAAAGATTAAAGTTTCTGTCCGCCAGTTTGCAGATATTTGTCTCTTTTCCACAGGTAGACAGAAAAATTCGGAAATTTAAAACATGACAAATCACTAAAGTATATTAAATACTTTTGTAATTACTTTATCTAGCCCAGTATAAATGTACCGTTGCGGAGGCGGAGTCAGAGTAAGTTACATAATAACAAAATGGACTTATCAGACGGGGACGAGGGGACGTAGACGAAATTAAGTTAATCTTCTAAAGTCATTACAGGGAAGGTTGTCCAGTGGGTCCAGGATTTACGTTATCCAAAGTTTACCAACTTACACCATTACTGCTGAACAATAAAGAGAAGAGGGGGCTAGCTTTGGATGGTCAGTTAAAACATGAAGATACCAATCTCGCGTCTTCCACCATGTAAGCACAAAATCGGTTCTTGCATGTTTACATGAAATTATTTTTTAATGTAAATTATTCATGTTTCATATTTGCAGAATTACTGACGCATCGGCTCGAGAAAATTTGGGGATTATAGTTCAGTACAAAGTCAAAGTTAAGCTATGTCTAGGACCTTTGGGAGGGTACGTTTGTCTTATTTATGGTTAATTTGTCATTCAAGAATCACACTTTAAATTATATTTTATTTCTGTATTTCAGAGATTTATCTGCTGAATTACCATTTGTGTTAATGCATCCCAAACCTGAGGACGACGAAATAACACTAGTACCCACTTCATCTCCCAACTCAAACCACCAAGGTGGCGATGGTATAGACGTTCCTGTAGATAATCTCATTCAACTTGATACGTGAGTGTGACACTGAAAAATACATACAATATTCCGAATCTTGTAAATAATGGGATAAATTTTCTCTTTTTGCAGGGATGACGATATTATATTTGAAGATTTTGCCCGACTGCGTCTCAAAGGGGAGACAGAGTAGTAACGGACATTAATCAGAGAGATTGGATAAATAATGAAATCCATAAAGTTTAATTTTTCATAAAATGAATGATGAGAATACTGCAATCAAGTCCAACCTGCCCAACTTCTTCACTATCTGTGGACAAATTTAAGATTTAAAAACGAAGAAATGAAGCTGAGAAATTAATTATATAATTAAGGAAGAAAGAGAAGGGAGCATAATAGTTAAGTAAATGTTTGTAATCTAATCATTTTCTGTATGCATTTGCTAACAACATTTTTTAGGGTATACGATCTATTAATCATATTTACAATTTCCTATATATTATCACAACTTACTACTAAATACTATATGTATTACTACTACTTTTACTTTGTTCTACTACATACTGCGTAAAATTAATGCTAAGTTGATGAGAATGAATTATATTGTTTAAGTACAAGATTGAGCAAGCGAATAAATTGCAAATACAACAAGTTGAGTCTTTTAAGAAAGTATGTAGCATTGTTTTCGTAATTCATTAAATTGCATAACCAAATTATCGCAGAAATAACTTTCACTTTCGTTTGTTTTGTTTCTTGATTCATAAATATTTAGAAATTCTGATGACAAGGTCAATCCTGTGAATTACAGCGGATTTCGATACCATTTTGTATAACTGGTCCACCTAGCATGCGCCGTCTAGATTTGCGACCTTTATAAAAATGTTTCTTTTAAAGAGATTAAAGACGCATTTTAGATTTAATCTAAATCATATAATCCTTTTAAATATGCATTTTAGCCTATGTTTTTCTCAATCTTTGGGTGATGACCATTCCCAAACTCCGCTGGACGTAGTGGCAGACGGGTCATTTTTGAAACTCGTCTGGGACGGGGGAGTTGAGCACTATGCGAGGTTCGTAATTTATAATTTTACTTTGTTGAAGAGTCAGATTGAGGAATAAATTAAAAATCTCCACAGACATTGGGAGTGTCCGGACGGGATTTGGGTAATTAATTTGAAATTTAGTAATTATTATTGTAAAGATTTTTTTTAATAATAAATAATTATTATGAAATTAATTTTTTTCCGGTATATATAGTCTGAGGACATTCTTTTAAGAAATCCACCAAAGTGTGCCTGCGTAAAGGGGGCGTAAGTCGGATATGGTATAGATAAGTGACGAGATAACCAGTAAAAATCATGTTTGCCTTTCAGCTACCTAGTCTCAAAATCCCTGTGCGACGAGGAGTTTGAAATCCTGACGGGAGATAATCATTGTTTCGATGTGTCAAGGACTGGAGTGGGTATCATCTTATCCATGATAATTAACCCCTAATTAACATCACTATAATTGTAGGCACGAAAATTTACCCCTCTCACTGGCCGAAGTGGACTGAAGGGCAAAGCAAACACCGTATTTCGTCGCGATGCCCCCTACGCGGCACGTCTTGTTTCGCCAACGCCAACCACCACAGTCAACGAACCAGTCAATTACCTCTTCAGATTAAATGACCCCAACGATTTTTCCGTCTACGCCACACTCCCGGACGGATCTGGGGCAAGATTGAGTTGTTTCAAAGGTCAGGCAAATGGTTCCGATCCAATCATGCAAATCGCCGAATTGCCCGAATGTTCGAGTGACTTCCGCGGACCGAAAGAGTGGTGTGGCAAGGAAGGAATGCCGTATGGGAGTTATGTGACGAGTATCAAAGTGGGGTCAAAGTGGGGTATTATTAATATGACATATTATATTTAACTAACTTGAAGAATATTATGTAATTATGCACTAATATGCTAATTAACTGACCTACCTACGTAGGACCAAAATCTTCGGGTTCTGGTACGAAAGACAGTTGTCCCGGCGCGTCCAAAAAGGGTCGAAGAAAAAAACGTGCCACTCCCATCAAAAAGTCTACTTCTAGCTCTATCTCGACAGGAAATTGCCTCAATTTTAACGAGTCCCTCATCGAATTACCCTCACAGCTCGGCACACCGGCTGTAGAATATTTCGTGGACAGAAATGAATATCCAGTTCATGAATTTCATACTGATTCTCTACACCAGTCAGAAATCAACGACCAAACACTCTCAGTTGGTAAGCACATATTTGAATATCCATCAGAGTTTATAATAAAAACAATTGATTTTGCGTATTTCCAGTGAAGGACTTGGTGGATATGCACCTGGGGGCTAAAGAGGCGAAAACCAGTGTCAAAGTCAGGATTCAAAATCCCAGCGAAATCCCAGCCTTCAAGTTAGATCTTTAAATATCTTTGCAAAAATTCGCGATATTTTTTTTACCAAAATTTCAGATTTATTCAACTCGCACGAGTCATCATGGAACGCGTCTGCCCCCAGGAATACATTCCTTCCTTCGTTTTATCCTTCATAACCCGTTTCTTTCGCCTCATTCATCTCGACACGGTGCAGAAACATCCGTACCCCGAGCATCTTGAGAGTGAAGGGGTCACCAACACGAAAATCTTGGAGGCACTGACCTCCTGTCGTGACAATATTCCGGATAATATCACTTCTTTCCTACCCAACGAGACATGCCCAGGTGCCGGATACACCGGAGCGAGTCTGACCGGAGGACAGATTTACCTCCTGGGGACGAATTGGTCCGCAATGCCGGAAAATATCCGATTCGACCCGTCCTCAATGGATATGAGTTTGGAAACGGTGTACAAAATGATGATGTTGGTCCATTATTATTGCACCCCTAACTTTACGAGCCCCCTTTACCATTCTGAGTTTGCTGTAAAGTATGAAGGCTTCTTCAACAATCCGACCCTGCTTTATAGATGGTGGGTGAAAAAAGTTAATGCTGTATGGTGAAAGTACTTATCTCTTATGTCTTATCCGGCCAGGTATCATCCGGGACCGTCCAACACCGTTTTGAGAATGATTCTTTCTGCCTTTAAGCTGCGAAATTTTGCAGCCTCAATAGATCGTTGTGTGGCGACAGCAAACGCCATGTCGGCGTATAAAGGATGGCTTCGTCGACCCTCGGACGCCCTCAAGTGGAAGCCTCGCTACACACCCGTGGATGAGGGTTTACCTACAATGGAGGCTAACACGGTCCACAGAAGAAGGTATTTATATCAATATATATTTTGTAAAATTTGTACCTAAAAGGTATGAAACTTTTATTCGCACAGGAAACGGTACTACTTCCAGAACAATATTTGGGACGAGAAAGCTTACTGTTTGAAAAATAGTAAAGATATTACATCAGAAGTTAGGAGTTCTTCCGCTATCGGGTGTAGGAATAGGCCGGCATGGTTTCAAAATACGGATTAGAACAGTGATAAATAAGAATTAATAAAAATTGTTGCAACTAAAACTACCTGAGTCTTGTTAACTTCAGTTTTAAAATTGTATGCAAGCAATGTAATTTGCATGAGAAATGATTCAATTCATATGAATGCCGAATATTTGTGGGAAATTGTATGATATGAAGTAAAGTTCTGAAAGCATGCATAAAAAATAGTAATTTTGAATTCACATTAGTACATCACGACTGCTCTTTGGAGAAAGTGGTGGCCCTTAAAAGGGCCGTTGGTTTGTAGTTTTTAGCAGGGTTGTTTCCAGTTTAGGCACGTTCTCCACGGATTCGGCGAGCGAGTTGGATGTCCTTGGGCATAATGGTGACCCGCTTGGCGTGGATGGCGCACAAGTTGGTGTCCTCAAAGAGACCGACCAAGTATGCCTCGGACGCCTCTTGCAAAGCCATGACAGCGGAGGATTGGAATCGGAGATCCGTCTTGAAATCCTGAGCGATTTCTCGCACAAGTCGTTGGAAGGGGAGCTTGCGGATGAGAAGCTCAGTGCTCTTCTGGTAACGACGGATTTCTCGGAGGGCGACGGTTCCGGGCCTGTAACGATGGGGTTTCTTGACACCTCCGGTCGCAGGGGCGCTCTTCCTGGCAGCCTTGGTGGCGAGCTGCTTGCGGGGGCTTTCCCTCCAGTGGATTTACGAGCAGTTTGCTTGGTACGAGCCATTGTTTATTTGTAGATTGGGTATTAGAGTTGTTCTCAAGAGGAATATGAGACAGCAAGTGATGAAGCTTTCCACTTTGGGCTGCAGTTTTATAGAGAAGGGCTGAGTTCTGAGCGAGAAAGAGGATTGGCTGAAAGTAAGCAGTGAAAGCCCGCTCGCTCCTCAGAACTCAAGAGGTCTGCTCCGCAACTCAGCCAGTTGGTATAAATTCAAGCTCGACTCCAACAAAGTTCATCACAAGCTGCTGATATCTCGCTCTGAGAACATCTCTCCAAGTTCAAATACAACCAACTACTCATCATCATGTCTGGCCGTGGCAAGGGAGGAAAGGTGAAGGGAAAGGCAAAGTCCCGATCCAGCCGTGCAGGACTCCAGTTCCCAGTGGGTCGTATTCATCGTCTCTTGAGGAAGGGCAACTACGCCGAGCGAGTGGGTGCGGGTGCCCCCGTCTACTTGGCTGCCGTCATGGAGTACTTGGCCGCTGAAGTCCTCGAGTTGGCTGGAAACGCTGCCCGAGACAACAAAAAGACCAGGATCATCCCCCGTCACCTCCAACTCGCCATCCGAAACGACGAGGAGTTGAACAAGCTGCTCTCCGGGGTCACCATCGCCCAGGGAGGTGTCCTTCCCAACATCCAAGCCGTCCTTCTCCCCAAGAAGACGGAAAAGAAGTCCGCCTAATCAGCTTTCACAAATCTACACGCTCATAACCCAACGGCCCTTTTAAGGGCCACCACATTTTCCAAAGAGCTCAAACAAATCCAATACCGACATAATTATGACCATGCACTTTATTCGTTCATATGCTTCATCAATTATTTTCATGCGGTTATTAGTTGAGAAATTAGTAACAAAATAGTGCAGTTAATGATGTAAAACAAGATGTATCATTCATTATTTTTCCTTCATTTTCAGAGCATTTACTGTTTATACAATTGAAATCACTGATTTCAAATCAGGAATCTCATCCTCTTCAAATGCATACGATGAATAATAATGCTCCTCCATAGTTTAGTTATGATTGACCTCGAATCAGGTTTGTGCATAATAACCTAATCCGAACCGAATAATATTTACTCGTTATGTTTTACGCAGGATTTTCAGCATTTTAGAAATACATGCATGCAGATTTTATAAATATATCGCTGCAATCTCACCAAAATTTCATATAATTACATATTTGTATGCACGGAGTAGCAGACAAAAATTGAAACGTTTATAAAATTATGAGAAATTTGTTAACGGAATGGAACGGATATTTTATTGGTATACAATTTTTATTAAGAAATAACTTATTTTCAGCTGCTTTTGACAAAGTCGAGTCAAAATGCAATCTCAATTTTACGAGTTGAATAATAAATAGTGTTTACATAATCATGATAATCCAACTACTCGACTGCATTTGATCCTAGTTTTTAGCAACATTACACAATCTCAATTTTATGTCAGTAATATGTACGACTGTGTAAAGTATCAATAAATTGTGCAATATGATCAATGAATAATCGAGAATGAAAATAAATGCGAGTAATTTTTTCAGCTCTTTGGAAAAAGTGGTGGCCCTTAAAAGGGCCGTTGGGTTGTTTTTTTTTATGGGAGCCGGACCCGGTCATCGTCTACTTGGAAGAGGTGTATTTGGTGACAGCCTTGGTGCCCTCAGAGACGGCGTGCTTGGCGAGTTCTCCTGGGAGGAGGAGTCGGACAGCCGTCTGGATTTCCCGAGAGGTGATGGTTGACCTCTTGTTGTAGTGGGCCAGGCGGGAGGACTCGGAGGCGATTCGCTCGAAAATGTCGTTGACGAACGAGTTCATGATGGACATGGCCTTGGAGGACACGCCAGTGTCGGGGTGGACCTGCTTGAGGACCTTGTAGATGTACACGGCGTAGGACTCTTTCCTCTTGCGGTGTCGCTTCTTCCCGTCCCCCTTTGGTAAGTTCTTGGACTTGGACACTGCCTTCTTCCCCGCAGCTTTCCCTCCAGTTTTTGGTGGCATTTTGCAAAGTTGTTTGTAGTTTGAGATCTGCTTGAAGTGAATTCAGAAAATTGAATGATGATAGGTCAGAGACACGACGAAGCTTTTATATGCGGAGGCTGAGTTGTGAGCTGAGTTGTGGAGAACTCAACGGAGTTGCTGAGAATGGAGGGAAAATCTTGGGTTGAGTTGCCGAGAGAATTTCTGAGTTCTCACATTTGGGAGGAACTCGAGTGGAGGGAAGAGAGAGGAGGAAAAAGTCTACCCGGTTCACCAACGTCCGCTCTCGTGGTGTATATAATCAATCTCATTTCAGTCAGTCTACATCACTCGTCAACTTTACAACTTTTACAAGTCTAAACTACTTCTCATCAAATAATTTCAAAATGACTGGTCGTGGCAAGGGAGGAAAGGGACTCGGCAAAGGAGGCGCCAAGAGACATCGTAAAGTCCTGCGTGATAACATCCAAGGAATCACCAAGCCTGCCATCCGTCGTCTTGCTCGTCGTGGGGGTGTCAAGCGTATCTCTGGCCTTATCTACGAAGAGACCCGTGGAGTCCTCAAGGTCTTCCTTGAAAACGTCATCCGAGACGCTGTCACCTACACCGAGCACGCCAAGAGGAAGACGGTCACCGCCATGGACGTCGTCTATGCCCTCAAGCGACAAGGCCGCACCCTCTACGGATTCGGCGGTTAAACATCTCGTCCTCCCATCTTACCTGATCTCGTAAAACCCAACGGCCCTTTTAAGGGCCACCACATTTTCCAAAGAGCTATAAATCAATCAATCTGCATAATACATTAAATAGATGTATCATGTGTTTACTTATTATTGCACTGGTCAAGTTTATGATAAGAGATTTATGCGATGTATCGGAGCTTCCGTGTCGGTTGATGATTATGGAGGAAAGAACGATATAAAATTTAAATTGATATGAAAAATAAATACAAACTGAAATGATTCTCAAAATTATATTGCTTTGATGTAAATGAGGAAAATCTAATAAATTTTGCATACATGAATATCGTTAAATCATTGATGGTGATGATTTGTTATTTCACTGCCGTGCCGTGTGTGGGGGAGTCCCACTGGGGACGGATAATGTCCCCTCGGTTATTGGATGTCCGCATCGTTTACCCATGCTATACAAACCCTTCCCTTCTCTATTCTAAAATGTTAATGTTCCCACACCTTCGAAGACTACTGTGCAAGTGCCACCAAATTTTGACATTGATTGCGATGTGAGAGTTTATTAGATCATGATAACTCGTAATTTCATGAGAATCATTATATTGGTTTAACCCGTTAGGGACCAACTACACATATTTGTGTAGTTTTTTGCTTTCCCTTGGGGACCAAGTACACAAATATGTGTACTTTTTTGCTTTCCGTTAACCTTATAAAAACTAATTAATTTTGACCTGGATACCATTTAATACCTGGCTTATGTACCCGTCATGTCCGTCTGTCTGTCCGTCTGTCTGTCTGTCTGGTTTGCGATAACTGCCGTAAAACTAATCCTATCGACTTGAAATTTTGCACACATATAGTATGGGTCAAATGAGGAGTTGAGTTCGAAGATGGGTGAAATAGGTCAAGTGGTTGACCGGTGGGGGTCATCGGAGTGGGTGGGGTATTACGCACCAAAATTTCAAAATTGTGTTAGAAAGCTGAAATTTGGCATAGAGGTTGCTAATGGTTTATAATGAAGGAATACAAAGTAAAATTTCAAAAATTTTCGTCTGGAGGGACCCGAGGGGGTGACCCATACCGATTTTTAAAATTCATCAAATCGAGCTGAAGTTTGGTAGAAAAGTTGGTAATAGAAGAATATTAATTAAAATAAGAACAATTTTCCCATAGAGAGACCCTATTGGGTAACCCATACTTTTTTTTGTAATCTTCGGATTACACTGAGATTAAGCTGAAATTTGTTACACAGGATGGTAATTGTTACTAATAGAAGAATATGAATTTAATTTGGAAAAATCAAATTTAATTTTTTAATTTATTGATATGCATTTGCGATAAAATTTCATGCAAAAAGTCGGATTGAGTGATAAGCACAACTTGGCCTGACTCGGGCTATATCAAGTCTGCACTGTAGGTTTTATATTTTCAGGGTAGTAATTCTGAACAAAAATTGTGTTGAATTTTGAAATCGGATTAAAATTCGAAAGGTTACAGCGTTTTAAAAATCCTGACTTTGGCGGATTTTTTAAATTCCACCACGGGCGAAAACATGTCCATTTTAGAAAACGAAAAAATACGGGTCCGCTTATTTCTGAGCATGAACTAACTAACTCCGGTCAAGATCAGTGAAAACCACTTGGACCTTGCTAAACTATAAAAATGTATGAATCAATAACTTAATATTATTGTAATGAACTGCAGATAATTTTTACTAATATGCATAAATAAATGCTTAATGTTAAATAAAATCATCAAAAGTTGCCGAAATAAATTCGGTCCTTTATGGTTTGCACACCCACTGTGAAATCGGTGACGTAACTACGCTTACTTTAAAATCATTTTGGTGACGTAGCTACACTATTGGTAAAATTAAATTGGTTATGTAGCAACAACTAACTGATAAAATTCTGGTCCCCAAAGGAAAGCAAATTTCAATTATTTCGGTCACAAAGGGGTTAATGTTGGATTCACATTTCATTAGACTATGCGCTTGTGGAGTATGATGTGGAAATCTCTACTAAATTTGCAGATTTTTTGATGACATCGTGCTCTTGGCAGGCTTATCATCTCGTCTGGACAGTATCGGTAGGTAAAACTGGACATAGGTCAAAGGATGACGTATCAAATTGAGCATTTAAAATAATTTACATTATGGACAGTTATTTTGCTTAATGATATGCATTCGAAAAGCGTTGTATTAACTGCAAAGTAAAGTCCCATACGATTTTAACTACCAATTCATAACACCATACTTCTGTTCTACACATTCATAGAAGCAAATATCAAGTCACACTCGCCAGGCAATAAGTAAGTAAACTCCAAATATGTGCAATAATAAGCTGATGATAAAATCGCTTCATAAAGTTCTCACTCTTTCGCTCCATGCAAGAAATCTTGCTCACAACTCAACCGCCACTCTGGCAACTCAGGAGGGAAAGCAGCCGCCCCGAGTACGTCGGCACTCTCGTATCCCCATCCCCTTATAAATCCAGTCTCAATCTCAATCTTGCCTCATCCTGCATCCAACATTGCTGTCTCTCTCACTGAAAGAAAAAGCATCAAAAACAAACTGATCATCATGTCCGAACAAGCTGCGACTGCCGCCCCAGCGGCCACTCCCCTCCTGCGAAGAAAGGCAAGGCCCCCAAGAGCCCCAAGAAAGCTGGCGCTGCAAAGCCAAAGGGGGCGAAGGCTGCTGCGTCTCACCCACCCACTACTCAAATGGTCATCAACGCGGTCAAGTCCCTGAAGGAAAGGAATGGCTCTTCTCTGCAAGCAGTCAAGAAGTTCATCGCCGATACCTACAAGGTTGACACCACCAAGCAAGCCACCTTCATTCGCAAAGCCATCACGAAGTTGGTTGAGACTGGAAAACTGACCCAAACCAAGGGAACTGGGGCAAGTGGATCCTTCAAAATTCCAGTCGCTGCTAAGGCTGCTGCTGGGGAGAAGAAGGCCAAGTCTCCAAAAAAGAAGACCACCAAACCCAAGAAAGCTGCTTCCCCAAAGAAGAAGGCCGCCCCCAAGGCGAAGAAAGCTGCGTCTCCAAAAAAGAAGGCAGCTGCCAAGCCAAAGAAGGCTAAGGCCGCACCCAGTGCCCCAGCTGCAGCATCATCTCCAGCTGCACCAAAACCTGCTGCTGCCAAGAAGCCGAAGAAGTCTCCAAAAGCCAAGGCTCCAAAGGTCAAGCTTCCCAAGGCGAAGAAAGCAAAGTCCCCCAAGAAGGCGAAGCCAGCAAAGAAAGCTGCCCCCAAAAAGGCTTAAACATCATCCTCTCTTCTGATAACAAACTTTAACCCAACGGCCCTTTTAAGGGCCACCACTTTTTCCAAAGAGCTATGGTCTAATAATGATCCTCTTTTTCATGAATTTCAGCTAATAACTAGAGATGAATAATTCATGCATTTTGGGCATAATGGAAATATGTTGCTCAAAACTTAATTTATTTAATTTACTTCCAATTAGTATTCGCTGATTAATATGACATGAGCTGCGATTGACCAGAGCAGTCACCAACAAAATGGTCGATGCGCCTCCGTGGCTGGGTTGCAAAAATCCTTATCGCACCCACAAATGTGATGCTTCCCCTCCAAACCCTTCGGATGATAATGTCCCCATTGTCCGGGTGAGGCGTCGACGGCTCGGCGAATAAATGTCGACGAATCCCAGGCTTGGGCAAGATACTTTGTTTTAAGATACAAGATACAAGATAAAGATACTTTTGGAAAGAAATCCAAGATACTAGATAAAGATTCTTTATTCTCTGTTTTTTCCAAATACTAAGTAAAAGATACTTTTTAGTATTTTTAAAGATACAAGATAAGATAAAGTATCTTAAATATTCCACAAGATACAAGATACTTTTGATTTTTTTGAAGATTTAAAAAAGATAAAATTTCATATTTGTTTCCAATTTAGGCATCGCCAGTAAGACAAAAGTCTTACTTTTGACATTGAAAAACACCTTCCACTAGCAAAAATAACACACATATTTAGTTTTCATTACAATTACTACCTCATAAATCATAAGAAAAGCGAACTTTAGATGTCGCGGGTAACATATTTTGCAAAAAGTATCTTGTATCTTAAAAAGTATCTTAGATACTTTCATCTTGGTGGAAAATATCAGATACAAGATACAAATACAAGATACTCATTGAGGATTTTCCAGATACAAGATACAAGATACTTTGAGCTGGGGCGGCTGGAAGATACAAGATACAAGTAGTATCTTGTATCTAGTATCCAGAGACTGGTCAATCCCGGATTAAGGATTGGGGATTGAGATTGGGATTGGGGATTAATTAATCCTTAATCTCAATCCTTAATCCCGAGTTTTTGAATTTTAATCCTTAATCCCTAATCCCCAATCCAAATCTGTCAACTTTAATCCAAAAGTGGGATTAAAATGGGATTAAAGTGGGATTAAATTTGCATTCACTAAAAACTCAAACAGCAAACTTCTCTTGAGATCGCTCCCCTTTCGAAAATTGATTGCATTTCGTTCATTTTTATCAAACATTTAAAAATACTCCAAAATATTTTGCAAAACTACTCGTATCGTGGTATCCTCAATGTGCAATGTTTAAATTTTGTGTGAGCTTATAAAGAAATGTGAGTACTCTGACCAAACTATGATCGATGCTGTTCGTTAAAATAGTACCAAGAATAAAATTAGAATTCTTCCCCTATATAATTTTTAGCACAAAAAATATTTAATTATGACTTAGAAATTGTATTCGTAAGCCATCTAATTTTGTATGCAAAATGATCAAAATATTCCATTTTCAGAAGTTCAGAGATTTGTTTAATTAATTTAAAAATCTGGCATAATAATGCAAACAATTAATCCACGACTATGTAAATTAATTTCCAAACCAGGTAAACCCTAAATTTAATCCCGTGTTAATCCCAATCCCAGATTAAATTTAATCCCGTGTCAATCCTAATCCAAGATTAAATTCAATCCCAATCCTTAATCCCAAAATTTGGAAAATTAATCCTTAATCCCCAATCTCAATCCCAAGATTTTAAATTTAATCCTCAATCTCAATCCTTAATCCCAATATCTTTAATCCGCCAGTCTCTGCTAGTATCTTGCATCTTAAAGTATCTATCTTGCCCAAGCCTGACGAATCCTCCCATCTTCAACGGCGTCCTATGCAAAACATCTCTTAAAGGTCCCGTACATATTCAACACTTTCTCCTCAATTGTCAGTCCGCTTTGCATCGTTGCTGTATGCAAAATTTGTTTAATAATTAATTCTGGTTTTATGACATAAATCAGTAATCAATGATAAGAGCCAGTATCTCACATGGGGCCAGGATGAAAATAAATGCAGTCGCCGTTGTCTGCATCAAAGTTTTCGAACAAGCAAGATTAATTTGGTTGAAATTTGCAACATTGAGCACGACTATTTCGATTTGTGACATGAAGTCCAACCATTTTATTTTTCATTCCCTCACTTGCATGCAAATTTGATTTTCCCGTAGTATGATATCATCCAAAAATGCATGCACAATTTAGTAGAGGTTTTCACTCAAACACGCATTATGAGGATCAAAATAACTATCTTCATGTTTAACAAATTAATGTTTTTTTAAGAATCATAATTTATTAATTGTCGCTGGTTCCTCCCCAATTCCCCAATACTACTAACAATAAGTCTGCACAAAATGACAATACACCGCCCAAAAATAAAACTCCCCAATTTAATCAATGCAAAGTCCAATTGTACTGATTTGAATTTATCATTATCATAATTCGACACATATGACAAATGAATGTGGATGTCATTTCGTACATATTGAGCTCTTTGGAAAATGTGGTGGCCCTTAAAAGGGCCGTTGGGTTTTACGAGATCAAGTAAGATGGGAGGACGAGATGTTTAACCGCCGAATCCGTAGAGGGTGCGGCCTTGTCGCTTGAGGGCATAGACGACGTCCATGGCGGTGACCGTCTTCCTCTTGGCGTGCTCGGTGTAGGTGACAGCGTCTCGGATGACGTTTTCAAGGAAGACCTTGAGGACTCCACGGGTCTCTTCGTAGATAAGGCCAGAGATACGCTTGACACCCCCACGACGAGCAAGACGACGGATGGCAGGCTTGGTGATTCCTTGGATGTTATCACGCAGGACTTTACGATGTCTCTTGGCGCCTCCTTTGCCGAGTCCCTTTCCTCCCTTGCCACGACCAGTCATTTTGAAATTATTTGATGAGAAGTAGTTTAGACTTGTAAAAGTTGTAAAGTTGACGAGTGATGTAGACTGACTGAAATGAGATTGATTATATACACCACGAGAGCGGACGTTGGTGAACCGGGTAGACTTTTTCCTCCTCTCTCTTCCCTCCACTCGAGTTCCTCCCAAATGTGAGAACTCAGAAATTCTCTCGGCAACTCAACCCAAGATTTTCCCTCCATTCTCAGCAACTCCGTTGAGTTCTCCACAACTCAGCTCACAACTCAGCCTCCGCATATAAAAGCTTCGTCGTGTCTCTGACCTATCATCATTCAATTTTCTGAATTCACTTCAAGCAGATCTCAAACTACAAACAACTTTGCAAAATGCCACCAAAAACTGGAGGGAAAGCTGCGGGGAAGAAGGCAGTGTCCAAGTCCAAGAACTTACCAAAGGGGGACGGGAAGAAGCGACACCGCAAGAGGAAAGAGTCCTACGCCGTGTACATCTACAAGGTCCTCAAGCAGGTCCACCCCGACACTGGCGTGTCCTCCAAGGCCATGTCCATCATGAACTCGTTCGTCAACGACATTTTCGAGCGAATCGCCTCCGAGTCCTCCCGCCTGGCCCACTACAACAAGAGGTCAACCATCACCTCTCGGGAAATCCAGACGGCTGTCCGACTCCTCCTCCCAGGAGAACTCGCCAAGCACGCCGTCTCTGAGGGCACCAAGGCTGTCACCAAATACACCTCTTCCAAGTAGACGATGACCGGGTCCGGCTCCCATAAAAAAAAACAACCCAACGGCCCTTTTAAGGGCCACCACTTTTTCCAAAGAGCTGAAAAAATTACTCGCATTTATTTTCATTCTCGATTATTCATTGATCATATTGCACAATTTATTGATACTTTACACAGTCGTACATATTACTGACATAAAATTGAGATTGTGTAATGTTGCTAAAAACTAGGATCAAATGCAGTCGAGTAGTTGGATTATCATGATTATGTAAACACTATTTATTATTCAACTCGTAAAATTGAGATTGCATTTTGACTCGACTTTGTCAAAAGCAGCTGAAAATAAGTTATTTCTTAATAAAAATTGTATACCAATAAAATATCCGTTCCATTCCGTTAACAAATTTCTCATAATTTTATAAACGTTTCAATTTTTGTCTGCTACTCCGTGCATACAAATATGTAATTATATGAAATTTTGGTGAGATTGCAGCGATATATTTATAAAATCTGCATGCATGTATTTCTAAAATGCTGAAAATCCTGCGTAAAACATAACGAGTAAATATTATTCGGTTCGGATTAGGTTATTATGCACAAACCTGATTCGAGGTCAATCATAACTAAACTATGGAGGAGCATTATTATTCATCGTATGCATTTGAAGAGGATGAGATTCCTGATTTGAAATCAGTGATTTCAATTGTATAAACAGTAAATGCTCTGAAAATGAAGGAAAAATAATGAATGATACATCTTGTTTTACATCATTAACTGCACTATTTTGTTACTAATTTCTCAACTAATAACCGCATGAAAATAATTGATGAAGCATATGAACGAATAAAGTGCATGGTCATAATTATGTCGGTATTGGATTTGTTTGAGCTCTTTGGAAAATGTGGTGGCCCTTAAAAGGGCCGTTGGGTTATGAGCGTGTAGATTTGTGAAAGCTGATTAGGCGGACTTCTTTTCCGTCTTCTTGGGGAGAAGGACGGCTTGGATGTTGGGAAGGACACCTCCCTGGGCGATGGTGACCCCGGAGAGCAGCTTGTTCAACTCCTCGTCGTTTCGGATGGCGAGTTGGAGGTGACGGGGGATGATCCTGGTCTTTTTGTTGTCTCGGGCAGCGTTTCCAGCCAACTCGAGGACTTCAGCGGCCAAGTACTCCATGACGGCAGCCAAGTAGACGGGGGCACCCGCACCCACTCGCTCGGCGTAGTTGCCCTTCCTCAAGAGACGATGAATACGACCCACTGGGAACTGGAGTCCTGCACGGCTGGATCGGGACTTTGCCTTTCCCTTCACCTTTCCTCCCTTGCCACGGCCAGACATGATGATGAGTAGTTGGTTGTATTTGAACTTGGAGAGATGTTCTCAGAGCGAGATATCAGCAGCTTGTGATGAACTTTGTTGGAGTCGAGCTTGAATTTATACCAACTGGCTGAGTTGCGGAGCAGACCTCTTGAGTTCTGAGGAGCGAGCGGGCTTTCACTGCTTACTTTCAGCCAATCCTCTTTCTCGCTCAGAACTCAGCCCTTCTCTATAAAACTGCAGCCCAAAGTGGAAAGCTTCATCACTTGCTGTCTCATATTCCTCTTGAGAACAACTCTAATACCCAATCTACAAATAAACAATGGCTCGTACCAAGCAAACTGCTCGTAAATCCACTGGAGGGAAAGCCCCCCGCAAGCAGCTCGCCACCAAGGCTGCCAGGAAGAGCGCCCCTGCGACCGGAGGTGTCAAGAAACCCCATCGTTACAGGCCCGGAACCGTCGCCCTCCGAGAAATCCGTCGTTACCAGAAGAGCACTGAGCTTCTCATCCGCAAGCTCCCCTTCCAACGACTTGTGCGAGAAATCGCTCAGGATTTCAAGACGGATCTCCGATTCCAATCCTCCGCTGTCATGGCTTTGCAAGAGGCGTCCGAGGCATACTTGGTCGGTCTCTTTGAGGACACCAACTTGTGCGCCATCCACGCCAAGCGGGTCACCATTATGCCCAAGGACATCCAACTCGCTCGCCGAATCCGTGGAGAACGTGCCTAAACTGGAAACAACCCTGCTAAAAACTACAAACCAACGGCCCTTTTAAGGGCCACCACTTTCTCCAAAGAGCAGTCAGTGATAATGCGACACATAAATATGATGCATACTTTCTTTACAAGAGCAATCGTCAATTTTCATAAATTACCAGTTCATGCAAAGCTAGAATTGTCCCATTTTTCTAACCTGCAAAATATTTAATCACATGCAATTCACTCCCATTCGAACTCATTTAAATTGAAATAAAACGGTGTAATATTTTAAGTTTTATATTTTCAAAAATTTATTATTGAGCGATTTATTTTGTTTGTTTTATATAAATGCGTACTACTTTTCCTAGAATTTTGTTCATCTGTCTCATCTCACCTCCAAAAACTTTACTCCGGATTGTTTGTTAGACGTACATACGTATTTGTCCTATTTGTGAGATTGAGTCTCAATTTGAGACACATCTCACCCGTGTAAATGTATTTTGTATTTTTATTAAAAACCCAAAAATATTTTTAAATTGCTACGAAATTGCATGTAGTTGAGAAAGATCACTACTTTTTCCTCTGTGACGCTAAATTTTTATGACTCTTGCCAGTAGTGTATCTTGCAGTAAGCAGTATCGTGTTTGTTAGCCTTATAAAGGGTACAAATTGGTTCATTTCCAAATTATCATTTATTTGAAGTACAACAGAAAATTATGACCACTAAATTACGACTCTCTCACCTTATCCAGGCGACACAATGGGTTTGAATAGACGAGACGTAGATCTACCTTATGCCCGACAAGGGAGCGAATATTATTAATCCCGTATCTAATCATGGTCGGTCTTTCGAGCGAAAGACCCCATGCGATGATCCTGACGTCCTCTGGGAGTCCCATGGGTCGGAGCATTTCGGGGCGGAAAAGACCAGAATTTCCTACTTCAACCCATTTCTTGAACCCCTTATGATACGCAAAGACCTCGAGAGAAGGTTCCGTGTAAGGGTTGTAGGCCGGCTTGAAACGCAACTGATCAATTCCCAACCGACCAAAGAATTCTTTCATGATGCCGATTAAATGTCCCAAACTTAGGCCACGATCAGCCACGAAACCTTCGACTTGGTGGAATTCGGCGAGGTCTGAAATTAAATTAGGTCGCTAAAAACATGTCGAATTAGTGAAAATTTTGTCCAAAAACCTTTACTTACGGGTAGCGTCCAACGTTTCGTTCCGGAAGACGCGATCAATCGAAAACTTTTTGACAGGTTTGAACGGTTTTTGTTGCGCTAAAGTAAAATATGGTTAAGCTACTTATCATCACTTATCGGCGAGGGATGACTTATCTTACTCACCCAAATCGTAAAGCACTCTGCCAGTAATTGCGGTGGTATGTGTCCGCATAATGTTGCGTTGTGTTTCTTCTCTCCGCCATGGCGTCTGATACCCGTCGGACCCATAGTCGCCCACGGTGTGAACTTTTTCCACCCGGGCGACATACTCCTCGTCCGGGAGACGAGTACAGTTTTCAGGCCGGGCTAAGAAGAAAGTGTCCTAATAGTTGAATAATTAGTTACTTAATTGCCAATTAACATAAAAATTGCATGTTTATTTATTACCTGCACATCTCTCGCTGGATGTTTTTGAGGTACAAAGAGGGCATCGAAATTCCAGAAGGACGATTCGACAAAGCGATTAGTGGGCATTTCCGAGAACCCGAGCTCCGTGAGGATCGAGAGAAACTCGGCTTTAACCTATGAATTTGTATTAACTCAACTAATTACAGTTGTATTTAAGTTATAGTTAATTAAACTCACTTTAAGCAATGGATGCAAATGACCTCCCTGCAACGTGGTCCCCATCGCGTTAAAATTGTACGGTTTGAAATTCTTCTTCGCATATTCCTCGTTCGCCATCATCTCTGCCGTAAGTTCGGCCTCGGGTCGTTCCACATTTTGGGAAAAGTTCGCCCCACGCGAAACAGTGAATGTGGTCACCGAGTTTGAGACTACGAGTCGTCTCCGTTTCAAGTCTGTGATGACATCATCCCCCAAAGGCGCAGAATCCCCATTAATAATTTGAAGTAGTTGTGATTTTACGACGTCAACGACTTCGACATTAAGACACCGCTCCACCCACGACTTGCCGTCGTCCTTTTTGACGATGCGAACCCATCCGGAAGCCACGGCTTTGTTAAGTCCGACACGAGTTGACCCTCCATCACCGAGAAGAAGTGTGTCCAATTCGATTCCGGAGTCAGGGATGTTTTGCCACACGCGAAATTCATGACTGCCTTGCGACACCACTATTTTTCCTAGAAATTAATTATAATTATAACGTTTACATCCCTTTTAATTAATTAATTAATTATAATTGCTGTTTAACCTTCCTCCGTTAAACTCAACACATTTCGGACATATTGCTCCGTCCGAATCACATCGTCCAGCGTGGCTAAACTTTTAATCGCTCCGACCACTTTTTGATGATCTTCTTCGCCCAGCTCGGCTGCCAGGTCGAGAGAACTAATTCCCCCGTCGTCATCTTTTTTGGTCAGAAGGAGTAAAATCTGATCACTAAGACTAAGGGACGCCATGTTTCTTTCTCGATGGGTGAATTGTGACTAACGGGTTGGCATCGGTGTCGAGGCGAGTTTATATAAGCGTACGTACGGAGGACGTGATGCAATCAAGGGGCGAATTTAGTCGTAGCTGCAAAAATTCAAAGTCGAATTGTTTTTACTAGCAGCCGACGTGTGAGGGAATTATGTACTAATCTCTTAACTACTTTATGATATAAATGATCTATGACAAACATGACAATGTTAGGGAAAGTTGTGTGTAAATATATGTTTGTAATTAGTCATCATACCTCAATTAAAGCATTTCATGAGCGATCATCACTTCTCATCTTATATTATTTAACCCTATGCTTCTCATATTGTTTTTTTGTATAAATGACATCCTGCCTATGTGATAAGTCAGGGTTGTATCGATACCTCGATGACAAAACGTTGTTAAGCTAAGAAATCATGAACTTTATGAAAGTCATAGTCATGCGGTGTTTCGCCTGCTAATGTTTTTTTTAACTTTTCGGAACGCCCATATTTGACTATTAGAAGTGATTTAAAGCCTGATTTCAAATACATCCAGCATATTCAAGAATAGGAGACGTACCAATAATCGCCATAATTTATTAATCTACATTTTCCTGGAAACTTTCCGATAATCAGAATTATCATGGACGGAAACGACTCCTCTGACGAGACCAAAGAAACCAATGGAACCGTTCACTCGTTCGTCTTTGAAAATGGTCATGCTCCAAACACCCCGATCATAGAAGGCCCAAGGGCCGTTAAACGCCAATTCTACGCAGCACTTTCCGCTCACTTGGGGGCCTTCATAATGGCGACGGTTTGGAGTTGGTCTTCCACTGCGTTGCCATATCTGCGTGAGTCGGAGGACTTACTGGGCCCCATCACGATTTGGGACGAGGCTTGGATAGCATCAATCACTTTTGTTAGTAAATAATATAATTTTAAATGCGATATCGTATCGCGTCATGAATAAATAAGGGTTATCAATACATAAACTGCTTTCAGTTGGCCGGCGGAGCGGGCAGTTTCGCCATGGGCACTCTCGCCCAAAAACTCGGTCTCAAGAAGTCCCTCATCATCGAAACGGTCGCCATGTTCGTTGGTTGGGTTGGTGTCGCAATGGCGACGTCATTAACGGAGATATTGATCGGTCGGTTTATCACGGGCTTTTTTGTCGCTGGGGTGGGCGTCTCTACAAGTCTGATTGCAGAACTGAGCTCGGATGGGCGGCGAGGTCGCTTAAATTTCATTTTTGACCTCATGTTCTGCGCAGGGGTGTTATTTATCTACTTGGTGGGGACATTTTTCACGTGGAAAATACAGGCTTGGGCGTGTAGCGGGATCACGGTGGTGTTTTTCCTGCTGCTGCTGACCCTTCATGAGTCACCCGTATCATCGCAGCAAAAGGGGCAGGATATCCAAGCGAAGAAAGCGTTACGTTGGGCGAGGGATCGTGAAAACGTGGAGGAGGAGTGGAATGTGGTGAGTATAATTAAACTGCATGACATAAATTTAAATGTATGAAAGTATGCGACCTTTGATTTTATTGTAGATCCGACAAAATGTAGCCAACCTTGAAAATTCTAAAAATTCTGGAGCTTCCTCCTCCTGGTGGGAACAAGTTGTATCCACCTATTTCACCAAACAGGTCATGAAACCCATCTTTCTCGCCATCGCGTTACAATTCTTCCTCCAAGTTTGCGGCGTTGTCCCCATAGTTTGCTACGCCGTGGATGTGTTCAAATCCGCAGGGACGGAAGGAGTGCATGAAAATGTGTCCACAATCGTGCTAGGTTTGGTCAACTTGGTAATCAAGGCGAAATTAAGAAAATATAAATATTTTCGATTTGGTAACTTTTCAAAATTTTTAGATTGCCACAATTATCGCGTTTTTCTTCGTGGATAAATTTGGTCGTCGTTTCCTCATGATCCTTTCGGAACTATTTCTTACCATCACGCTGGGTGGATTGGCCGCATTTTTGTACATGCGGGACGCACATGGTTATTTTTCTGGTCAAAGTTGGGCCTACTTTCCCCTCGTGTGTTTCGTCGTGTTTATAACGTTTTACTCTTTTGGGGTGGGTCCATTGCCGTGGGTTTTGATGGGGGAGATACTTTCTCCCAATGCGAAAGGTACATAATTTTTTATCGAAAATTAACCTATTTCGAAATTTTCAGTATCGATTTTTTGTAGGTTTTTCTAGCGGCGTTGTTATCCTGGCGGCACGAGCTTTTGGATTTTTGGTCATGTTCTTCTTCAAAGATATGATCCTTGTTGTAGGACAGCATGGGGTGTACCTATTTTTTGCAGGGGTGTGTCTTTGTGGGCTGGTTTTTTCATATTTTTTCATCCCGGAAACAAGGAAGAGAAACATGGAAGATATTCAAACAGATATTCAACAGCATTGGTTTTTTCACCGGGTTAAATATACCGATTCTTTTAACCCTAATGCTTAAACTAGTTTTTTATACTCATTTATCAGTACTATCCTACTTAACAAATAGAAATCTAATAAAGTCTAAAATAAAATAAAATAAAAATAAAAATTTGTGTAGTATAGAATTTTTTGCATCCGTTTTTAGCACAAATTGCAATTTACATTTGACTTTGCTTGCTTGTACGCTAATTCGTGTTGGGCATTAATTTTGCATTGTAATGCGAAATACTTAACAGCAAGTGCAAGGTGCATATTTATTTTATAAATTACCGAGAACTTTCATAGAATACTGGGAAACACCATATTCAAAAATTTTTGATAATCTAATATATGATTGATTACCATAAATAAAAACAACATACAAACTATTTTAGAGAAAAACAGGATGTTGCATAATTTGATAACAAAATGATCAATCTCAATTGTATTACCCATTTATTATTATTTTGCGCATTCCACTTTTCAATCAGGTAAACAAATAAGGTGAAAATTCCATAACATTGACTGACCTCAACCTATGTATGGTACAAATTCCATCCATGGCGTCCGTCTGACCGGTGTGAAAGTCACGCGTGGATAATGTCAACAATAAACACAATGATGATATAACGCATCAGAAAGGATGTAATCTATGTGTTTACTCATCCATGTCAATATTGACTTGTATAAATTAATTACCTATGTTGTCATAAAGTTCATGGTGTTTCATGAACGTCTGGCAAAATCCTGATGCAATGTTTGGGCGTAATTTCTCGTTCAAATATCAACGCATAATAAAGGTGAATCATCTTCCTCTGTAATATGTATAAATGACGATCATTTCCACATATTGTGCTTATTTGTAAATTGATACCGTCGGAAATCTTGTCTGAAATCGTGGTATGCAAAAGAATTTGGAATCCTTCCTGAAAAATGCCTACCGTTTCGGTCAATCGGGACTTACTTTTCTCCAAAATTGGGAAAGCTTATTGTAAGAAAGTTCCATTAAACCTTTATTTTATTAGTCATATTAAAAATGTATTTAGACGTCATTTAAAATATATTTTGTGTCCCACAGCCGACGATGAATTTGATAAACTGTGTTTCCAATTTGGAATCGAGCTTGACGAAGTGGTGAGTGAAAAAAAAAACGTAAATTTTGTTTTGTTTTATTCATATTTTTTTTACAGGCGGAGGATGACGATGGCGTCGAATACAAAATCGACATCCCTGCTAATCGTTACGACCTCTTATGCGTTGAAGGAATCGCCACCGCACTCGCAGTTTTCACCGGAAAGTTAGAAAAATCTCTCATTAATAAGTAATTATTTTTCTCAAATTATGTAATATCACCTGATACGATATACATAGGATCGAACCGCCCCGTTACACTAAACTGACCCCAAAGGTAAAGATCACCACGGTCGTTTCCCCCTCGACCCAATCCATCCGGCCCTACCTGGTCACCGCCGTCCTTCGGAATGTCACCATAACTCCGGCCGCGTACAAGAGCCTGATCGACCTCCAGGAAAAACTGCACCACAACATTTGTCGAAAGAGGACCCTTGTCGCCATCGGAGTGCACGATTTGGACAAGTTGACCCCTCCCTTTACGTACAGCTGCGAACCGCCCGAGCAGATCAAGTTTGTCCCTCTCAATCTGGACAAAGAATGGACGAACGCGAGAGACTTGATGGAATTTTATGGGTCGGACACCCACCTCAAGCCATACTTGCATATCATAAAGGTACATAAATAAATTAATATTCGTGGTACGGTTCACTCATTAAATTTGCGAATTTAATTAAATTCAGGATTTGCCAGCATATCCCGTGATCCGAGACAGTTCAGGAATAGTGCTTTCGCTCCCCCCAATAATTAACGGGGACCACTCAAAAGTCTCGACCTCCACGAGGAACATCTTCATCGAATCGACAGCCACGGATTTGTCGAAGGCGCACGTCGTTCTCGACACTTTGGTCGCAATGCTGTCTCAATACTGCGAGAACAAGGGGGAAGTCGAAATAACTGAGGTCGTCTATGAAAATCGCCCTGTTGACATCTGTCCAAAATTATTCACTAGAAATATGGCGTTGGACGTCGACACTGTAAACGAAACGGTAGGGATTAGTATTTCTGCGGGAGAGATGGTCAGTACTTTAAATCGGATGGGATTATCTTCCCAAGTCAAAAATAGTGGTCAAATTTCTGTTCAAATTCCTCCCACCCGGCATGACATTATCCACACGTGCGATATCATTGAGGACGTCGCTATTGGCTTTGGGTATGAAAATATTGTCCCCCAGTTGCCACCCACGAGCACGATTGCGGCACAAAATTCTCTGAACAAGTTGAGCTTCCAGTTAGCAAACTGCGTCGCTCAGGCCGGATTTACGGAGGGGTTGACATTTTCACTGGTAAATTTCTAAAAAAAAATGTAAGCCGATAACATGGGTATAATTGTGATTATCATTGGTATGATGATAAGTGCTCGATGGAAGACGAATGCGAAAAACTGCTTCAGCCACAAGCAACAAAAGAACCCAGCCTGGTCATAATTTCCAACCCGAAAAGCCAGGATTTCCAGGTGGCAAGGTCATCTCTGCTGCCCGGGTTGCTGAAAACGGTCCAAGCCAATAAAGGAGTCCCTCTTCCACTCAAACTGTTCGAATTTTCCGACGTGGTCCACCTGGATTCTGAAAGTGATACTGGGGCGAAAAATTGTAGACATTTCTGTGCCATTTACACCAACAAGACGCCTGGATTTGAAGTTATCCACGGACTTTTAGACAGAATCATGCAACTGTTGGAGGTCAAATTTGAGGATGAGTATAGTCTCAGAGCGGCGGAAGGTGGGGTTAATAATTTATTTTTTAAAGATAATTAATCAGTTAATTAATAAGTTTTGTTTTACATTTTATAGACCCAACATATTTTCATGGAAGATGTGCCGAGGTTATCTATCGGAACGAAGTGATTGGAAAGATGGGCGTTTTGCATCCCAAAGTTCTCTCAAATTTTGGATGTGCTATGCCCTGTTCGGCGATTGAGATAGAAATTGAACCATTTTTGTAAATCTTTAGGAATAAAGTTTGTAATTGCAAATGCGAGGTTTTCAAGTATTTGTTTTTATTCCCTATTAAAACGTCTACTGGCTCTGTAATATCATTAAATATTACAGGCTTATTCTCCCAAAAGACAAGATTTTAACGGCATTTACATACATACTTGCTCGCTTCATCTTTAACTTTGATATTTTTACAGTAATTTTGGTAACATCGTATGAAGCAGCTGAGAGTAAACTTTTCTTTTCGTCTCATACACAATATTGGGGCAGTATATTTTAACAAATAATGACGGATCGTTAGACTAGATTGATTTAAGTAGTTTTGTTGATGACTATTTTTACGCCTTCTTTGGGAACGAGGCTCGATAGATGTATTCCGCGGCCCCTATAAAAAATATTTGCAATTTAAATGTCGACTCTAGTAAAAATCAAATAAGTTAAATAGAAATGTATATTAATAAAATTTTACCGAGAACGCCAACTACACAGCCGCCCATGGTTGCATAGTAAAGGACACGATCGAAAGGACCTCCCTTCAAGTGGATGGGGGTACCGTCTTCAACCTGACCCAAGAGCGACAAATTGTAAGCATGCTTGTACTTAACCAGGCAATTTATAAATATATGTTACCGCTTTTTATAAGAAAGTATTACCTGGAAATGTGCATACTTCTCCTTAATCTTCTTGTATCCTGGGTGCACCTCCCCTTTTACGGCTTGGCGTTGGGTCGAAGTGCTGAGTTGGCGTTGTCCGAGACGCACACATTGAACGGCAAACTGTAAATTACCACAAAAATTTAGTTAAAGTAAAGACTTTTGGAAAATTGTGATTTTGTGCAAAGTATTAATTCCTTATGTCTCCTACTTCGCACATCTTTTCACCCTTAATTATTCTAATTGTACAACTTACCCGATTCATGATGTTGAATTTATCGACGAGCTGGCGCAAGGCGGATTAGCAAATTTAAATAAAATTAAAAATACTAGAATCCAATCCACGATTTTAGCGAAAAGTTAAAAATGGTGTTCACTTGGGAAGTTCAAGAAGATCCACCTTTTCCACGGAGTCTCACGTTGCCTCGACTTCCAATGCCAAAAATGTATGCAAAATGCATGCAAAATAGTGCAAAACTCCTAGCGTAAATTGCATGGAATCAATATTTATTTCGTATCTCAATTGTATTACGTTAATTAATTAAATATATGCTTAAATATAAACTTTTGCAATTACAAAGAATCATGTGTTGCATGACTTAAATGTTTCCCGATTTTTTTACACCAAATTTAATTTCATTTGTAGCTTGATATAAAATTATGATATAAAACTTTGATAATTTCGATTTACCTTTCAAAAATAATTTCACGGGAATTTTGTCACAATTATTAATCTAACTATAATTTCGGGGTGACAAAATTACATTTATTACCTGCTTATCACATCGAATAGTATCCTAAATACATGCTCAGATTGTTTTATGAAAGACAGAATTAAAAGCAGAACTAAAATATGACCCCCAATACGTGTACACAAAAATCTTTGAAAAACAAATTGACAATGTAATTAACACACTCGCATAATACGCAATTTCAAAAAAAGCAGTGTCCCCTCCCGAAATATAGATCGCGAACGGTACAAATGCCCCCAATTCTGATATCAAAACACAAATTTCAATCGCCATAACCAAATTTAAATGTGTTCTACGACCACCAGGACTTCTGTACATTTCCATGCGCCGTAATCTCAGCCGACTTGAAATTTTCTGTAATTCAAAAACCATTTAATTATTAATTAACTGCCATCATTCATGTATAATTTATTAGTCATTCATACAACTTTACCTTAAGTGCGAAGAATGCGATTGTAAAAAACAGGAAGAAAATTGGAAATATTCCCTCCACGAGGCCACCATACATGAAATTGTACCAGTAGATTTTGATCCTATTTGTATCATTCTCATCGTCATTAATTTTGCAATTTTTCTGGGCCTCAAATTCCCAGAACAATCGGGGGACATTTATCCCCAGCATGGCCAATATTACGAGAGCAGAGTCTCGAATAATATCTGACACGTCTGCCGTTAACAATTCCGCCTTTGGTCGAATAATTTGACAAACCTTGTCATACACGAGGAGCAGGGTCAAATATGTAGAGCATGAATGAGCTAAAATTTAATATGAAAAAGTTTAATTTACAATTAATTAATTATTTATTTATAATATGTACAAGTTCAGATTTGCATACCCCAACTCCCAACGCAGTACAGATATGGAATGAGATCTTCATGGAATGACAAAATATTCGGGAACGATAGCATTAAACATATCGAAATTGTGTAAATTATGTCACAAATGGCAGTCGTTATACAAAATTTGGAGAACGGTCGAACCCACAAAGTTCGAAATAATGAGACCCTGACAATCCCGAGATTTGATACAAAACTCGCAATCCCGACGAATAAACAGAAATATGTCAACCAGAGGTGTTCAGAATTATTGTTAACGATTGAACTTGTGTAATTTGACGGCAGGACTAAGTTTTCAAATTCGGAAATATTTGAAAATGGGACTAAAGTCGATTTACATTTTAATAGATTATATATATTTGTAGCCTCCATAGTCAATAGTACATATTTATTTCAGATTAGTTTTAGTGGACAAGGCTGGAAGTAGAATGACCGATGGCAAGGACATGGCTTGGTGATGGTCAAATATGAAGGTTTTGCGGTTTTACAGCTCTTTTATTTCCGAGAGATATGTGCAATTAATAACTCACTTATTAGCACTTTGTTTACATGATGCTTACGGAGATATCTTTTATTACGAGATTCCCGAAAGACACGTTCCAAGTTTATCCAACCCGTCAAGGTGAAAAAAGCTTACCCGGTGAATTCCCGGAAGAAACCCGGGTGTGTCAGGTATTAGACAACCGTTCCATCGATTTGCAGCGTTTTATGTATAGGATTTTTCGTAAGAAATTTTGAATAGCCATTAAATTCCCACTCATAAATACTATTTCGTAACGATTTACATTCAGATTCACCCGTTCTGTTTTAAGGCATATTCTATTGGATGTTTCTAATTTTACTTTCAATTAATCCATAGGTAAATTTTGGGGTAAAACGGTGGTGAATTATCAGAAACAATGTTATATGAAAATGACTTATACTAAAAAGGTTTTGCATGATATGCTAAGTTAGTTTTTATTTATTGGGCGAATTTCACTCTGCCGTTTTACCTTATCAAGAATATTTCTGTTGATAACCTACATTTTTCTAAATTTTTAACACGCACACTTTTCCGCAACATTTTTTCTTAAATTTTTAGTACTTATAACATTTTTCTAATACATTTTTGCCTAAATTTTATATTATGCAACGCTACGAGTAAAGAACCATCGTTTTTCATGTTCATGCATTTTTAATATCAGTGTAGAATGCATACTAACTGAAACAGAACCAGTTTATTTTGCGATGTAATACGATTTTAGCCTTCAGTTTATCATGGTGAACAGGTTCATGCCTTTAGTATGCAAATTGTAGAGCTTTTTGTGTAAACATACAGATTCCATTTCTTGGAATCTCCGGCTTTCATATGAACAGAAAATCGCATCAAATCAAATCCACAAGTTTCAGAGAGAGAATTTTCACAGAGCGGTTTCTAGCTTTCATCGACATCTGGATTACTCTGTGTTTTTCATTTATGCACAAATTTACGTTTACATAATATGTCTTAAATAAAGTGTGATTTTTTAAAAAAAGAAGACGTTTCCCTCTCATAATTCATTTTGCTGAATTTGTTACCCATTACACATACAACAAGTTAATGAAACTCGTCACAAAATTATGTCCATTTGTACTATTTTGTAAGTATTTTGAAATTCTTGTATATTATTCTTACGTCAAATTAACAAAAAATAACAAAATGATTGAAATAATAGAACATATTTCAGAAACTTAAAAAAGACACTATACTATGTGAAACCAATCTACTGTCAACTTTTCATATTTGACTTTTGTTAATTTCATATTTCGACTTTCTACCTTAACAAAATAATAAAATACCAACTTTTTTGTAGAATTTCAGTTTTTCATACCTTTACATAAAATTAGTAAAGCTCATTACAATTTTATTTCTGTAATTTTTTTACAATTTGGATATTTACTTTAATTTATTGAGTTTTATTTTAATTTTCAAGTCTTTACCACGACTCAACGCACGGATGGCACGTTGAGATTGACGGATTGATATACTCGCAGAGACAAAGTTTTCGAAAACAGTTTCCCAGCTCAAAGTACAAGAACGGAGAGCAAACCGTGGTCGTAGGTCCAGAGGACGAGCCAGAGTTCAAAGGTCACCAGTCAAAACCTCCCCTTCACATTGTCACCTCTTTTCTTAAACAAATTGCGCAATCGGGTAGGTCAAAATTTTATTCTTTTTCATAAAGTTTTTTTCATAAATTTGCTAAATTATGTAAATTTTCAGGTTACAAAGTTGAAGGGACGGACAGCACCTCGGATGAGAACGGTTATCGAAAAACGACTCTGTGGACACTGCAGTGCATCAACTAATAAAAACCGTAAGGGATTGATTAATAATGTAAAATTATCTTTATTTTCATAATTATGGTTTCTTTATTTCAGAAAAACAACAAAAATTCATCACATTCCAAAAAATCACAATCATTTCCAAAATTTACTTTAAGTTTTGTCCGTTGACATTTACCTGTTTCCAATTTCATAATTCCACTCTCGCTAAAAATTCATAATTGACTCCAAATCTTTACATTTTTCACAAAAGTAAGACTGAAAATTAATTTCCCTTCTCCCAAAATGGCTACAGCCATGCCGAAAGGCGTTTTTTCCGTGGATCGGATAGTTTCCGACCTTGCTGTCTTTATCGACTCGTCCGATCTGCATTCCCTCCGCGAATTGTGGAGTTATCTTGAAGGGAAGTTTTTCTCCCGTCTGGCCCCCACCCATTCCTCTGTCGTCAAAAAGTACGAATTCGGACTGTATAAATTTTACTTGGTGGAAGCACTCAAAGCCGGAAGGAAGGACAAGCTGTCGGAGTTCTTTGAAAAAATGGCGACAGAATTAAACCCTTATCCAGAGTGGAAAGAATGGTTAGCAAATATGCAAATATGCACACATGTATTTAAATACTACAAAATTGTAGATTACATTCAAAATATTTAAATAATTTGTAAAATTAGTCTGTTATGAAATGTGCACATTTTACCAAAAATTAATTTCTTACGTAAATGCACTTTATTTCTGAAAACATCCTCAAAATTATCAAGCGTAGTTACAAAACATTTTAGATAAGAATGGTTAGCAAACAATATTATTTGACACTTTATCATTCTATGGGGCACCGCCCATAGAAACGATGTCAGTTAATCGTGGTTAGCAAATATAAATACCACAAAATCGTAGATGTCAAAAAAATTGATAAATTGATATTTTGTGAAATGTGCCAAGATTTAATTTCGCAAATGCATTTTATTTTTGAATGCACCCTCAAAATTCTCAAATTCAGTTATAAAACATTTTAAATTGCAGAACTATTTTTAATTACAGGTATTTAATCGGTTACATAAAGAACCCCGAGGACCACTCCACCGCGTCGACTTACAGCAACAAAAACTACCGAGAAGCCTTTTTCGTCTCGATTCGCAACTTTCTCACCGTGATCTACCACCGGACTTGGACCGTGGCTGAGGTTTCGCCTAAAAATCCGTATTCTATCGAAATCATGGACGATTTCTTTTCCATTGCTCAGCCAAAGTTAGGTTAAATAAAAACACATAGAAAATAATATTCAAATTTAAGCCTTCATTTTAAAGAAAGAGAAAGCTAACACGCAGTAAATGTTTCTAAACTTATTTCTAAACGGCATAATTATAAAATACAAAAATCAAATTTAAATTTTCCATAAGAAATAAAATAAATACATCACATTTCCATTCATTAAAATGTTGACATGCACCATGCCTCGGTTTTTATTTGTGCAAGTAGACACGTAATATGCAGTGAATTACAAGTCTGTATTTACAATGTTAATCATGGAAGGAGTGCATGAATGATAAGCTTTTAATAATTAGTCCTTATCTTATCTGTGAGAGGAAACATTAAACTTTAGCTTTCCTACTGTTAACATACATAAACACGAAAGTTTCTCATTATTTCTAATCAGCCTCTGTTGTTTGTATCAACCGGAAATGCACACTTAACACATAAATGGTCAATATTTTATGAAGTAAGCATGTACATAAATATTTTTCTCTGTATTTTAGCTGATAACAATTAAGTAAATAATGCCAAAAAAATGAGAACAAGTCGCATTAACCACAACGATTATAAAATGAGTCATCTTCCCAAATCCGCAATCCACCCACCCACCAAAATCATGACATGCATAAAAAATGTAGCCGATCCGTCTACCAAATTGTATCTGGATCGCCTACACAAAAAAAGACAAACCTAATAAACCGTTGCAAACGAAGTGTAGCAAAGGGGTGAAGCGACACGGTCACAAGGTCATGGCACGTCAAAACTATGTTGATTTCTGAAATCCCCGCCCAAAACTATGTCGATTTCTGAAATCCCCCCCACTCCAAAACTACGTCTAAAACGGTCAAAACAAAAAATTCGACATCTTTGACCGTTTATCTCATCACCGTGGCGCCATGACTCATGACCTACAACGCCCATTTTCGACCTCATCTGTACTTCAAGAATTAGAAACACGTTGGCGGAAACCGCATGTCGAAATTCGAATCCGTTCTAAAATTATCGTGGATATGGATGGACGGACGGACCGACAGACAAGACATTCCCATAAAGGGATTTCGCATCGCTTCACCCCTTAATAAACAGCACTAATAAAACGTTTACAATTTTAAACGTGGTACATAAAGTGTAAAAAATTTATCTGATACGCGAACAAAAGTTCTCTAGAGAGTGGCTGACGATGACATGCAGATACTTGAACTTGTCACGTAAAAATTGGCTAATAAACATACAAAAATCTTCAAAATGTGACGAAATCCATGCGACCGTGGGAAAATAAAATAAAACCGTCCCCATTTTTTTCTTGGTCTTCATTTTTTATTTAATTTATTGCATAATAATTTATGCATGTTCTCGTCTCACTCACGTGTAACTTGACATGAAAATTACACCCGTGTCAACATGACTATTTAATCAAATGCGATGTCCCAGACAAGTTCTGTTATCTTTTTTTAAAAGAAATATTTACTTTGACAGACAAGGATCAAGTTATTTAAACATTAAATAAGTCAGAGTTAATTAGTTTCATTTACTTAATTTTCTTATCGCGACTTCTTGTGTCTCATGTTTTTTTTGTTCTGATCCAAACCCCCATCGTCACATTGAAGTTTGTTAACATCTTTGTAGGGCAGCAGCAGGGTTGGGCTGGGTCGTTTACCAGGACATGATGCATCACATTTAAGTACTAATCCCATAACTCTCCATTTTACAGAACTGTTGACTATTAACTGAACTAAAAACTACCTTAACCATGCAGCCAGGCGCCGCGGAAGCTGTGGGGACATCTGGGGACGTTGATAATACGATAACATGGGCAGATGATGCGGACATCGAACAACCGTGGGGACATTGTCCCTCTGTTCCGCGGACACTGCATGCACCACCAGCAGCAGTTCGTTCGTTACATTTCATTTCATCCAGTAAATTAAATTAGACTATGAAAAAAAGAGCATAAGACAAGACACATCTGTTGTCCTATCCTCTCCTCCAAAATCATAGTCATGACTTCTGCTTCGTTCAAGATCAACTCTAATCAGCAAACCAAACTAACCAAAATCTACATGCATGCGTCCACCCAATGATTAAAAGCAGTCCAAAAATATGGCATGTACCAAACCAAAACCAGGAACATAGCTGCATACATAAATTTATTTACTTTTCAGTAGTTCCCAGTAGTGCTGAGCATCACGATTCTCGAACTTATTTTCCATTTAGCCCAGCATTTAATAAAACACGAGCTCAATCTGGACTGAAAGAGCATTTGTGACTCTTCTCTGTTCTTCTTCTATGCAAACGTAAGATGAGACCGATAGTAAAATAAACAGAGTTTATTAAGCCAGCAAGCCACAATATTATGCATTCATCTATGTCCCAATGTACATATGCACCAAGTAAGCAAACCACTAATAAAAATATTTACTACTACATATCTACTACATAAAGAGGGATGAGATCCACAGTACAGTACACCATACCATTAAACGACCCCTCCTCCATATACATATTTCACCAGAAGTACCTATGTACATAGTTACACATATAAAATACGTATATATTTACATGAGAAAAATCATCTCTTCACTATTACCATACGATTCCATTCGATTCGTTGATTTCTTAATGAAACGTATCACACTTTTCTTGACGACACTCACTCGCTTGATTTTCGCAAGGCATTGAATTAAATTAAGAAGGTGTATACATATGCAAAACCACAACCACTGTGGTGGCGAAAAATAGCGAGGATTTTTGCTATAATTTATCACACAGATAAATAAGTAGCAGGAGGCAGGGTGCATATGCCGTTTAGCTCTTCTTGGAGGTTCTTTCTTGGTTAGTTTTTTGGTGAATGACTAATCTCCTCAAAGAAAAAAGAGTGTATGGAATGGATGGAAGAAGAAAGTAAAGTGCTGCAATTTGTCTGTTTCTTCTTCGTTACGTGTATCCGACATGACTGACTATCCGTTATTGTGATATTAAAAGGTGGATTTACTATACGGAGTGGAGACAGGATCAGCGTAATATCATCCATTCAACACGTTTTATTTCATTCCGTTTTAAGAAAGAGTGTGGAATAAAAAGTCTGTTGAGGAGAGGAACAAGAAAAGATTTAGAAAGAATCATCCTTTGTGTGTGACGGATTCCTGCTCAAAGTCACACTTTTGACTAAAATCTGTGCCAAAGTTTTAATCAAGAAGAGAATAAGTACATGCGAAATTTAGAGGTTGCTTAAACAATGCGAGAAATGTACGTTGTGTTTGTAAAATAAAAGTGTGGTGGAAGAATTCTTGAAATAAATTATGGATGTTTTTTATGGTTGAGTGTGAAAAAGTGAAAAATTCATTTTCAAGTGAAATGTTGACTTGTTTAATAAGTTTTTATTTAAGAAAGCGACGGGTTGTTTTTGGAAATATACTTTGTTTAAGATAAAATACGAGTTTTAGTACTTATTGTTCAAAAATGGATAACAGAAGTACGGGTCAAAGTTCGTCGAAATTGACAAAATCGGGGAATAATTCAACCTCTGCGTTAATGACCCCACCCACGACGCCCTGTTCGAGTAAAGGAATTGGTAATAATATGCCAAAAAATGGGAGAGATTCGTCTACAGGAAGTGGACCACGATTGATTGTGGATTTCTCAGATTTAACCGTCCCAGTTCCAACCACGCCGAGAAGTAAGGAAAGAAAATGAACAATTGAACGTTAAAAGGTAATAAAACGATTAATTTTGTCGTAAAAATTATTTTAGGTCTGCAACCGGAAGAATTGAGACGATTATTTCTAGTCTCGTTGGAGAAAATGATTACTCTCGAACCGGAATCTTTACCATTTAGACAACCTGTTGATCCTTTGGTGAGAAATTCAATTAATTCTTTGGCACATATCTTAGCTTAGAATTTAAACCAGATCGTGCAAAAATATGCTAAAAATTACATGAAAAAATCTTTGTTTAAAAAAATATTCAAGCACTTCTAAAATTAAAAAAAGATAATGACCATTCCATGAAAAACAAGCTTGAGAAGGATAGTGAGGTTAGCTTGTTTTTGAGGAATAGTTGGTAAAAAATATCTAGGTTTATGAAATTGCAGAAATATTTCAGTTTTTTTCCATAACAGAAAATTTTTATGAAATGAAAAAGAAGTAATTTTGCAATTTAATTTTGACGAGCTAAAAAGCCTTTTTGTAGAATTTGAATTAATAAGAGTATTGTCTTGGGTTGTAGGTAATATGAAGATTTACTGTTCACTGTATAACGCATACAGTGAACAGTAAATCTGTAAAAGATACAATTTTGGAGATTTAATTTTGATGAGCTAAGAAGTCATTTTGTAGATTTTGAATTAAATGAGAGTGAAGACTTCAGGTACATCTGCGAATAGTTTTTAGTGACAAATATCTAAATATTCGGACATGAAATCGTTAAATTCCCAAAACGAGCAACTTATGTTTTGCATATCAAAAAATTAAATCTAACAAATATTTCAAAACTCACAGGCTCTCGGAATACCCGACTATAATGACATAATTCGAAAACCCATGGATTTGCAAACCATCCGGATCAAGATGAATTTATTGGTACGTAAAAAAATAAATCAATTTGAAGCTGTCTTAAATGAGCTGAGACGTTAAGTTTTTTTGATATTTTTTAAAAAATTCAATAGAAATACACCGACCCCTGGATGTATGTCGATGACGTCCTTTTGATGATGGATAACGCCTGGGTTTACAACCGACCTGCCTCAAGAATCTTCCATTATTGTGAAAAGGTAACAGTTTATTTTTACAGAAATTTATCAGAAAATTGTTGCTGCTTCATTCCACTTTTGGAAAATGTGTATAATTTAGAATACCCAAAAAAGGGTAGATTCAAAAACCGAATTGATTTTTTTTCATTTTCAGTTATCTGAAATCTTCCAACAAGAAATTAACCCCACGATGACCCGACTGGGTTATCGCCACGGACGAATTCACCAATTCAATTCTCAAACTCTGTCCTGTTTTGGTCGTCCGGTCTGTCTCATTCCGAGAAACGCGACATATTACAACTTTCTCAGGTGACCTATTCGCCATATTTTCACCACAACCTTAATTTTGTTGCATGTATGCAAACTTTCATGTCATTTTGTACCCTGCAGATTCCACCTGTGCGAAAAATGCTACTCTGCCAACATGCAAGAAGACGGGATAAAACTTCCCTGGCAGAACAATGTGTATGTTTTCCAGACAATTTCTCATTTACATATTTAATCCTCGTCACTATAAATAATTTATCAAATTCTAGAACGGTCGACAAAGAAAACTTTATCAAACTCCACAACGATGCGGAAAACTCGTACTCGCCAGCTGCCGGTGGGTGATAAAATCAAGTCAAATAATGAAATCAGGCTTTCAAAAATTTCAAAAAGGTTTAAAAAATTCAATTTTTTTAAAATTAGAAATGCACCGAGCGTATCAGCGCGATGCTCAGATGTCTCGGCAACTCGTTATCAGAGAATTCCTCAAATTACTCTCCTCCTCCACCGTCCATCCCGACAAGAAGAAAAACGTGCGGAAAATGTTGCGTCTGAATGGCCAGTTGAGGTCGGAATTCGTCCAGTATTTCCACCAAGAGACGGAAGCCTACCTCCTCACACCGACCGAAGTGGAGAGGATTAAACAACAATTAAGGATTATCGAAGAGGGCGAAAGTAGCAGTAATCAACCCGACGTCGTACAAAAGATTAAGCAGACGAATTCATCCACATCGTCGTCAGATTCTTTGGATAATAATAATCTCGAAGACAATCGTCGTCACAGTCGTGACGACCAAAACCACGCCATTCTTGACGTCGACCTCGAGCAGGAGGAAGATGGCGACGAAGAAGAAGATAGCGAAACTCGGGGTAGCAATGAGAGGAGAAGTAGTTCGACAAATAATAATAATAATTCTGAAGGTGACCTTGATCCGGGGAGGTCAACGTCAAATTCACACTTGTTGACTGGTAGTGGGGTCGAATTGGAGTCGAGTAGTGGTAGCAGTAATTGTAGCACGCTTTCTTCACTTAAGTCGCTTAATTAGTGGATTCGACTGGATTTTAAGTTAAGAGATGTTTGTGCATTTGTCCAAGTTATAAGTTATCAAAATGTGTGTTATCAAAAAATGTCTTCCAACGACTAAAATAACGTCATGCCTTCAAGTAAGTGATTCCACTCAAAATTACTAAATCTATTTTACTTCTACTTCAATTTCCCATAATTTATAAGGACGATTTACCCACTTTTGTTACAATTTATCCTCTATCTATTTTGGATACAAATTTTACCTCATTTACATAACTTTCTTATTTTATTACTAATAAATATGTGTAATTATGTGTCTTCACAATCATTCTTGTTATTTATCTATATCAGGTTGTAAATTATACGATTATTTGATTCCTACAAAAGTGAGACGGCATGTAATAAAGATGTATTTTGGAGAAATTGGTCTGCGCAGATGTAACGTCACCAAACTAATTATTTTCATTTGTCATCCTGTCCAAATATAGCACACACGTCCCACTTTCTCCACTTTCTTTCCCTCTACATCTTAATATCTGTCACGAACAGTGGCCGCGGAAGGTGAGGACAGAGGGACAATATCCCCACGGTTATTCGATGTCCGCATCATTTCCCCATCTTATATAAACCCCTCCCTCCTTAATCCTACAATGTTAATGTCCCCACGGCTTCCGCGGCCACTGCATCCATGTCATGAATTCATTCACAAACAACAAACAAGCAAGCCAAACCATGTTCCATGAAGTAGTAGAAGTAGTAAAACCAAGTCAAATAGTCAAACCTCGGGTAATCTCCGGAACGAAAGCCGAACTACCCGGGTAGTAGGTACATACATACGTATATACCTCTCGTACATACGTACTTTTTTTTTTACTATACAAACACTTTCGACATTCGGACAATATTTACGACCTTTCTTTCGTCCCAATTATATACTTGATCGAGAGAGAAGAAGATGTCGGAGCCGTAATCTGCGTCATGGGAAAAGAAGACTAGGAAAAATTTGTGCCAAACAGCATTAGAAATTGTGTAAATTTTTTCAGACTAAAGAATTCTGAAAACGTATAGAAAACTTGCTACATAACCAAGTTACGAGTAAAATCATGCCACTTTGTACAGTACTGTAAGTAAATTTCAAAATACGATAAAATAAAATTTAGGAAAAAATACAATTTAGTTTAGTAAAATGCAAAATTCCAGTCAGAAATATTTGAATTATTTTGCTTCCAGTCTAACCTACGAAGTTTACGAAGGCTCGCTGGGTCAAGTACCGCTCCCCCTGTGTTCTTGGACCGTGTACATAAACGGTCTCGAGGACAAGCAGAGGCGTGGAATGGCGAAATTTTTTCCCGAACTGGGCGAAACGTTGGGTTCAAGTCCGACCTTGACCTACGCGCAGAGCGACAAGACCCGCACGTATCTCAACATGTCCACCACGATGGCAATATTGACGAAATATCTCAATTTTCTGGATGCCGAAGGTTACCGTGTCGTTGGGCATTGTTGCGACTCGTCCGTGTACTCGGGAGGGGTAACAAAAACGGTCATGTACACGATGCAGATTGGGAATGGGGGTTGTAGCGGGAGTGGAAGTGGTGGGGGAGATCTAGCTTCTGGTGGTTCTTAAAAAATTTTTAATTTTTTCAAAGAAATTTTCAAAAATACTCTACAAAAATATTGTAATCTACATATGTAAATCTTAATTCTTTCAAAAACCGTGAGAAATTCAATTCAATGCACACATTTTAGTTTAGAATTTAAACCAGATCGTGCAAAAATATGCCAAAAATCACAAGTAAAAATCTTTGTTTAAACGAATATTCAAGCACTGTTATAAAAATATAAAAATAATGACCATTCCATAAAAAACAAGCTTGAGAAGGATAGTGAGACTTTTTTCCACCTGAAAAAAACGATAAGAGCTTATCCCCCACCATTAAATGGTTTATTACTTATTTATGTCTTTCTTGTATTCCACACCAAAAAATTGTGCATATCATAAAACAACGAAATAATAAGTGTATTATAACCTTGTCTCATTTTTGCGGATCTTTTCATACACATTTACAAATAATATGTACTTACTTTTACGTACATAAGTGCCGCTTATACATGACGATCATCACATAACAAACAAAAAATTGTATCAATTATTTACTTTTAGATTTAGAAATAATAATAGTTAACCTTAGTTAACTAATTGAATACTTATCTAAATCCAGAATAATTCATTTAATTACTGCACCAATTATTTTTACCGATTCAAGTTCATATTCTTCATTCAAACCTTGAATTTCAGGGTGAGAAGATTAACATGTAGTGCTATTATGTAAAACTATTTATTACATAACTATGTACATAATTGACTCAAGTTTTTCGATTATTCAAAAAATAAAAAATAAACCACTCGACAAAAACAATTGCAAATTACTGTATCCAAAAATCATTTGAGTAACAATAAAATGATAACAAATAAATCAATCATTTCTTCCTGTCATGTCATCGTTACTCTCGCTTTTCTAGCCCAATTTGTACAGATTATTGTGTTCTGTCACCATATTTTTTATCTATTATGATGACTGCATAACTTAATCTGACATATTTCTTTGCCACTTCACCACCAATTAATAATAATAAATGACATGGAGCACCTCTTCGTGGCGTGGTTCGTGGAATGGCTTTCGTGTTTGTGGGCTGGCCTGATTGTGGTCGGTATGTGTAGTACCGATGTGCGCAGTGGCCGCGGACAGAGGGACAATGTCCCCACGGTTATTTGATGTCCGCATCATCTGCCAATCTTATATAAAGCCGTCCCTCCCCTATCCTGCAGTGTTAATGTCCCCACATGTCCCCACATCTTCCGCGGCGCCTGGATATGCATGGATTTTTACAGGCAGGTTAATCAAGTTGGTCCGGTTTAGTATAATACTGGTATCAGTTAAAAAAGGGTTGAATGTAATCTCAATCTAGACCATAACACGTATAAAAGAGGTGACGACGGACCACTTTTGACATCATTGTGAGCTTTTCCACCGCAAAACGCGCAGTCTGTTTTGGTCTAATTAGTTATTTTACAAAATCGCAAAAATGAGAACTTTTATGATCCTCGCCTTGTTCTGGCCGGCTCTTGTGAGCTCGTGTGACCTTGTCCCAGTAGGGCCTCCTTCTTGCCTCGACCTCACGAGTACGTCGCACATCAGTACAGACACACAATTTGGCCAGTATATCGAAGGTTCTGGTACAAATAGAAAGGGGGAAATGTTTGCCGTGAATTATGGAAACGATTCCACACTTTTCGCCCTAGGTAAATTTCTTAAAAAAGAAATTCGTCAAAGATTCTCAAGTAACAAAATCGAAAATAAATTCGAAATTCAGGTCAATTCCATCCGCAACAACGCCTCTTCTACGCCGACCCTGTACCAAACACGCACTTTAACGGGATAAGATTTCTTAACGATAATACAGCATACACCGTGGACGTTGCGAACCATCGCGTCCTCCAACTAACGGTTTGAAATAGATGCTTAATTTTGTAAGAGTTTATTGTAATTAAAGAAAAATATTTCAGGTGAACGAGTACCCAGACGGTCCAACTGTTGTGGGATCATCAGTTTTTTGCGCGGATCCCACCATGCTCCAACCCAATGACCTCACCCTGTCCAAACTGGGCACAGTTTTTACGTCGGGTATTTACTCAAGTTATTAATTATTAGTAATTAGAAATTAAAGTTGGAATGCCTTAGGGATGAGATGGCTTCAGGACACGAATGACACTCATGGTGATATTTGGAGCTGTCTGCAAAATGGAGAGGTTAGTAAACTCGGATAACCTAACTTGGTCTGTGATCATGTCGAAACTGGATTTTTTTTTAGTTGATAAACCCCAATTTTATGAAATTTTGTAACCTATTTGACAATTTGTCCCTAAAATTAGCACTATTTTACTACTAGGTGAAACGCTTAGAGGTGATGGGGCGCACCAACGGAATCGACCTCTCCCCCGATGATACTAAACTATACGTTTCCGAATCCTACACCAGGGGAGGAACACCATACGTTCAAAAAATTTGGCTTTATGATGCCAACGTCACGACCGGAACTATTTCTGGAAAACGTCTCTTTGTTGACTTTGAAGTTCTCGACGGTACTCAAAATGTTGACATTGATGGAATGAAGACTGACGTGGCTGGGAATCTGTGGGTCACTCGACATGGTGGCAGAGAAGTCGTCGCGTTTGATTCGACAGGTACAAAATACTGTCATTAGCTAATATGTATTTACTAATTTTAATTACTGTTATCAATCCATAGGGGCCGTTATTGCTCGAGTACGACTCACATTCCCAAATCCGACCAACCTCGAGTTTGGGGGACCTTCAGGAAGGACCATCTACGTTGTTGGAAAATGCGACGGGGCTAATACCGGATGCACTGATACACTCGAAGTTGTCACACCGGGAAGGTCATGGTCTAATTTGCAGCCATCAGGCTCCAGTACGCTAAGCAAAGGGGTAGCATACGACCGATTGAGTCGAGATATTTTGTGGGGAATGGTATTTGGAAAAACTTTGCTAAATAATGTCAACAATTAAGAAGAAAAAAAATGTTACAAAATAAACTTGTCACTTTTTCTGATGAATAACTATTTACTATTTAATGCCCCCTCAATTCATCCTCAGACACATTTTTTAATACTATAAACACTAACGGAGGTGATCCGAGCGAATTTCAGCTTGTATGGCGACCTTGACCTCCATCAACCGCTGTACTTTCGCCCATGCCTCCCGGTTATCCACCGCCGCGGCTACTGTAATAAACACAAAACATGTTATCATTACAGTTACATAAAATTATGAAGCACATAAAAAATAAAAAGATTTACCTAGTCTAGGGTCACGCTCCCCTTCCGGTAGCTCGTTAAGCTTTTTGACTTTGACGTCGTATTTGTCAACTTCCCCGGAAATGAAATCTCTTATAATTTCTAGAGAACATTTATAGGGGTTGCGTATACTTGAAATTACAAAGTTTCACTAGTATTTTGTAGAAAATTTCCTTACCCATTCGGGTATCCTCGGGTATCAGGATAGAAGCTGCTGGGATATTCACAGTATAGCTCATTGTGGGTAATCTTGGTGGGGATGAACTTCTCGAATCTATTCTCTGAGCAGAAATGGCAATATTTTATTTCGTCTTCGTTTTCTCCTACCTGGGCACAATTTACTTCAAGAAATGCAAATTAACGAGATAATGCAAATTACCGCAAAGTTGCGAATTCCATTTGAAGTAACCATTTTATCTGGAGTCTATCTTGTCCTTGTCTCGTCCGATGAATATGATTACTAATATGCATGCATACATATGTACATATATCCCCTTAAATGGAATGCCTTAAAAGCCAACCTTTCACTATTATTTTTAGACGGTATTTTTAACCTCACATACAACCATTTCTATTCTTAACTCAACATTCATCATATTGTTGGGTATTGGGAATATTCTGGAAATTGAAATCTGTAAAGGCTCTGCATGAAAATTTAATTTGTATACAAATCAAATATATTTGATTTACAATTTTTCATCTCGAATATATATGCTTTGATCTCGATCACTCGTTGAGCAGCAGTGTTCCATACAAAGTCTTTAAAAATTTCATATTGGGACACATGCATACATATGTACACAAAATTCTTATATGCACCATACTAAGCAAATAGGAAATATTTGTGCAAGTAGATATGTAGATATTTACGTATGCAATGAGTTATTTAGAAGACGATGGTGCTATGTTAATCATGGAAGGATAAGCTTTTAATAATTAGTCCTAATCTAAAGTATTTGTGGGGAATATGGTATTTGGAAAAAATTACTAAATCACGTCAACTGTCGTCAACAATAAGAACACTAAAATAAATGAACTTGTCACTTTTTCGTTTCAACAATTACTTTTACTGTTTTCATGATCTTTTCCTCAAAAAATATGCAAATTCCATAAAATATGCAATCCAGACAAATAATTTTGTTATTACCCCACACACGGAACCTATCACCGGCCTCACGACAAATTTACGGTGGGTTTCTTTATTTCCCGTAAGGTGAGACATGGTGAAAAAAGCCATGGCCATTCGCCTCACTTCACCATGTCTCACCTTACGGGAAATAAAGAAACCCACCGTAAATTTGTAGTGAGGCCGGTGATAGGTTCCGTGTGTGGGGTAATACATCATGATAATGACTTTTAAAAAATACGTCCTCACGGTCGCGCCCGTGGTCGTGATGATGATCCCCAAAAACCTCTCTGACCTAGACCCTGCTGCTGGGCTTGAAGAGTGTTCTGCTGCGTGAGTAAATTCATCCTCAAATGCGGCGGTGGAAGTTGGATTGTCGAACCTGTCACTGTGTTGACCACACGATTGTTGAGATCCATTTGTCCAGGAGGGACAAGGACCATTGGAAAACTGCGATGATTCCGGCGTGACGAGATTGGCGTTCGATTATTAGCGAATTGGTGGACGCTTGGGATGATGCGGTTAAACATGAATGGCTGTGCTGGGGGTGCTGATTGATGTCGGCGTTCTTGATAATCATTTGACGATGACGAATAGTGACCTTCTCGTGGTGGTGGTAGTGGCGGCGCAACAGCGTTGACAGCATTACCTCGGACAGCGATGGGGTTACGATTTCCATTATTTTCATTGAACACGGCTCTCCTTTTTCTTCTAGAAAAGCAACATCTCGCACAAACCCAGCCAAGAATGAATCCAGCCACGATGCAAATGAGCATCTGATTCAGACCGACGGCATAATTCATAACGTTCATCAACTGGTCGTCGTCCGACCAATTCTCAGAGAGAAAAGGGGGTGGTTTTGCGACTTGGTGATGGCTGTGGAGATGTCCGACCAGGGAGGAGGTCTGATTCCCAGAGAAAGTCTTGGCCCATGGCGCGCCTATCTTGCCTCGAAGGAATATTTGGGGCGGAAGTTTGTCCGTTGTTAAAGGCGACATAGTTGAATGATCTTCTTCTTGTTGCCAAATCCCGAGGAGCTGGTCCCACCTGAGGACGAAGGGCAAGGGTGAGTTGACCGTGGGTGGTTTATTTTCCATTCCAATGAAATCATCGTTGACCTGCTTGTAAAAGTGGGGGTCGGCGTAGTAGTCATCGGGTGAGATCCAGTCCTTGTAAAGGTGAGGGAATTGACGCATTCCAAACATTTCGCGTAGTCTGTCCTCAACTTGTTCGTCTTCGGGGCGGATAATCATTTCGAAGAAAGGGGCAGCGTTCTTAAGAATCTCGCAATGTTTTTATGTACCAATTTCGATTTGGTGTGCCTCACAGTTCTCGATTTGCTCAACTAAATTATGTGCAAATGTAGTGATTTTGACAACTTTGTTGGCGCAGCAACTTCCCCATGTAAAACTTTATTGCTCTAAAGGGCAAGCAATCATAATCTTGGCCATGTAACATAAAAGATCCGAAAATATTTCAACAATTTTACAAAATTTTCCACAAAATTCTGTCCAGTTTTCATCATGGCGTCCTCCTCTCTGCCATCGCCTTTCTCCGAGACCACCTTGGGTCTCATTTCCCCCACGAGTATCCCCCCTTTTAAGCGTGACCTGTACTGCTGGGTGTGCCACGTGGACGGGCCTCTCCTCAAATGCAAGACCTGTTCTCGCGCTTATCATCGCAACTGCGCCAATCAACTTGGCTCACTTTGTCACACTGCGGAGGCCCTGATGGACACGGAGAGTCCAAGTCCGCATTTCATGAAGGGATGCCCAGAGTGCCAAATGGGGACGAAGACGTAAAATTTTTTCAAATATATATTTCCTTAAAAATAATAGGTACTAATTTTCAAAAGAATTTCCTTATTTAGGATTTTTCCAAACATGAAACAAGCCCCGATTCAGGAATTGAGATTAATTTGTGTCGCCATCGCCAGGAACTTGAGAGATGGTTATTTTTGGGTATTGGTTTTTAAAGTTAATAAATTATTTATGAAATTCTATCCAAATTTTTACCATTTGAAGCCCAACCCGTTTTACAAACTCGACACGGAAAAGAGTCCCAAAGAGTTTCAAGAGTATAAAGACATCGTCGCGAAAGTCGTGGATATTTCAGAACTGGAAAAATTGGCTGGAAATGACCAGTTTGTTACGTTGGAAGGATTTCTAGGCGAGGCCAAATGGATTTTGCACAATACGATCATCGTGCATGGAAGTAAGTAAAGGCGACTTATTTTACAAAATATGTATATTAAAAGACTTACAAATTTTAAAATCTTGAAAACTTTTGTCCCAGAATGTTCCCGAGAAGCTGACTGCGCCAAAGAAATAATTGACATTTGTGAATTGGAACTTTTGGCTGCGGAACTGTGTCCAGAATGCTTTTTGAAGGAGCACAACCGTGAAAAGGATGAACTTTGGTTTATTAAACCGTGTCTCGTAATTGAAAATTAAAATTGGTTTGATTTCCAAAAAAAATCAGAAATTTTGTAATTTACATATTTTAAATGTTAGCGACACCCTCATCCACTCGGATGGGCAAAGACCCCCTCCAATCCAAACTGGCCTGTCAAGATAATGGGCTGGACTCCGGGTTCTTCCTCCGTCACGGTGAGATCCTTCGGAGACTATCAACGCTTCGATATCCCTCCATCAAAGTGCTACCTGTACATGAAAAATCCCCCAAAGTTCGACAGTCATCGAGGGGAGAGGGGCGAGGATGCGAAACTAGCTCAGAAGGTAGGTGGTGACCACTTATATGCATAAAATTCAGTCCCTGCGGAAGCAGTGGGGACGTCGGGGGACATTGCCATTGTAGGATAGGGGAAGGGAGGGGTTTATATAAGATGGGCAATGATGCGGACATCGAACAACCGTGGGGACATTATCCCTCTGTCCCCACGCTTCCGCGGCCACTGATATAGTTGATCAGTGTTGACCACACCCTTCTTGACTGATAGGAAGCCGAACAACACGTTACCGAGCTGGAGAAAGTCATGGGGAAAGTGCGACTTCCGGAAAAGGAGTGTCGTCTGTCGTCTCTCGGATCGTTAGATAATGCAATCAAATTCATGTTTCCAGAAGTAAATAGAAGCACACATTATTTCAACAACTAACTTTGCCCTCACTAATTTGTGTATGGATTCGTTTATTAGCTGGAGAGGATTTGGTGTCCAAATGAAGACGAAGAGGAAGATGAAGAAGTTGACAAAAATACTCCAACGTCAGCACCGAACAATAATCTCGAGAGAGATGATGATGTTGCGAATAATAATTAAGTTGACGACAAGAGTTGGCGTAAATGTAATTTTCAGACTATCTGATGAGTTTACGATCATTTTATTAAATTAAATTGAAGATATGTATCACGAATTTAATTTGCGAATATTCGGAAATTGTATCACTCTCATTTTATTATATCGTTCGATACGTGCATATTACAGCAGATACATATTTGTGTAAATATTTGCACATGTCGCAGATTTATTGCTACAAATGTCATTTTATGTTTGCACAAATTAATAGTAATAAATACAATACACACAAATTCAATTCAGTATTCTATAAAAACACGAGTAAAATATTACGTGAAAGAAGAAGTCCAACTTGGTGGTGTCATAATTTTTGCAAAATATTCGGCCAACCGCTAGGATGATGGGGACGATTGTTTCCTCTGAATTTGGTAAAAAACCCAATCTTCCATGAAGGAGGGGACGAAATTGTGCGTGCGACTCCATTCAACGGGGTCTTCCAAGCGGTCCAAGACTTCTTCAAACATTTTTAACGCACTTGGCGACGAGGATCCGTTCCCGTGGGTCATATATCGCCCATCCGGTTTCATAACGGAGAACGAAAGGTTTAAAATGAGGCGGATAAAGTCCCAAATTTCACCCTGGAAGAGGAAACAGGTAAGAAATTGGAAATTAAATTAAGAAAAAATGTTAGAATTAACCTTCTCTGTTAATTAATTACTTACCTGTGGAGTTGGCGAGATGGGAATATCGGTCAAGTCAGCTATATTTATTATGAAAAGTAGATTTACACAAAGCACAATTTTATCGGGTTAATTGCATGCATATTTATGAATTTCGTATAATTGCAAAAATTAAAAATGTTGATTGACTCACCGAAAACGTAGTCAAATTTTTTCCCCTCTTTTCCACAATTTTTCATATATTCGACACAATCGCCAACGATAATCTGTACATTATATTAGGAAAATTATTTTCATTGCAGTAACAACTTAAATAAATTGACTAATTATCTATTTATCAAATGACCTCATAGTTCGATCCTTTATAATTGTCCAACGTATTACCACAGGCAGATCGTAAATGAATTTTACAAACTTGCATTACAAGATCGTCAATCTATTAATAGAAATGTTTTACAATTAGTAAAACAACGACATTTTCCTGTATTTAAGTATTTATTAACCTCAATCATTGTGACGAATTTCGGGTTTTCTTTCCTCAATTCGTACAAAAGAGCACCATCGCCTCCTCCCAGGATGAGGATTTCTTTGTCTTTGTAATCTTCCGTACCACGACACATTATGGATTCCGTGTAAATTAGGTCAGACTCGGCCAGATCTTAATAAATATACAAGATTAAAAAAAGTGTCACATTTGGTCACATGGCATGACTCACTCACTTTGCAAATCGTCGAGAACCAACATATTCCCAAAGGTGAGAGAATGTAGAATTTGGACGTGTTGGAAGGGTGACTTCTGGTCAAAGATGATCTTATCGACGTCATACTCCATAAGCCGCTCATCTTGGGAGAAAAATTAACGCTATTAATTTTTAAGTTCTTACAATACGTATCAAGCAAACGACAATTATGCAAAACAAATAAGGACAACTTGCAGGCAAGAAAACATGCATACGGAAAAGTTAGTTTAAGAAATTTACAACATTTTTAGTAAAAAACTTGATGGGTGAAAGCATGCCGAAATTTTTGCTACAAACACACACGCACACACGAAATTTGGACAGAAGTTTAGAGATATTTATGTATCGTGGTCATGCACCTGAGGAGAGGAAGTAGACGTCGAAAGGGATGCCTCGTCGTAACGGCGGCAGTGTCTTGACCCCCTTCGCCTTCCCCCAAACCTCACCCCACTTCTGCTCGAGGCTTCTACACTCCTAAGTACATACAAGTGATTAAGGACAATAATCAGGACAATGGAAAATAAAGATGGGCGAACAACGAGGTTATGGTAAGCTTTCTTGTTTCAAAAAGATCATCACCCCCACGGATTAGATTATAATTTCGAAAATATGATGTTTAGCAATTCCCTAATAAGTATTTTGCATTTTTGATTTTTTGAATAATTCTAAACGTACAAATAACGCAGTGTCGCCGTGCTTTCCAGTTACAAATTGAGGTATGTATGCACTATTGAGTTACTATGAGGCAGGGGAGCATGGCTTGTTAGTTAGGTTTTAATTAGTTTATTATTCGAAATTATTCAATCAGGACGTTATAAATAATCTATGAAACTCAAAAGTTGCCGTTCATTCAGAAATTATATTATGATTCATAGAAATTGAAATTTTAACTTATATCCAAAAATATATGTAATAGGGCTGCTAAATAAAGGATTTTGTAACGAAGCAATATGAAGAAGATGGTGAAATATATGTGAAATTATATGATAACAGCTTGTCTAAATATGCGCGTCTGTATGATTTCTTATCTGTACCTGTCGTCGTCATATACACATCAACCTTAGCCCCTCTTTTGACCGGGGGGAATGTCTTGACGCGAAATGCTTTCACTGGATCGATTTCCTTCGATTTGCCACCGAAATACATTTCCAACGCCTTAATATTCTGCGAAATTAAATTTTGTTAACAAATCAAAGATATGATTTTGAATTTTATCCCATTTTCAATTCCATAGCCGTAAAAATGCACCTAAAAAATGCTGCTAACCCAAATCGAACATGACCCCCTTCAAAATGCAGTATATATGCAAACATACATATAAAAATATATGTATGTACTTACCTCTAACGTCAGCAAAGGTTTGTCCCCATCTTGCAAATAGTATTCCACATTCACAGTTAACTACAGGAAGGTTAACTAATTAATTAAATGAGTTACATTAACTTTCTCCAATTTCGAGAAACTATTTATATACTTACAAGTCCGGTGGGATAAGATCTTATCGAAATGACACTGTTCCTCGGTCCGGCATAAATGGCGAGATAATCTCCCAACGGAGAAAGTTGTTTGCTTAAAACTTTCTCCAATTCTGGAAACGGTTCTTGTTCTTTGCCCTCCTTCGTGGTCTCGAGTTGCGTCGTTATTGCAGCCACGACTTCTTTCTCCAGTTTAGCCTGGCCTATAATTGGAATAGAAATCGTGCAAATTTTTTTCGCAAAATTTTTGGCAAGTTGTATTTACAGATAAATTCGAATTATATACCTTCTCCGGTGAGATGGGCTGGATCCACGGAGAAGTCGAGGAGATGAATATTTGCGCACATTTTGAGTGAAAATTATGATCTAATTTCGAGTGAAAGTTGACTTTCTTCTTTTGTTTTAGTAGGTCAAAGGCGGTTCCCTTCCCGGTTCTACTCCAGTTTCACTTTCTTTTCCACTTTCTCCAGCATGCGTCCGATATTAAATGTGGTGGTGATTTTACATCCATCCGAACATGGCATGGTACATATTCCGTCCCGGGTTTTACCCGGATTTTCGGCATGACATAGTAATCCAACCAAACCCGAGAAAGAAAGACTCGGGTAGACATGTAGACTATAAAAAATAGTTGGCACAGATTCAGCAAGCTCATTTTCTATGCAAAAAATAAAGAATGGATTTTTTCCACGATTTTTTTTAAAGCACCCATTTCAAAACTTTATTAATCATAATAGAAGAAACTGTTAGTATTATGTACATAATCTTATTTGAGGTATGTTAATATTCTAAAATTTTCAGATCAGTCATGATGAAGTAAGAATTTCCTTTACACAATTTCAAGTTAAATTCGTCTCGGGTGACTGTGTACTGACTTGGACAATACTGGCCATGTAATTTGCTATGGACATTTATGTAGTAATCTTAATCTTAGAATTAGTTAGTTAATTGGTTAATCAGTGCACACACGAGGTATTTCATGGTTTTTTTTTAGTAAGGGGGGCAAGCGTAGCATGATGACTTTGTGTTTTCCTCATGCAGGTTTTGTAAAACATAATAGGCTAGTCGTATAATTAGAGAGTAAGTGATGTGTTATAGGTAAGTATTTTTAGGTAGGTTCATCAGTTCAATAGTAGTGGTATAATGACCTAGTATGTAATCTAAGGTCAGTTTTTGCAGTCTCAAAGTTTACCTACTAATTTGAGGATGTGACATGACTAGATTTGGTTGTCGGTAGGATTAAAATGAAGAGATAACTAAATACTAAATACTAACTATAAATGAAGAGATGCGACTTCTGAGGTCCCCTCCCGTAACAAATAAGAATATGTAGTAAATACATCAGACAAAGAGTCAGTAAAATTAAATTGGTAGATTAAAACAAATGGTTAAAACGCACACAAAAACAACAAAAATCGAATAAACTAATAGTAAGTAATGACTGAAAGTGCAATTAATTAAGAATTATTAACCCAACAGTTTTTAAAAACAATTTCAAGGAAGTTTATGTAGGGTTTCATTTTTTGTTCTTTTTCTTGTTCTTATTCTTCTTTCCCTTGGAGCCAGAATCACTGGTGTCTCCAGGCGTAGTGGGGCCAGCAGTGGGGGGTTGTTCTAAGATTTTTGGTGGGGGTGGTGTTGGTGATGCTGTTTCCTTATTGGAAGTAGAGGTTTCTTTTTGCTCGGTAATTTTTTCCGGGGTTGTTGGGTTGCTGGGAAGGACGGGTTGTGCTGGTGCATTTCCGTTGGCGTCAATTGCTGGAGAAGGAGTCGCAGCAACATCTATTTCTGACTGACTTGGAGATTTGTCCTCGTTCTTAGAACCCTTGTTAACAGGGCTGGATAAGTTGTTGCTATCGTCATCAATCTTTTTGTCTTTTTTAGGACTACCGAGTTCATTTTCATTAGGTTTCTTGGGTACTTGATTTTCTTCAACTTTAACCTTAGGCAAAGCAGCTAATTTCTCAATTTCCACCTCCGTATTTATAGATGCCAGGGTCGCCACTGCCGATGCGGTCAGTCCCGTCACACCAGAGGCAGAGGACTCCGAACCACTCTCATGACCACTGGCTGATTCTTCTCCATTTTGTTTTTCAACAACCTGTCCCTTCAGCTCGAGTAGTAGATCTCTATTCTCCGTATGCAACGTACGGCAAAGAGTCTTCATCTTATCGAGATTTTCTTGACTTTTTTGCAAATCATCTTGAACACGGGCGTAATTTTCTCGCATTTTCTGCAATGATACGTTACTCTCTTCCCAGCGCTTTTGCCATTTGAAAGTCTCCTTCTCCAACTCTTTGGTTCGGGAGCTTACCTAAAAAATGTATGCAAATATAAGTAAAGCAAATTATGAGAGTTATATGGATATGTAGATTATTCGTTATTACCTTGTTCATCTCACTCCGAAACTCTTCATAGGAACCGTTCGTGTCCATCAAGGATTTTTGAAGCCCATTAAACCTGAAAGAGGGTAAAATGAGCACACCCCAAAAAACCAATAAACATTATGAATTGCATTACTTGTCTTCATAATTTTGAATCATTCCTTTCAATGAGACCTCGGTTTGTTTCGCGTCTTTCAACTGTTCCCGACTCTGGACTAGGGAGTCGGCCAACTTTTGCATTTCGCCAATAAGTTGTTGTTTCTCCTCTGCGCCTTTCAATTTGGTCTCGCCCAGGTCGATTTTGGCCTTTTGCAAAGAATCGTTGGTCTCTTTGAGAGCTTCTTGCAAAATCTGAAAAAAATTTTACCCGAATTATTTTACTGATAGCCACCACGGAAGCACGGCATTGATGCAATTAAGCACCTGCTCCCTTTCTTCGTAGTGACCCTTCAAAATTGCGATTTTCTTGGCCAATTCTTCATTCTCCCGTTTCACCTGAACATTACATTATAAATCATTACGTGATTTATGAACTTAATTGTAAATTATAAAGCTGTAATTACCGTCAAACTCTCGCTACTAATCGCAGCCAAGTTTTCATTAATTGACTTCATAAATCCCATATTGTTCTGAACCTCACTGGCTAATTCCTTTCCGCGAGCGTTCGCTTCCTGAATTTTTGACGAGCTTTCAGCCTACACAAAATATATGATAGACAATAGTTACTAAATAGAAAGTGCAAATCAATCAAAGCATAAAATAAAATCCCACCTTAATATACTTATTTTGTTTCTGCAACTCTCGACAAAGTCCTTCAAGACGTTCTTTCATTTGAAATGATTTCGTACACTCGACTTGCATGGCTTTGATCTTCATCTCCATTTGTTTAATGTCACCCTACACAAAATAATTAGTCCTCCATTTCACAAATAAACAATTATTTAACAAACGTAAACAATTTTTACCTTCAACCGTTTATTCTCCTTTTGTAAACTTTTGTCCATCTTCTCCGGCAATTCTTCGACAGACACACCCCCACTGGTCGGAAGACCGTTGCTCATCTTGCCAAACTGTCCCAGAATCAAAATTACACCATCAATTAACTATTAATTAATTGCCTTATTAATTTAAACTTACATTTAATTCAAGTTCAATTTGAGAATTTGGTGAAATGATGTTGGCCGACACGCAGTAAAAGCAATCGACAAAACTCTTCACCCCATAGAATTGAATCTCCCGCGGAGTTTGAGCACTTTGAATTACGTGTGCAATTTATTTCTCCGGCTCATCAACAAGTTTGTCAATTAATTTTTAAATAATTTGGTTTCGATTTAATTAATTGCACAATTATCTAAAAGTGTGATAAAGGTATATAATATTTATGCAGTAAGAAACCCCTTGGGCGACTTATTGTGGTGAGTTTGAAGTTTATAGTAATTCGATAAATTGACCGTTCACCGTACCGTTTGTCAAATATTATGCTGATATTTATTAATTCATTCTAGCTACAACCGTATTAAGACGGACGTAATCTACGGCATGATGAAGGATTTCGGCCCAACTGTGCTGATATTTTTATGTGTCTTCAACACTATCTGTGACACCGTGGACAAGAGCAAGTTCAAGATTTGTGATCAGTCCGGATTTTGCAAGTAAGTCGTTCTCCTAGTATCTCAAATATAGCTTGTAAAACAAATCTCATCTGTGTTTATTATTTAGGAGGCAACGTCACATCGCGGACGGGTCGTCTAATTTCGACGTGAATCTAAAATCTGGCCGTACTTTTAAGGACTATGCCGTATTCGACATTGTGAACAAGGACAATGGGCACAAATTTCTTCTCGAGGTGCACACCTACATGGACGGGACGTTTCGAGTGTTGATGAATGAGGAGAGCCCGTTACACCCCCGGTATCAAGTTGAGCATGCCTTGCTGCCTGATTTGAAGAAGGCGTCGTGAGTTTTTAAATGAGACATTTTAACTAATAGGGAAATAAGTTATGTTAAAATTGTCATTTTTTTGGCTTGGGGGCAGAATGGAATTTGAATCTGTTGGAAATGGTGAATCCTGGACGCTCGCTCACACCGGGATGAGGGACAAGTTTTACGTTCAAATTTTCGCAAGTCCCATGAAGCTAGACTTTTATTCGGGTGGGAAGAAAGTCGCAGTTTTCAACGGAAGGAATTCATTAAAATATGAACATCTACGGAATAAGCCAGATGTGTAAGTTAAAACACTGAGTAATCAATGATCCTGTAAAGAGTAATTCGTTTTGCAAATCTGTAAAATATTTTGTTTATAGAAATGATGAGCCCAAAGAAGACGGGGGCGAGGAAACTCCACAAGAACCGTCCATGTGGGAGGAACAATTCAGCAGTCACAGCGATAGTAAACCTCGTGGGCCAGAGTCTATCGGGGTGGACATTGACTTTCCTTTGACCCAGAATTTGTACGGTATTCCTGAACATGCGGATGATTTTAGGCTGAAGGATACTAGGTAACTATACGAAATATGATCTCATTTTCAAAATCACCGGAATTTGGCATGTAATTTATTTATTTTATCTCAGTGGTCGAGAGCCCTTCAGACTCTACAACTTGGACGTTTTCGAGTACGAACTCGACAGTCCGATGACCTTGTATGGATCTATCCCTTATATGATGGCTCACAGGTTTGTATTTCTTATTAATTTTGGGTCACAATTCATACGATTTTTCCCCTTGACGGATTAGTCCCGAACGAACGGTTGGAGTCCTGTGGGTCAACGCGGCCGAGACCTGGATTGATGTGAAGACTGGTGGGAGTGGAATTGTGGACTCCATCGTCAACTTAGTTGGTGGTATGTTAAGTATGTTCGCCACCAGGTTGCTTTTTGGGGAAAGGAGGACAAATTACGAAAATAATTATCCACATTTTAACGAGACTGGCTTGAAGTTTAATTTATTGGCGTGGTGCTCCTCTAGCTTCAATGTGGTTGTGCCTTGTGATGTATAAAGCATAGCTTATTTACCGTAAAAACTTGGTATTGGTTTATTCATTTACATTTCTATTTTTATCTAGGCTTCATTAATTTGGCGAAGGGAGCTATTGCTAGTGTCTTGTGTATAATTTGCTGCCATCATTTTGAATTTGCCTACTTTGATTCTTCTACCACTTTGCATAGTACGACTCATGTTAATATTTTAATTACCCGATCTACTAAATGTGCTCATGTTCTGGTTCATTTAAATTGTCTTTAATCCATGTCGATGAAACATAAATTGATAACCAGTGCACGAGCTCATTCATTATCATCCCTTATCTTCTTCTTGTACTGTCTTCCTCGACATTTTATATCCGATTTTATAATTACAAAGACAAAACTTAACAATTGCCACTGGACGACAGGTTCCGAGGACAAGGAGGGAAGGACGAGGTGGATGTCGGAGTCTGGAATAATTGACGCATTCTTCTTTCTTGGTCCTTCTCCGCTTGATGTGTTCAAACAATACGCAAAAGTCACGGGAGTCACACCACTCCCACAGGTACAAAACCCAAATTATGCAGGATCATTGATAACCAAATTTACTCAAATTTATCGTTTCCGTTTAGATGTGGGCAATTGGAAGTCATCAATGCAGGTGGAACTACAACGATGAGGAGGACGTTCGCGGAGTTGATGCTAATTTTGATAGTCACGACATCCCTTACGATTCAATTTGGCTTGACATTGAACATACGGATGGGAAAAAGTGCGAATTTTAATTTTGTCTATTTGTTGATTAGTGAAAACTATGATGTTTTCTCTTTGTGGGTTAATAGATATTTCACGTGGGATTCTCACAAATTTCCTCATCCTGTTGAAATGATTCAAAATATTAGTTCAAAAGGGAGGAAAATGGTAAAGTTAATAATTTAAATATTAGCACAATTATTTAGTACACTTATTAATTTAAACATTTACTCCTCACTATAGGTTACAATTATCGACCCCCACATTAAACGAGATGGAGGTTATTTTCTCCACGAGGACGCGCTTGCTAACGATCTCTATGTGAAGGACAAGAACGGAAAAGTATATGAAGGTCAGGAAATAGATTTCTGTGGCAAATAGTTTCATGAATTTGATTTCAATTCTTAATTTAATTCAAATTCCAGGATGGTGTTGGCCCGGATCTTCATCATATTTGGACTTCTTTGACCCCAAAGTCCGCGAATACTGGGCATCTCGCTTTGGTTCGTGTGTTTTATGTTTTATTTAATTAACTAATATAACCACGAAAGTTAGCGTTGAAACCAACTGAGATGAATTTTTACATTTTCACCATATTTAGCGCTTGACAAATATCCATCAACTCTGGATCTCTACACGTGGAACGATATGAACGAGCCCTCTGTTTTCAACGGCCCCGAGGTCACGATGCCGAAGGATATGATGCATTATGGAGGATGGGAACACCGACAAGTTCACAACATGTATGGCTTGATGCAAGTCATGTCCACATTTGAAGGACAATTACAACGCTCCGAGAACCAACTTCGACCATTCATCTTGACGCGAGCTCATTTTATTGGATCCCAACGTTACTCTGCCGTCTGGACGGGAGACAACATGGCAAACTGGGAGCATTTGAAGGCCTCCATTCCCATGTGTTTGTCTCTCTCGATTTCTGGAATGAGTCACTGCGGAGCCGATATTGGAGGATTTTTTCAAAATCCAGACGCCGAGCTGATGTTGAGGTGGTATCAAGCCGCCGCCTTTCAACCCTTTATGCGCAACCACGCCCACATTGAGACCAAGAGGAGGGAGCCTTGGTTGTTTGGGGATAGGACGACAGCTCTCATCCGGTCAGCGGTTAGGAGGCGATACGCCCTCTTACCATACTGGTAGGACTGCCCGTTATTAATTGTCTGGCCATCGATTAATTTAATTAATTACAGGTACACTCTTTTCTACGAAAACGAGCAGACCGGGGTTGCACCAATGCGACCATTGTGGGCACATTATCCCACCGATGCTAAAACGTTTGGCATCCAAGATGCTCATTTGATTGGAGAAAGCCTTCTTGTCCACCCCGTCACTGATAAGGGTGCCACAAGTATCAACGTTTACCTCCCACACGGCGTGTGGTACGATTTTTACAACTATATCAAATATGAGGGTGGTACCCACACGCTCACCGTGAATGACGATACGGTAAATAACAAATACTTTTTACTTGTAAAATTAAGAACATTACGCAATTATTTGATTCATTTTGGTTTTACGCAGATACCGGTGTTTCAAAGAGCCGGATCAATTATACCAACGAAACAGCGTATCCGTCGTGCATCCTCTTTGATGAAGGATGATCCTTACACGCTCTTTGTTGCGATTGACGAAAAGGTGATTTTATATTCAGTTTGATCTTGAACTTTAACTAATATTTAATTATACTAATTAGGGCGAAGCTCATGGAACGTTGTACATCGACGATCAACAAACATTTGAATATAGGACTGGTAGTTACCTGAAAGTTGATTTGACCTACAAAAACAATAAGCTCTCTTCAAAGTATGTGGACAATTGTATCTCCTAGTAAAAGCAAATTTGTACCGTTCATGCATTTAAATATTTGATGTTTTGATTATTATCGTTCTAGGGTTGTACACTCTGGGCCATCTTTCAATTCAAAAGAATGGATAGAACGCGTTGTGATTCTGGGGGCCAATAAGAAGGCGAGAGATGTCAAAGCAGTTAGCAAATGTAAGCCTATATATTTTAAATTTAAGAATTGTCTGTAAACTTATTGTAATTATTCATTAATAATTTTTTAGCCGTTGGTTCAGTCGCCCTCGAGTCTGAAGGGGAGCATCCCCTCGTTATAAGAAAGCCTGCCGTTCTAGTTAATGAAGACTGGGAAATCGATCTTCACTTTTAACCTGTACTAATAATCAATTAGGAGGCGATATTATTATTTCGAGCGAAATGGACTTTTACTCTTAATCGGCATCACACACAGCATTAATTTCCGAATGAAAAGAATCAATCCTTTCAATTATTCTGCATTTAAATTAATTATTACAGAACTTGGTTATCTAGAGTTGGGTTTAATTACGGTATTTTAATTTAATGTTCATTATTATTATCAGTCATTCAAGAATTATTACGAAGTAAGTATGTAAAAAATGTATTCCTTACACAGTTGTCCGTCCTTTCATAAAAAAATTTGAAATGATGGAACACTTTCAAGACTTGAAAATCTTGTCGAATTGTGATTATTATTAATTTAATTAAGTCAAATGTATGCATGCTTATTATTATTTTGTAGTATTTAATTAGTTGATCATTCCATAATGATGTTTGTTCGTTGTGTAGATTTCATAACAATTATTTAAAATTGAGTATTTTCTTTATGATAAGTTTCAATCCGAGTGGAAAATTATGTGGCAAATAACGATAAGCACACGTGTAAAATATTTGTGTTGGGGAAAACGAATAAAAATGTGATATGCACACATTACGAAGTCATGCCAAGCTATTTACTATTTACAAAATCATATCTACCAAATTCATGCTGGTTAAAAGACGAGAATAATTTAAAAAGTAGGCCACCGACCTAAATTAGACTGAGAATTTTTTTCTGCTAACTTTTAGAACTCTGTCTATCCACCGTTTGTACGGAGTCGAGAGCTTCTCTGATTTTGAATTGTCGTCATTAATACAAATCTGGCGATATTCTTACCTATGCTTTTCCTCGTCGTGTTCTATTAGAATGTTGTTAGTTAAAGAATAGCGTCGTATTTTTTTACCGTGATGATCTGCATGGCAAAATAGCACTGCGAGTGCAATAACTTCCACCAACCATAAAAAAATAGCAGGGAAGAGATTTTACAAAGGTTTGGTGGTGATGCACTTCCTTCACTTATTTATACAAGAAGAGACAGGTTGTAGACTTGCAGCAAAAAAAACTTGTTATGCATTATCTATCAGACACCAATTTTTTTTGTGCTGCGTGCAATTTGTAAAGTTAATAAGAAGCAAGAATGCATAGTACAGTCACCTTGTTTGGCATCTCAGATATGCAGCATCGGAAAAGACTACAAATTGCAGGTGCATTTAGTCTTTAGTTCCATGAAAATGTAGTGTTGAAGTCTTTTAACTAGACCAACGTCTAAAATTCACCTTAAAACATACATCATTATCATTTTGCTTTAATTTCCCATTTTTGGACTAACGGGACTTATTCAAATTTTTATTTGTGATGCTGCATGACTTTAACAGATAGAGTATTTACGTTTACACTTTTACTGAAATTTCAAATAGCAAAATGAATCGCCCAATATTTCCAGTATTTCTAACCCTTCTTTTAATTGTTTCTTCTTCTTCTGAACATAAGGTTTCTCCCAGGTCAGACGTTATAGTCGAAGGGATAACTGCTTATCCATCCTGGTATATTAGCGAGCCAACCAGCAGTACGACACAGACTCCGACTTTATATCGAATCGATGGGGCCTTGTACCCAGCCGCCCTTATCGGTCCGGTCACCCACGGCCCGGATCCAGAATACACCAAGGATACAACCCTTCGACTCAATGGGTACTAATGCTATACATAGTTAACTAACCAATTAAATTAACACTAAATTAAGTAAATAATTTTTTCAGCCAGGTCTACAACATTAAAGAATCCGGTCGACTCGGTCGTGGTGATTCATACCTACCAGGAAATGGTGGTGATGATGGTGGCTTATCGGATGGCGATGACGACACAACGCCTGTCCCAGTTCAAGGTGCCATAGATTATGTCCTCCTCCCACTCATCTTTCTCGCCATTGCTGGACCAATGTTCGTCATCGTATTCATCGTAATGGCCTCCGTTGAGTACAAATTAGCCCCAAATGTGCAGGTATTTGCATTATAAAATTTGCATATATTTGCCAAAATAGCATCTTGACACATTTTGTCCGCAGTTGAGAGAGGAGCGATCCCTCAACAACCGGAAACACACTTATTTCAACCTCCAGACGCTGTATACAGAGGGGGCGAAACCGTTCATGGAGCTCGTGGGGCGTGCCTTTGAGGATGAGAGTTGTCAGGAGCGGATCGCTTGTGAGATGGGGTCGTGGTCACGCGGCTTGAGGGAAATGTCGCCTGGATTGTTCGACTATACGGAAGGATTTAGCCGAATGCTGGTTCCGTCACGTTTTTCAAAGAGTTATGACGCCTACATGACATCCATTCGGAAGGACGGGGGATATAACAATTGTCTCAATTTTAATTTTACCTGCTTTACAAAATAAATTTTATTATTATCACATAAAGTATTTCAAGTAAAAATCATCCAAATTTTTTGATAGCTAGATTCCTCTAGAAAAATATGAACATTTTTGTTGAGCAAGGATTGAGCATTGATTTATTCGTGTAACAATTGCATACAAAATAGAACGTCAAATACGCTGAGGAAGTGGTACAAATGAAAGATAGACTAGCTAAACAAAATCCATGTCAAAATGTAATTAAATAATCAAATAATACACAAGTATCAAGAATGATATAAATTATTTTACATATATAAATAAACTTCAAATTATACAAGATTTCTCTGAAATATTTCGCACAAATTAAAGCGAAATGATTCACATTAGCAAAAACCGGAAACGCCTTCGCGACCTGTGATCTTCCGGTAGAACGGTGAGACACTTCCGGAAAGCGGTGAGCAGCAATCCAGCAATAATTATCATGGATCCGATCAAACTAAAAAACATAATTTTGATAAAATTTGCCTTTTTTGTCCTATTATAAAATTTTGCTGACCTAAAATAGTCCGGGACAACTCCGAGGAACGCAAACTGCCAGCTACATACACACACATAAGTTAATTAAATCAAAAAATTAATTTTAAATGACGCAATTAACTAAGCATTAAACTCACAGAAACGCGAAAATGACATCACAACTCTGCACCACCGCGACAGGCCCGGCCTGCTCAAACTTAAGCGCGATGATGATAAATGACTGCGCGAAGAAGGTTATCACTGCCAAGGCCACGCCGTACATGGCGTCCGTCGCATTTTGGGGCAGTTTAAAGACGCCAATGGCAAAGGCAAAAATGACGCACTGCAACGTCCCCCAGACCCCGGAGGAGAGTGATATTAACGAAAAGTGAGAATTCCTCAAGTAGCGTTGAATCACGAGAATCGCTGCGGCAAGGATCATGCACCCCAATGCCATACAGACCCCAATCTTCAAAAATAAATCCTGATTAAAATCTATACTTAACGAATAATTAACTAATTATTTGCAAACCTACCAAAATGTCCGTATCGAAACTCTCCTTTCCTGTGAGCATGGGCGGTCGTGAAATCACAACGACGCCCGCCATCGTCAGCAAGGCAGTAATTATGGGGACGATTGCACATTTTTCGCCAATGAAGCAATGCGCCAATAAAGTGACGAAGACGCTCTAAATAAATAGAAATTATTGCAAAATACGTCTCTAAAGGTGGGCTAAAATAATTGAAATATTCAAAAAATTAAGTACCGTCGAAGATGTTATGACCATTGAATCAGCAACTTCCAAGTATAAAAGGGAGTAGAATTGCAGGATGACGCTCCAACAGCCCAGAATACCACGGAGCTACGTAGTAAATAATTCGTCATTTTCAAAATTTCTGAAAAATTTCTGAAAAAAATTAACATTTTTTGCTTACCATCAACACCGTGAAAGCAATCACTTTTTCACGCGTCTTCAACGGCCAGACAGGTTTGAAGTCGGGCTGTTTCATGAGCACGACTCTGTAAAGGACGAGGAGGATGGAAGGGGCAAAAACGCCTTGAAAACGCCAAATGGAAATCATGAAGGGATGATAATCGTCCTTAAGAAGTTTGGCAAGCAGTGCAGCTAAAGAATAGAGCAGGCCGGAAAGGAGGGTGAGTGTGAGACCGATATATTTTCGACACCCGGTCGCATTCGGTTCGTCACTATCGTCCGAATCGTCCACGTCTTTCTTTTCTGTTGTTACCTTCTCGTCGTTTATGGATGACTGAGACGTTGCCCAGGATGACGCGATGGACTCGATGGAATGCAGAGAAGAGTCAGACTTACTTAAACCTGGGCGCAAATAGTCGCTAAGTCTGTGGTCGTCTGGGTCTGTAAATTTCAAAAATGGTAAAATTTCATAAGTACTTAAATCTAAAATTTCTGATTTGCAATAATTTTCCCTTACTTTTCCCCTGATTTGCTACCACCACTTCCACTACAAGAGCGTCATCTCCAGGGTCAACTTCCTCTCCAGGGACGAGAAATTCATCCCGATTAGAAAACCCGAGCGATTTTTCGAGCGTATTTTTCAACGAGGCGATACTACTCCGTGCCGCCATCATAGTACTCTCTCCACCAGCGCTATTAATATTCTTGGTAATACTGACCGTACTACTTCTTCTGGGAGCAGAGGACAACTTCCGGTCTAGGACATTGTTCCTGTTGCTTTCACAGTCGCCTCCTCCATCATTGCTCTGGACGGAATTAGCTCTGCTGTCTCGTCGACGTGAGTTTTCTTCTGACGGTCTCCTCGTTGTGGACAAACCTACGTCGAGGTATTCTGGAAAATCGATACTTCCACTCATACTGACGGAGAAGAGACACAGAGAAACAGAAACACGACACACTTAAATATTTCACGAGTTATTACGACAATTCCCAAAGGAAGGAGGACAATGCAATAACAGTGAAAAGGAATATTTACTGTGAAGGTTTCATGTAAAATGTTTGTGTGTCAAAAATTGCGTCAAGTTATGGCTCGCTTAGGGATGATAAGCCATGCTCGCGTGTGGCTGTGGAGTGTGTACCACTGGAAGGTGCCTGCCAAAATTATGTAGCTGGTCATTGGTGATGCTGCGGTTTATATAGGAGACGACGGGATGATGCCGTGATGGATAAGAAGTAAGTGCAAATTCCAGGCGAATAAGTTGCACATATTTTATGCGTAGAGCTTTATCATGAAGTTATTAAATGTTTAGATTCATGAAATGTTTTGATAACAGGATTGGAATCGAGGATCGATTTGATACTCCATTTAATATTTAATAGTTACGATTGTAAGTGAATGACGATAAAAGTGACGTCGACTTTTTTGAGACGTCATTTTTAATCACGGGATTTATTTTCAGCTTTGATTTTCACCTTGGTCATAATTAATTTCGGCTGCGTACAGATTTTGTCTCACTTTCCCATCCATTCATATACGGTGATGCAATCCAATTAGCAAATTATTTCTCGTGCCAGAAACCCAGCCAAAGTTCAGTGTTATTTAATTTGTTGCGCATCAGTTAATGTTAATTGGTTAGAAATAGAGCAATATTACAAAACACATGATAATTGATTGGTCGTCACATGTGTGTAGTTGGTCATTGGCCTGGTCGTTGTTACATTTTTGGTCATTATGTATGTGTCCTTTGAGACAGTGGATTTCTTTAATATTTCCATTCTGTCTGAGGCATGATGAGACCTCGCCATTGTTACATTTTGGGAAATTTGAGACTCTGCTCAAGTGCTCAAACTCTGCATATTTCCATTCTGAGGCAAGATGAGACTCCTGCCTTGAAAAACAGTCTCATTTTCCCATCAATCTGGCCTGGCCATACGCATAATTGACACTGGTTATAATTGATTCATGGACAACAGCAAAATGAAGAAAACTGGTGATATCGGGTTATGTTTTTTTGCCAATTAAAGTTGAACCTTATCATCCTCGTGTCCCTCACCTCTCGATCTCGATCTCTATTGTCCTCATCCATCCAGCAGTACAATTACTTAATAATACGTACCATCACATGCATCATTTATAAGTTTGACACTTTCTGCGATTAAAAGTAAAATCTTGTGTACACAAATTATTGTATTATTTATTGCTGCCTTCTAAATAAAGGTTCATGGTCACTGAGAGAGCAATCCCGACGCAATTATAATACCCTCACCTGGCCTCGCTGGGTTGGATTAATGAACTAAATTATACACTTTTTTCACCCATTAAACTACCTACTCAATTTTTGCGTAATGTGTTTACTTTACCCTGTTTTTTGCAAATATATAATACAAATGATCTCATTGACATCATCGCTACCCTTCAATTGTGTTGCTTGACTAGATTACGTGACCACCACGAACGATAAATATTGCATAGTAAAGATTTAGGATGGATTGAAAAATCGGATCCATTTGTTTTATAAAATACTAATTTTACAAATTATAATTTTGCAAAATTATTATTGCAAAATTATTTTGTGAAATTAATATTTTGCAAATTTTTTCGTTATATTTTATGCTGATGATTTACGATTTTGTTTGCATATGTACACATAAGATGCAAAACCAGAGTGATTGACTTCTTATCATAATTATGCCGATATTTCGTCATTTATAATTAAGCGTCTCCAATTCCGGCGAAATCTTATTTTTTGCCAACTAATTAAATATAATATTTTGCAGTCCGATCTGGTTTTGTTTTTGATCCAATTTTACCAAAAACACCATACATATTAAAAATTTATAAAATTGACAATGAGGAAAACGAGTTACATTGCATAGATAAATACTTCCCAAGTTACTTAATGACCACTTGAAACTAAACTCGAGCAATGTTTGAGGTTGCTCAATTATAAGTATTTTGGATTTAATCTTAATCTCACAGCCTAACTATTTAGAACCTACATACAACATAAGCGTGTGGGTGGTGTGTGTGCACTCGCTCACTCGAGGATAAAGTGCGTAGATAAGTTGTTATCATCTAATAATATTGTAGTTCCATATCGTACTTATCCCGTCACATTTTAGCTTCACTAATAATTAATTCAGTGGCTTGACTTGATTCCGTAAATAAAATATCGATCGATCTTGATAAAATCAATTAGTGTTTGTTTTATAATAATCTTCTTTCAAGGCAAGGAAAAAAGGGATGGGTTTTGGGTTTGGCATTCCCAAAATTCAATTCAATGGGAATGCATGAGACGGACAACTAACCATGAATTAATTAATTAATTGAGTAAACTAATAACCATGAAATTGTGTATGAAATGTGTGGGAGTCACTAATTAGTTGAGATAAGAAATATTTTGTGCGATGCAGAATCAAAAATTTTATCTGGTTTTAACCAAATTCTGCATGACATGGGGCATGACCTAAATGTGTATGTGAAGTTGGAGACGTACTATTTTTCGCACGTATGTAATGTACCCAAAATAAAATCAAAGGAATGACGGAGACAGACAGACATTAAAAATCTGATAATTTCATATATTTTTGTCTCTGCTCAGCTTTCTTTACACATTTTAAACAGAATTTTCTTGTCCTCGGGTAATAAGAATTAATTAAGGCGTATAATGTTCAGTAATTAATTAATATTTATTTAGTTAGCGTATTTATGTATCATTTCAATAAACTAGTACAAAATAAGCACCGTATTGATATTGATCCCTCAATTGACATTGAAGATGCGAAAAATTAAAAATAGAATGTATTAAGTATATCATTTCGTTAAAATCCATGAATTGGGTAAAATAAATTCATCAACGTGTCGTTGTCGAAGTTGCTGTTAAAACGATTAAAAGTTTGGCATTAAAATATTAAGACGATAATAAAATTATGAGCGTATTACATTTGGTCAAGCACGGCACGAAAAAATGTGTGATTACAATAAATCCATTGCCACATTGGTTCCAATATATTCGTCAAAAATATTGGTGGCGAGTCGTCTTGAATGTTCTAGGACGCAAGAGGATGTCACCAGACCCAAGTGGATGCAGAATAACTCGACGCACCGAACCTTGGAGGAATTGTTGGGGAAGCATTCCGCTATTACTCGCCTAAGAAATATAAAGTTGAAGTTTGTATAAAAATAGGAAATTGACGGATCGAATTATTAATTATTAATTACTGGTAGAAATCGCCCGACATTATGCCTGGAAGAGGGTAATTCTCCCACGGCATGGCGGGTTGCTTGGGGCGGATGGATGTTCCCTGAACAAAAATCAGTTTAGATTATTCGGTTTGCATTTAATAGTTGTTGAACAATTTAAAGTACCGAGTTATCTTCAAACCAGAGGAAGTACGCGTAATTGAAAGCACCGTCTTTCCACATGAGAGAAAAGTGACCCTGCTGCATGTGGTCTCGAGCGAATTTCACCATTCCCCAAATCTGGACATGTATTTTATATCAATTTTTAAACTGTAAGGACATACACCACTTTTTCAAGAATATGTGCATACCTTGGGCTTGGTCAACTTGATGGTCTCCTCCTTTGAAAAATCCACCACTGGCAAGATAACAGAATGTTTATTCCGATCCACATAAATGAAGTGAACCAAGCCAGGAAATTCTTCGAGATACTTGTTTATAAATAAACTTTCTCTGCTCTCCAGTAACAAACTTGTTCTTGTACTGTTCCCACTACTTCGCCTACTTGATTTCGTTTTGAGGCGAAGAAATCCCCAGAAATCATCCGTGTCAGTTTTGATCTGTTTCCATACCATGTCCAACGGCGACAGCGGTGGCGGTGATGATTGTTTCTGCTGCTGCTTACTAATACTAAAAAACTTGCCACTGCTGCTCTCATTCGGAGGAGGAGAGGGCGACAAGAATCTCTCATTGTTGAAATAAATTCGGAAAATTTCTCTGAAAATGTCCACCAGCGGCATGGCTTGGACGGTTATGGGTTCTTTCGATTTTAAATATTGTTGAAATCCGGTTCGAAATCGGTCCCATCGTGTCCCCAGTTCGTTTCGGAGGTTGAGATTTTTATGCTTTTTTAACAACTCTTGCAGCCTCTTGGTAGTAGACTCGAGCCGATCGAAGGAACTTTTGTCGGTGAGAATGTCTCGAGAGGCGTTATGAAATAGGATGGATTGTTGGAAAGCTGATATCGCTGTGGTGGTAAGCGGAGCGGTGGGTGGCTAGATATAATTTTATTCATTAAAATTACATGTCCACAATTAAATTATTTATTTTTAAGTACCTGAGACACCAAGACGAAATATAACCCATTCTGCACGATTCCGACATGAGCGATGTGTGGGACACAATTCCCATGCTTGTCTTTCAGTAGAATAGCGTATTTCACAACCTTATCTGTAATTTTAAACTAGAATTTTATATCTACACTTAATCCTCCTCTTCAACTACGAGCTATGCACATACCGTCATCGCAATCCTCCGCATCCACAAAATCCCAACCACCACCTCCATTTGAAGCATCGTCCCCCTCGTCATCCTCATCCTCTTCGGAAAACTGTTGTTTTGTCGCCACGTTATCCAAATTAAGTGACGATTCTGCATCCGTTGAAGTCGTTGAGCTGCTCTCACCACCACGACTTTTCTGTTTCATCGAAAACTTTGGAATCGGCCCAGCCACGTCGTTTGTCCGCCTCTGATGTTTCGTCTTGTGACAGAGGAGAATGAGGAAGAGCAGGTCTTCCGGTGCAAGATTGACCGCATTCTTGGTCGAGTACCAAGACAAGAGTTTTGTCTCAAGAAATAACATTGTGTGGACGGAACTTCCGACCTCGTCTTGCACCTTGATGTATATAACAATATCAGGTTTTTTGATTTCTACGATTGCCTGTTGATACAAAAATATTATACCTTTCCGGCCACGGCATGAAGCGAGTTGACTAATGAAGTATTGAGCTGTTGGGCAACTTTAACTTGAGAAATTCCCTCGATCATAAAAGCTTGGTCCGAATTGTAAAGAAAGTTCCAAGACGAGAGGAGATTATCGAGAAGCTTGGCGTGTGAGGGGGATGATTTCAGTCTACAAGCGAAATTATGTTAACTTTTTTTCAAACATTAATGTAAAAAATAGTTACATTGACACATCCGGTCCAACCAAGTAGCCCACGAGAGTAATGGTGATTCCGACCGATCTCTTTAAACTGGACACTTCTTCGTTGCCCACTCTCAAAAAGAGAAAGCCCATGTACTAAAATTACGACAATTAATATGTTAAAATTCATTAAACTAAATAAACTTGCAAGAAATTGTGTCGCCTCTTTTCGTACATCTTGAAACACAATATTCGTCCCGTCGTTACATTGCAAACTGTTGTACGGATTCCCAAATTGTTCTCTCATAAATCGTTGCGACGTGACCAGGGGCGAAAACAGTTGGATCAAAACGTTCGGATCCAATGCCATTTTTCCAGTCTGTGAATTTTGCACAAAAAAAAATCATTTACATATTGAAACGGTAATAAAAACTGTAAATATCTTGCTTACGCCAAATGGTTGGCTGTGTTCGCTGGAAACGAGACCTTGTGCAGACGCCAACTTCCGAACATGTTTCACAAATCGGGGGCAACAGTTTAAATAGATGAGATCGTTAAGATGATCGAAGACGAGGGTCCCCTTCATTTTGCTCGATGTATAAGCTTCACAGTTTGAAATCGCTTATAATTTTAGAGGCCAGGCATTGGTAGATGTTTGAAATACCCATCCAACCAATTACAATTTCCAGATTGACTGTTAAATTAAATTAAATTAAATTAAATGTAACAATTAATGGTGCAGTCGTATGTAACAAGTAAATGAAATTCATGACGAGAAAACTTACCAATTGCTTGCAATACAACTATCTTAACTAAATGATAAAATCGGTTTAATCAAGATGAGCACTTAAATGAACAATTATCAGATATTTCAGTATATTTCAATATATTCACAAGATTGAACCCCGGGCAGATTTTTCCAAACTGGGGTGACCATTTCTTTGTTCTCATACATACATTGTTTGTTTATTCATGACTAACTAACTTAACTAAACTAACTAAATAATAAGTCATAGATTGTTAGATTGTGTATTAAATATTGGATCTTAGGACCCTTTGATATCTATTTATTTATTTTAAAATAAAAATAACCGATAATAACAATAACAAATAAAACATGACACATGACTCTTCAAACAATAAAAAGCGTATGATTTTCATGACATTTTCTGGTAAAATTATCGCTATAAAATTAGTCCAGGACTGGTAATTATGTTTGAAACTTAATTGAGCATTTTAAATCCATGTTTGCAAGCGTGAGTTTAATATTTGACTCGTACAGAAATTCACTAAAACTAATGTACATACGCAATTCCATAAAAATTCATAAAACATTGCAGAATTAGGAGGCTTTCAGTTCTACCCTTGGCTAATAACTCAATTGACTAATTAAAAATTAAAGCCTTCAAAACTCTTGATATTCCTTTCAGACTTGCAGCCCTTTAAATATAATCAAGCTGAGGAACCTTCATAGTCATCAGTGGGCGTTACCATCGCCGTCGTCGTCGTCATTACACCTGCACACGACTCATTGAACACTTGAAATGACCCAACTTCCAGATAAGCTAAGTCTCCTCCCACCACGAAAACCTCCCTTCCGTTGCCTTCAACTTTGACGAGAAAATCACTGAAATTTGGCTTTCCAAATAAAGCGACACACACACCATTTCTGCCACCGGGACGTTGCAGTCTGACCCTGGAGACACGCTTCACTTTAGAAAATGATTCCCCGTAGGAGTGGAAAATTGAGGGGTTTGCTAAAATTGGGGAAAAGATGGGATTAATTTTTTGAAAATTACTTTTTAGCCCGAGTCAGGGCTTATGGAACCGTCATGTCCGTCCGTCCGTCTGTCCGGCACGATAGAGCCAAAACGGCTGAACCGATTGACTTGAAATTTTTACCATATGCATATAGGGCAAAGTTAGGAAACGAGTTCGAAGATGGGCGAAATCGGTCAAGTGGTTGACCAGTGGGGGTCATCTAGGTGGGTGGGGTATTGTGCACCAAAAGTTCAAAATTGTCGTAGAAGGCTGAAATTTGGTACAGAGGTTGCTAATGGCTCCTAATAGATGAAAATGACTAAAAGTTGGAAAAATTTTCATCTTGAGGGACCCTATGGGGTGACCCATACCGATTTTTCAAAATCGTTATAACAAGCTGAAATTTGGTAGATAGGTTGCTAATGGGTATTAATAGAAGAATATGACATAAAATTGGTAAAATTCTTATCTGGAGCGACCCTATGGGGTAACCCATACCGATTTTTAGAAATTACTTTAAAAACATGAAATCCGGCACGGTGATACCTAATGGCTTCTCACGAAAAGATATGAAGCTAAAACTGAGCAAATTTTAACCAGAGTGACCCTGGAGGAGTCAGGGACTCTGTCCCTGACTCGGGCTATATGGAGTCTGCACTGTAGGTTTTTTTAAAAATGATTATTTACATACATTGATACGAAAATGTGACTTTTGGGTGACTCCTTGGCGCAATGGGGCTCGTCGTCGCTTCCGGTGTCCAGTGCAGGAGTCCAATCGCGACAAATATTCGTAACAATGAACCAACCATGATGAATGTCAATGTCATTGAGGTAAGTAAACTTATTTTATTTTCTTTGAATGTTAATGGACATTTGAATATATATGCAAATTCATGTGTCCTTTTCTTTAGTGACGCTATAAAACTTGTGACTTTTTGTCCAGTTCGAGCTCATCATTTTATACCGGTTTCCTCATGTCAACGTTGATTGATAATTTACCGCAGATTTACATATAACGTTCTTGGCGTCGTCATCAATTAGTAAATTGCATACATATGTGCGAGAAAATGACCAATTACGCTATAATTTAGCGTATGGGCATATACTCTTAATCCTTCCATCCATCACATGTGGGAGGATGGATGGATTTGCATGTAGATTCATGATTGTGGATGAAACGAGGGGAAAAAAAGTGCTCATCAATTTTGTTTGGTTGGTTCATGATCCAGCCTAACGTTGGTGTTGTCTGGAAGGCTAAGTCTGGAAGGCTTACAACGACTCTGAGACGTATGTATTGGTATTATGCAATACCGCTACTTTTTGCTCTACTGTCCAGTTCAGTGAAATTGTACAACATTGACTAGTTTTATTTGCTTCAATTACTCCAATTTAAGCCAATTTAAGATTTTATGAAAGTTAATGTATCGACATGAACTTTGATCGTGGTGTGGAGTAAAAAAAATCCAGTGCAGTTTTGATGTTGGCAGATTTACTAAATACTTTTTCTCGCGTGTAATTTAAGTTCAAAAATCTGTAAAGCTTTCTATTTTCGAGGCTTTACTAAATAGTACTTCAGAGTAAGTAATTTCAATTTCAGAGTTTTCTATTAACCATTTTAAAAACCCGTATGGGTTTGGGTCACCTTTGGAAGTAAAAATTCTTGAAATTTGCATCTTATTAAAACGTTCACTTTCATGTCAAATTTCAGCTTTCTATCACAATTTATATAATGTGCGGTGCTATTTACGCCCACCGGTTAAATTTGGTAAGTCTACATAAGCTGACTATATAGTTCATTGGCTTATCCGTTAACTTGTCACAGACAGACGGACATGACAATTCCATGAGCTCTTTCTCCGGCTAAAAATGAATTTGAATTGAGATTTTTGCAGTGCGAAAATGTGTCAAAAATCTGTCCATGACTTATATAAATTCTATTTACATATTTACATTTATGGTACAAAAAGTATAAAATCTACTCTCACAACGTATATATTTACATTTGCACAACAATTTCTTTGGGTAGCGTTATTTCTTTGGCATCGTTCAGTTTTCATTAATCAGGGTCAAGTTTCGTCTGGGTCAAATCAGGGTCAAACTTTACGGACTGGTACTGTCATAATCTTCGGCTGCAAGCGACCTGGCGGTCGTGGTGGTGATATCAGTGCATGGCGACACCTCGTATTTCGTCACGTGGAGTAAGGTCGAGTTAAAGGTGATGGTCCGATCTGCCCTGGAAATCTTGGCATAAGGGGTCACCACCGCACTTACAGTGGTGAACAGGACGAGGCACATCTCTTGCCCGGATGTCCCGACATCGCACTGAAATTCAACCCTGGACACGTTTCGGTTGATTATTTCACTCGCACTATAGTACGTCGTCTCGTGATCTGAAAAAAGTGTAAAAAGTTTTTTATTATATATAAAAACAAGAAGTTTTAAGACAAGAAATAAATTTTAAAAATTCCTAAAAAATTTCCGCCAAAAAATTTTCTTACTCTTACCTCCAATCTGAAACTTGACCGTGATTGGACGACTTATCGATGGTTGTGGTGTTTGTGGTGGGGACCTTAACGCGCAAGCTTCCCCAAGTCCAAGAATTATACTCGTCACAACCATGCGTGTAATAATCGTGCCGGAAATTGAGACCATTTTTTCAGTCAAGATTTAAAATCTGAAGCTCGGTTAGTAAAAAATTTAGCGTTAGCTAACGAGAGAAAGTTAAGTTAAGGAGAGAACAAATCTTTAGGATTTTGTAGTTAACTGGACAAGAAATGAAGTTAAAGTGAGTGACCACTCTGCGCACTTGTCCGGATTTATAGTAACTCAGTCATAATGTATCTGATATAAAATGACCAATTGATCAATTTTACATAATTAAGAGTACCACAATAAATTCATTACATGCAAAACAAGCAAAAGTGACCAGTCCGAGTTCATAAACTTCATAAGTTTTCATGAGACTGCCTGGCTTTCCATTCGCGACAACTTGTCTGTGCATTGCAGGAGATAATTTTTACCCTGCGTTTTCATACGTTTGTTTATGACGTTCATGATCGTCCTGCTAATCTCTTAATTCGCATGTCCTGTGAGCATGTTTAGTTTAAATAGCATGCAACCTTGGCCTTAATCAAAGGGTATGGATTGAAATATATACAACAATATGGACAAAATATTGAAAGTAAAATGTGAGAAATAAACTTTATTTAGGACTTAATTATCAAATTATGTAAAAACAATTCTTCAAATTTCAATTTTTTTTCAAGTTCTGAGGTTCTGACTTTTTTCCAAAATGTAAAAGATTAAAATACTAAATTATCTTTAAATTATTTAAAAACAACTCATCTTCAAATTTCATATTTTTGTAAAATTCTGTTTTTTCCAAAATGTAAATTATGTACATAAATAAATTATTACATACGTGTAAAAATAATCAAGTAATTTACATATAAAAGTTTTTTAATATTCAAATTCAACTTATACTTGACTTATGTAAATACATACGCACATTATTTTACATCCTGTGTTATCTTATCAATTCTGATTTTGATAACAATGCCCGCACGCGAATGATATTATGTTACTCATTTTTTTTAAACCCGTCATACTCATCTTCCGGTAAAAAATGACTATATAATTCTCGTCCCAATTGCAGTGATGCCCATTGACTCAGAGATAGCTCATGGTTGTAATTAGGTACCAGCAGATCTATCTGCACTTTCATGAACCAATCTTAAGAAGCAGTCGTGTTGTAGTAGTTCATGAAATACGACAACACAAAATTCATCAATTACGACAGCTTCATGTAAATCTCCAGTGCAATGAATGACCCACGTGCACGTTACTGACCACACCACAAAATAAATGTGATACCCACTTTTCTTTTCAGAAGTTCTTTTTACGTTCCATCCTTTTATTTAACAAACCACAATATAAAAATATTAAGAAATCAATCATGATACATAATTGAGTAATATGTAAATATGTAAAATTCTCCATAAAACTGAAGATACGGAAACGTCTCAACTTTGAAACACGATTATTTACAGGAATAAATTATCTATTTAGTAGCCTTTTGAAATTGATTTCCTAATTTTTTTTTGCTTTTCGTCATTTATTCATGGCGTCGTAATCCGGTCGTGGTGTCGTTGTTGGGAGGGTGGGCACTGCGCCTTCGCAGGTGTCACATGACCCGTGGCAGTACCGGAAGGATTTAATTTCTCGGGTCAGCGTGCTTGGGGGCAAGGAAAAATCTAAGGTCAACACAGGGTCGATACAGTTTCTATGATGAAAAAGGATGGCACATCGTTCTGCTCTGGCATCTTCGCCACGGTCAAGTCGAACTGTTAGCGAGTTCCAGTTTTGACCGACGTGGTCGGGAAGTTGGTCACAGGACACGGAAGATCGGGAGGTGTATTTATGTTCATGGTTTCCTGAAAGAAGAAAAAATGGATTATTAGTTTTTCAGAAATTTATTTTTACAGATTTTAGCCATGCATAAAATTTTGTCAAGATTTGTTTACATACCTCCTTTAAACCAAAAGATAAGTTTGGATGCCGTTCTAGGATTGAAATCGATACTTGGTGCGGCCTTCGTTACGGAGAAAGTTGTTGAGAGGATGAGTAGCAAAGTTGAGATCAGTTTGACTTTTGGGGAATTTGAGATTCTGGCCATTTTTTTCTGGTTTCTTATTTACTTCCTGTTTCTTTTAGGTTTAGTTTCACGGTACGTTTTATTTAGTTATTGTTAGCTGTTTCACAGATTACTATTTGGCAAAAATGTTGCACCCTGACTCCTCAGTCTTATCAGTTTGACTTTCTTATTTGGAATGAATGTCCAGCCACCACCTTGTCCAGGTTTATATATGATTTGGACAAATCTGATGTGGCGAGGGCAATTCCGGTTCAATTATCACCATCAGCATCATCATTCATTTACTTACAATTCCATGCATCAATTTCCCATTCGACAGGCAATAAAAGTACGTCACGTTATTATACCAAAATTTGTGCAATATTCTCCTAGCCTACTAGCTTTTTTTTTACCGGCCGGTAAAGCACAACCAAACCGCGAATACTACGACATTGTGAGGACAATGCATTTGACAGCGTAAATCTGCATGCATACGTAATTAACAAACTTATTAAAAGGCTTGGTGGTGGTGGTGGTCTGCTGGTGGTCATTGGTGTCCAATAATTGCCGTGGTTTCAGTGGCCGCGGAAGGGTGTGGACAGAGGGACAATGTCCCCAAGGTTATTCGATGTCCCCATCATCTGCCCATGTTATATAAACCACTCCCTCCCCTTATCCTACAATGTTAATGTCCCCAGATGTCCCCACGGCTTCCGCGACCACTGCGTGGTTTAAGTGGGTAACGGAGAAACGACTGCGTCACACACACCTCTCGAGAAGGAGCATCAATTTGGTGACAATTTTCGTACTAATTATTCATGACATAGTAAAATAAAATTACTACATCACGGATAAAGCTAGTTGTGCCGTCACAGAAATCAATTTCTCATTCAAACCACCACATCGTCCGTCGTCGTGCGTACGATACATACGGAAGCGAGACGTTTAGTAATCTGACCACATATGACCACCGGTGGACGTTGAATTGACCACAATTTCGCTCAAAATTTTGGACACGATTTTACCTCCACCACATTTTTTTTGAGGTGGTGGATCGAACCATGGATAAAATTATTCCTGACAAATGTATTACTTATTTTTGGGGAAAATACTATACCGTATTATTAACTTGAATAGATGACTGATTGGGTTCCTAGATAAATTAGTAGATGACAAAAGGTTGGAATTTTTTTCGTTTTTTTTCTGGGTTAATAATTTCTTTTGACGTTCGCATTTCCTGGTTTTGGAAAATTAGGTCATAAAAGGACATGTTTCTTCTCTCGGAAATCATATTTATGTATATGTGTCAGATATAACGTCAGTTTGGGGTAATAATTTTTAGAATGGGTTAAAATTCAATGTCAAAATTTTTTTAGAAATTTTTGCACATGGCTTTTTTACAAGTTCATGACATCATTCTTGCTCATGATCCGATTCTGAGTCATATATAACGTCGACCATGGAATGAATGCGACACGGATTTCCTGTCGAATTAAATATTAAATTCCTGTCTGTCTGTCGTTCAGGGACCTTTCTTATGCGGTTTGATTGATTAGCCGTTATTGTGATGGTGGCAGGATGATAATCTTGAGTCACAATTTCTAGGTGGGATTTGACGGTTTTACTCTTTGCTATGCCGGTCACGGTGTTGTTGTTGATATTTGCATGGCGTCACTGCATCAGTTTATTTTTAGCTCGGGGATCTCCGCAACTATTTATGAGATTGTTGTGTGCAGATCTAAATGGCAAGTGGTAGATCTGCACAAATTTTTGAGATTTCTTATGACAAAATTTTTTTTTACAGATCTTCAAAAATTTAAGATTGATAATAAATTTTCTACTTATCAAATTGAGGCGTGCAACTTATACATTTTTTAAATAATTTTCAAACTAAGAAAATTTACTAAGAAAATTTATTCGGCATTACAACTTACAAGGGAACCTTTTATAGTGCCCGGAGCTCCCAGCATATCCAGTATATACATTAGACGCAGTTTTTAATACTCCTCCTATGATGTGACAAAATTTCCGTGTCAAAATGACATTTGGTCAAGCTGTGACGATTTTAGTGACGCGCCGAACGGTCACTTTCTCCGATGATTTCAATAGCGCAATTACATACATACACTTTTAATCACACGGTCCTCATCTTGTTTCTGAATGCTCAACCAATTTACTCACTGGTACTTAATTTAACTATATTTACAATATCATTACAATTTACTATTTATGTATAGCTTATGAATATTATTTTTACATTTGAATTTAAAAGTTACAAAATGTTCACGCCTACTTTTTGAAGAACATTCATAAGTAGTTGCTGTATTCTTTCCGCACAGTTTTCAAACTCCAATATTTGAAAGGAAAAAACAATATTGAAAACTTGTAAATAGTAAACAAATTGTAATGATATTCTAAATCTATTTAAATTAGGTGTCAGTCTTATCGGTGGGCAAATGAGTTGAGATTTCAGTGAGATGAGCGGGGAGCGTGTAGTGAAAAGTTGAACGGGTATCTTCACTACTAAAAGCATGGCAAAAATGACCGTTCCGCGCGTCACTAAAATCGTCACAGCTTGACCAAATGTCATTTTGACACGGAGATTTTGTCACATCATAGGACTAGTATTAAAAACTGCGTCTAATGTATATAGTGGATATGCTGGGAGCTCCAGGCACTATAAAAGTTTCCCTCGTTAGCAAATTAACGGTTTTAAAAGTTCTGTAACTTTATCTTTTGAGTTGGGTAAAAATTTCCGGAGCCGATCTTGAAATCATTCTTGACATTTTTCGTATAAAAATTCATATATAAATTACAGCTAGATAAATTTAAATTTAAGAAATGTGCATGCATAACTTACAAAAATGTTAATTTAACGTTCAAAACGTTGTTCTTATTTTACATGTTTTTCAATTAAATAACAATGCATTCGTTAATGCATTCTACTTCCGGTACTGATGTAATTTATCAGCATATTGGGAAGTTAGCAATTTTAACGTAATGTAAACGTAACGTAAACGTAACATAAACGTAGCAATGTTATCTTAGGTTATTATACGACATTACGTTTTAGGTTAAAGTCGCTAACTGCCTATTTATATTTAATAACTAATGTTTAATATTCTTGACTTGTATTAATTACAAAATTTATCATTTCATAACTATTTATTACAAGCATCAATATTTTATATCATCTAAATTTGATTTTAAGCTTTTCAATTTTTCCCAAAAACTATTTTTGGCTTCCATATTTTACATTTTTACAATTTTGGTTTACATTTTTACATTTTTCATGGGCATCTTCCCCTCTCAAGCATTATTAATAGACCAGGAAAAGTTATAATTGAACCACAAAACCGCATAGATCCATCAGTCCGACTTTATAATGTCTATACACAGTTGATAATATTGATATCTAGGACGTTAAACCTGTAATACAAAAACGGCCTAAATTTTCGTATGCATTGGAAATTCATATAAATATCTAAAATCAGCCATTTCAATTTATTTAAGCCCACTGACAGTCACCAGTGGTTAACTTGTCCACATTTTTGTTCACAATTTTTATACAGACCGTTGTAATTTCCAGATATTAATAAATACAGGAAAAGTTATGTAATTTTTTTCACCCATACAACCTCTTGTTAAAATGCAATCCTAAAAATAATTTAGTACAAATGTAATAGCTTCAAATTTCTATAAAGGACTAATTCCTTCTTGCGGTTTTGTAAATCTTTTCCATAATGCACCCGATTAAACCGTGATTGCAATGACGCACAAAGCTCCTCTCCTCCTGAGGTTGTTCCGGCTCCAAAAATAACACTGCGACGATAAAATAAATACAAATTTTAAAACAACGACGTAAATACAAATATGTACAATTTGTGCACATTAAATAATTAATTATAATTAATTCGTCACCTCATGCCATTCCGCACACGCGAATATGCAACCACATCCGATTTCTTTATGATCATCCTCATCATGAGCAATTCGGTCATGACATTACATTATCATACAAAATGCACACGGATTTGAGTCCAGCCGGACCCAAAGATGATTTTAATTTTGTGTATGCGAGACGAAATCAAAAATGACGACGTGGAGGATCCGTGTTTAATCAAACGGAATGCGTTTCACGGTGATTTGTGTGACGACAGGGCTGAGATTTGCTTACTTTCATTCATACAATTCTTTCAGCAGTGGCCGCGGAAGGCGTGGGGACATCGGGGGACATTGCCATTGTAGGATATGGGGGAGGGAGGGGTTTATATAACATGGGGAGATGATGCGGACATCGAACAACCGTGGGAACATTGTCCACATCCCTTCCGTGGCCACTGTGAGTGACAATGAGTGAGTAAAAAACTATTGAATAAGCATTTGTAAATTGCATCTTGTTGTTGTTGAGTAGTTTGCTGAGAATTAGCATATTTTTACGTGTGCCGTATTTATTGCAAAGTTTGCCGAGTTCTCCTCAAGTTGGTTTGCAAACATACTTGAAATGCTTTTTACCACGAATCTCATGTCCATGCCTCCAGCTTGTCTGATAAATGATTGACCGGACTCCAGCATCACAATTTAGAATGTTTACTTGAATGATTTTTCAGTTTTTTGACAAGCGCTTACCTAAGCTCAGCTGCTGCTCACCGGATCACGTCACTTGTTTAATTGGTTTTGTCGAGTCCCGTTATACAAATTTTGTTGGTGTCATCAAAGTCATATATTGGATATGGCATGGATGGCTAATTTTACAGAAAATTCTGCAAATATTGTTTTTTATGTTGTACATAAGTTCGGGTTTCGGGGATTTTTGTGAATCTAGTGTTTGTGCTGGTGTTTAAATATATGCATATTTATTATGTAATGTATAGATGGTCACAAATTCTGGGGAAAACTCAATCAGTAATTGTGCAAATAAATGTGTGAAAATTATGCAATATATTTAATTATGCGACATCCTTTTAAGTAGGTGATATCCAGTTTAATTTGGATTTTTCCGTTAAAAATCAGACATAAAAGAAACGTATTTAATTTGCAACATAACCGCAAAAAATGCTTGCCAATTTTGTTCACTTCCTTACAATTTACTGTATTTCTAAAAATCATTTCTAAAAATTCCCCAAATTTTTTGTCCTTCAAAAAATACTTTCTCTCCAAATTTCTCTCCTCGAAAAAAAAATCCAATTTCTTTTCAGAAATCATATTAATTTATCTACCATCCAATTTATCTCCTATTTCTTTACCCGACATGAAATATATGATAAATCCCGGAAATCACATCAACATTAAAACTCCATTAGAAAAATTACAAAAACTAGCACACAATTTATTTATGTATCGAAGAAGAATCTCTACATTCTCACTCAAGCGTGGTATTCTGTCCTCCGTAATGAGCATGTCTGACTTGACAGGCATTTTGTTTTACTGTCGGCTTATGCATGGGACTGGTTTTTTAAATAAATAAATTTCTACGAGCAATCTATCTGGATCGGTTTTTTAGCCAGATTTTTTTTCGTCGCCGTCTTTGTCGAAGCGGAAATGTCGTGATGTAGAAGAAATTGCATCGGAATGCAGAACGCCAATCTCAATTTGCACTTTGCCATTGTCCGTCCATCTGCCACGAGGAGTTGTTTCCTACCCAGTGAACTTTTGCTCGACCGCTTTCTCCGGCTTTCTCCTCAAATTGAGGTGTCCGTGTCAATTTGCCTGCTTCGTTGGTTGGCTACTGCTGGAACCCAGTGGCACAATCTGGGAACATATGTATGTAGGCAGACCAAAATATAAAAATTTTGATATTCGTGTCACAATTCAAGTTTTTTGATATATTTGTTTATTTATGATAAAATCAACACAGTATAAAACACTAATTTTGAAAAAATAATAATATAGAATTTTTATAAAAATCTAAATTTTCCACATGATAATGTCAAAAAATTACAAATGACATCGTTTGACGCATTTAATCTAAATAACTTGAACCATAATTTTTCAAAGAAAGATAAAACAAACACGACGTGGAAATTGTACACCTGGGAATTTCAACGATCTACTTTCTTGTCTTTCTGTGTATGCATGTAGTATCCCAAAATAAAAGAGAATCTCAATTTTTAGCCTGAAACTGTGCTTACGTAATCGTCTGTCTGTCTTTCCATAGCTCTAGGCCGGTTTTGACCTTGGTTCGGGTTATGCAAATTTATATTGAGAAATGTTTTGGTAGCATTTTGTTTACAGAAACTTAGCGAAAATCAGGTGTAAGTTTAGATAAATATAAAAATCACCCACCCACAAATGACCACACCTACCGAAGGAAAAGGCGTGACGATGACTATACGTCTTGTTTGTTCAGATTTTTCTCCATATTTCTTCCTTCTCGCAAGTCCACCTCTTTTTTCGTTTGGATTGGAATTCATTCCTGTATTCACATGGACGTATTTTTCTCAGTTTGCTTTCTCCCATTTATTATTTTTCGTCTCATTCCTCGCCTACTTGAGGAGGGTAACCAATGAAGCCTCCCTCCCCCTCCGACGCCCTGATAAATGGAGGAATTGTGGAGGAGAGAAAGCAGGAGGAGAAAGTGTGAAAAAAGCTCTGGAGGGTATTTACTCACTCACTTTCGCCAAGTCAGACCAGATTTTTCCTTACTTCGGGTGCTGGTAAATAGTGAGTGAGTTGCATTGCAGCATGTATGGATTGGAATTACGACCACATAATAGATCGGAAGTAGAAGTCGGGCCAGAGAGTGCAAATATCGGTACGTTGTGTTTTTTTACAAAAAAAGTGTGCAAAATATTTTTGCGATGTTTTCAAGTGTGATTTCGGTTACGTAAGTATTTACCTACACGATAAACATGCAGACTTTTTCGGTACAAGTGGGATTATGTAGATGTGTCCGATTAGAGCACATAAAGCTGGACGATGGAAATTTAATTCATACACAAAAAATTATTATTTATTGTTCGACGCCGATGCCAATTTGGAAATTTTCATGTTTACTACATGTTACATTACTACATTTTTATGTAATAAATAGGTTGCATAGTTGGTTTCGGAAAAGATAAAAATAATTTAAAATCCGGTAAAGTTATTAGAATTAAAGTTACACAAGAATTATTATTTATTGCTATTATTTATTGTCTGATGTCAACGCCAATTTGGAAATTTTCGTGTACAACTATTATCATCTTTATGCAATAAACAGGTTACAGTAGCAAAAGAAATGACAAAAATATTGCAAAACAATTAGATTAAATCACACACACCAAAACTGCTAATCTGCATGTAAGTAATGTACCGATAAGTATAATAAATAAATCTGGATGATCAAAAATTAAGATACAAACAAAATTATTATTTATTGTTCGATGTCAACGCCAAGTTGGAAATTATCGTGTATATTATTATTTCATCGTGTATATTATTATTTCATTTTTATGCAATAAATAGGTTGCAGTAACAATTGTCAGGAAGGACAAAGATAATTTAAAACCGTGTAAAATTATTAGATCAAACACACCAAAACTGCAAATCTGCATGGAAGTAAGTACACATTAGTGCGGCTCAAAGTAAGTACGGCAAAAATCTGAATTCGAGTCTCACTCACAGAAGTCTCACAGTCCATCCTTCACGTTATGTTCAGCAGAATGTGGAGTTTTGTCTCGAGGGCAGCGTAAGCTTTCTCTCAGTCTCAAATCGTCTGCTTTCACCAACCCAGCCAAACCAACTACGAAATACAACAGGATTCCCAGCAAGGGCAAACTGACTCGTTTCATATCATCGGAAAAGTGAAGTGAAGTGGGTGGACGAGAAAGTGAGAAATCTTACAATTATTAAGGACTAATAATTCATAATTTTGAGTGAAAGTGGTTCAAACTAAAGTAGGTCGTTCCAAAAAGAAATAAAATACAAACTTGGGAAATACAAGTTTCCAAAATTTCCCCAAAATTTCACCAGTGCCCAACCAAATATCTCATAATTAACTCTAACGATTCATAATTTTGAGTGAAAGTGCTTCAAACAAAACTTATTCGTGCCAAATTTTTTAAACCCATTACAAACATTGAAAATCAAATTTTCCAAAATTTTATCAATTCCCAATCCAAAATCTCAATTATTAACTCTAAATTCATAATTTTAAGTAAAAGTTCAAGCAAATTGTTCGTGCCAAAAGATTTTTTTAACAAAAACAACTTTGAGAAATACAATTTTGCCAAAATTTCCCCAAAATTTTACCTATTTCCAACCCCAATATTTCAACGAGACAAGGTAAGTACATAAAGTTGACGTCATTTTCCATTATCCAGCCAGTAAATAGATTGGATTGACTTCTCATCGTACACACAATAGAATCCGGATTTACACAATTCACACCTTTTTCTCAAGTAATAAATGATCATCATGATCACCATCATCATCTCGTTGTATTTCCCAACAGTGTAAAAATGTGTTTCAGAAATATTCAAACCGGGAAATTACATTAGGTTTCACGTTAAGGATTTGTTGATCCCAAAAGACGTGCCTCCTTTTCCATAAAATCGAGGAATCTCCACTTACACCAGATCGAAAATAAGTTGATTCTGTCCAACTCGAGACGCAAAGCAATTTATCGTCTCGGCATAAAGATTCACAGAACATCCCATTTAGGGGAAGGAATTGCGAAAATCTGCATGATTTGAAAGTCTCACTTTGATATGAAACGATATGTTGGGCTTCTTTCAGAAACCAAAACCAAACCACAAAGAAATTTGTCAACACGTAAATTTGAAAAGTGGGTGCAGAAATTTGCGAAAAGTAAAGAAAGAAAGAGAGAGATTTGATTTGTAAATACGTAATATGTGAAACATCAAAAAAAATATGAAATTTCAGGAAACTGGCAATTGCTTTAAAAAAATTGGAAAAATTCTCTGTTTCGAGAGATGTTCTATTTTGACTTTGATCTCTTTTTGAAAAGTTTGTGGGTGGACGGTTTCGCAAAATAAAATCAGGTCGTCCCATTGCCCATGATGATTGGCAAGTTACTTACGTTGGTTAGGGACTTTTGTTGACTCCACTGTTTGTACAAGATTATCCTCAAATCCGACATATTGTTGACTTAACCAATTTCAAGTGACGCTTTTTTTCGTCGAATTTTCCTCCCTCGAAGATCTACAAATACTCAAGTGGTCTCGATTCGAGGGCATGAAAGAGAGAGTGAAAGTTCAATAAAAATAATAGTTTTCTTCTGATTCACATGGTTTCAAGAATGGGGAATTTTCTGCACAGAATGAAGTGAGACGACGACATGAAACGACCACTTAAAAAAAGTTGATGAAATGGTACAAAGTGGGATTCAATGAGTTACGTAATCAAATAGGAGATGAACCTTGGGCAAAAATTGCGAAATCTCACTTTACCCCCGACTTTCTCCATCACGATTTATTCCCCATTTTATCTCCGATTCGTTTACGTTTTGAAATGTGATCTTGCTTGACTAGGTTGCTTACTTATCAAAGGAAAGTGAACGGAACAGGATACCGAACAGATAAGATAAGCAACCTTGAGGTTTGAGATCGTGCTATCAGTTTGTATATACTATGAGGAAATGGAAGAAAGTAGTCGGGTGTTTGTAACAGAGACGCCGTTTCGTGACCCATTTTACTTAGCAATAGTTTCTCATCTTCTCGTATAGTCCAGTCCAATTACAAATCTGTCTTGTCCAGTCGAGTCAAGTGTCATGTCCAACTTCAACCCTTCATTTCCCTTAACTTTAAGGCAAAATGTTTCCATTTCCCTTCATCCATTCGTAGGTATGTATGTATGTAAGCTCTGCTTTAGTTAGTACGCACTTGTACAATAAGGCACGGAAGGAAGTTAAACATCAAAAAGTGAAATTGTAACGTCACAAATTATCTAGTTTGACAGGTTCTCATAACATCATTTGTTTTAAGAATAGGGGCGGAAACGTGTGCCATTTTTGGAGAGGAATAGATGTTTCAAAATTACGTATAAAAAATAGTTTTAATTAATAATTTGAGTTAATGACTCGTTAAGTTTTTTTGTTAATTTGGGTATACAATTTTCATCTAAATAAATCCGATAGACTATCCAAGCCAAAAGATTTTTGGAACCTTGTAAAATTATTAATCCATTTTTCACTAAAATTTCCAAATTGGCATTAACATTGCTCATTTTTAAACAATATTATTTCCCCGTCTCTCTTCCACGGATAGATATTCGCTTTCTCTTAATTTTATTCCGGCATCATCCCGTTTTAATAATCCACCAGACCCAGCCGACCTAATACTCATTCATGGTTTGTCTGTCTGTCTCTGTTAGTAGGCGCTTATTGCAGTGCAGCCAGTGTAGTCGTTCCCTTTATGTGATCCTAATGCCCCAATTCCAACCAAAATTACCCTATAACACACCATTTCTATTCAAATGGTAATTTAATCCAATTACTTGGACTCTCACATCTTACACAACTCACACAAAATTCTCTCGGATACTGCCAAATCTCCCAAAATGATGCAATAATACTTAAAATATAAAATGTTTTTGCTTTATCATTAACAACTTTGGTTTTGGCGTTGGCTTTCTCTTTGTACTAAAATGTGGCATGGCATGGCGTGACGAGACACTGACACGACATGTGAACATGACATGCCGACATCTTCTCTCGGCATGTCACGTAAATAAAAATATGGCAGAAAAGTGAAACAATTTAGGTTTTCTTGCTTCCTTTTCCGTGGGCAGACGAAAAATATGAAGAGAGTTGTCCTATTTTGAAATAATATGTCTATCTAATCCACCCCCGTAATAATAAATCTTAATAAACGCATATAAAGAAGTAGCTTCAGTCTCACCTCACCCCCAACCACGCCCACGACAAGGTGGGAACACTTAATTTCACTATATTTTATCGATAGGTTCAATTTCAGTAAAAATCTCAGTTTGCCCCCGACCACACCCCCTGGCGCCAAGGGGGGTGGTTCGATTGGCCCCAAAAATTGATACGATCTTCCCCTGGAGTCATATGTATGATGCCGCAAACCGATTTCAATTATCTCGATGCGTTCTCCCGTTATTCTGCTCTCGGACAGACAGACGGACGGACAGACAAAGTCTTCCCATAAAGCAGCTCCAGCTACTTATAATAAGCTGGCGATTTTTAGCTACTGGATTTCCCCCTGAATTTAATGGAATGTTATTGCCCCACTAACAAGACGGCGAGGAGAGAAAGACAGCTTGCTTTATACTCACCCACTTCTTTCCCATGAGTGAAAGTCTTCCATGTGTAACTTTATTTAATAGCATGCACTCCTTTACTACATACTTGGGAGGATGGAAAATTGTTACATAATGGGACCCGAAGTAGTCGCCAACAAAGCGGAGATTATTATTGTATCAAATTTCTCCAATAATAAAATACAATTGTGATGAGAAACTTGTCCCGTAAATTTGGATGAGAAAACCTCGTGAGAAAAGTTTCACCACTGAATTGATGTTCGTCCCTGGGTGGATAATAATCGTATATTATGCCCCCGATAAGTACTTACCACAGCTTCAGTCTCCTGCGTGCAGCTCGTCTCTATATCCCCTTGGCAGGATCCATCTCTGTCTTCTTTAGGAAATGGACTCATTGCATTACTCACTTTCAGCATGGGTCAAAAATTCCACTTTTTGATACAAATGCTGCCCGCCCCACCGGGAGGTAGCGAGATGCAGTGGCCGCGGAAGCTTGAGGGGACAGAGGGACAATGTCCCCACGGTTATTAGATGTCCCCAACATCTCGCCATGTTATACAAACCCCTCCCTCCCCCCACCCTACAATGCCAATGTCCCCACATGTCCCCACAGCTTCCGCGGCCACTGGTGGAGAGATGTATGTACATGGCTCAATTATATTATACTTGCCAAAATTCTCGACCCCGCACTCTTCTTATCACCACGACCCAAGTCTTAGCGCTTTTATGGTGATAAATTCCAACGACGACATGCCATGATCCGATGACCTGAGGACAATTAATGTCATGATGAGCCTTCCTTCAACGGAAGGAATACTGATTTTCTGAAGAAAAGTAGACCTACATAAAAAAACTGGCTATTTCCTTTTTCCCCAAAAGTTATTTGTAGAATTTGGAATTTTACTTAATTTCAGAATTGTAAAAAATTGTATTTTTTCTGATAAATTTCTACTTTTAACATCAAACCAGGCATGAATATTGTTTTATCAAAGTAATAATTGGGTGACTTGTTGGTACTATTTTTTTTGGTGAATTATCACGTCACAAAATTCAGGTCACGTTTTTTGCACTTCTTTGTATGCCGAGGAGTAAGGAGTCGAGTGGATTTCGACTTGTGAAGGGTACCCGGGTAGAAAAATGGTACGAATTAGCGAATATGTATGTACGGCTCTGTGGAATTAGCACACAGGACGAGATGAGAGCGAGTGGGTGGATCGGTGGAACACAGTGGGACTTAAAAAACTTGGATGCTTTTTTTTCATCTTATTGACGAATTGTGTATTCTTATAAATATTTGTAAACATTTGAGATTGTGTTTTGTGAACAGTTTTCTATTTTAAAACTTTCAAAATATTTTTGATTTGCAATTTCTTTAATTTGAGAAAATAAAAATGTGTAATATGGTTAGAGAGAAATTGTCATTTTGAAATGTTAATCTTGTAGCTCAAAATCTGCACACTTCATTTAAAATATTGCAATTATGCCAAAATAAGTACTTATTTTCTGAGACTTCAAAGAACATTTGGATTTTATTTTGTTCAACTTGTTGGCCGAAAGTATAATTATACATTGTTCATATACGTAAAGAAATATAAAGATTTGGAAATATTTGGAGTAAATCAATTGTAATTCATAATTTTGACCAAATTTAGAAATTTCTAATCTAATTTCTCTCGATTTGTACAAAATTTCAAATCAAAAAGCTTGAAATGAGGTAAAAAAAAGTGTTCACAAAATTCTATAACAGTTTTTCTCGATTTTTCTTCTTCCTACAGGAATTTCTCTTCCTCTTCCTCCCTTTTCGTCTCATTCTTTTCATCCTTTCCGCATATAATATGAACTGCAGATATTTGCATCGTAATTTTTCACAAAAAAATGAACCGAAGAAAGGAGGAAACCGGAAATCCTCCCTTAATCCTACCAAAACCGACAATGTGACAAAAGTAGAGTCATGTTTTTCTTCATTGAATTGCATACATGAAAAATATCTGGGAAAATTCTTCATTTTCAAGTGAAATAAAATCAAAGCGGAAAAATAAAAGTTTTGTTATGATCGGAAGTTATTTAATAAAATCCGATCATTTTACTTGATTTGAAACCCGAGTTCCAGAACAGTTACAACTTTTTGAATACGATTTAAATTTCTTTAAATAACTTTATTCTTCCGATGGGAAGCGAATGACAAACAAATCGAAGGAGATGAAATTCATATCAATTTAGGTTCAATTTAGGTTCAATTCATATCAATTCATATCAATTCATTTCAATTTTATTCAGTTTAGGTTTCGATTTCTTTTCAAAATTATACGATTTTGATTTATTGCGACGAGACGAGTAATCTGATTCCAAAGCGCTGAATGCGCCGAAATGTAAAAAAAACTAGAGTGCAGACGTCATCTAGCCCGAGTCAGGGTCAGAGTCCTATTTTTAATTTTTGTCTAACGACCCAACGACTGTCACCAAATTACATTGCTTTAACGACGCCGCTTAAGCTTAATCCTTCTCAATTCAATTGTCATATTTATCTAGCATGAAAATTTATAGTTTTATAGACCAATTTCAAAAACCAGTGTGGGTCACCTTGTTGATACAAATTTGTCGAAATTGGTTTAAGGAATCGTCCGTTAGCGTGTCCTAGACAAAGACACATAGACATACCGGTTCCATAAGCGCTGACTCGGGCTAAAAGCTTTTTACATCACAAACTGCTTATAAGTTCAAGGATTTATTGACTGACAACCGCACTAATTAGATTCATGATTGTAATTAATTTAGCTTGATTTGTTCCCTGTGTCGAATTTTGATTTTCAACATATTAAAAAAACTTTTGTAAATATTGTCTTGTTATTTTATTTAAGAATTAAATAATTATTTGGCAGATTCTCATAACGTCATTTGTTTTAAGTGGAGTTTAAGTTTTAAGTTTAAGTTTTAAGTGGAGATTTGTTTTCAGGGCGGAAATGTGTACCATTTTTGGGGAGGGAAATGCGTCCAAATTACGCATAAAATAGTTGTAATTAATTTGAAAATTATTAATTACAACTATTTTAACTCAAGAGTTAATGGCTTGTAAAGTCTTTTATATTAATTTGGATATAAAATTTTCTCCGATAACCTTTCAAAACAAAAACCTTATAAAATCATTAATCCATTTTTCATCAAAATTTCCAATTTGGCATTGACATTGCTCATCTTGCTAAAAAAATCAGGCATTTAAAAATACAACCCATGATCCACTTTTTACCCCATAATTCAACCACTTTCATCCTAAATGCATACATACATATGTACATACAAATCCCCACTAATTGGCTAGCCTTGAACCCCATTAAAATATTACCAGTTAAATCCGCCCCACTCAAGATCAACAAGACAGACGAGTCAAGGCAAATCTCATTTCATGTCTCACTTTCCCATGCAACTTTCACTCTTTATCAGTGGCCGCGGAAGCCGTGGGGACATCTGGGGACATTGCCATTGTAGGATAGGGGAGGGCGGGGTTTATATAAGATGAGCAGACGATGGGGACATCGAACAACCGTGGGGACATTGTCCCTCTGTCCCCTCAAGCTTCCGCGGCCACTGGGCTTTATCAGGAGCAGCAAATCTCTCAAAACTTATTCGCCACACCAAAAACCAACAACTCTCTTCTCCCAACTAAATTCTGCAAGTTCCACACAGAGCAAAAATTAATTATGCCGAGTCACCCAGTCCGTTACTTTACTTTCACTCCATCCAGCACTTCATTCTGGGTAGAAAAAAAACGTTCTTTTTGACTGATAAAGTAGAAAAAAACTATTTTTTTCGCTTCTTCTCTTATCTTTTTACTTTTCCACTTTGTCCGCACACGACATGTAACAACTTTGTTACTTATTATTATAAATGGTGGTGGTGGTGGTGGTCTGGAAGAAGAAGAACGAGAAATGGCCAGAGTGGGGGGCAGGATGACAAATTCCGGAAGTAATGCAATTCTCCATCCTAGAGGAGAAGAATTAGGGAGATTTTCCTCCCCATTTTCTTGTTACATGGCCAATTATACAGTTTTAGGTTGTAAATATTAATCAAATTCTTGCACATTCGGAGAGAAATGTTTATATTTAGATGAAAAATGTACGATTTTATTGACACTGTGCATAATTAATTGAAAAAATAAGAGAATATTATTGACGAATTTGAAAAAAAGAGTGGAGGAGATAAGTTTTCGGAATTGAATACAAATTTGAATCAGTTTCAATCCAATTTGGAAAATTTGAACGATTTATTAATAATTTAGGCATGTTTGGTAGATGTGCATGCAGGATGGATAAATCTGTAGTGTGGTTTTGTTATTTTATTAATTATTTTACCATGCTGAAGAACCTACTGTTCAGAAACATTATTGACGCATTAGAAAAAAAGATCAGTTTTCAAAATCGGAATCGATCAGAAATCAGAATCGGAATTGAAAATTTTTTCATGATTGCATGAGTGAGCTCAATTTCGGTGAGTCGAGTGAGTTCGATTCCAATTTAGAGAATTTAAAATATTTATTAATTTATTAGACATGTAGATGGAAGGCAGATCGCTAGTTTTAGAATGAGTTTTAATTTATTTTATTAATTATTTTACCACGTTAAAAAAAACTTACTCTTCAGAAACTTAAAAAAATAACGAGAGAAAAGAACAACTCCAAAAAAACATGGGAAAGACAGGAGGAGGACACTTAAAGAAGGAGCAGGACAAGAAGTTTACTACCGGAGGACAGTAGTGAAAGTGGGGATGATAAATGAGCCCCTTTTACCCAACCACACCACTCGACTTGACAACTATCATCCACCCAGGGAAACGAAACCACTGCTGCTGCTAAGTATTTACTGCAGCAATGAATGTCCTTCTGCTTATTTGTTCTTCAGGTCTAGTGTTTCTCGTCAGTGGCCGCGGAAGGGTGTGGCCAATGTCCCCACGGTTGTTCGATGTCCGCATCATCTCCCCATCTTATATAAACCCGGGCCTCCCCAATCCTGGGGACAATGTCAATGTCCCCACAGCTTCCGCGGCCACTGTTTCTCGTCGTGTAAAATGCATGTGATGTGGAACCATAAATTATTCCGGGGGTCTGTATCTATCCACTACTCGCGAACCGTGGGGTAGAACCTGTACCGCTCTCTCTTCCTTCCTCATAAATCTGACAAATGAATCTAAATCCAATCCCTGAACACTGCGGAATTAATCTGTAATAAGGACAGGACAAAAGTAGACCTGTCCTCGACCTGGATTTGCATAGAAAACGGAAATAGTTACACATTTTCAAAATTTTCGGGGATAAAATAATGGCACAAAATTTCCGAAGTATATAAAAAAACATTTGTCATTATTATTTACATAGTGTAGAAAACCAAGAAAGTTACACATTTTCAAAATTTCGGGGATGAAATAATAACGCAAAATTTCCAAAGTATATGTTTGAACAACACTCGTCTTTATTTCGCCACTTGTAAACCGTTATTTTATTACAGGATGAAATCGTCTCTACGATCACGACAGCCCGTCACCTTAAAAAACCCTTTGACATTCACGTTTCCGTAAATAAATGAAAATGAAGACGGTACAACAGCGAGGCAGACTTTCGTCCCACTTTCACCAAATTTACGGAAACATGCCTGCATGCCCAGTAATAACAATTCTTCTCCTTCTTATCATCATCATGATGACAACTTCAACAGCAGCAGCAGAGACACCGTCACCCATTGACTTTCTCTCCACCAAGGCGGCATTATCCGCCAAAAATGGACAACAACCGTCATCACCTCGTTTTACTGGGTTGGATCCGACAACTTTTGCAGAAGTGAGAAATGCAGTGCATGTGGCACCAGGGAAAGCAGATGGTGATCCAGATCTAGATTCACCATCATCATTACAGGGTCAACGAGGTGGATGGAGCGATTCATCTCGTCGTCGTGTAAGCAGCAGTGAAGCAGGTGGTGCTTTCTCCTCGTTATTTCATCACGAAATAGATTCGCAGAAATATTTCAGGAATGTGAACATAGTTGATTTCACTTCCGGAGAGGAGGAGAAAGTTGTGCAGATCAGGAGCAGATTTAAGAGAAATGCTCTGATAACGGCGTCCTGTCCGCTGGGGACGTTCGAATGTGCAGCCGATGCTACGTTGTGTGTTCCACAGAATGCGATTTGCAATGGGTGAGAGGATTTGTAAATGTAATAATGACGGGAAATGTTGTCTAAAATTGTTATGTTGCACCGTTTTGAGCTTATTGCCGTTTTAATTTTTTGAATTGTAAGTTTCGAATCAATAAGTGGTAACAATTGGTTAAAAACATGCAGTTTTTAACAGTTTTTGAGACAACCTTCAAACATTTAATTTTTACTTTTTACATTTTGTTCTGGTATTGTTCTTCCAATTTCAAAATGACTTTCGAAAACGTAAACAAATAAATAACACAAATTCTGAACTTATGAATCATTCTTTCTTTCTAAATTTTGTCAAAATTTGTTCATTATTTTTGCACGGTAAATTGTACTAACTGTTTTTAGAAAGCTATGTAAATATGCAAATAAGCTGTGAAAAGTGGCAAAACCAACGATACATATTTGCTTGTCTAAAATTTTGTAGAGCCCTATCGTTATTTTATATGATTTTTTTGTGTTCCATTGATAACATCCGTATTAATTAATTGGATCAAAAGATTGCACCTATATAGTTTAACTATTGCTTATTTTAACAGTTACAATTAATTTTTAATGGCGTTAAACTATTTTAAAAATCCATCAATTTGCATGATCTGATTTTTAAAATTTTGTCACAAATTGACACACTTTCTTTTTACCAACAGGAAACCAGATTGTCCCGATGGTTCCGACGAGGATCAGTGTGGTAAATAATGTCTTGAGAGAAAATCTTCTCACAAAATTCGCACTTCACTTCCTCCTGTCCTTCCCTCTTTTTACACTTTCTCTCTTCGTCCTTTGTATGCAAAATTTAACATAATTTTCTCATCTTCTTCCAGAAAACAAGCACGATAAGCAATTTTGGGATAACTTTTTCCAAAAACGACCAGGAGCCGATGCCGGGAAGAATGATACTTGCAAATGTGAGTGAGCCTAAAAAATATGGGATTCAGATTTAACTCATCGGCCCAAACATTACCAACTTTCTCGCTCTTTTACACACACGAAACGACCATTTACACCCCGTAAAAATCAATTACTAACTTCCCCCATCAGTGGCCGCGGAAGCCGTGGGGACATTTGGGGACATTAACATTGCAGGATAAGGGAGGGAGGGGTTTATATATGTAACATGGGGAGATGATGCGGACATCGAACACAGGTGGGGACATTGTCCCTCTGTCCCCTCAAGCTTCCGCGGCCACTGTCCCCATAAAAACCCCACGTCAGTGGCCGCGGAAGCCGTGGGGACACTAACATTGTAGGATAAGGGAGGCCGGGGTTTCTATAACATGGGCAGATGATGCGGACATCAAATAACCGTGGGGACATTGTCCCTCTGTCCCCTCACCCTTCCGCGGCCATTGTCCCCCATAAAAAATCTACATTTCTCTTCTCACCCAACACTTTCTTTCCCCCCCAAAAAAAATGAAAATGAAATCTTAAAAGCTTGCAATGAATTTCAAATAGGATTCAATTTTTTCCCCTTCCTCTTCTTGTAATCAGATCCAACTCTTAAGAAAACCGAGGAACATGACAAACACCCCGAAGAAGAATCTAGCAAACTACCCAGTGAAAGTGAATGTCAGTGTTCGGGTGAAAAGTTATTTTGCCATAATCTCCACCACCTCAATCTCTCCCTGATTCCGGACGGAGTCATATTTCTGTAAGTTTCGCAAATATTATTATTCTTGGAAGAGAGACCTACTTTTGGCAAAAGTTTACATAGATTTTCTCCAACAGCCTGTGTGCTGGGTGGGATAGATAAGCATATCAAACATACATGTAGATAATCCATGCATATATTTGCATATACGGAGTCATGTGAGGTGGTAAGAATCAGGCCGTAAATCAATTAGCTTAATGGCTCCACCTTGGTTTCCGCAGGTGGTAAAATAATTAGTCGGGCTGGTCGAGGTCTTCATTTCTTTGCTCAGATGTGATCCGAATTCGGATGAATTGTTGAATCGTACAAAATTTAGGGGAGGCATTAATCTCACGGAGTTTTGGCCCTTCGGGTTATTTAATCAGGGATGCCACAAAATTAAAACTTTCGCCCACTTTCTAGTGTTCTACTCTAGTGCAGTTTAATGTAATGAAATACTCTGTGTGGTCAAATACGTAAGTTTTGTCCGTATTTTGAAATTCTGATTCCTTTGATGACATTAAAATTCGGATGAGTGAGTAAGTATAGAATGTCATAATTTCGGAAATTGTCTCAATTTCCCCGAGTGAATTGCCTGTGAAATTAAGCCTGTGGTCAAATCTAATATCCGTAATTGGTCAAAAACAAATGATTTATTGCAGATTTAACAATTTATTATATGCTCATGCTTTGATCCATCCAACAGTGTCGAAAATGGTGAATTTGCTGAAATGTTTCGTGGAAATGGTGGTGGTGGCTGGTTTATTCTGAGAATTCTTCGTGTCAGACTAGAATTTAAAGTAGGAAAGGACTAAACAGACGGCGGGGGAGAAGAGCTACTAAAATTTCTTGTCCTTATTGCAGCGACTTGAGTGGAAGTGGAGTCGACAGTGTCGATTTCACGGGCGAGGGGACACGCTTTCACCAGCTCAACACTCTGTAAGTTGAAGATCTCAAGTTTCTCTCTTCGGGCTGCTTTAACTTTTTTCTGTTCATGTTAAATATGTGCATGTGCAAATATGTACTTTTATATACCTTTCTCAGTCAGCTATTGGATATTATTTGTTGAAGGAAAATCATGTCAAGGATAATTTAATAAAAAATATCAATTTTTTTACATAAATTGTTTGATAACTAGATTATTTGTAAGAATTTTGGTAACTTGATAGGGTTTTTGACTACTTGGAGAGTGTAAAGAATGGATTTCTGGTCATGTTAAATATGTACATGCACAAATATGTATGTACCTTTCTCAGCTATGGGATATTATTGAAGGGAAATCATGTCATGGATAATTCAATCCCGAAAATCAATTTTTTTAATAAATTGAAATTACTAGATTAGTCAATTATTGAAAATTAGGCAATTTGGTAGGATTTTTCACTACTTTGTGATTGCGTAAAGTATGAGACTTTATATTAAGTAAGAAATACGTTGAATTTCAGTATCAAAATTAATTTAGCTGAAAATGCTTGTTTGGGACTCCGAAAGCTAAAATTTAGAAATTTTTAAGTAGCTTTAAAATCGACAGATTTAGTTTTTGGAAGTTCGATGATTCCAAATTAGTTACAAACAATTACTTCGAATACTCTATACATTTCCTTAAAAAAATCTGAAATTTTCCAAAAATTATTTTCATCTGCCCAAATAGTAGGGATCCAAATCCAGTTAGCAAATTAGCAAGTTAGCAATCCAAGCTCGTAAATTAAGCCTCAAATTTCCGTAAATTCTTGTAAGTTTTGAAGGACGAGTTTGAGATTACATCTTGCACGAAGGAAGGAAGGGTATAAAATATTTGCCTCTCAGAAGCTTATCCTGTGTGCCTATCGAAAAGAGAGGACAGGAAGTTGGCAAGTGCATTTCTTACTGCGATTACTCCGTTACTGCGGTTTCTCTCTAATGCAAATTATGATACGACCCAGAGTCTCCGTCTTCTGCTCAAAATCATATTTTGAATTTAGTCAAGTTTTCGAGCTTGTAAAATTAGGTCAGATGTAAACATGATGTTGGACGAAATGATGTAAAATGACTAGTTTGCCGTTATTTTGTGTAGGAAGTCAATTTTGAAAAATTTATGTTTCGAGATTTTGAACCTTATGATTTAATTATCTAAACTAGTTTTAGTTATTATTAAAATTCACTTTTATCAATTAATGGCGTCGCATGTATTACATGCTCATATTATTTTGTTAATGTCTAAAATATTATAAAGAAAGGTTTTTTTAAAAAAATACAGAATCCTGTCGAGCACAAATCTTCAAGAAATACGACCCAACGACTTCACCAGTTTGATCCTCCTACAAATCCTGTAATTCAACCTGCCCCTTTATTAGCTCTCTTAGCTCTCTCTTTATTTTTAGCCCGAGTCAGGACTTATGGAACCATCATATGCAGTCTGCCCGTCGGTCTATCTCGTGATAACTCTCGCTAAACTCATTCCATCGACTAGAAATTTGAGGACAATTGAGACAAATGAGGAGTTACATAAGTTTGAAGATGAGAATGAATTTAGAAATAGATTGTGACCCTGACTCGGGCTAACAACAAGTCAAAACTGCACACTATAGGTTTTTAAAATGTAATAATCTCCCCTAAATTTATAGCCACTTGACCGGAAATAATTTAAAAACCATTCCACCAGGAGCATTTTCCACCACCAAGAAATTAAAAAAGTTGTATTTGGGCTACAACCAGATCGCAACCCTTGATCCTGGATCGTTTCACGGTTTAACAGAACTGGAAGAATTGTAATCAACATTGAAAAAAATATATTTGGCAATAATTTCGCCAAAATGCAAAATCTTAAACTTTTATTCACAGAGATTTACGCCACAACAAACTCAAATTCGTCACGACGGATCAAAAATCTCCAACTTATTTCTTGGGACTGTCAAGTCTGCGAATTTTGTAAGAAACAAAAATTGCAAATAAAAAGTTGGCAAAAATTTCCAAGTAGAATTTCCAAGTAGAAATAAATATTAATGTCTGTTTCAGACATTTGAGTAACAACGAGCTGGAATTCTTAGGACCGGATTATTTTCTCGGGTTGGAAAATTTAGAACTGCTTTCACTCACGAGGAATAAAATATCTTCAATTTCACGAAACGCGTTTGCCAATTTGTCCTCGTTAATTCATCTGTAAGATTTTGTTGGAAAAGTTAAAATTAGTCATGATTTCCATTTAAAAATTTTAAAATTTTGAAATTTTTTCTTTTTAGATATTTAGCCTACAATAGATTAGAATCCTTGGAAGATGAGCGATTCTGTAGTTTGAGATCCTTGCTGAACTTGTAAGTCAAAAGTTTAAAAAATTAAAAACTTGCATATTTTTATTTACTCAAGATTTGCATAGGAATTTATAGAATCATATTTTTGTGAAGTTTCCGTAAATCAATTTTTTTGCCAAAAATTTCCAGAAATTTAAACAACAACGGGATTAAACATATTTCTCCTGACTCGTTCGTCTGCCTGGATTCACTTCAATCCTTGTAAGCCTTATTTACTCGCATACATCAATTTCCATCAAAAACGACACAGTCCTATTTTCCATGCAATTCCCTCGTCTAAAACTGCACATTAATTAATTAATCATTTCATTTCATCCTTCGTGGCCAGAGTCCTTGAACAAAACAGATTTGGTGAGCTGGAAAATCCATCCCGGATATTTGCTAATCTCACCGAACTCCAGTACATGTGGGTTCCGTAAACACGTTAATAATCAATAAATTTGCATAATGCTTATCTAATTGATACCCACGAAACCAGCTACTTTGACCAATTTTGGATGTGCGCCTGGGCTCCGCATGTCCGTTCATGCACGCCAAAAGGGGACGGGATATCCTCCGTGGAAAATCTCCTCGATAACGTCATCCTCCGAGTCTGGTACTTGTCACAATTAGTTAAATATGGCAATAATTACAGTAATTAAATATGCAAATAATTAACTACTTAACCAGCGTATGGATCATGGGCATCGTTGGCGTGGTTGGGAACGGTTTCGTAATCCTGAGCCGTCTCCTCGTCCGAGAGAAGAATCGGGTGCACTCTTTCTACATAAAAAACCTCGCTTTTGCCGACCTTATCATGGGCTTATTCCTGTTAAGCATTGCTTATCATGATGTCCTATTTCGGGGCAATTTCCTTTCTCAGCAGCATACGTGGCGACACTCGTTGACGTGTCAGTGGTCAGGTAAAAATTGACATGGAAATTTTCTCCAGTCCAGGATTTCTGACCATCTTTTTCTTATTTCCAGGCCTACTGTCCACCTTATCGTCCGAATCGTCCGTCCTGATTCTCACCTTGATCACGTTGGATCGTTACCTGTCCATCATCAAGCCGTTCTCGGAGCGGAGAAATGCCATGCTGCCAGCAATCAGTGTCATCTCGGTGTTATGGACGGTCTCATTTTTGCTTAGTTTTGTCCCACTTTATTCACTTTTTGAGGGTTATTTTGGCCCTTATTTTTACACCTCGAACGGACTCTGTCTTCCGCTTAATATTCATAATCCGTTCGATTCAGGTAACTCAATAAAATGGGAAAAGGAAGACATGATTTGATGATTTTGTCTCAATTTTTGACAGGTTGGGAATATTCCTTTTTTCTCTTTGTGGTCATAAATTCCTTCGCGTTTGCCTTCATTTGCTACGCGTATTATAAAATGTTGAGGATTATTCAGACTTCGACGACCTCGATACGAAGGTATTTATATGCTTAATAAGTAATTAATTGTCGCAATTATGTGGTCAAATAATAATTACGTCATTACTAAGCACGCAACAAAAGCAGGATGGCATGTTAGCCATGAGATTTGGGATCGTCGTGTTGACAGACTTTTTATGCTGGGCACCTGTCATCGTGTCGAAAACGTTGGCAATGTTGGGTAAAAAAGTGACACATTTTTTTTTTCAAAATTCAATAAATTGATTTATTATTTTACATAAATTTGTAGGTGTTCCAATTCAGTCGGATTTTTACGCGTGGCTCGCCGTCTTCGTCCTTCCTGTAAACTCGGCCATAAATCCGATAATTTACACGTTAACCACCAAACTTTTTAAGCAACAGGTAAAAAAATATCAAACTTACGTCAAAAATTTTGACTCGAAATTCAAAATTCTGAAAAAATCATGATTTTATTTTTTCAGGTGTCCCATCTCACCTTGGGCGTTCGAAAACGCTTGGGCATGGCCACCGATGACTCTACAACTTCATCGCTCTACTATCGCAACCGGATTTCTCGGGTAATCATGAAATCGATACGTGCTTATGCGTATATTTACATAATCGATAACTTTTACTGCATTTTTGTTTCTTTTCAGACCCTCAACACTTCTCTGTCTGGATCCATAATGCATTCGACGAAGGGTCCTCCAAACGGCTCTGTGACGACACGACATCAAGCCAGAAATAGGAACAGATACACCGTCAGCGCCATAAATTCCGTGATTGCTTCATCTACCGGGATCCAACTTCCGGCCGGTGGCGGCGGAGGTGGAGGTGCTGGTGATTCCAGCATTTCTGAGGACGATGGTGGTTATCTGAACGGTGCTGGTGGTGGTCCTGCTGTTGGTCAACATTTTTCCCTGCAAACGTTACGAGAGGATGATGATGTCGACAACGTGGAAATGTGTGACCCAAGCGGGCTGCCCCCATACTTTACAGATATTGATTTGACCTCGCACACGAACCAGGAAGAGGAGACTGTGACGTGAAGAATGAAATACACCTTATCGGATCATGACACTACATAAATATGGATAAGTTGGTTATCCTCCAGAGGGTAATTTAATATTGGAGGAAGAAATGTTTATTGTTGTGTAATCTTGGACTTTCTCCCAATCGAGGGAAGGAGAGAAACTAATCGAGTGCAAAGTAGAAGAGAGGCCAGGACAAGTTTTTATCAAATCGGATTAAAAGTTGGGTTGCTTTCAGTCAATGAGGGCTAATTTATAGGGGAGGGAAGTAAAGCTGGCTTGATTTAGGAAATAATAAGTGTTGATTTCTAGAAAGGTAGTGATTCAAGTTATCAATAATCGATAAGCCAGGATAAATTGTTAGCGCTACTGAATTTAATTGGTGGAAATTTTAGCAATTCGTATTAGTGATTGGCGACATGTTTCGAAAAACTTTTCGAAATTATTAACAGACTTTTTTAATTTTTGAGAAAGCTGTGCATAACCATTTATTATGATGTTATTGCGAAAATTAGTTCGTATCATAATTGCCCTCAAACCTCGCAAAAAATAGAAAATTTGGTTTTTGCAATAATAAAACTTGAAAAATGTGTGATATAAAACCTTGCGATAAATCTTTAAAATTTCCGAAATAAAATAAAATAAACCAATTTAATCACCAATCACCACAAGTCAACTAATTAATCATCATCCCATCCGCTAATTATTATAATTACCCATTGCGTAATCTCTTACATAACGTTGCATCAAAACACACCATAAATCCTTCCAAAAATTCATCACTAGATTTAACTCCATTATTTACTTATCAACAATTTTCTCCGTTTTGTCATCTCCAAACAAATCTTCATCATCATTTGGACGATTAGCGCAAAAAGTGAGGGACCATAAATAACAATAAAAACACGTAAACAAGTGAAGCGTAGTAGGAACCAGTGGCCGCGGAATGGTGTGGGGACAGAGGGACAATGTCCCCACAGTTATTCGATGTCCCCATCATCTGCCCATCTTATATAAACCCCTCCCTCCCCCATCCTGCAATGTTAATGTCCCCACATATCCCCACAGCTTCCGCAGCCACTGGTAGGAACAAGCAGGGAAAGTTGCACACCAACAATCCAATTGTTCCCCGAAGAATGATGAATGATTTCCTCACCGAAAAAACTGGCAACAAAACATCCTCAGCAGAAAAAAAACAGTGACAAAACACGGAAGATTTCCCCATTCAGAAACTTCAATCTCATAAAATACGTAGAAAAAAGGGTTCCAATTTACGTAATGAAAATTTCCCATTGTCATCAAATTTCCAATTTCTACCTCTGTTCGCGAAAAAGTGGCGAATTCCTTTACTTTTAATGATTTGTGTCGTGTGTGCCGACGATGCAGTTTGTTATCCTTGTTTTTTGTCTGTCTGGTCTGGTCGGTTTGGGTCAGAAAAAAATGGATGTCACCTTTTTTTCAGGGTACAAAAGTCCTACCCGTAGAGTAGAGTAAGTTAGTTAACCATTCTATTTAGTTTGAGCAACTTTCTCCATCAACCATTAACCAGTTTTTCAGAGAAATGCATGCAAGAGAGGGCAGTGGCCGCGGAAGCCGTGGGGACGTGTGGGGACATTGCCATTGTAGGATCAAGGAAGCAGGGATTTATATAAGATTGGAAGATGATGCGGACATAAAATAACCGTGGGGACATTGTCCCTCTGTCCCCTCAAGCTTCCGCGGCCACTGCAAGAGACGACCTCGATCTGGTCCACGTTACGTACATATGCATCCAGTGGCCGCAGAAGCTGTGGGGACATTAGTATTGTAGGATGTTGGGGAGGAATGGGTTTATATAAGATGGGTAGATGATGGGGACATCGAATAACCGTGGGGACATTGTCCCCCTCTGTCCCCACACCCTTCCGCGGCCACTGCATGTACCTCCGTAGGCCATGTTACTTACTTTCTCCCCCGAAAACTTTGTCTCTCTCCTTAATCCTTATTGTCCTCTGTCCTCGACAATATCAACTCCTTCTGGACCTTGTCATCATTTGTTAGTTTCGTTTCCTTAAATCACCCCACTTATTTATTGTGACGGGCTCCCCTCGAGGCGACCAAGGGGACACATCCACAGTGTCAGAAACAAATGTAAACCACATGTCCTTATTTACGTCATAATTCTTACGTAATGGGAAATTTTTGGGAACTATGATTCCACCCCTTTTGCCAAAAAATATGTATGTAAGAAATGGATTTATTCGTGTGTGGTCATAAGTAGTTTACGTTTTCTTCTTCTTCTTCTCATGTTTACAAAGGCGGAATGGAGATAAATGATCAAAACCTATGTAGTAATGGAGGAGTTCCTGGTTGAACTTGTAGTAAAATCTGATTTATGTAGTTGCACTGCACTAAATTTAATAAATGACCGCTCTCCAGGCATGTCAAGGTTTGGATTAGTGCAAGTGAAATTGTGGGAGGCAAATAAATATTGACGGAATTGATGAATTGCGGTGGAGTTTGGCGCCGATGATGCAATAATGGAACCGTAATTTGCATTATTTGCAAAATCGATGAATTGCAGAGTTTGGCGTCGACATTGCAAAATTCGGATCAATAAAATTTGTAAGGGAACCTAATTTGCATATCAAATTGCAAATTATTGATTTGCTAGTTCATGTAAATATGTCATTTTCTACAAATTATTACCTTTACGTCGAGTGATCCATTACTGCTGATTGATAACCATCGACCACAACAATTGTCCTACTTATCCTCTCGATAAATCTTCCCCGATGGGACACAGACGTAGGTAAGTAGACCACCACCGGAAATCCCGTCTCTTCCTTCCCCTCGCGTTAAGTTAAGTGATGTCACAACTTTTACTTACTTACCTTAAGAAGGATGCAATAATAACGATGGAGCCACGGTTCATTAAATCTCCGTCTCGCCCACCCAGCAGATTATGGATAACGTGCAAAAAAAAAGTTTGCGAATTTTTTTCCCCACAAATCCTTTGTGAAGATTATCGATTTACAAATAAGTAATTGCGATAAGTACTTACTTATATTTAATACCGAGATTTGTTAACTTATCGTCGGATGATTATTATAATCCGTGACATGTCGTGACACAAAAGAGGAAATTACGGGGTCCTAAACTTTGCGAATTATACAACTTATTACTTCATCACTTACTTAGGTTTAGGTCTTTTCTCAGCAAAAGAAGAGTGAAAGCTCGCTCTTCAACATCGAAATCGAGTCGAATATGAGGGAGGAAAATAATATGAAAAAGTTTTCCGTTTCGTGGATCAAGTCTTTAGTCTGGTTGGGAGTGAGTGAAGAGGTCATAAATCAAATTAGTTATCATCTTTCACCCAAACTCACATCATTATTGTGGTTTTTCCACCCACAAATCCAGTGGTATCCAGTAAAATGCGGCCAAATGTGGGCATTGTGTTTTGTTTGTGTTCTTTCTCCTACCCGGAAATAATGGATGTAACGATTTCCATTGAGTATACAATATTTTATATGTTTTTATCGTTGTTTTGTTGTCCTCGATTTTGGGTAGAATCGATAATTGTGACTTTATTTATAAAGTGAGGGAATGTTTGTGGAAATATTTATTTGGGAAATATATTTTTTGGGGGTGAAACATTTCAGGGTTAAAGTTGTGGAATATAACCTCACCATTTTTGTGGTGAAAGTGGAAACAGAGCTTTACTTTTTGTCCGTCTCATTTTTCCCAATTCCTACCTCCTGTCTCATTTTATCAGTTTCTACACCTCTTTCTCCGTGTCTCACCTTCCCCACCTTCGAACTGGCTCACTCATTCTCGAATTGTGTCATAAAATACACTGCCAAATAAAAAAAGTAGCGATTTGGTTTCTTTCTGTATGACACGTTCTATATATGTAATGACACGTTACAATGCAATAAATGTCATCATATTGACGCCTTGATATTACTAATCGTATGTCTATAAACATTTGAAGTATATCTACTTTTATTAAAGGTAGACAAACTTTTGAAAATGTAAAAAGTTTAATCTAGAGGCATGCTAAAAAAACTTTGAGGAATGCATGTCCCACTTTTATAACGGGTCGTAATTCGGGAAGTGATGATGCCGATGCAGTAAATACCTGTCAAGTTCAATGAAACACTTCAGCATCAGCAAAAACAATTATTCGAGCATTATTTTAATTTTTATTTAATATCCATCTCACGAAACTGGAGTCGTACGGATCTAATACTTTTTTTTAAAGATTTTATCATCACATTTATTCCTTTTCGACGTTATTGTCCCTCAAAATACTAAACTTTAACGTAAAATGTAAATATTTTTTAAATCGTATGGTAAGCAATTAATTAATTATTTATTTATCAATTATCTACGACTGCGCCCTAGCCAGCCCTCCCCGACAATACCCGAAGGCACACCCCATCATATATTTAACTAAGGTGGCCATCCTCTTCGGATTCGAGGACGTCCCAAGCGCCGTGTTCACCTCGATAAATTCCATCGACACAATGTTCACCGTTTCCTGCACTACTTCAAAAAACGTCATCGCCTCGCGAAGCGTTAAACCACCGGGTTCTATAACAAAAAATATCAAGCTTAATTTTTTTTCAAAAAATTTACCAAAAAAATAAAATTCCTAATTTACATACCCGGTGTCCCAGTTTGTCCCCCAATTTCCAAGTCGTCGAGGACATCCACATCAAACGATAGATGGACAGGGCGCTCCCCATTCGGCGAAATTTTAGCCAAGGCGCGTTTCGTAACTTCCATGATTCCCAAGCGATCAATATCTCGCACGCCGAACGAGTTGGTTTTAAACTTGGTGATAATTTCGCTGTAAAAATAATTACATGTAATTAAATTCCTGAATTTATACCTTGTTTTCTTATTCAGTGGCCGCGGAAGCTTGAGGAGACAGAGGGACAATGTCCCCAGGGTTATTCGATGTCCGCATCATCTACCCATCTTATATAAACCCATTCCTCCCCAACATCCTACAATGTTAATGTCCCCACATGTCCCCACGGCTTCCGCGGCCACTGTTCTTATTACATACGTTTCTCCCGGGTCGACAGATCGGAGTCCGATGTGCGCCACGTTTTCGGCAGCGACACGCGGTTGAATGAAGTCAAAGTCCTTCATTTCTGGCGTTTTCATGTCCGGGCTTAATTCCTTGACGGCGAAGGGGATCGTCATCCCGTGAAGGTTGCCGGAAGGAGAGGTTTTGACCGTGTTGATATCTGCGTGCGCGTCCAAGTATAAAATCGCCACGTTGGGATGCACGTTCGAAATCCCGTTAATCGTTCCGATCGTGATGGAATGGTCGCCCCCGACGGAAAGAACGATCCGACCGTCCTTCGCGATGGCTTCGGTTTGATCGGAAATCTAAGAAAAGTGCGAAAGAATGTTAAAATTGTGCTTATCAATTCTGTATTTCGTGGGTAAAATTGTGCTTATCAATTCTGTAATTCGTCGCTAAAACCGTATCCCCACCTTTTTTGCCGCCTTTGCGACATCGACAATGTTCCAAACCCCCTCCGCCATCTCTTTTGTCTCATTTCCCACGGGGGTTCTGACTCTGGGTCCAACGTCGAAAATCATGTCGCCATAATCCTTCACGTCGACGCCTGCCTCGTCTTTGAGATATTCAATTATTCCCCCGTTTCGTAAGTACATTGGTCCAGTTTCTGTTCCTGGGCGAGGATTCCCACGCCCAAATGGGAGCCCTTGCAGTCCTACTAACATCTCTTTTGGACCTTTTTTCACAAATGCGGCAGAATTTACGGTGGCGATGAGGTAACTCGTCAGGAAGGCGAGGATGTAATTATTTCGCAATTTCGACATATTAAAAAAATCAAAATAAAAAATACTTCAGAATTTTAAAAACAATTCAGAATTTTTTTTTAATTTGCGGAAAAGATTTGCAAATTTTAAATCAAAATCGTAAGTGATACCTAAACCGGAGAAAAATGTGGCTTTATATCCATTCCACCATTGTCACGGGGACTCCAATTAAAAGTTTCTTTTAATTGGAGTTAAACTTATTCAGGTTTTTTTAAAACTATTTCACAATCAGTTTCAAGTTCATATTTAATAAAGTTAAGCAAGTAATTAATGAAGACAATCCATAAAATTTACATACAGACAGACAGACTTGTTACATATTTAAAATGTAGACATTGCCAAGGTCAGTTTATTGTTAAAACCCACTTGTGCAACTAAAGTGTATCAATGGTAAAAGTGAAGTCGAAAGTGAAATGATACCTGAATCATCGTAAAAGACAATAGGTATTGTTTTAAAATGGGAAATCTTCATTTAAATAAATTGTTGCGCAAAGAAGTCATAAAAATTAATTAATTAAAGCGTTAAAACTTAGATATCAGTTTAAGCAACAATGAATTCAAGTATCTAACACAAAGTTTAGTAACAATGAATGAGTTGCGGTACGGGTTTTTAACTGAATTATGTAATCATAAAATGGGATTGCGATTTTCGGGAAGTTTGTTTAAAAAATGACAATTTTTATGGAGAATTTTGTTTTTTTGAGAATGATTTATTTCCAAAATTTATTCAAACATTTCATTCAACATGCTATTCATTCCATTGCCTTTTTGTTTGAAAAACGGTTCATGAATATTACAGAAAACGTGTGTCTTCATTGTTATCGTGAATTCATGCTTTTATTTCCACGTAATAAATACAGTACAACAAAATTTCCATGATTTATTGGCGAGTTGATTTATGTCTTGTGATTTCAGCATGTGTAGCCTGTTGTTGTGTGTGTCACCTTATCGTACTCATTGTCCTCCTGAGTTTTTTCTTGTGTGTAAAGCCAACAAAACGCAGAAAACGAACGTTGTTGATGATGAACAAACATTGAATTTATGTAGTATTACAAGTCAACAAAAGGATGACAACCCGGTGAATAAATAAACTGTGAATTAAAGTTTAGGAATGCAATTTAATGTGGGATTTTCTGATGCATTAGTTATGCAAATATTGATAAAATTCGTGTTTATTTGCCCAGTTTTTGCGGAAAATTTCATGACAAATGTTAAATCAGTTTCAATCTTGAAATTCGTGTTTTTTTAGACACATACAAATTATTTGCTGTTAAAAAACATTCATCCAAAATATGTTGCATTTTGACAACGAAAGCTTGATTTTTATAAGACTTATATTAACGTAATAAGCAAAGATTTTAAAAGTTAAATAGTAAGAATGGGCGATGAATACAATTATTAGAAAAATCCATCGAGAAATTATATTTTTTATTTCCAAAAATTATTTTAGAAAATAACATTTCATTTTCTCACATTTGTTCCCTAAACGTTCCAACTTTCTCCCGTCTCTGGTTCTCATGTCTCAATCGGAGTGGGAGAAAGTTGTGACGGGACCAGACCACCCGGAGCGAAATATTTTTCACTAGCTAATTGGTCACTTAAATCCGACTTGGATAAATTTCGTCTCTATTTTTTGTGTGACCCTGAGACAAGGTAAATTACCCTTCTTATAACTAACCTATAGGACATCGGCTAGTAGCATAGCTTACGTGGTGGAATGTGCTATCTCACGTTTTTTAGGGTGTTTCATCTCTCCCAAGTTGTAGACACTGGCCGCGGAAGGGTGGGGACAGAGGGACAATTTCCCCACGGTTGTTCGTCCCTCCATGTTATTTAAACCGTTAGTGTTAATTTCCCCAGAAGTCCCCACAGCTTCCGCGGCCACTGGTTCGCAGATATGGGAAATATGTACAATGGGATAGCACACAATGCACCTCTCGTCATATTCGGTGAAAACTGAAAACCTCTAAACCAAAAAGCCTACCCGATTTGTCCCGGAACTAAAAAATAACAGACGTGTTCCTTTTCTTGTTCTGAGACATTACTTTCTACGGAATTCGTGGTCACATTTTCGTGATTTGTTTTAAACTGGGAATTCATCTTCTTGGGACAAAAAAGGCCTATCATTCGTGCTGAAATGAATAATTTGAGGGGCAAAAAAGTCATTAACCCTTTCAATAAATTGTTACTGGTCAATTTAGGTTATATTGTTTGAAAGCTTGGAATAATGTTTTGAAATTCGTAATCTGAAAATATTACGCCAACGTTTTTTCTGTTGGAGTGGGCGGATTGGCTTCGTCAAAGTCATGCTGCAGCCAAAAAGTCGGACAAGATTTCATTGAGAATTCGGTAACAATGAAGTTGCACGGCAGATTCACTTCCTTCTTTCCAAAATAACACATTGTTAGAAAATATATTCCTCTTTTTGTGTAAGAAAGAATCGATCTTCAACTTTGAACGCAGTTTATTTATGTTATGAGCGGGTGGGATGGAGCTTGTTTATCTCGTGGCGTAATTTATCATGGCATCATCAACCACTCAAATCCTCCCCCTCTCCCCCAAAAAATGAGGATATGAAATGCAATTCAAACTGAATTATTGACATTTAGCTATTTCTCATAGCTTTTGTTCCTTTGAGTGAAAAAAATATTGACATGACGGAAGTTTTTTTTATCCCGTGAATTGTGCGAATTTTTTGACCTGATTTCCTAATTTTTACAAAAAATACCTTAAAATTTGCTATCGTTAATTTGAATATGAGAAATTCAGATTTTTAATTAATTTCAAGTATCAACCAATTTTTCTGCATTATTGCTTCAACGGTGTAATTTCAATGTTGCAAAAATCCTTCTCTTTCTTCCCAGAGAGAAAATTGTCCTTGAATTTTGTAATCGATTCAGAATCAACCTGATCAAAAATTGATAAAACTAATTCATAATTTCTTAATTAATTTTATGTAATTAATTCCTTTACTTGAATAAGCCCCGAAATTTTGAGATGTTTCAACTCTTCCAATCCACTGAATCCATACTGAAGAGAAACACTGGTAAATTTTGGCCCGACATATTCCAAACTGCAATACTGCAAAGCTGAAAGGGCAAATTTGTGAAATTCAATAATATTTGATAAGTAAATTAGATCTTAGATCAAGCTTTTCATTCGTTGCACACATTTTAAAGAACTGAATGAAATTCGCTTATCATTATTTTTTTCCGTGGTCCGATCATCTGACGCCGGTGGCGACACAGTGTCGACATCATTATTAGGAATATTTGCCACCTTTTTCCCTCCTCCCAACTTGCGAACCTCCACCTCCCCCTCGGAAAATCCAGTAATTCCACAATCCGTGACGAAAAAGAGGTTTCCTTTCACATCGAAATGTTTCAACTTGTTCAACTGACCGAGGATCAGCTGAAGACCGAAATCGTTCAGGATTGCCCATCTTATCAAATCTTGTCCCGATGCTTTTAACCCGCTCGCACTATCGCGAATGATAAGCGTGACCAGGTTTGGGTACGAGGCGACGAGTTCGCTCATGTGGAAGAGCGCTTTGTGCGAAGAATTTCCCACGGCAGGGGGTCGTTCGTCAATAATCCATAAGTCTTGGACTGCTAACGGAGACGCGGATGCATTCGTGGTGGTCGACGTGGCGGCAGAGATGCCATACTCTGGGAAGTATTTTCCAATGGGGCTGACACAGTGCCCTTTCTGGATGGGAAAAAGAAGAGAGTTAGCGAGTCATAGAGAAGGAGCGAGCGCTCAGTTCAATGTCGGACTGCTTCATGATCATTAGTCGTCGTTTTTTGTGTAGATATTTTTAAACGTAAGTACTTATCATACAATTATTATTAATTCACTAAGATTTCTTAATACGTGTGTGACACAGTTTCTAATTTAATCGTGTATCTTATTATTATGCAGGTAAACCATGAGTGATCACTCTAGCGACGATGATGATGATTTCGTCAACCCTCCCTCTTTCTCGAAAGAAAAGACTCCAGAAACGCCATCCACTTCCTCCAAACGGAAATTAACCACTCCCACCAGTAGTAAAGCAAAAGCGCCAAAGAAGAAGAAGGTGGATGACGACGACGACGATGTAAAGGAAGAATTGCAAAGTTTCAAGTAATTTTTAAATTAATGAATATCATGCGTGAATATGACAGCATTCACTTTGATAATTTCAACAGATATCTCAAGCTGGACTCGGTTGATGATGACGATGAGGAAGAACTCGTTTCCAAAAATGAGTGGCGAATGGTAGAGGGAGCAACGAGATATTTAAGAGGTCAACCTACCAGTCCCCCCGAACGAGGTTATGTGAATAGGAAGATTGATCTGCGCGAGGATAAGAAAGACATTGCGTGGTGGCAAATTAGTAAGGCTCTGAACACCAATAAGAAGTTGTCGGATAAGTCTGAAGGCAAGAAAAATTACTTCTAGCTCCATATTATTTTGAAGCATACTCCTTATTTAATGGTTTGTTTTTCTTTTTAGATGAAGGAGATCATAAACTGCGAGAGTTTTTCTGTACATTGGCAAGAGAGGGTGATGAGGAAATGGGATCACAACAGTCGACCACTTCCAATCTCACTCCTCTTACTCCCCCAATTATTACAGGGAAATATCCCCCTCTTACTGCTGCAGAGAGATTGATTGCAGAGACTAAGATAAGACAAGCAGGGCCAAACGGATTGGAGATTCCGGGGACAACGTCGAGGGTAGCGTTTTCACCACCAAATCAAAACCGGCAATATGGGTTGTTCGTTTATATATATACAAACACAAAGAGGTTTATTTGTTGCGGCATACCTAGTAAGTTATTCTTTTACATATATTACGAAGTATGTAGTAATATACAACATGACATGTTTGCAGATTGCGTGAGAACAAAATTCACCATTATGGACCCGACTCCAAAGTGTTACCTCCATAAAGGAGAACAAATTGGTTTCGTTTTGGCTCAGTTTACGGATGGGGCCAATAAGAAGAACGACGTCGTCATCCATACCATTGCCTCTTTTACATACATATACGGGGATGATGAGGGGAGATCACAAAACGCAACACGGGAAATAAGGATCGAGAACATCCTCAAATCAGATTTTCCGTGGAAATCATACTCTAAAGAACGTGAAACAGCCAAAAAACCAGCCGCAAAATTAGTTGAACTAGAGGATCGTCGCCTATACTTTGATGACGAAGACGAACTGATGAAAGTTTACGCAGCACGTCAGGTACAAGCAATAATAATGCTGTGAAATATGTAACCCTAACTGTTATAATCAATTGGCCAATCACTTTTAGACCGTGACACTCTTTCAACTACTCTTATGGCCGGATACAACAATCAAAATAATATGTCTCAACTTGGATATTAACCTTCCAAATGGTGCATATAAGGAGCTGGTAGAGGAGATGAATCTTTGTGGTCTGGAATTGAAGATTCATGATAAGTTGACACCATCAGCAGCAACAGCAATTAATTTAGAAGAAACTGAACAGATTCCATATCTTCTACATGCAGAAAAGGATGAAAGTATTGGGGCATTGTTGGCGAGAGGAAAAAAGGAGAAGAAAGAGAAGGTCGCTGCATTATATTTTGTCTCCAATCCATACATAATTTATGCTGGACAAGCACTAAATAGTGGCGTGCATAAAAAGAATCTGCATCAAGACCCTGTATTTCTTTACAAAACTAACAAACCCACCACCCACCCTGATTATAAGATTGTTCCAGAAGGACTTGTTCGTGAGGAGGAGCGGTACAAATGGGAATGTCATCTCCACATTTGTGCCTTAATAGCATCTCTTTTAAAACTAAAAAATTGTTAAACTCCAGACGATTTTTCTGGCCAGTCTCACCCTCTTTGCATAAATAAGAAGATCAATTCAAGTTTTATAGATAAGAAGTCATGGGGAATTGTTCATGGAATTATGATGAAAAAGTTTTTAGTTGATGTGTACTTAGGGCCCAGGACGTCCGACTAGTAGTAATGTTCAGAATAAATACCAATTTCTAAACCAGTTTTGTTTGAATTGGTTTTCGGGTCTTTGAAGATGAGATATTGAAGTGTAAATAAATGAATCTAACCTTTTAACCATAACAAATCAGATTGTCTATGTCCCTTTCATTTTCTTACCTTGGAATCGGGAGCGTCCTATTTGGTCAAATAAAGACAAGAGCTTATTATTTCACGATCCTGGACTTAAATAATAATTGTATGGAAAAGTAGTGAGCATGGGAAAATTAAGAAGTGCGTACACGGCAGAGAAAGGTGGACGTCGTGGGGGATAGTTTGGCCAAGACGTGTCTTGACGAGGAGGATGCAATTGCATGTCTGCTCCAGGGAAATAGGGCGAATCTGTCGAAATTATGTCGCCCAATAATTGAGGTCAATGTCGAAAAATGTGACATGTCGTTGACCAGTGGCCGCGGAAGCGTGAGGACAGAGGGACAATGTCCCCACGGTTATTCGATGTCCCCATCATCTCCCCATCTTATACAAACCCCTCCCTCCCCCATCCTACAATAGAAATGTCCCCACAGCTTCCGCGGCCACTGTCGTTGACCCCACCTGACATCCATGTCGTGAGAGTGACAAGTGACAATAAGAGATTTAACATTTCCATAAAACAATTCTAGATTTCCGGGAAGTTGGTCGCGATCTTTTGAAGACTGCGAGAGTTCCTCAGTGTCCGAATTTCTAAGTGAAATTCCAACCGAGACGTCTAACGGCTTAGTTTTTGTCGTCGTCGTGCTGGGTGTGGCAAGTCCGGACTCGATTCGGTTGAGGAGGAGCGGCATGCTCAACGAGTTGTACGACGTGAGCAGAAAATGGGACAGGGACAGAGTCGTGAGATTGCGGAGAGAGGAGATGAACGTGGTCAAATATTCGATTTCCTAGGCATAAAAGATTGACAATTTTTTAGGGTGACCTTTGTTGACCTTTCGTGACCCACCTCAACCGTTGGAATCTTTTTGTTCTCAAATTCCAGCCGTAAAGTTTCCAATTTATGCAAGGAAATTGTCTCGTGCCAGCGGTGATGTTTCATAAAGAGGATAAAATCACGCAAGTCCGGTTTGTACAAGACGCCATCGACGTCTTCGTACTTCTCTTTTGTGTATTGGTCAAACCATCCCGCGATGGTGGAGTGTCTGGTAAAAGTAAATGGCGAATTTAAATTTGCACACATTTTTGCAAAAAAAAATAATTATTTTAGGTACCGAAATGAAACCCGCAAACTGGTCAAAGTTTCCCTATTCCGATTCATTATTGCCCCCAGATGGGCAAAAAGGACAGTTTTCGGTTCTTGTAACCGCACATTTTTCTTCTTCGTTTTTGCACATGCTTTTAAACAATCTTCCGCAGAGATTTCGAGCCTCTCCAAAGCAGCGCATTCCATTCCGAGGAAGATTTTTATGAAAAGGATGACCTCTTCTAAACGAGATCGGCGTATTTTGATTTCCTAAGGAAAATTGCGAATCAAAATTAGGCGGATAAATTTATCCGCCTAATTTTTTGCATAACTTTTTTTCATTTTCTACCTTAATCTTCATGGAGTGATAGATAAGATCCGCATAATTTGCACTATGCGGACTGTACATGGCTTGATAACCCGTCGCCGAGGTCAGCTTCTCATTGAAGACGGACCCCTTTTCAAATTCTTCCCAAATCCCGGAATCCACGGAGGTGGAGGTGTCATGAATTTTCGATAAGCCTTCAAGTTCCCTGTGATATGGTATCGAATTAGGATTTATTACTTGTTTCTCACCCCCAAAAAAGATAACCTCACCTAAAAATTAATAAATATTTCGCCCAATTAAGCCGAACATTATGCAACTGGAGAAAAGACACGTTCGGCGTATGGATTCTCGCCACCCATTGACGAAGCTCGAGATAATTAGCGTCAGTAATTCGAAGCGAGGACCACTGGATCAAGACCGGGATGGGGAGAGCTTCTTCCGGTTTGGGGTACAACGCTCTACAAGATTCGATACATACAGGGTTGAGAAAACCTTATCGATAACCATATATGTGCTTATCATTTGTTAAATACTTGAGCATCTTCCACTGAAAGGAATCCTTGGGGACGACGTTCAGCCAGGTGGAGAGTTCTCTCGCCTTTGTCAAATTGGTGGGCGTGTCCAGCCCCACGAACGAGAAGAAAGTCTTCTCCTCCAAAAGGGGAAATATTTCCTGGTGCCATTTTCGACACGTGGAACGAGCGAGTTTCAAGTCGTCGACGTCGAGAAGGGCGAAAACCATTTTGTATGCTTTCGACTACAAAATTATGCAAGGTGTGAATTTTGAATGTGCAAAATATATAATTTTTTAGTGAGATTCGAGTATATACTGGAACAGTTTCGTAATATGGTAACTCTCCTCCGGCGGAGAAGGAGGATTTGTTATCCGTGGTGGCTTTTTTGACCGAATTTTCCTCTTTTTCAAGAGATGCTGAGAGTGCTCTGGGGAAAAAGGGGGATATTTTTATGTTGTAATGTTTCTGAAGTTGTGGTACTTACAGCTTTGACACGGACGCCATTTTTTTGGAGGATCTTAACATGATGGTGAAATTTAGGTAAATATTAGGAGTTGATGAAAAAATCGAAATTTTATTATTTGTATGAAACTTTAATTTAATTTAAATTTAAATTTGATTATGCAGTGATACATTTTTCAAACGATAAGCAAAAGTTTGTCGTTACTAAAGTGTCAAAATATTCGAAAAATTTGTTCTTTCACTCACTTGGTAACATTTTCAATAAAAATTTTTAAAACAACTCGAGCCAATTTTTCGAGCAATTTGCATATTTCTTAATAAAGCCAACCTAAAAATTAACAACTGCATCTTACTTATTTACATAAAAAATTATCAAAATTTTGAATATGAATCTTCACTCACGACGCAAAATTTATAATCATATTTAGCAAAATTATGAATGCAATCGAGGAATAGCGTGAGGTCCGATTTTCCCAATGGATAGTAAGTCGTCTTATATTTTAGAAACCGGAAACCACACCCACAAAAATTCTAATAATTTGCATCCTCCATTTAAAGAATTCCGTGGAATACGGAACCTATTGAAACAGGCACCTCTCACCATTGAAAATCTACCATCTCGCGTGAACCACGTGCGAGTACGTGTCCACAAATTATCTAGTTTCTTATCCAAGATAAGCCCTTATACTAACTAATCCTCCTTCCCATCCTGAAAAGTGCCTCCCAGCACAAGTCATGAATGCCACACCGGCCGCCGGCCTTGGCGGAGGAACCTGTTTCCTCCAGCAACGACCTTGTTGCCCTCCGATCATGCCACCGCAAATGATGTCGCCACCAATGTGCACCCCATTCCCGCCGCAGTCGATGTGTTATCCACCTCAATTAAGCCCACAGGTAAAGAAAATCATGGAATGCAAACCATGTTCAACCCAGATTATTTTTTGACCATGTTAGTTTGAAAGAGTGATTCTTTAGAAACATTATTTATTGCAGGACTTGCGCAGATGCGAAAAATCAGCAAGTTTAAGTTCGTGAAAACGCCCGGTTTTGAATCTGGGCCTTGCGGCAGCAGTTGTGCGTTTTTGCGAACTTGCGGCGCCCAAAACTTGCTGAAATTTTTGCATCTGTGCAAATTCCCTACTAAATGTTGTTCCAAAAGAGTTGCTCTTTCAAACTAAATCCAAAAATAATCCGAGTAGAACATGGTTTGCGTCCCCATTATAAGATAAAGATAACCCGTCTCATTTGCATATTTTATTATCAGGTCTTCTGCTGCCCTCAACCACAACCCTACTACTGCCCTTATCCCTGCATGCCGCCTCCGAACTGCTGCCCCCCTCCGCCCTGTCCACCTCCACCGTGCTGTGCTGATCCCTTCTCTGGGGGTGGGGGGAAAGGTCAGACGGGCTGTTGTGGGGCTGGAACGACCCTGGTCAGAATACCGAAAGGTTATGGGAGAGGTCAACGAGGTGGAGATGGCGGTGGTGGCCAAGGCTCGCCTCCTTTCCAGTCTGGACTCCTGGACAAACCTGCGTCCTACAATAATTGTAACTTTTACGTGTCCGAGTTACCCAAGGGGATGGGGAGAGGGGCCGGCAGTGGTGCCAGTAATGGGGGGACGGACAGGTTAGAAGCTAGCTGTTATCTTATCGATGAAAAGCCATTAATCTTAATGTCGATAGTTGCATTGTTGAGGATGACGACTGCTGTTACCCGGATCCACAACAACAGCAAAGATTACGAGGTTCTGGAGGTCAACGTTTCAACGGGGTCAATTATCCTGCCGGAGATGGAAAACCGGTCCCACCACCGATGGGTTCGTGTAGCGTGACGTTTCACTAACCTGGGTCAGGAAGGTGACAGTTTTGATTTTACCAGGTTATCCAGGTTCAACGAGACGCGTGTCATGGGGAAACGATGAAGATCCTGCTGTCGGTTCGGCTGGTGGAATGATGGAAAAACGCTACAGTGGAAATCATCAAGCATCTCAAACCATTTATGGTGGTCAGCAGCAAGATTATCGTCGGTAAAGTGTTGATAAGCACTTATCGTTAAGATATGCCTACTATATTTAATTATGTATGTATGCATAATTATTAATCTAGAAATTCAAGCGAAGAATACACCTCAAGTCCGTACACAACTACGACAACGACGTCCACTTCCACGGATCATGGTCACCACCACCATAATCACCGAAATAGTGCGGACAGCAGTCACCACAGGGGTCACGACCACGGTCATCAAGGTCAAGGGTCAGCTCGCTACTCGTTCGAGTCGAATAATCAAATGACGCCCTATTATGAGCAAGACTTTACTCGACATCCCACCCCATCCGCGACGGTGACGCCGATGAACCATTCTGCCCCGCCTGGCGGAGGTGGAGGTGGTGGTCATGATAGGTCAAATGTTCACCTGATGGTGCGAGACACGGGGACAGTTCCGAGTACGAGCCATTTCGATAGTCATGGGAGCCATCGTGTCCCCTCATCGACCGTATTTCTTCCTCCGACCGCTAGTCGTTCCCATTTCGAGACTGACGTGGGCGGAATTCATATCGACATTGATACCGATGAGGCTCCCGGAGGACATGGACATTATCAGGGTCAAAATGGCGGTCTTGGTTACGTACCAAGTCAACATAATTATGGGGCAAATCGTGTTCCGAGTTCGCACAATTATGGAGGCGGTGGTGGTGCTGGTGGGGTCAATCATGCGCCAAGTTCACACAATTATGGAGGTGGTGGGGTCAATCGAGTCCCTAGTTCGCACAATTATGGACGAGACAGTGGAGGCGGTGGGGCCAATCAAAATTATGGAGGCGGCGGTGGTTTTGGCGGGGCGAATCATGCCCCCAGCACGCATCACTATGACCTCAATCACGCCCCAAGTTCACACCATCATCAGCAACAACAACCCTTCGCCAACCAATCTAGAAGTCACATTGGAATGACCCCTGCAAATAATGACCCCGGATATTATAAACGTCACGAGGATAATTACGCTCATTCGAGTCACTCTCACACCGGGTAAGAAATCTAACTCCCGTCCCCCCACCCCCCAAAAATAGACTCTTAGCTTATCTTATCTTATCCCCCAGCGTCACAAACCACGGTGGCGCCCCCGCCTCCTCCTACGACCCGTATGCTGCCGCCGCCTCCAATAAAATCCGACATGACCCCGATCTCAACAAGAATATCGCGCTTTCTCCCTGGTCACCACCTCCACAACATCGCCCCGTCGTCGCCCAACAGGTAACCGTGTCGGATACGGAAGATGGGCGCGGTCCAGCCGGACGAAACACGAGAATCGCGGGGGGTTGGATGGGTGGTGGGGCACGTGACCCGTTGCAAGCCCAGTACTGCGTCCCGCAAGACCACGGGCACGACTTTGACCACGAGGAGATCGTTTGGCGGAGGAAGAAGCCGTGCTGCATGCCGCAGAAGGCGAGGAAACTCCCCACGTTGTGTCAACGGTGTCACGAGCGGTTCGCCCCAGCTCCGTATCATCCCGACGAACATTGCGGCTTGCCGATGCCCACGCCACCCTCGGCGAAGGGGAGAGGGGCCGGATTTATTTATGGGGATGGTGAGAAAAATCAATTAGAATGAAGTGAATTTGGGGTTAAGATTTGACCTTTGACCGTACAGAGGGAGGTGGTCGAAATAGGAACTCTGCCCCACCAGGAGGAGGAGGAAGAGGAGGAGGAGCTAGTAATCGGAATGATGGACGTGGAAGTGGAGGTGGAGGTGGAGGTGGTAACTACCCGAAAAGTGCGCCGGAAGCTAGTCGCCATGAGGAAAATCATGACGCTGACATGATTAGGGTAAGGTCAGAGGTCATGTGAGATAACTTTTTCATTATATTTTCATGGGGTGCGTATAGATCGACATAAATCCGGCTGAGTCACATCATTCTCACCATTCGCACCATTCCCATCATGACCACGGTCACCACTCTCACCATGATGAAGCTCCCGAGATTTCAATCAGTATCACGACCGGGTCTCCGGGCGCGTCGACGACCGGGTTTCAAGTTACGGAGGTGAGAATTTATGTAAAATTAGTGTACAGATCTCTTCAAAGTTCTGTATCGATAGCAGACTGAGGGTGAGGTCAAAGGCCAATTACTGAATTTCTATTATGCAAATTATGTGATGTTCAATATATTTATTTCGACAGAGTCCGAGCCATCATGGTCACGGGCATGGCCATTCTCGTCATGATTTGCATGGGCACGGGCATTCACACACGCATCTGGATCCTCACGGGGGACACGGACATTCTTATCACGCTGATCACACCCCTTCTGCCGTGCATATCCAGGTTTCTAGTCAAAACCTACACGACCACAGTCATCATGACCACGGCCACTCCCACCACGCCGGCCATACTCCGTCAGCCTTGCATATCGACGTTTCCACGCAGGATTTGCATGGTGGACACGGACATGGTCACCACGACACTCACGGTCATTCCCATCACACCCCGTCAACTTTACATGTCGATGTGGGACACGGGCATCATGATCATCACGGTCACACTCCTTCCGCTCTCCACATCGACGTGTCTCATCAAGATTTGCATGGAAAAGGGCATCATGACCATCACGCTGGTCACACACCGTCAGCCTTGCATATCGACGTTTCTCGCCAAGATTTGCATAATGGACACGGTCACCACCACGACACTCATGGTCACACTCCTTCCGCTCTGCACATCGATGTTTCGAGGCAAGACTTGCATGGACATGGTCACCATGATCATCACGCAGGTCACACTCCTTCCGCTCTGCATATTGATGTGTCCCGCCAAGATTTGCATAATGGACACGGTCACCACGACACTCATGGTCACACTCCTTCCGCCCTGCACGTCAATGTGTCCCGCCAAGATTTACATGGTCACGGGCATCACGCAGGTCACACCCCGTCATCCTTACACGTTGCAGGACACGGGAAAACTCCCTCCCGTCAAGACATGCATAACAACTACTCTCGCCACGACCTGCACCCAACCCCTTCGCACGCTCATCACACGCCCTCCCATCTCTCCGTCAACGTGAATGGCCACCAAGTCGCCGTGTCCCAAACCCACCTGCACGACAACCACAAAGCAGTCTCACCCTCTTCAACATCCTACGGGTCTGGATCGTCATCTTCCTCCTCCTCCAGCACTAGAGTGGTTCGACACCACCACCACCACGCAGACCATGGACATGGTCATCCCGCTGGGGATCACAACCATCCCGCTCATCCCCATGCAAAAGTCGCGTCCAGTTCGTCCTCGTCATCCGGTTCTGGATCGGGATCTTCTTCCTCGGGTAAAAGTTCTTCTGACCAAGTTGTAAAAATTACGGTGAAACATGGCGGTGGTCCAGGCGCCAAAGGACCTGGCTCCGGTTCTGGTTCAGGTTCATCCTCCTCCTCCTCGGGAGAAGAGGTCATCGCCAAACGGACGAAGAGGACAACATTGAAAAAACATGAAAGACCAAAGAAGAATAGTTCGTCTAGTAGTGGGTCTAGCTCGGGGGGTGCCCATTCCGTTGTGCTTGTAGCGTTGCAACCTGATAAAGCGTACTTTCCGTTGGTCTCGGCACCCCCACCGCTACTTGTAAATCCTGCCGGGGAGGACATAACTTTTAAGGATAAGCATAAGTCGAAAAAGAAAAAGGGTAGGCAGACGATATAAAAAAGGGGATAGTTCAACCGTCTTCCGGGGAGACTAGTAGATGAAAAAATATGCATGTTTTTTTCAGAAATTGTGTAGAAATTTTAGTAGAAATATAAAGTTATGTCTCCCCGGGGGATTGCAACCTTGAGCTCTCCACCTTACAGAAAGCTAGTCTCCAGAGAAAGTAGTATTTACTAAATAGATTATTTATTTTCCAGGGTCCTCCAGTTCGCAGCCGCAACATCCCACCGTTTCCGTTACCCTTCACGGAAACGCTGATCAACACAATGCTCCAAATCCCAATCGTGCTACCCTGCACGAAATTCCCCTCCGTTTCATCCCCTCCGTGGTCCGTCACACCCCATCCGTCCAACTTCCCGGGACGAAACGGAAGACAATCGTGCACCCAATTAACTTCACCCCCACCGCGGATCACCACGCGCCAGAAGTATCCGTCCAGAAACCACCTTCCCCCGCACGCCCACCGCACTTCCCCACCCCGCAAACCGGGCGTCAATCCGTCTTTCCGCCGCACCACTCCCACTCACAAACAATCATCCGTCCGGGAACCAGCGCCATCATCCCTTCAGGACCCAGCTCGGCTCATAACACCGAAATTGTCGAGATTGTCCACGCCCGACAGTGGAATTCTGGCGATTCCGATACCGGCATGAATCCACGTGACTCGTATTCTCAGCAACCACATGACCACAGTAAAGGTCACAACAAGGGTCACAACAATTTCGTGACTCGAGTCGTCTCCGTGCCAGAGTTGCGTCTTCCGGCTGAACTCCTCTCAAAATATGGGGGAGGAGGATACCTTCCGCCCACGCGGAGTAGGAGCGTGACCACCACCTTGAAACCGGAAATTGATGGAGGAAAGCAGCATGTGCGAGTGGGTAAAGGGCTCAAAATAATTCCGCAACGTGACTTCGTCGTGGCGAATTATCTCACGGTCGTTACCAATAATGCCGGGAAGAATGTAAGGTCCCCAAATAATGATCCAGGAACCACCCAAGCGATTCGAGTTGACTCTGGGGTAGAAATTGTGGAAAATATTCCAACCTATCAGGAAATCATACCTTCGTATCAGCCACCACTCCCTCCACCACCACCGCGACATTCCTACTGCCCACCAGCAGGGTCGTCAAATCAGTATCATGGAAATCAGCAGCAACAAAACTGTGCATCCACCCAGATCGGAGTGATCCCCCGAGTCCTACCACCCCTCCCACCACGAGTTCCATGCCCCTTCGCTGCACAGGGTGCTGGAGGAGGATGCAACTTTTATGGACCATCGACCAGTTACGCACCACAACAAGGGTACCCTTTTCCTCAACCTTTCCTTCCACCACCACCCCCACCACCATCATGTCAAGAGCAACAATACGCTCCTCCTCCCCCGCGGAAAGTTTCCATCGCCACGGACCCCCATCTTCAATACGGCACGGAAAACGTACGAAAAACTTTGATCGACACCGGCACCGGGGGCAGCACGACGAATTTCGACCATAGAAAATCAATCCTGATGCAACATCCTCCCGGCAGAATGGATTATGCAAATTATTCCTCCCCCCGAAAAAGTGACCCGCACCACAGCAGCGATGTGCCCCCTCCACCACAAAGTTTTCAAGATATTCATCCCCACTTTGTCGTCAACACGCTGGAACAGCAGCCACTCCATACGCACACGCACCTCGGGGGTCACGTTGACCTCGACGTCGTCGCGTTAGGTGGGGGTTCTAACCAACATCCAGAATATATCCATACACCTCCGCCCGAATCACCGTGGGCGGTCCGCTCCCACTCGTCGCTCTTCCACCACCCACCACAACCCCCTGGACCGGGACACCCCTTCCCATCCAGTCTGGGAGGGGAGGACGTGAATCACGGATTAGTCCCAATTTATAGGACAGTGACGCAGACAAAGTTGCAAATTATTGAGCATCCCGATCAGTCCAAGGATGTCAAAGTTATTAAAACGCCGGTCGAAGAGTTTGTCGGATATGAGAGGATGTCGTAAGTGGAAAAATATTGCAAAAAAGTTCAAAAATTCCTGAATTTTAATAAATTTTTGCAAATTTCTCCAGGAATGACCACCACTACAAATCATCCCCCTACGACATGGATGACTCGTCCTCCTTCTTCTCCCCCGACTCCAAGGGTCAAAAGGGCCATCATCCCCACAACGACTACGAAGAGGGGACCTACCCCCCACAACCGCTCAGTCCGAAACAGTCCGGTTTCACGGACGGGCAGTTTTACTATGACGAGAAACAGATCCCTGAACGTCCCCCAGATTGTGAGGACCCCTGTTCCGTCAACAAAGGGCCGTGCTTTCCCCTTAAACCGTGCAAATCTCCGAGACTGATCACTGTCCGGGGTCAGAAGCCCATTTTCAGCGTGATGCCGCCTTCCTGTCCGATAAGGGAGACGATTGCGTCAATCCTGGCTAAAAAACCGCCCGCAAATTGTCGCTGGCATCAAAAGAATGTTCAACTTTATCACGATTATTGTATGCCGTCGGTCAAATTTAGGGACCCTGTGCATCAAAGGATTACTTTTGTGGATCACGTAATAATATTGTTTAATTTGTGAATTGGTCATTAAACTAATTGCTGGTTAAATGTGTATTTAGTGTCCCCGAGATGGTAGTGGTCCTCCTGGAGAAAGCACATCGTCTGCCCCTCAGCCGGGACCAAGTGGAAATTCTAATAGTCAACAGAAACGTCGTGGTGTGAAAAGATTGTTAAACCAACGATAAGAACTTTAAAAAAACTAAAAAAAAGTTTCGATGCAAAATCATCAATAAATCGTGCTAATAAATAAACAGGTTTTGTGAACTGTGTAATCAAATCATTTTACTTTCTCCCACTTTCTCCGAGTTTAATTTTATTTTTGCTACTACAAATTAACTATTTTTTGACTCATGATAACATTACTCAACATTATCACTTTCTCCCTCCTTCGTATTTTTGCGTCCCTTCTTATCCCCATACAACGCTTGAATTTCATCCAAACTCATCCCTTTCGTCTCCGGAACGAAGAAATACACAATAAAAACGCCTGAAATCGAGACGAGTGAAAATATCCAGAATGCCCACGCCACCCCAACCCCGTCCACGAGAACTTGGTACAGACGGGTCACAATGAAGGCAGAAAACCACACGACCGACACCGCTATCGCGGAACACAAACCTAAATACACAAAAAATCATTAAAATTTCCTGCTTTTTTCAAAAAAATCAAGTACAAATGACAACTAACCTCTCACATCCGGGTGTAAAATTTCTCCCATAATTGTCCAACTTAGAGGTCCAATTCCCAAAGCAAACGCCACAATAAAGACGGTCACACTGACCAGTGGAAGCCATCCTAACGCATCAATCCCTCCATAGTTGTGCTCTTTTAAATAGAAAAACGCTCCCAACGCGACAAACGCCAGGCCCATGAATGCCTCCGAAATGAGGAGAAGAATCCTCCTCCCAGCCATGTCGACCAGCGGGGTGGCAAATATCGTCACCACCACCTGAATTCCAGCCACGATGTTGCTCGACCAGTAAGAATCTAACTGAACCCCGGCCCCCGTGAAGATGTCGACGCAGTAAAATATGACCACATTGAAGGCACTGAGTTGTTCCAGTAACATGAGAGACAAACTGATGGCGAGCGGTTTTAAAACGTTGGGTTTGACCAGATCGGAGAAATTTGCGGTTTTATTTGCCACAGAATTGTGCACAGAATTTTGCACGGATTCAAATTCTGCTTGAATATCTGGGGTGGAAATTGACCTTCCGCGAAACCAGAGGAGTGACTTTTTGGCAGACGCGATATCTCCGCGAGACAAGAGATAACGAGGCGTTTCCGGTATGAGAAGCGACAGGAGGAGGAAGGACGCTGGAATTGTGGCGCAAATGAAGGATAGTACTTGCCAGGATAGAATTGTACCGAGGAGATAACTGAATACAAAGAGGGGTCACATTTTAGCCCAGATTTTGTCAGTATGTTTAATTAGTGTCAGGTAATTTACATACACGAACAATATCCCGCTGACCAGCATGACTTGAAAAGCGTTCATCAACATGCCACGAATATGTGGTTCGGCACATTCTCCAATGTAGGTGGGGGCCGTTAGGGTGAAAATGCTTGCACAAAAACCTGTCAGAATAATACATAAAATTTCCTGAAAACATGTCTCAAATTTTTTATCTGTAGTTTTTTGCATTTATTTACCTGACGTAAACCGACCGAGGCACATAAGAAACACGGTTTTCGAACAACCAATTAAAATCCAAGCAGCCGCGAAGGGAACCGTGGCCAAGAGGAGGGTCCGTTTTCGTCCAAACTTGTCAATACCAAATCCACCAAAGGGACACGCCACGAATGCACCCAACTGTGTAAAATTGGGTCAAAATTCTTACAATTTTTCAATATGCAAATGAGTCTTATGTAAATATAGCTATTTACATACCGTAGCAGAAGACCCGATCCAAGCCTGCTCATCTTTCGATACATTGACAAAGTGACCCCCCGCCCCCTCCGCGGTCATGTTGGGAAGTGCGGGAGAGCTCCAACCGAGAACCGTCCCCATTCCGAACACGCCCAAAGTCACTGAATTTAATTATGACATCATTATTATCAAGAAAATAGATAACTACTCATCAACTCACCAATGGACGCCGCCATGATTTGGTTTATCTTAGCCTTGACGTTTGCCATATTATGGGCGGTTTTAAATGCTCTCGACCCTTATTATTGGGTATGAAATGCTGGAGAAAGTTGTTGGGTTGTTGCAATACAAGGAAACGTGAAGACTCCATAAACGGATGAGTACTCGACGACGAGATTTCTTGATGTGGTTTTTGTTTAAAAAACGAGTGATTTTGCAACGAGCAAATTTCTGTAAAAAAGAAATTCTTGACAATTCTGCATAGCACTGCTCCTCCGTCGGATGGTGTGTAGGATTTTATACCAGTTCTACATATATGCTTGAAAATTGTGTCCATTTAGTAGCTCCATTAGTGCCTCCACTATATGTAACCTTTGTCCATAATAAATTAGCGATGCGCACGTACTATTGGTAGAATTGGGACGATTTGTCATTATCATCAGTGTCTTAATGACTCCACCACATCGGGCAGTTTGTAAAAGTATGCATAATTTTTTCCTCGTGTTATTCGGGTTTTCAATTATCATGTCTGTATAACAGTTACATCGCTATTGTCCTTGTAAGTAATGGCAGAACTATTATGCAGTTCGGTAGCTTGAAAAGAATGAATTTATGATTTTATTAGACTCGTCCTCAGCTCGGGAGTGCATATTGACGTCAAACGTATTTGGACATTAGTCCATCATTTAATATCCATATTTAAATATTTGGTATAAAATATGACTGCTCCTCACTTAAAGTCGTATAATTTTATTCTATAATTTCTACGCAATTTTTTTGGGTATATTTATCCGTCCATCAAAAAAATGTAATTCACATGCACTTTTCATTGCTTTTGCTTATGTTTTTATGGAGAATCAAAAGAACATAATAATAAAATTAATGTAGACACATATTTATTTTCAAATTACAACTTGTAAACTATTTCTTTATGAAATACGAATTTTATGCAAATGACTTACTATGCTTTCACCACAATTTTTATACATCACTTTAATATTCATCTTCTCGATGATTCGCCAAACTTTGCAAGACCATCAAGAAATAGGACCCCCACCGCCGATCATTGTCACCATATTTATACCCCCAACAACTCCACCACCACCACCACCTGAAAACTTTGTCCTATCCCGATCCTGTGATGACCATGAACAAGTCGAATGTTCAGACTTGACCTTTCTGAGATTTGGGTGTTGTCCAAAAAATTGGGAAATTTATGACGTACAGAAAATTCTAAAAAATCCGTATTTTCATAATTTCATCCTTTAATATGTATTCTAGGACTGGAGAACGCATCCCATCAAGGACGAGTTCCACCCAGCAGAATTCTGCAATCCTTCACTTCCTCTCGGCGAATCAAACTGCAACCAAACCCTGACGCACTACGGTCTCGAGAGGACAATGTGTGCCCCCGTCCACGCCATGTCGCCAATAATTGGGCGTTGTCGCCGAATCGACACTGGCCGAAAAGCGCACCAGCACCTCTCAATTTATGACCGAAAACCGTGGTCCGCTCGGTTCCACTCTAGGCTCGGCAAGCCGTGTAACTTGGAGTTGTACAAGAGAAAAAGTACATAAAAAAATTAATTCTAGAAAATATTTTAATTGGATAATTAATTTTAATAGTTTAATTGTACAGAAATTCAGCAACTTTGGGACCACTTGTTAAAATGCCCCTTCGACCATGACTTTTTGGATGACGAGCTTTCCAAAACGTTAGAAGAAGCCTTGTTCAGTCCTAAACTGCTCGACGACTTGTGCTTATCCAGTCCCAACATGGAGGAATGTGTGGAAGACGACGATGAGAGTAAATTGACACCTCATCTTCCGGACGGTGAATTTTTATACATAATTTAACCAGATACGAAAATTTTTCCAGATAACAATGCCACTTTTCTCTCCCAGTTCATCCTTCACGAACCCCAACGCAACCAACCCACGCAGGCGAGCCGACTAACGTTACAAACTACCAACAAGACCAAGGTGACCCTATCACCATCGCCTCCGCAAAAAATACTACGGAAAACTACGGTATGAAAGATATTTTATCCCTCAAATACGGCAGGAAGGGAAGGTGTCGCTGCGTCAAGAGAGAGTACGTCATACGACGACAGAATCAACTGGTAAATTACCCGGTGGTAATTTGACCCCATGTCCAGTGGCCGCGGAGAGAGGGACAATGTCCCCAGGGTTATTCGATGTCCCCATCATTTCCCCGTGTTATATAAACCCCTCCCTCCCCTATCCTGCAATGTTAATGTCCCCACAGCTTTCGCGGCCACTGCCCATGTTCAATATCGAACTACAGGTTGATTGGTCCTTATCGATCATCATTATTTTTCCAGTACACGTGGAACTTTAGTCAAATTGCGGAAGGAAAAACGTGCGGGCAAGCGGTCGGAAATCCGTGTACTTTTGACGTAATCGATATTTATCACGACAGCCCGGCCGGATTTGGCAGTGGGAAGCACGGATTTTATGACACGTGCCAAGTCAAGGGGGCCAATGTGACTGGGATGAAGGTTCTAGATGCATTGCGATGCGAGAGAGATGCGGCGTGTGAAAAGTAGGAATAATAAATATTTGCATCATTTTTAAAAGTGCTAATTTTGATTTCTTATGTACTTATCGCAGTAAAATCAAACCTCGCAAAGTGTGCGGAATGCAGGACGATTGTAAATGCATTTGTGCCACGGGGCATAAATGTAAGGGAACAGTGTCATCTTCGGCCGAGAGAAGATGCATTAATCTTTGTCACGAGGAGAAACTTGGCATTTTTATTAGAATAGCAGTATCAATTTTAATGACACGATTGCTTGATTTTTAGCATGTTACAAATAAAATATTTATTTTAAAAATCAAGGAAAAATTCAAATATTTAAATAATTTACGAAAGTCCGCTTGTCCATGAGACACGCTAACGAACAACTACTTAACCAAATTAGTCTTAAAGTGCATACTGTAAAGACTCTATTTATAGACGGGTCTATAGACGACACAAATCCGACTACAATTTCAAACCGGGTATAATTAGAGACCCGGGTAAATTATTTTTGGGTTATGCATAACTTGAAGCATCTAAAAACGGACATTAAAGGAATGTCATAATTCGGGACAAGCTTGTTAAATTTTTCAAAGTTGGGCTCAAGACCCGGCTATAAATAGTCTTTACGGTATCTCGGCAAAATCTCGTTCCAGTGATCGATAAGGTCATATGTTTTAAACCTAATCAATACATGTCACACCTTATCTGAACATAAATATATTACAGATAAGCACACTCAACAATTTATTTTTCACACACACACCCCACACACATCACCATAGAGACAAGAACTTATCCTTAGTAACCATGGAAACTTTTCATATATTCCTATCCTTATTTTTATTCCCCCTCTCCACGACCCCCATTAATCCGATAACCTCCACATTTTACGCCGACCCGGAAGCCTCAATTTTCAACTCTCTCTACCACATTCATCCCACTTACTCGGCGCCCTACGACCAGCAAACGTTTTTTGACGCCTTCACCTCCTCTGATCTCGTCACGTGGACGAAACACGAAAAAATTTTGACAATTGGGAACGTTTCTTGGGCAACGAGGGCCATGTGGGCGCCCTCCGTGATTAAAAATGGGGACAAATATTACTTCTTCTTTTCTGCCAATGATGTCCACGAGGGTGAAATTGGGGGGATTGGGGTGGCAGTGGGGGATTCACCGGTGGGGCCATTTAGCGATCTTTTGGGCCGGCCGTTAATTGGCGAGATTATCAATGGGGCGCAACCTATCGATGGTTTCGTTTTTAGGGTGGGTTTCTGTGGAAATTTTTTAATTGTTTCTATGGAACTTTGTTGATTGTTTCTATGGAATTTTTTTTAGTTTCTATGGAAATTTTGTGATTGTTTCTATGGAATCTTTTTTGATTGCCTCTATGAAATTTTTTTGATTTTGTTATCGAAATTTTTGACAATTTTTATTTTTTAATAAAATTTCAGGATCCTATTACATCAGCGCATTATTTGTATTACGGTGGGTGGGGTCATTGCAACGTGGTTCGATTAAATTCGAATTTTACGGGATTATTACCATTCATTGATGGAACGTATTATAAGGAAATTACTCCCGAGGGTTATGTCGAGGGCCCATTTATGCTCGTCCGAAATGGAAATTATTACTTTATGTGGAGTGAAGGTGGGTGGGGCGGGCCGGATTATAGGGTCGCTTATGCAATGGGGAATAACCCACTGGGACCATTTGTTAAGCAGGGGGTCATTTTAGAACAGGTAAAAGTATTTCAAATTTCTAAAATTTCATCGGAATTGTGTTTATTTTAAATTTTAGGACATTAATGTTGCAACGGGGGCTGGACATCATTCAGTTTTTCAGGTATTTCTTATATACAAAATGTTATATGTGTAAGCTACTTATTTTTTTAATAGAACTTTAAAATATTAACAAATTATAATTAATCTTAATTTTTTGAACACGTTTAGTTACCAGATGAATCTGAATACTTTATCGCGTATCATCGACGCCCACTTAACGAGACGGATGCGAATGCAAGAGTTGTTTGTGTCGATAGGATGGAATTCGACCAAGATGGCAAGATTCTTAAAGTGAACATGACTTTTGAGGGAGTCGTAGGACCAGATTTGCCTTAAATTTTACTTTGATTTAAATAAAATCTAAATTAAAAACAATTTACAATTTTTTGCAATGTAAATTTTTTTTATCAGTAATTGGAAATCAACATCAATACACTTTTGAATTTATTTTTTAATACATATGCAACCTAAATATTTTCATTAGTTTTGCATTAAACAACTTTCCACAGAAGTGGATTATGTAGATTTAAAATAAAATAATTTCTCTAATATCCCAAAAAATTGTACGTTTTATGGACTCATTAGAAGAAAAAAGGTAGGAAAAATAGGCCAAACTATTTAATAAAAATATCTCTTTTTGTAGTATATTTACTAAGTGATCATTCAAACTTTTATATATTCCATTCATTAATTTTGAATTGTGTCCAGCAAATCAAGCTTGTAGACAACCGAATTTCGACAAAATTACCCATAGAGATACAACAAATATAAACGGACGTTGATTTACGAAATGTCTACATTTCACTTATCCAAGTTCACATTACATCTCCTTCACTTTTTCACATCGTCTCATTTTTCCCACTCTTACAAAACTCGGAGAACAACATGATGCAAACTTTCACTAACAATGCAACAATTCCATTCCCCGAAAATTCCAACTCTCACTCGTAAGCTCATAATTCTCACCGTTCTACTCGTTCTGTTGTGGCCACGTGGTAACAATTTCGTGCAAAGTCGTCCCCACCGGTCGACCCCAGTGGTCACGATTAAAGGAAATATGATTATGAAGAACAACGTTCCAGTCCTACAGCAAAATCATCGCAGCAAATTTAGGACAAAACGTGCGACGACGGGGACAGCGCCAGATTTTGACGACACGTCACACGACATCGTCTCCTACGTTGATTACAGTTCCGGTGGGACGATGGACGACTCTGATATTTTCGATATGCGTCGGTAATCAAGTTATTGACGTAAAAAACGCCACAAATAAAATAACTATCTACTCCTTAATCAGACAGGAAACCCTGTTTTGCACCTTGTGTCTCTGGGTCCAGCCCAACTTCGCCGTCCACTTTGGGTTTGGCTCCTTATCGGCCGGAATATCGGAGACGATCCAGCTCGTCGAACTCCTGAGCTGGGTTTTCCGAGCCCTTGACATCAACATGGACACGGTTCCAGACTCGATAGCCCTCATCTTGGGACAAGTCCTGGTCCAAGATTTGCCCAATTTGCCCCTCACAAACGCTAGTAGTGGAGACGCCACGAAGACGACACTTATCGAACTTAGTGGAAGTGGTGGTGCAGGGCATAAGTTAAAATATTCGACTAAAATTGCCTCCATTAATCCGACCACGACCCTTCCATTTTTGGAGTCACAACTTCCCCAGAAATTTTCCAAAGGGAAAAATAACAAATGCTGCGCCACGCTTTCCTTTGTTTATCACGATATTCCGAAAGTCCTCTCCGTCACAAGTTTACGTAATACAACAATGCTACAAATTTACATATAACCTTTATGACCTCTACATAAACAATCTGACATCTGGCAGGAGGAGTCTGCTCACCGCACAATGTCGCGATCATATCGGGCTACCACGCTGGGGGCAAGGTGACCCTGTACGACCTGTTCCGAGCCACCTTCCACTCGCTGGGCCACCTCTTCGGAGCAAATCATGACCCACCCTTCGACGAGGACTGTTTCGATAAAAAAGTCTCCCAGTTTCTGAACCCTTTCGTCATGGAGCCCGAGCACAAACTCAACGTCGGACCGAGACCCAACTCCATGCGATTTTCGTACTGTTCCAAGTCGCAAATGGCAGTCTTCCTATCGTCGAATTTACTAACGTGCTTAACATCACGGAGAGACGAGCCATTTTGCGGAAATGGTAATTAACAATGGGACCTTTTTGGGATTGTTTAGCGAGTTGAAAAATTGTTGAAAAATCAAGCCAAAAATTATGAATCACGTGACACCTTTCTTTCCGTTGAAGAAAAATATTAGGGGTCAAAGTTCACACTCCACCCTGATTTTCGCCCAGTGGAGGAAAAAGCGAATGCCGTCTAAACTTTGACACCCAATATTTTTCTTTAAAAGGTGCCATTCAACGGAAAGATAAGTGCCACATGATTCCTAATTTTTGGCTTGATTTTTTGACATAACTCGCCAGACAATCCCAGTATAGCTTGAAAAAAGGTTGCAATTATGACATGAAGAAATTAAGAAAGCCAAAATTCCCCAAATATTTCCAGGCATCGTGGAGGAGGGGGAAGAATGCGATTGTGGGGCCCCGTGGCAGTGCGTCCTTAACCATCAATGTTGCGGATCTCGCGACACCTTTACGCCCTGCCAACTTAACACGAACGCCGTCAAGGCCGTAAAAAGCAGTACTTTAAGATGTCTGCGACCCTCAGAGTGGTGATTCATTAATTAATTTAACCGTGCAACAAGTTTATGCTTATCGCCATTAGAAATAAGTGAATTATCTATTTCAACCTGAAACAAAGTGACGAATAAAATAAAATAAAACGTGTAAATATTTTACAACTTATATAACACGAAAAAATGCCGACCAACGCTAATATTTCGTCCCATTTCTTCTTCCTCGTCCTACTTTTCATCATTATTTTCTCTTTCATTCCTAAAACCTTGGCGCAAGTCGGTGTAGGCAAAGTGAACAAGATTTCTTGCACGCCGAATGAAAAACATTTCTACGATTGCAGAAATGAAACATTTGAAAGATTCCATTGTTGCTTTACCGTTTCGGGGACTACTCAAACTCCGAAGCAGGATTGGGATTTGTATGAGGTACGCAACTTTTGTTGGTTAGGGGTCAAAGGTCAAAATTTCGACAAAATTCACAAGGAATTTATTCCAACTCCTGTGTAACCTCTATAAATACCTGTTCAAAAATTTAGTTTTCATTCAAAAGTCAGTCATCCCAATTTCTGAGTGAAGATTTTCACTCACATTGAGTCACTTCAAGTTCATTTCATTTCACTTCACTTCACTTCATCCTCCTTCATTTCTTACTTCGGCCATGTATTAAGCATAGGGTGAAAAGTTAATGAGTGCAAAATCCTTTCATTCACAGTCACTCATCTGAAATGACTGAATCCTTCAGTCATTTTCATTGAAATGATAGTAGTTTCATTTTTATTCACTATCATCAGTGAAATCAAATGAATGAAAGTGAACAGGCGTAATGTGGCTGTAATGTGTCATGTCACGGAATCCTTCAGTCATTTTCATTCAAATGAGAGGAATTTCATTTTCATTCACACTCAGTCATTATCATAGTCCGTAGAATGAGTGAAAGTGAACAGGTATGGTAACCTCACTAATTTGAAATATAAGGTAATAATATACTTGCAGGGGATCCTCGGTCCCAACGGAATCAGCAAAATCGAAATCGAATACTGCAAACCTAACGAAACTCTTTCCAGCGAATGCAACCGAACAATAGAGCGCTTCAAAAACCAGACTACCGACGAAGTAGTGTGCGCCGCCCTGCCAGCCATTGCCAGCAGCCTGATCCCAAACAGCACGGAAATGGTCCAAGGCCGGTGTCGCTCCACGAAGGAGAAGAAAGTCGTCGGGAGTGTCAAGTTCTTTGGAAAAAAGCTCTACGAGCCAGAGTCTTGGGGACATGACAAAGTCCTCGTGGGGCAACCTTGTGACTATAAAGCCTACACGGAGAGGAGTAAATTATAAATAATACCAGGGGCCGCGGAAGCCGTGGGGACATCTGGGGACATTAACACTATAGGATGGAGAGGTTTATAAAACGTGGGGACATCGAATAACCGTGGGAACATTGTCCCTCTGTCCCCACGCTTCCGCAGCCCTTGTATTTCTTAGCAAATGGAACATCTCTAAAGTGGCCGCGGAAGCCGTGGGGACATTAACGCTATAGGATAGGGGGGGATGGAGGGGTTTATAAAACACATCGAATAACCGTGGGGACATTGTCCCTCTGTCCCCACGCTTCCGCAGCCACTGCCTATGCAGAAGGAGAATGTGGGTCCTTTTCAACGCCAGATTTCATTAATTTTTTTAGACATCCCGGCCCTCCTGGAGCGCTACATTCTCTGTCCATACGACCGCGCATACATGGAAACTGAATTTGATAAGCTGCTCGAAGAAGCGTATTACCTCGACAAGATGCTCTACCGCCTCTGCCTCGGTTCCAGACAGATCCTCGAGTGCAAAAACGTTAACCAGAGCGATCCCATCGGTGGGACGGACTATAGATGCGTGTGCATGCAGAGAAGCTGGACAATTAGGCGGAGCAAGGATGTGACGGTAGGCAGGCAAACAACAGAACAAACAAATATTAATCCGATTGCGGATTATGTATTTATGAATTTGCGAACAATATTTGCGATACAATGTCTTTCCCACGAATATTTAGTACACCTGGAACTTTACCCAGCTTCTGCAAGGTCATCAGTGCACACAATGTATGTAACAACTAAAAAGTATATATATAATATACATGTTAGGTGGGCATACTCACGCCAATTTTTTGAATAGATGTACGAAATTTGCAAAAAAAATTACGAAATATTTAGATTTTGTTAGAAATAATATCGCGACCGCAAATTTTTCGCACGCCAATTTCCCACTTTATCGTCAGATAAATTGTGTCGTTTTGTAACCTAAAAAAATTTAGCAATTTTTCTCTCAAATTTTGCAACTTGTTAACAAATTGCAAAATTTTCGTGGGTTGCGTATTGTTTTGTAATTTTGTATTGACGTGAGCATCCCCATTTTGTTCCCAACATGCTAAATACAAATCCTAAACAAACACGGAATTCAATTCCAGTGGCAGGAAATCCATGCACCTTTAATTTCAAGGACATGATCGAAATGGCTAATACGTCCCCCTATCTCAAACCAGGAGAACACTCGCCATACCATCTCTACGTTGGTTGCAAAGTAAATGGTCCTTCTTTATCGAGGCTCAAAGTCCTTCCAGATTTGCAATGTGAACAGGACGCGGCGTGTGAAAGGTGTGAAAGAAGGCTATTTTATTTATTTATTTTTCTAATTATGAAAATGTTTACGTAAAAAATCAGTCATTCCATCTTTTCTGAAAACAGCACGTTAAAACCGAATCGTAAATGCGTGGCGAAAGACGATTGCAAATGTATCTGTTCCCGAGGGTACAAATGTGAAGGAGATGATGGAAGGAGTCGAGCAAGTGAAAGCATGATTTGGAAAAAAGTGGGGCCAATTATGACAACTTTTTTTGTAATGTTATCATTGGCACGATAACTATCTAAGAGTTATCCTATTAGTAAAATCAGCAACTAAGAATTTAATTTATTCAGGCTTCTTAACTATACTAAATTTACCCAAAATATGGAAAAATAATAATTAGTTGTAATAATGAGGGTATTCATTATTTCTTCGTATCCTTAGTATTCTTTGTATCGTAAAATAACTTACGACGCTTACGAGATTTTGTAAGCGTCGTAAGATTTTCTCATCGAAAATCACGTTACTACGCTTACGATTTTTACTAAACCTGACCCCTTGTTTTTTCTTCGTAAACTATTTTACGATACTACGGATACGAAGAAATAATGAATACCCTCAATAAAACTTCAAATAAATAACTTCTTTTACTCTGTTATTCCACGAGGACATTTTTTAGCACTCTGAATTACTGCTTGCTTTTTAAGAGCATTTTGTTCGGAAACTCAAATTTTGCATTGATGAATTTCCAGGAATATTATTACTTTTCTGGATTTTTCATACCTTTGTAACATAAAAACATAAATGTTCATAAAAACGTGCATAAAACCACGGTTCGGGATTTTATTCTATGAAAAAATCGGTATTTTTGCATTATTGCACCAAACCTTTTGCAAACATCTCGTTCTCAATATGCCTTATTTTCTAAGCATTTCACTAAAACCAGTTAAATATTTTAAACTTAATTGTTCCCATATTGTGAAATATATATATACCCTAAAAAACTTTATTTTAATTACTTCTGAGAACCGCACTACATCTTCAAAATTACCCTTTTACTAACAGGACAAACCTTAACCAACGAACTAACTTTTTACGAATTCCAAGATCTCGCAAACCAATAGGATACATCCACTCCGTTTCGCAATCTGCAGATAATTCCCTGCATTACAAAACTTTCACCATGATGGCAGCAAAATGATGTTGGGAACTTTCTCCTCGAAACACGAACCCATCATCGTTCTCATTTCTGTAATCTTTATATTCAATCCGAACCACTTCTTGGAACCCAAACTTGACAGCGCAACACCTCGTGAACGGATTTGTGAACATGGATTCAGCCAATCGAAATCCACTCGCTTTCAGAAAGATCAAACTTCTCCTGAAAATAAAATTTGTTTGCAAAAAATAAATAAATTGGATCAAATTATTATGTATCCTCGGCACGAATAATGCTTAATAATAATGAAATTGAAGTTTTTCGCTACCTGTATAATTCCGTGGTAATCCCTCTCCTCCGATACTTCGGGGTGCACGAGGCGATGAAAAATCTGGCAATTTCACCAACACCAAACTTCTCAAAGAGATTTGCCTCTTTCTCCAACAAGTTGGTCAGACGGAATAATTCTTTCATACAGGGAGAGGAAAATATTGGGAAATCTGTTGCCTTCGTGGATCGATACGTTATCCGGATAGCGGCAAGCTGTATGTACATAATAAGTATTAGTAAGGAGAGGAAAAAAGTGGGGATATAATCTTAATCTTGATTATTATTGGTTAGATTGTATTGCGTTGATTTAATTCTGAGAGCAGATAATCAAGTTAGATAAGAATGAAAATGAGGTAATTTAGGGGGGTCAAAATTTCTGATAAAATTGATTTCATAAAAATTTCATGAAATTGTGCAATATTTCGGATTTTCTGGATTTATGAAAATCACATACGTATAAAATTTCTTTAAGGCTGATTTGATTCTGATTTCCGCATGTCAAAAATATGAATAAAGAGGTCAAAATTTCGCATGAAACTGATTTCATAATCTCGAAATTGTACAATACTTTATATTTCCTGTCCTTGAAACAATTACATATAAAACTTCTTATTAAGCCTGATTTAATTCTAATTTTCCATAATCCCATCAAAAATACCACATAATTCCCCAACTTATACAAATCCTTCATATTTCCAATCCCTGAAAAACTTCCATCCTACAAAACTGAGCAGTCCATCCATCCATCCATCCATCCATCCATCCAAAATAAATCTCTCATTCCACTTACTTCGCCCGTATTGACATCCTCGACTAAAAAGCTGAGCTCGTCACGCACCACGATTCGAACCAGGGATTGGATCTCTTCTTCAAATAATAATTGATCCGTGTTGTTGCTGCATCCTTCTTTCTCCCGTCGACGTCGTCGTCGTTGGGTGAGCAGGAGGTTACAGGTGGGCTCATCCTGGAGAAAGTGGGTTCGAACGTGCTCCAACACTCGGGACAGGTCTTCGGGGAGGATTCGCTTAATGAGATAGTCTTCTTTCCAAGGTCCTTCCACCAAGGCGAATAAATCGCTGCTGCTCCATGTCGATGCCATGTTTTTATTGGTTACTTGCTTATTTATTTATTTATGGATGTGCACGATTATTAGTGGGCGAATCCGACACCAATATCCAGATTTGTTTGATGGAGGAAAACTTCAAATCAGACCAGCCCACCCAGATGATGATGATGATCAGTTGCCGCGGAAGGTGTGGGGACATGTGGGGACGTTAACATTGTAGAATAGGGGAGAGAGGGGTTTATATAAGATGATGCGGATATCAAACAACCGTGGGGACATTGTCCCTCTGTCCCGACGCTTCCGCGGCCACTATATTTCTTAACAAATGTAATATCTCTTCAGTGGCCGCGGAAGCCGTGGGGACATGTGGGGACGTTAAAATTGTGTAGGATCGGGGAGAGAAGGGTTTATATAAGATGGGGAGATGATGCCGACATCGAACATCCGTGGGGACATTGTTCCTACCCTTCCGCGGCCACTGATGATATGATGACTGTCATCATTAACTTTATATACTTACTTGAGCAACTTTACTTACTTACTTATTTAGTTAGCCTCACAAATTGAGTCAATACATCATTAAGGAGAACAAGAGATAATAAAACGGCAACAGCAACAACCTGGCGAATGGATGGATCAATCAGCAGTCAAAATGTCAGACCTGTCATTAGCATCCTTTTTCCTTTATGGCTCATGTTACTTTCGGCTGGATTGGATTTTGTTGTTTGTTGCTTGCTGATGCTCCTCCAGGCACAAAAGTAAGTAATCTCATCTCTCCACCGCAGAAAAGAGGCCCATTTGTTTACCGAGGCTAATGATGCATAAGAAGATTTTCTCAAGTTATTTTTTGGCATAAGCTTTTATTCCACAAAGACAACGGTAAAAGTACAGCCATGCGAGACGACATTCAGGTTTAGTTTATTTATACGGAGAGATTGTTCAGCTAGGGCTAGGAAAAAGTATGTAATAAATAAGTAAGGTATTTAATCTATAATTGGTATTAATTAATCACTAATTGATCACTAATTAAGTATGTATTTGACAAAAACTGAGTAAAATTGTTGGTATGTGCTTTCACTTTTACTTTAAAGCTGGGTTGTGTTTTTAGGTACGTGTAAGTAGCTAAACTATTAATAATATGGTAACATTTAATCTAAGGTGACATATAATTCTCACTAATTGATCACTAATTGCTCACTAATTTAACAAAGAAATGAGTAAAATTCACATGTGCTAGTGCTTTCACTTTTCTAAGTTAAAGTTAGGATGTGTTTTTTTAGGTACGTGCATGACTCGTAAAGATTTAATTAGAGTTAATTACATTCATTATTATATAATTAATTATCTTGCTAAATGTAAGACTTTGCTACGGCACATATAAAATTAGACATGATTTGAAAGCAATAATTCGTCCTATATTTTATAATAATATGAGTATGAAAGAAGTCCAATTGGTCCGAGTGAGTAGAGATTTTTTTCATAGATTTAGAAATATGTACATAGATTTTTTAGCTCGTCAGATTTAATTGTTTTTTTTTAAATTCAGGTAATTTTTTTAGCTCTGATTTTCAAATGTTTTTTTTCTTTGTCAGGTAAGTTTTGGCTTTGTTTGGTTCGGGTAAATTTTTTTAGCTCAGATTTGAACTTGTAAATATTTTTGATTTAAACTCTTTTGTTAATTAATACATTAAATATACACACATTTAGATACATCAAACATCAAAATATCTCGTTCTTTCCTCCTTTTTACAACACTTTGACCATAACGGCCGCAAAGTTTTCATCGGTAAGCTCATCCCTGTTGAAAACAAAGTGACCAATGTCGTCAATAAATTCTTTGTAGTCCAACCGACAAATTTCGACGAATCCAAGCTTTTCCGCGGTACGACGCGTGTACGGCGAGGTGAACATGGCCTCGGCCACTTTGAACCCTTCAGCCCTCAGAAATTCGAGACTTCGCCTAAATAATTAATTAACAATTAGTCAATTAATCAATCAATTAATTAATTATGTTACCCACCTGTACATCTCCGTGGCTAACCCTTGCTGTCTAAAATCCGGGGCGCACGAAGCAATAAACAACTCTGCGACTTCATTCACGCCATAAGTGTCGAAAAGATTCGACATTTTCTTCATAATATCGACCAAACGGAGAAACACCTTCCCAGCGTAGCTTTCCACGTTGATGTATTCAAAATAGTTGGTGGGGGTGGCTCGAAACATGATTCGGACACCGGCCACCTTTTTTAAAAATAAATTTCAAAATCCAAAAACACATTAAAATTCGTAAATAACTTTACATACCTCCGAAGTTTCAGCATGTTCGACCAAAAATGACAAATTTTCAGCCAGCATTTTCCTCACCATTGCTTCCATCTCATCCCCAAAGTCGTTCGTGTACCCCAGCAAGGAACAAGTGGGTTCATCCTTCATGAAATATTCTTGTATGTGACGCACCACTCTGGGATAATCTTGGGCCTCGACGCGCTTGAAGGTCAACTCCTTCCAGGCGCCTTCCACCAAAAGCGCAAAATTGTCCGGGATCAGGTCCGCCGTGGATGTGGAGGAAGAACTTGTTGACGTTTTGGATGCCATGTTTTGTATTTCTTGCCTGAGGAATTATTGGAAAGTGTTTTCCAGGAGAGAGAAAGTTAGCGAGTGAGACTGACTCTTCTCTGAGGAGAAAGTTGGTGTGAGGAGAAAGTTCTCTCCTGCTTCTCGTTATACAAGCAAATCAATGCAAACTGGGGAAAGATAGCTACCGAACGACCAACCAAAGGGAAACGGACGACCACCACCACGGGCAAAACCAACCAATAACATTCGCATATATGTATTATGGCAAAAGTCTGGATCTTCTTCTTTCTCTACTTCCGTACGTACGTAGGAAGGAAGAATAATCGAAAATAGAATCTGGATGGATAGATCGAGATGGATGGAGTTGCTACACACGTAGCTGGTCTGGGTGGCTGGTCTTGTCCCAATAATAACAGCAAATAAGAACAAGTCGAAGAAGAACAAGAATCTCCATTTGTGGGGATTGGTCTTTTTTTTCTGGGGTGGACTTTCTCTCTTCTTCTCCGGGATACATAAGCGGATAAAAAAAGAAAGAAAGGGGAAAATAAATTCGGTTAAAAGCTTTATTCGAGAAGTTTCACTCATGCCATGAGATTTTTCCTAGTTCGAAACTGAATCAGATCTTTCGGGGGAAAGTTGGGTCACAAAAAGTATGTATGAGTGGTGGTGGTGGAAATGGTAGCAACTTTCTCTCTCCGGGTATGGTTTATAGCATTTATGATTTTATGTTATGTTACCTGTTTGCTTACAGATGATGGACAAGGTGATGTTATGTATGCCGTGGGTGCTGCTTCAGGGTATATATTATTCGCACTAGAGATGGTAAATATTACTGGTCGTGGACATCGTTCTCGTCCCAGGATGAAATCCGGGGAGCTTTCTCTTCTCTCTCTTTTCCAGGCGTCTCATCCTCAGTGTTTTGTTAACATGACAAGATAGCAGAGACAGTAGTCGTCGTAGGCAGTGGCCGCGGAAGCGTGGGGACAGAGGGATATCATCATCTGCCCATGTTATATAAACCCCGCCCTCCCCTATCCTGCAATGTTAATGTCCCCAGATGCCCCCCCAGCTTCCGCGGCCACTGATGGTTCGTGGGTTGAGAATAATACTGCCACGGGTACATTTTTAATTGATGCCTGGCTGCACAGTGGTGGTGGATGTGACACTTTCTCTCTCTCCAACTTTCTCCCGGCGGAGAGAGAAAAGGATGCCTGCTTAATAAGTGGGTCTCTCGCTCACTTGTTGTTCATGAGGTGGAAGAGTGATAATAAATTTATATATAGAAATAGATAAGTAGATGGAAGGAAGTGGAAGTAGGGAAAAATCATTTATTTATAGGAAATTGGTAAATAGCTGGTAACATTTTGCGAAGCGAAGGCTTCAAGGTTTTGGTTTGTCACGACCGAGTAAAACCACACGTAAATGGTTAATGCTTTTTGTTTCTTGATTAAATTCCGTGATGGGTGACCACTTTACGTTAGCGTAATTATGGTGGCATAAGAGTCAGTCAGCGTAGTGCTTGATGGAGAAATGGGGCAGTGGTTTTGGTGGTATTTTGGTTGGAGTGGCATTATTATTACGGAGAAAGAAGGAACGATAGGAGAGTGGTTTGGTCGGACTGAAAATTTATTGTAGTCAGTGGTGTTTCCACTGTTTTAGGAGAGGTAGGGATGGATGGATGGGTGATGATGATGATAAGATACATAGAAAGTTGGAGAAAGTGGAGAAAGTGACAAAGAATATGGAACAAAAGTAAAATTTCAGGTCATATTTTAAAAATTGTTGTTTAATTTTGATTTAATTTTTGTTTTTAATTTTGTAAAAGTTAGGTGAAAAATGCATAATTTAAGTTTTTGTCAGTTCATATTTTCAAAATTTGTCGTGTAATTTTGATTTAATTTTTGTTTCATAAGTTTATTAAAGTTAGGTGAAAAATGCATAATTTAAGTTTTTGTGGAATCCGTAAGTGTTAGGGCAAAGTTTAAATGTTTTAATGAATTTGTGTATTTCATTAATTTGAGAAGCTTGATTTCATCAACTGGATATGCATTTCAAAGTTGTTCATATAATTAAAAATTTTGTGAAATAGCGCAGATTTTTTTAGTTTTTGCAGAATCCGTATAAGTTTTAGGACAAAGTTTGAATGCTTTAAAGAATTTGCGTATTTTATCCATTTGAAAAGCTTGATTTCATTAACCGGACATGTAATTAAGTTTAATTAAATTTTGATTTCCTATCTCATAATTTAATTAAAATTATAGTTTATGATAAGTAAACACGGGTCGTCACAAATTCGATTTGACTTTCTCTCAAATTCCACTAGTTGTACACAATTTGTGCTCAATTCTGAAAAACGTGGTGTAACACAAAAACTGATGAGATACAGCATTCCGTATACACAAATTGACACGATATCAAATTCAATTAGCCCAATTAATCTTTCTCTTCATTTCCAACACGCCATTTCCCATTCGACTTTCTCCCCTCCGTGATCAAAGTGGAGAAAGTGGTGCGGCAGGAATTGCGTTACAAATGCCAACCCACCGTCACCGCCGTGTTTATCAAAAGCTTTCGTATGTAATTACACTTTCGCTCTAATAATAAGGCGAAGTCGTCGTGACTGACTGATTCTGGTATAAAGTGACGAAGTAAAGTGTAAATATTCTCAATAATTTTGTTTTCTTCGATTTTTTTTCTTTACGGGAGCATGGATTGCGTAATAAAAATCAATTTAATTGATCCGAAATACATAACTTTTCGTAACGATAAAAATAAAACCAGGAATTTTATGAGTGCTAAAAAATTCGGGCAGTTTATAAGCAGTAAACGCCGTCATGCAGCGAATTCAATTTGCTTTACAGGATCATTACACAGTAAAAATGAAGATTAAGGAAATCATAAAAATGTTTTTTTGTAAACTAAATATTAAGAGCAACTAAAATGCGCATCTGTATAAAAATTATAAAAAATTGAAAACAAATCAATTTCAATACTAAAAATTTAAGGAAATCATAAAAATATTTTAGTAAACTAAATATTAAAATGCGCATCTCTACAAAAATTAGACATGTATCTTTCAAAAAATTAGGCAAAAAAATCAATTTCATCACGTCATTAGAAAAGCCGTGTCGTGTTGTTGGCTTTTTAATTGACAAGTGTCACCCCGGGTCGTGTTCAGCTTTCTCTGCTTTCTCTTTCCTCCCGTCGTTCCCCGTTTTAAATGCGTTTCGAAGAAAAGCCATCCGGGTCACAAACTATACACACTTTCAGATCTGTACATAAGTATATGTATCCCACAAATATCGAGCGATCCCAATGCTACGTATTCACCTTTATGTATTCCGCGTCACCAAAATGCTGGCAAATTCCATTATCCAAAAACCAAGAGCTGTACTGTACATAAGTAGCACTTCAAATCCATTATGAAAAGGACAGAACACGACAGGACAGGACAGCAGAACGAACCATTTTACATAATTACATTTGCCCCCCAAACAACAAAGCACTCATCATATTTAATCGATGATGACGCCCAAATAATTTCAGGAATACTGTTTCTTTTTTAAAAAATGAAGACTTTATCATCATCATTTCTTTTATTTTACGGGTTTTGTAGTTTTTTCATAATTTCATTTCATTTAGTGAACAAATAATCCTTACAGATAAGGTAACAATTATATTATTAGTTATCTTCACTTATATTTGTCCAAATTTTAGTAATATCTTGAATCTCATCTTATCTTATTTTTCTCTCTCTCTCGTTAACTTTCTCACTTTTCGGTACATCAAGTAGCAGCTTTTTTTAAGCGGAGGAGGAGCAACGAAATTAATTAAGTGTTGCATCTCGTAATGAAGATATCACATTGTTATCAACATCACGGCAGTAAATGGTTTACAGAGGTTTAATAAACGAGGTTAATTATTTTACGATAAGTAATTAGCACGATAATTACTATTTTTAAGAACCGGTATAGTTTTCAAGATAATTTTTTATATAGAATGCATAAGTAAAGCTGATAAGGAAAGTAAGATAACCCTTATTCGTCTCCACCGGTAACAACAATTAGCAGCCTATTTCTTTCCCCCTTTTACAAAAACAAGGTCAAAACACAGCAACAAATTAACTATTATTTAAATATTTAACTCAGTCCAAGAAACATGCATCTCATAATAATTTGTATAAATATTTACAAATCTGTATCTATTTCTAATAAATAAGCTAGTAAATAAACACGGAAATATTATTATGTTTAATTTCACTTTGTTTTTTGGAATCGTAAAATCCTGAGGAATTTTTGACATATATTTTTAATCTGTAAATGTTCCCAACTTTCTCGAATACATAATTCATCAATCACACGTAAAAAATAGTTGTTTATCAGACATTCTAAGTATTTTTTTGATCATTAAATAAATAATTTGTCATTTTTGGAAAAATTTCATGTCGATATTACTAATTTTTTCCGCCGTGATTGAATATCGCATCCTCCTTTTTACCAACCACACACGTCGTCTCACTCTCTTCTTATCAGACTTATCTGGTATTACATATTTTAGTAGATACATAATCAGTATTCAGCAAGTTTCTATGTATAATTTAATGGAAAAGTGCAGTACATTTTTTCAGTGCGAGAGTCAAATTTTTTGCGAATCGTCTAAATATTTAAAATTATTGAGAACATTTTACTTATGAGAAGTTAGTCTATTTAGATTAATTAATTATTCTATTCATCCTTGAGCGGATGGAGAGTTTCTGTGACTTCAATGTCCTCGATGGGGATGTCCTAAAAATTTAGGAGAACAATTAAATTAACTTAATACTTTTAATGATTTTATTATGATTAATTATTATGATTAATTTATTTAAATGATCATTAAGTTTAATGATAATACCTTATCTCCCCAGCCCCACGGGCCCACGCCATCTCCGGATCCTTCGACGTGGTGATCTTCCCCATCGTTGTGGTTGTGATGGTGGTGGTGGTGTCCATGACTGAGAGGGTGACTTCCATCCCCGGTACGCTTAATCCTCTCCTCGATAACTTTGTGGGACACGGTTTTCTAAAAAAAGGACGAGAAATTATGAAAAAATTTCATACCACAGATTTACCTGTGTAAATGAGTATGAATTTGTACCACTTACCAAATCGTATGCCCATCCGATCCAGGCGAAGAAATCAATGAAGGCTAGCGTAAAATTAAGATCATAGTTTCCCATTTCAGCGGTCTTGTAATCGAACGGATAAGTATGGTGATAGTTATGCTACGCGGTTATCAGAATGATAAGAGTCATTAAATTGGCTAAATTTTGATCAGTTTATTCTTAAGAACGGCTTCTTACCCATCCTTCGCCAAAAGCGAAAAACGCCACAGATTTGACCTCAGAGGGCGAAATGTTGCTGTAAGTTAAGGAGTAAATTAGTAAAAATAGACCACTGACCGATTGCCACTTAATTTATTAAGTTAGTGACACTTACACATCGTACGGCCTGTTTCCAATCATATGAGCTGCACTGTTGACCAACCACGTGGAGTGGAGATTCACGCAGTACCGGAACTGGGCAGCAAAACACCAAGAAACGATGAAATTTTCTCCCCAGAAGTACCACGGAACGACGGCTGGGATGACAAAGCTGATGAGAAGGACGAGAGGAGTGTAGTATCTGGAGAGTAAAATTGCCAATTAGTTTCCAATTTTTAGAATTTTTAGTTCCCATTAAAAATTTCTTAAAAAAATGAAAATCTTACTTCTTCTGGAACATGATGATGGGATCCGCTTCCAAGTCGGACATATCGATCGCCTTTCCTTTTTCCTTGACCATGACATGTTTTCTGGCCATGAGCCAACCCATGTGGGCGAAGAAGAAGCCTCTCTTGGCGTTATGGGGGTCCGCGTGGGTCTCCGAGTACTTGTGGTGAACTCTGTGATCTCGCGCCCACTCGTGGATGCTGTTCTGTGGGTCAAAAATGTCATAATTGTTACCAATTTTGTGGTAATAAAATTGTAACAAATTATTTTTATCGTAATTTCACCTGGAAGGACACGGTTTGCATAAAAGCAAGAAGTGCACGAAGTGGTGCCTTCGCCTTGTAACTTTTATGCGCCCAAAGTCTATGTGCGCCCGCAGTGATGCCAAAAGCGCCAAAGAGATGCCAGATAAACGCTACAGAAAAAATTCATAGTTAAATTTTTTTTAATACAAAATTTCTGAAAATCATCAAAAATTTCTACTCACTCCAAACTAACGTTCTCCACCCGACCTGACCACTGAGGAGGAAATAAAGTCCAGCCGCGGCGGCGATGTGGAGGTAGGCGAAAAGACCCACGTTACGCCACACGATCTCGAGGGGAGGAAAGTACGTCGAGTGGATGTCGTGAAGTCGTGGATCATCTTCATGCTCGGCCTTGTTCTTCTTATCGTTCGAAGTTGGGCGACGGAGCGTCGGCTCCTCGGAGGGCATCGTCGTCGCCGAAGGGGAGGATGTATTTGGAGGCATGGTGCAGCAGTGTGGGGGTCACTTGTAGCTAAAAATTTGTAAAAAGGGAATTGTTAATATGGAAATTTTTATAAATTCTCAAAAACAAAATTTTCATAAACGATTCTAACCCCTTACAAAATCTGAATTTTTTCCCAAAATCCTTCCACACTTTCTTCCACCTCGACTTCCAACTGACTGAATGTCTTAATTTTTTTCAGCCGTTGTTATGTTATTACACCCAAACGATCAATTAAGTCGAGTGTTACGTAAATCTGAGCAGAAACGAAGCCTTGTTTTGTTACATATGTATGTGCATTGTATGTTCGTACTAAAAGTTAAGTGGTCAATATTCCATCCTAAATAGTACGCCTTGTGTATTAGTCTCAATTACCATAAATGAATGCTTAGATCGTACATGAGGGAAAACTCAGGAGGGGAGCTTCACCACCTGCCCTTCACAGATCTCGATGCCCTCTGGATATGTGGTAGGGTCCCATGAGTGTACTAAAACCCTGAAGTGGTTTGACTCCATGGCCACATTGGCGCCCGCCACACCCACTCAAAGGTGCCAAAAACACGAAAAAACCCTGTTTTCATGTACTTTAAATGTCACCAAAAATCCAATTTTGCTCGGATTTTGATAAAATTTACATTTTTGTGATCCCAGATACTTGTGTGATCATATCTAGTAGATATCCCAAATTTTTTGAAATTTTGAATTTTTTCGAATAGTTCATCAGCTCGAAAATTTCGAAAATTTCAAAAAAGTTGAGATTGCTATTGAATATTATAAGGCAAGTATCTGGGATCACAAAAATGCAAATTTTATCAAAATCCACGTAAAATTGGATTTTTGGTGGATTTTTGAAGTTGGTAACTTTTGTGGTTTTCATCCCTTTGAGTGGGTGTGGCGGGCGCAAATGTGGCCATGGAGTCAAACCACTTCAGGGTTTTAGTACACTCATAGGACCCTACCACATATCCAAAGGGCATCGAGATCTGTGAAGGGCAGGTGGTGACGCTCTCCTCCTCAGTGATGCGTGGATTAACATTTTACTGCCATTTTTTTGCGTTGCATTATTATGTTCTCAACAGGCCATCAGTAGTCGGATCTCTGCTGTGTCCACATCGGAAATATATTTTATTTTATTATTCGACATAAAGGAAAATGTACGAGCGTCATAAGAAATATTGGACGACGGAGAAAAATGACGTAGTTTTGTGCTTCACACGGGAAAATGTATTATTGATTTGGTGTAAGAGGAAGGTCGAAAAATGTCTCCAGCCAGATTTTTGCCTCTCGTCTCGTGTCTGTCACTAGATAAGAAACCTGATTCGATACACTCATTTTTCTTGCATGTTCATAAATTGCGATGAAATGAATGGTCTTGTTATTGAAAATGGACAGGTGAGAAGATTGGGGTGTTGTAAACTAGTTTTATATTTATAGCCGGATATGTAGCATGATATGTGCATACCTGGTGAACGTGTGATGCTATCATGACCTTGGCCAAGATCAAGTGGAGAAGCCAAATACGACACCTGGTCGAGATTGGTTTATTGATATAATTATGGCTTCCTTTCCTCCCAGACAGGTGATAAACACTCGAGTCAAGTGCAGTTATTATTGCTTAGAAAAGTGCAATTTAATAGGTTTGTAATGATGCAAAGTTATGACAGAATTATGGGAATGATGGTAAACTTGTGAAAATTAAACCAAATTTTCACGTAGCTAAATACTATCAAAATATTGAAATTGCGTCTTCCAGAGGCCCACTTTTTCCTAATATTTATTTAACCGAGCCGAGAGGAATTTTAATGGGATGAAATCTGTTTGTCTAAAACCTTACAATGCATATTTTTCCATAACGCTAACGGATGGCAAACAGTGGAATATCTAATTTGCATAAGTCAACTTCGCGATTTTTATCGATGATATCTTCATTTTTATGCAAATTCCAGACACGTGTAAGTAAAAAAAATTGCTAAAATTCATACCCACAAAAAATGAACCTTAATCCATCTGAATAATATTTTTCTTCTTACAAAATCATATTCAGCCGTTAAAAAGTTAATCATTTTGTTACACAAAGGTTTACATCCTTATCAGTGTAACATCAGGTTCAGATTGCATGCCCATGCAATTGAAAAATTGAAACGATGAAAATATAATTCACCATTCTTAATTAGTCGTAATAAGTAAATCGTTTCATTATTTTTAACCAATTTTAAAGGGGAGATCCTACCCAAAAATGTAATTTGTACTCAACTCTTGAATTTGAGCCAACAACAATAAAATCAAGTTCATTATCAAGCCTAATGAATCTCAAGTATGACGAATCTCTCCATCCATGCATACCTCATAATTAAAGCGTTATCATCACCCCACCACCACCAGATTCACTTAAAAGTTCTTAATTCTTGATTATATAATAGCTTTGAACTCGACTCAAGCAAGGCAAGTCTGGGCAAAAAAATTGATTCAACGGTACATATATGCCCAGAGAGTAGTGCAATGCAAAATTCAATGGGCCAATGACGAAGACGAGATGCAGGCCTGACTCGTCGTACGATGTTGTGGTGTGATGATCTGATGTGGTCAGAGAGAGAGAGGGGACATACCTACATACATTTAATACTTATGTATGTGAATGCACATAGATGGGGAATATTATTATGTATGTACGAGTAAAGTGATGCAGCTGCCTGGAGAGATTTGCACATTTTTCGCACACATGTACGTACCAGCGAGTTGTTACTAACCAAACGAAGTATTAAGCTAAGCGAGACCGTATCATGATTAGTATCGTTCCGTTCCACGTGACAAAGTCATGTAGGACGTGTGTATGTATGCTACAGTATGTGCTAAAATGTGTGCGAATCTTATTTCCCTTTTTTTACAAAGACGGCGAAGGCGAACGGAACCATCGCCTGATTTGGACAAATGTAACACAAAAAATACTGCTAAAGCCTGGGAGCAAACAGGAATGCTATCCCACCATAAAAAAACAGTCATTTGCTATCGAAATTAATTAAGCGATTATCTGTGTTATGATGGATGGATGGTTGTTTTATTGATGCACTCATCATCAACTTGTCCAGCTTTTTTGCACGTGTGGGTTTCCCTTTTGTCAATTTAATTCAATGTCAGGGCAATGTTATGTGGGCTTTGTTTGCTAAAAATACACTGTTTTTTTTGTACTTGCCATTTTATCGTGCAGAAAAGTTGACCAAGTAAATTATGTCCTTTCTTAACTACTTATTACTTATGGCCAATAATGGGTGGGAAACACCTGATGTCATCGACTCGTCGTCGTCTGGATGGATGAAAATCGTGTCATAAATAATATCGTACGACTTTACTCTTGACATTTAATCAATTTGCGAGTGGGCCGATGAGATCGAGAGGTTATCTCAATATTTGCACCATCAAAAAGCAAGTGTGATCGTGGTCGGTGAATAAATGCGAAATCGACCCACCTTATCAAACTTGTTAACAAGTTAATGACAAATGTTTTGCGTGGGTTATCCCAACCCAATAATTTTACTACTACTTGACATACTCCAAAAAACTTGTGGGAAATATCCATGTGGGCAAAATTAAATATTTTTGCTGGTAAGTGCGATCAATGAATTTCTACGAACTGTCACTGTAAGTAACCGGTCTGGTCTTAATACACGTTAAATTGTGCCTACCAAAGTTATACAGTGGCCACATAATGAAATGACGATGATGATGATGGTCATTTACGAGTGACCTGCCTCACTAAATTTTTCCTGAGCCAATAATCAATGTGGATTCGTGATCCATTTCTTATCGTTTAATGACACTCGTACTTTTATACTTACACTTTTATACGACTTATGTATGTCAGAACGTCTCATATAAACTTGGCTAATCTAATAATAACACATAAATATGTCTCTCACATAAATAAATAAATATGCCATGTGTGCAAAAGTCTTATCAGAATTGGCAATAACCTGCAAATATTTCCTCCTTTCTTTTCTTTTCATTTCCTTTATCAAAATTGGGTAAAAAAAGAGTAGGATACCAAGTAGGAAATCAATTTTCCGGATAAAAGAACAATGGGAAATTTTTTTTAAATAATAGACGAGAAACAATTTCTCCAGAAAAAAAGAATACATTCAACACTTCAACACCTCCCTAAAAAATCTGTAAATTTCCGAAAAATCTTCTTACCTTGTCAACAAATCCAACCCGGTCCTGTTAACGCTCTATTATTCCGATGCACACTACTTGTCGGATTTCTCTTCTGAAGTGAAGAAGAAAGTAAACTTCGATGTTGTTACTGGAACCTGGAACAGGATCAAGGTCAAAGTGTCACTGGAGAGAGAAACGAGAGAAGAGAGAGAAATCCGAAAGATCCGAAAACCCCGAAAAAGTTGGTCTTTCTATACCCGTCGAATACTAACAACACCCAAAAGTAGATGTACCTAAAAGCCTGTAGTAAAGTAAGCTAGCTAAACCGAACTCTTCGGAATGGTGGTTTCAGAGTGAAAGAGGTAGAGTGAGATTCTGTGCCTCCGTTTTATACCCAACTCTTCCACGCCACGAGCTCAACACATTTCCAGTATACGTACATTACGTAGTTCATATTGGCAAATCATATTCGCAGTGCAAATCCCAAGAGCTGCGTGTTATTACGAGGGAGAGAGTGGAGAGACGTGTATTTGTATGTAGTTATCAAGCCAACGCTACTTTTCCGTACCATGATGTTAGATTTAGAGAGTGATAGGACCATGGACCATGACTGTTCATCCGTTTTACTTACTTTATATCATGATTTTCTACCTTTTTTAACGAAGCGTATGTATTCTTACTAATTTTCGGTATTACCCAGAGGCCAACATTTTCAAAGTAGGGATGGATATTGGGAAATATTTGTATGTATGTATAGTGACTATGGCTAAATACGTAATTAAATTGTGCCCATTACGACATTACTCACTTAAATTTGCGTACGTATTTATTTTTAACTTAAAAATATCATTTAATGAATGCAATCAGATAAAGTTTTATTAAATTTTATCATCCACTAAGAAGATGGGGTTTTAGGTTGAGAAACAACACTCCTAATTGTACATGGATGCAGGAGATAATTCAGTATTTATGAAAAAGCTATACGACAAATTTCAAATGCAGACATATTTCGTCTTGAAATTTTACTTTTATTTCCTTACGAAATTTTAAAAGATTGTAAAAAATCGCTCCAATTTTATTCCCAGGAAGCAAGGTTATAAAATCTACTACTTATTAATCACGTGGTGGGTTTTATGTAAAGTTTTTTCTTAAAAAAGTATAAATACACGTAATAACACGTAATAAATAATATCATTATCATGCAGCTTAAGAAAGTTGCCAATATTTGCATGAAGCGTACACGACCCGGCATAATGGTCCCTCATTTATTTATTCTACATCATTCTTTTCACTCCTGGTGTAAATATTCATGCCCGAAAACAATAACAATATATCATGGTCTTCAGAGTTTAATAAAAAGTTCAATTTAATAAGAATACACTATACTCGATCAAATTGCAGATTTCCTCCAAAAAACGCTAGTATATCCCATATAATCGCGTCTACTGGATTGTTTATCGTCGTCATTAATAAACCACAACTTGCTAAAAGTCTGACTCTTCTTGTGCTGGACTTTATCCCAAAGTAGTGAGATGGATGGATGATGCTAAAATTACCAGATCGGGTGAGATGAACGGTCATGACTAATGACAACACGAGATCATCCTCACGCCAAGCAGCAAGAAACCATTAATCTTCTTAACTTCTGATTGCGTGATTCGTCTTGGTGGTCATGTCATTTTTCTGGTCAATATGTGTCACACTTTATTCGTATGGTCCGATTTCAATGCGAAAGGTTTTCCACCCCACCACCACCATGCAGGTACTTTGTAACTTTATTAAAAATAATTTGTGCATATTTGTTTACGTACTTACCGACTATGTAGAATTGCATAAGTGTTAAGTTTAATATGACTGGGTGGGTGTTGATGTTGATAATTAAGCCGATTTTTTTTAAGTCGGGGGTCAATTGTGCAAAGCAAAGGTAAATAATTCCAGGTAGTCGTACTTATTAGTATAAATAAATCCGTAGAATTGCACCTGTGCCCTGGTCATTTGATGGCATGTCTTATATATTTATTTACTTCAGATTTAACGTTATAAATCCAATGTTTATAATAAAGGCCAAATTAGTAATTACATGATTATTATTAATTTTAAGTGAATAAGAAGGTCGAAATACCTAATAAAATAATGCTGTTTTAAAAAAATTAAATAAAGTCCAAAATTCCTGGCATTTATTTTCATGTCCTGCTCATTATACAATTACGGACTGCAAACAAACGTCAATATTATATAACAACCGGTCCCTTCCAAGAAGAAAGTTGGGAAATATATCGGTTCGTTTACATCACACCATATGAAATGCTATCGTTACGTGGACGTATCATTTTCATGGGAAAAAGGGGAAGTGAAGGATCGTTGTTACATAAAAGGCAAGTCCACGTCACATAAAATCGGACTGTTCGTGATACAAAAGTGACACAAAGTGCAACCTGAGCATGATTGTGTGCCATAAAAAGCGAAACAATAAAGTGAGATGATGATTTTTATGGGGAAAATAAGGACCAAAAATAATAAATGCTTAGTCAATTCGTACCTAATTTAATCTTGATGTTACTTCATTTTTCCCAAGTTTTTTTTTTCATGCAATCATAAAATTGCTGATGTTCTGGTCCTGCATAAAAATCTCTTCTGGTTATTACTCGTATGTACAGTCAACCTCAAATCTGTCACCTTTTGTCGAACTTTACCATGCCATTTTTCGCATCCTCATATTAATCCAAGTTAATTACAACATAGAGAACAAATCAGTAAGAGAACGCATGCAATTTTTGCATGATTTTTGAGAGTGATTATTAGATATTCATAGAGCAAGCCATTAAGCTAATAATTTTTGCATATAACTGTAACTTACCAAGTTTTACAGTAGATTAATGGCCAATCTGGAATTATGTACATTAAATAGATGCATGCACATAATAAGCACATATTAGGATGCATATGGTCCAGTTAGTTGCATGAATATGTAGACAGTTGGCGAGGAAGTTAATAGTTAAACGGATCGGATGATCGACCACTCGTCATCCTGCTGTCCATCCAAATCTTGCATGATTAAGTTTGTGAAACTCTTTGCATTATTGCAAAGTATGATCCGATGCATGACGCTTTGATAACATTGTCATCGTTTTATACCCATTTTGAATATCAGTTTCACACAACTGTTTGTTGTTCGGATAGGATTTTCAATTGTACGGTACATAGTGGTGATACTCGCCATTTGCGGCGGAACCAGGGGGACATTGCCTCCCCCCCCAGAATTTCAGCAAAATCGTATTTTGAGTTCCTATTCCACAATGCTAATGTCCCCCCAACTTCCGCCGCCACTGATTATTACTCGCCTATTTAATTTCATAGTTTGCCAACAAACAGTGACACTCAAACTTCTGGATCACGACAATTCTGCGTGATGAGCAGGCCATCGGTTTTTATTATCCTCAATATGCACCTAGACAATCGTGTTAGAGGAGAGGAAAATTGGTTTTGCCGTGGGCCGTGGGTAATGATTTCCATACAACTTGTATCGTCTCTCTCAGGGTAATCAGGTCCAATTAAGTTATTTGATTATTGCAGTAGTCTACATATAGCAATAACTTAATATTTTGCAAACTAGTGACGTACACCGACCTGGGTTTTGATTTTGATGATTTCTTACACGCAGAAGCATCATGCACAAAATTTTGCACCCTGAGAACCTTTTCATATGCAATGCCATTTAAAACTTGTAGCGTCATCGCTACCTTTTGATTAAAAGTACTGGGATAAATAAAATGACCAACCGAATTTAACCGGCTTCTCGAGATGTACGTATTTTTTGGGTGATCGACATTTTAAATCCGTCCATTAAGTTGCAAAGTGTATATAAATTTGCATACATCCACATCTACACGTGACTGGTTAATGCTTTGACCACAAACATTCTCCTAGTTCGTGGCAGGTTGTATGCATATTCGATCCAGAGCTTGGATGGCATTGGTGGGTAATATTGTAATGAGGTGACATGATGATGATGATTATCTATGATAAGTCGTGGCAAGATGCAACGTCCGCCTCCTCTTATGCGGATGACACTGAGGAAGGTGATTCAACTAATCAGAAACAATTTGCAATGAGCAAATTGTACATACGTATATTTATTTTTGTGCATCAAAATCGAGATCATAGTTCAATTGGACGTGTATGTACCGGATTAGATTTAGTTTTAGATTGGATTTTGGATTTATAAACCCCGACCCGACCGATATTAAAAAACTCTGAACTTTGATTTTATTGTTACCAAATGTGTACGTACAAAATAATCAGGATTCCTAATCAACCTGGTCAGATCAAATGTACGGATTTTTTTTGCAACACCACTTGAATTCGTCAATACAATAAAATACTTAAATCTACACCATAACCCATACATTTGACAAACCACACCACTTCCAAAACCGACCATGCCAATTATGCCTGAAATAATAAAACCATAAGATAAGCAAAGCACGCGTGATGTAATGTTTTGGTCTCCTCTCGAGAGTGTCATTCGACAGGATGGGGATTTCTCTCTCTCAAAAAAACAATTAAAATAATTTACCCACTTAAGTACAGATCCACAAACCACTTTAAGATGAAAATTAAAAATAAATTGTGTGAATTTCCAGCAGATAACATTTTAACATGGAATTTATGTCGAGCCTCCGACATTCTTGATTACGTGATTTTAATTGTGTTAATTCAATTATTACTCATTCATGGGTTTTCCAGGTGTGTTGGTTTACGTCGTAGGAAAAAATCGCATTCTAATCTTCAAAGTCAACTTCAAAGTCAGCTTCAAAAAGGGTTTTGTTTTATTTGGCTGTGTAGCATTTCGTTCAACAATTGACAATTGTAGCATCGCTTCGTGTGAAAAAATTTGGGTGCAAAACATGTACATTTGTAATACAATACAGTAATTTAATGTAATGAGTCTGGATTTGGCTTTTTCGATGAATTATAGGACTATTTAAGATCGTAGTTCTCACAATTCTATTCCGATTTATTGTTGGCGTACTTAATTAATAAGAAAGGCACATGCTTTGCACATGCATTGCACATGTTACACATTTTTTAAACCATTTTCCTTATTGTTTAGTGCTTTAATCATCAATTAACTTATTTTTGTATCTTCACACCTTTGTGGAACATGACTAATCGAATTTGCACCAAAAGAGGAAGAAGTTTTGCGAACGGAGTCGTCACTTTTTAGACCGAAATGATGATTAGCCATGCCATACGTAATAAAATAACTTGTATGCAAATGCAATTAAATACAAATTTTGTTCAATTTATAGGTTTCTGGTTAATGAACCGGAAATGAAAACGCATAGCTTGTAAAGGCAAGTAAATTAAAGTTGTAAAACCGCAAATAAAATCGATAGTGGTCTTAAATTCGAGTAATTAATAAATATTATTATCCCACAATTTGCATTTGACACAATATGTGTACATCATAATAGTCGATGCATTAATTAATTTGGGCATCGCTTTTTGAAATAATTTCATATTTACAAAAAACAAAAATCTAGAATGTATTTTTGCGGAAGATACTCAATTTCAGAGGCAGTCTTATCCATCGCTGTAGCAGACATTGTAAGTATTTAATCCAACTTTGTATAAAATTGTGCACATACGCATTCATAAAAATGGCAAATAAGTATGTAGGTACATGTGAGAATTGTACAAATACAAATTGTACAACAATTGTAGATATTCCGCACAATTTTCTGCTCGTGGAATAATGGCCCCAAAATTTTCAGTGTTTATTTCCTTACACGGTCATAATTTCGTTCCTGACATTAAATCCCAATTTAATGTAATTGATGATATAAAGTTTTTATGTTGCAATTTGTAACATTGCTCATGAGCTCATAAATAAGTATATGCACAAAGTACGAAAGAAAATGTACGAGGAGTCTATTTACTTAATTTAATTTAATCTGCTGACGTGCAATAAATATGTAGTTAAATTTAACTGGAATTTTAATAAGTACAACTTCATCTAAATTAAGGGAGATAAAAGTAATACGTAATATGAAAAATAAGATTGTCATTATTTAACATTTAATAAAAATAATAACCAAGTTGGAAGTATCCCAATAATTTTGGCCAATAATTGCACTGCTTGAAGATCACGCATGAAGATTTTTTGCAATAATTTGCATGCATTATGTAATTCTCAGCTATTCTCGACTGGATCACTGCTCGTGCATACGGCCGAATCCGTATTTCTATCTTCATTCAAGTCTTCGACTACCTCGCCCATTTCAGGATCGGATGAGAACGTTATCTTCAAATATGACCATGTCAACGTCTCCACGACGCCAAACCCCTTCGCAGAATGGGTCCACCCCGATCCTCCCAACGTTACGGCGCAATTTCCTTCAGAGAAGTTGATATTGCCTTCAGAAATGTCGGAGGAGGTCAAACTACATGGCAAGATTTTGCAAAAAAATTGCAAAATTGCAAAAAAATCATGTTAAAAAAAATTCGCCTAAAAAATCATGTCCAATTTCATCTTACAGCGAGATCAATTCTCTGTTGGGCTTATATGGGGCTCCACCTAGTCAACATATTGATGGCTTGCGTCCTTTTCCAAGCAGTGACCCAGGTATGCAAATTTAATCATGATAAAACGGGGTCAAACTTCATTGTCATCTTATCTTAATTATTAGGAGAATATCCTAAAGTGCATTTCCTACCTCGTGATAACCCCGCTACTTATCGGGCTCGCATATGCTTCCGTCCTTTACCACATCTTTGTCCTGGGACTGTCCCCCTTCTACTACGCCCCCACGATGTATCCCGCTTATTGGGCATGGAAAGCAGCGTCACTCTTCATCGTGTCCAAATATTTACAACAGATTCGCGACACGGGGCGAAAACGGAAAAGAAGAGATGAATATTACCAGCTCGGAGGAGGTGGAGGTGGCGATTCCCCAACAAGGACGACCAGTCTTATCAATAAAGGGACGTGGAGTGATAACCAACAAATCGACGATGACGACGAGGTGCCACTACTTCCGAGAAAGTTTGATATTATGGAGGATAAGTTAAAACTTGGTAACTGCTTATCCACGCAGTTTAAGAAATTTATCAAAAATTCTTAAAAAAATTTTCTAATAAATCCAGACCATCAAACCTGCCTCGGATTTGATGACGACCACGCCATAATTCGTGGCTTCCTTGCCTCCACCTCCGGCGATGGCGAATTTGGCGAAATTGCCGTAACTTTGAAAACGTTGAAAGTGACGACACCGACGATCCCTCATTCCGGGAGGTTGTTAAAAGAGGCGAATTTGCTCGCCTTCATCGGAGAGCATGACAGCATCCTGAAATTTCTTGGTGTATGTTGCAAGTCGAGTTTAAAAGGTGAAGAGTTTAACTACATTTTAAATGTATAATTAGATAATAATGATGATGATGATGTATTTGATATTTAATTATTATTATGCAATCATTAAACCAAAATATTGAATTGTCCAAATTTCAGAAAAAGTTTTCCTCGTCTCAGAATATTACCCGAAGGGAAGATTGGACGCATTTTTAAAAGATTGTGTCAACACGTATGACGGAAAGACATTTACGAATTTGTTGGACATCGGACAGGACAGAATTATGGTCTCTTCCACTCGGTAATTAATTAATTATTGCCTGACTTAATTATGCTTTAATCATTAATTTTTTCCTTAATTATGCCTTAACATAATATTAGCAATTCCTTGTTATAAATTTTTCCAGGAAACAACCCGAGCTGCCCAACTTCGACACACTAAACATACTCGAGTGGGCTTATCAGATATGTAACGGGATGGAGTTTCTTCATCAAAAAAGGGTTCGACATAAACATAACTTTCCTTCAAAATCTTCAAATTCTATTCCTAATTCTATTCAATTCGCAGATAATTCATGGATGTCTTCAAGCCAAATCAATCATCATAATTAGTTCCAATACCATTAAAATATGGGATTTTGGCTTTGCGAGAAAGCTAAAAAGCTCGAATTACACGGTTAAACGGGAAGATTTGCCAGTATCAAATGAATGACTTACCATCATGCCACCTTATCAACTATGAATGTTTATAATGTCCTTTTAAACTCATAGAATCGCTTTCCTTGGCGTTGGAGTGCGCTCGAATGCCTCACAACGCCTGCCTCCGATCCCATCCGGTTCAGCACGCGGAGCGACGTTTGGGCGTTTTCCGTCCTTATTTGGGAGATTTTCGCCCTTGGAAATGTTCCTTACGGGGCCTGGGAGAGCGACATTGTGCGCGGACTACTAAATGGAGTGCGGCTAGAAAAACCGAAAAATTCTTCTCAACAATTGTACTTACATATAATTTTGCATTTATTCATTTCTAATTTTTTCTACAAGTTTTAACAAAAGTGAAAGCATTAACTATTTTTTATAGATATGAAATTATGTTGGCTTGTTGGAGACCGGATCCATTAGACCGACCGAATTTTGCCCTTTTAAAACTATTCTTTCAGCAATTTCTGTCCTCGTTGAGAAATTCATCACAACTACATTAACATTTAGTAGTGTAAAGTCAATTAATTTTACAATATAACAAATGTAACTATTAATTCATTAAAAAAAATAAACACCAAGAATAACCAAATGTCGTAGCGATTTTAGTTAAATTGACAGAAATCTTTCACTCCTTTGGTGGCTGGTACCAATGCAGTCGTCCCTCGTAGAACTCGATCACCTTCACGGGGGCCCACTTATTGCATTCCTCTCTAGAAATGAGCTCGGCAAAATTCTCGCCTTGAAACATCACAAGGAAATAAATCTCGTCGCCCTCACGGCAGGTCGCTCCTGTGATCTTTTCAATCTGCAATCCACGCTCAAATCCGTTGCCTTCGCCGGTAGTATCGCAAATTTCGAATTCCTTCAACAATTAAGGTAAATCAATCAATCAATGTTGTTCTTCTGATATTACAGTTTTAATTGAAATGAATGACGATTTTTTTACCTCTAGATTTGGTGGAGGCAAATGTACAATAGTTGAACGAGCTTTCTTCTTTTTACCCTTTCCCGTTGCCCCCTTCTCAGCGTTTTTGTCCGGGTTTTCTTCTTCGGAAGGACTTGATCCAGCTGCTTTGTCATCTTTTATCTCAGCTTCTTCCACTTCTTTGGGTTTGGCTGCCTTCTTTTTCTTTTTCTTCTGTGCGTTTTTCGCGTCTTCAGACTTTGTCTTTTCCGACTCAATTGTCTTCTTAAACTCATCTATGAGATCCCAGCACATGATGGATCCTGCCGGTTCCCAAGTGTTATCGGACCTAGAAGAAAATACATTAATTAATTCAGGATAAGGCGGCTTGTAGCTATTTTAAATTAATATATTATTTCACTCACTCCGGATAGCCTTGCCATTTCAGCAAATACTCCAGTTTCCCCCTCACTTTTCGCTGTCCCCTGATCGCCTCCACCTGAAAGACCTCTTGGTCACCTTCCCCAGTTGAGGCCACCCCTTCTTCAACTTCCTCAGTTGAGCTTACTCCTTTTTCAACGGTAGAGTCCATCTCACTACGAATGATTAGCACGAATAACAATTAATTAATTAATAATGGACAGTACAAGTACAAGGTTTTTGTTCGTTATGAAATAATAAAGAATGAATGAAACCAATCATAAATCTTCTGCCATGCCTCTCTAACTAATATCTATATTTTTTTGTAATTTAACTTCTTACCTGCTAATGCGTCTACTTTCTTTGATAAAACGAGCAGTTTAGTAAAAGCTTGAAGTAGTCACTTTGTTTATAATTTCGAAATTTTATATTTCCAAATTTGGCCCAAAAACTAGGCACACAAGAGCAAAAGTAAAAAATACCTCCAACTGCAATGACGACCGACTGCCGACTGAGGAACAAAGAGACTCGAACTACGAGCTGCCAACGCAACGTTGGTTTGTTTGGAATGAGACGCAGTAAACGTTGAGTGAAAAATATGCAAATGAAGAGATATATTTATCTCCTTTGTGTAACCGCCACCAAACAAAGGAATGTAAATCTACACGATTTGTTTTTCAATCAACTCGCAGCGACAACATATTTATTATAAAAAATAATACAAAATCACCTATAATAAATAATAACAATGAAAAAATGCACACGATCATTCTGAACAATCCAAAATTTGGATTCCAAATTAAAATTAATAATTTTTTTCTGTATGTAATGCACGTTCAATTCATTCAGCAAACATGCATTATTAGAGATCAGTATCTGACGCATCAGAAATGGAAATATCCCCAAAAAGATCCAGATTGATTGCTTCCATATTTTTTGGCTTATCTTGGGGGGTCGTGTCTGCAATGGGAGGAACGATGGGGTTACCAGCCATATTCGAGGTGATGACTTCTTGTGACGTGGTCATTTCAATATCCATGTCCTTGTCATCCGCTTCACTTTCGGGGGAAAGTTGCACGTTAATATTGTCCAGGGCGGTGGATGCTTGGTTCATCTTTGATGGAGGGATGTCATCATCTCCTTTCTTATCTACAGGGGGTCGGGTAGCGGCAGCACTGGTACTGGGAACTGCGTCACTTGGAATTCCGTGAGGGATCATAATTGGGAAAATATCTGTAACAAATTATGTATGCAAATAAGTAACTGAATTTATAGTAAGCTTAGTTGTGAATTATTGAGATCTCAATGTATTACCCAATCGTTGATACGGAGCGATAACCATGCCAGCCAAGCAAACGTCCATCTTAGTAATTTCAGCGTCAGTCTTGACCAGGATGTGTTTTTTGTTCTGGTCTTCATCCATGGGCTTTTCGACAAATAGGTCTTCTTCGTCTGAAGTGAGATTCTTTCTTCCTTCATCCTTTTCGATAGACTGTTTCCATTCCTCGTCCTCCTCCGCTTCACATGCACACCTCCGATAGTAATCCTCTCTATAAAACAAAAATTGTGCATAAGCTTAGTGACATTTTGCCTTACAAGTAACACCTTATCACAATACTTGTACGTACCGGTATTTGGTAATTAGTTCCTTCTGCTCCTTCAAATAGTTGAGAATTACAGGATCGTTTGCTATATCCTTGATGGGACGTTTGTAGAGGGCAGGAGGTTTTCTCGCCTTTTTCTTATGGGTACGCTTCCAATCTTCCTCGTGTCGTTCAATATCCCTGGCGAGTTCAGCTTCTAGTATGAATGGCGTTAAAAATGATTCTTCCATTTTATTCAAGAATGCCTCTTCGTCATATTCACAATCTTCCTGGTGTGCTATTGGACGGAGTTTTGCTGGTGGGGGTGATGGGGGTGGTTCTGAGTCTGAGACAGGGGGCAGTTTTGGTTCCTCGGAATAAATTTCTGGCTGTTCAACAGTTGGTTCTGAATTCAAGAGAAGGGGCAGTTCTGGTTCCTTGGGAGAACTTTCTGCCATCGGTAGAGGAGAATTTACGGAAGAATCCTCTGATTCCATTGGAGAACCTGCTGGCTCCGAGAGAAGAAGTTCTAATTCAGAGTTCACAGAGGGGTCTTCTGGTTCCACAGGGGGAGGAGAACGTTCGACAGCAGGGGGAGATCGTTCGAAAGTAGGAGAAGAACGTTCGACAGCAGGCGGAGAACGTTCGAAAGTAGGAGGAGAACGTTCGACAGCAGGAGGAGAACGTTCGACAGCAGGAGGAGAACGTTCGAAGGCTGGAGGAGAACGTTCGACAGCAGGAGGAGAATGTTCGAAGGCTGGTGGAGAACGTTCGACAGCAGGCGGAGAACGTTCCAAAGGGGATGGAGAACGTTCTACAGCAGTAGGAGAACGTTCCACAACAGGAGGAGAGCGTTCTGGTTCCAGAGGGGGAGGAGAACGTTTCACAGAAAAACCTTCTATCTTCGAGAGAAGAGATCGTAACTCGGACACTACGGGGGAACGGTCTGGCTGTGAGAAAAGCGGACGTCCTGATTCCGTAGGAGAAAATTCCGTCTCCGAAAGAGGAGAATGTTCAGATTCCATGGGAGACGAATTTGAGCGTTGACCTTCCAAGTCCACAGGAGAACAACTAGACTCCGAGAGAAGACGTTCTGATTCTGATTTCTCGGAAGAACGTTCCACTTCCACCAGAGAAGGACATTCTGCTTCCACTGGGGGAGAAGGACGTTCTAGTTTCACTGGAAGACGAGGGGGTGAAACTTTTGGTTTCATGGGAGGAGGCAAAACTGGTTTCATCCTCATCTTGCCGACTTGTACGAAACTTGACCTGATAAAAAAAAACAAATTATATTTTCCAAACTTTCAAATAAAAATTCAAGAAATTCGAAAAAACCAAATTTTGTATTATATTTTACCACTTGGCTGACAATTAATTAATTTCTCCGGTCGGCTGTGCGTCCAGTTTTGACAAAGTTCAAAGTAACTATTTTTCTTCTTGCTTGTTTGCTGGAGCAATGTCCCGATGCGAAGCCAACCACCAACTGAAGACGGCAAAAGCAAAACCAACACAAGTGCAACTACCCGACAAAGTCCAGTCGGCACTTTTGACTCGATCACTCAAATCGACGCCAAGCCTTGACAGTTTTTTTCTCTTTTCTTACTGACGCGTCCCTTGACTTGATAAGCCACCTGATAAGCCAAAGCCACCTGCACAATCAAGTCTAAATATACCAGTTTTTAATTCTTGATAATTTTTTAAGTTAAAAATTCCCTTTATTCACAGTTAGTTAGTTATTCAGTCTCTTTTTTATTAGTTTTCATAAATTTTCAGTTTAAAATTAAATTTTATAAAATTACGTAACTTTTGTTATTAACTAATACATAAATTGTATTGCATTTTACATCTATTATAATGTAGTACGATGATTTTAATAACAAAAATCTTTGGAGTTTTGATCTACCAGTTTATACATTTTTTGCATCATCTCTCTTTTCATTTCACATCTTTTACAATTTTTGCATTAGAAAATTTGGAACAATTTTTTTGCACACTACTATCACCAAATCGTTCGCTCAATCCAGTCCACATACGCGGCGACCTTTGTATACACGGCAGGCTCTCCATAACCACAATATTTTGACCCCAGCGAGGTTATCCCCACGACATGAAAGAGACAGTGAACTTCAGGGTTTACAACCACCCCGCCCCCACTGTCTCCATTGCCTGAGGATAAATTTGTCATTATCATTCATGATAAGGTAATGATGAGCAGTAATTAATTAATTACATGTATCCTTCCCCACTGTCCCGTCAGGCTGGGACGTATCACCAGCACAAAATTGAGACTTTCTGAAACCTTCGGGATATCTGTGAACCAAAAAAATAAGATATTTGTTTTCATAAAAACTTATCTTATCGTACTTTTTACCTGAAGGGCTTATTAGAATCCTCCGCAAAATCTTGGTTACATCTCTTTGTAGCAATCACGGAGAGATTGACAGCTTGTAAATTTTCAGCTTGACTCTCTAATTCAACAGAAATTTAATATTATCATTAAGGTACTGTAACGTACTTATCAACAGAATTTTTTGATAACCTTACCCCCCACTCCGGTCTGACCCCACCCAATGGCTTGCACATTTCCATCATTTTTTGGCGTAATTATAGGATCGCCTAGACATGCTGGGAGAAGGTAACGACTAAGTTCCACTTTCTCGCCAAGTTTTAACAACTGTATAATTTTTCCTTTATATTAAAAGTTATCCTCTTGATAAGCCCCTATCCTACAAGAAACTCACCGCGATATCGTCATAAATTTTTGGTGGTGCGTAATTTGGATGTAAAACCCAATCCGTAATACGAACTTTCTTCCGATAAACGGAAGTCGATTGTTTCAGCGTCACGTCGCCGATAACTGCCCAACGGGGGGATCCACTATAATTAATTTCGTGGAATTAGTTAATTGTAATTAACTAATTATAATATATTCGTATACTGTTTCTGATTGTTGAGACAATGCGCCGCAGTTAAGAGGTACGAGTCACTTATTAGCGTAGCTCCGCATAAGAATTGCAAGTTTTCGCTACTACTTCCATACCCAAGACCGACCTGAAATGAAATAATTTCAAAAATTGAAAAATGGACAAAATTTCAAAAAAATCTGATTTCATAATTATTTACAGCATGTGGAAACTCAAACTCGTGTGCATCTCTGCCCCCCACGATGAATGCGGGGGACCCCTGAAACGCGCAGTGGGCTTGTTCGAACCTCGACTGGCCAAAGGTTTTGGGACTTTTTAAGATTTCCTTGTATTCATCACATTCTACAAGAAAGAAAGATAAGTGGTTATCAACTTCTGTAATCACTCATTTATTAATTTTCTGTTTACTTTTCTGCGACAGGGTCAACTCTGTCGGACAGCAGATTAGATCACCTCCGGAAGGACATCGCTTAACCGTTGCACCAGCGTAAAGCTGTTTATTAATTAATTAAATTGTTACTAAAACAAATAATTACTCTTAATAATTAATTTTCCAACTACATAAATTATCATATTTACTTACCTGTCCGATCGCGTATCGACAAGATTTAATCGGCGTGCAAGACCCCGCAGTGGATTGGACATCGTTCAAATTACAGAGCTGAGCTGGCCAGTAAAATGCAAATGCAAATTTTAATATACAAAAATTATAATTAATTTCTCATAATTAATAAAAAAATCTTACCTATACAGCCACCAAATTGGAGACAAATTACAGTTAAAAGTACTGCTCCAGTTACAGAAGCGCGTGAGTGCATGAGTGGCTTACCCATACCAGAAAATTTGTATATGCAAAAATAATGCAAATTCTGGTAAAATGTGTACAAAATTTGCCTAATTTTGTACCCCACAACCTCACTGTTGAATTTTTAATTGAAAAACCACAAGGATTCACTTCACCTGATCTGATCTAATAAAAGCCGTCATATGAAAAGAGCTCTCATTCTTATTGGATTCTTATTAAATAGTTCCAAATATGAAGAACCCAACCACACCACAAACAATATCATAAGGAAAACTGGTTTTTCCACAAAAATGAAATACTACTACTTAAATACTGGGCACACATATGGACATAGTCGATGGACTTTGGTAGGTATTAAATTAACAGGTAAATAATAACATCTAATGCGAAATAGTTTAATATCACTCGTATCAAAAGTCAATCAAATGCTGGGAATTCTAGGCTTTGTAATTCTCCAGTAAACGCTGAAGAAACAAAGTTGGGATGACATGCAAATTTTCATGATTTTCAAGACTCACTACTTCCATGTTACATATGGTACAAAAAGTTGCTGGAATTATTTCCAGTTTCATGTGCATTTCGTTTAGGAAAATTCCAAAAATTTCAAATTTTTTTCCTCTGCCAGATTTAATTGGAAATAATTGGATTGAATCGATTATCGAAAATTCTCCAGAGCAAAATTCTGTCACGAGCAAAAGCACGTTTTGTGTTATCATGTGGTTAGAAAATTCCCAAATTTTTAGCCCGAGTCAGGGCTTACATATGCAAGCGTCATGTCCTTCCGTCTGTTAGTTTCGTGATAAATCTCCCCAGACTTTAAATTTGGCAGATATGATGAGGAATTAAGTTTGATAATGAGAAAAATCGACCAAGTGGTGCCAAATAACTGGAATAATGGAGAATATTTAAAATATATTCGACCTTCGCCAACACGTGGGATTGGTAATCATAGTTTGGTCACATGACACAAATTTAGGAGCAGTATCTGTCCCTGACTCGGGCTAAATCAAGTCGGCACTGCATGTTTTATATTTTATGTGGTTGGTTTTCAATTAAAAATCAGCAGTGAGGTTGTGGGGTACAAAATTTGGCAAATTTTAGTCACATTTTATCAGAACGTGTAAGTATTATTATTGTATTATTCATATTTGGTTTATGTAGAAATGCATGCACAGATTAGTTGTAATTTTGCAAAAAATTACTCAGCTCGGTAATTGTCCATGTCCAATCAACTACGGATGTGTTGTCTTGTTGAAATTTGTTTCCCAGGCTAATTAAATACATGCATGAGACTGGTCACTCATCATAAACCTTATCTGATTCCATGCCATATTTTACCTCTTAGACTGCCATTTTGGAACGTTCAGTCATCATCACGGGTAGAAAAATGGTAGAACTTTGCATGCATTTTGTAACAAAAAATGTATGTAGCATCGGAAACTCGTTTTTATACCGTTTTGCGTACACGTACATCCTACTCATTAAATGAGACGTGTTACAAATTGCAATTTGCATTGTATTACTACCACCACCACCACCCACTACTTGCTATAAAGCTTACATATATACAACATGACACAACCATGTAGCGAATAGACGTGCAAAAAGCAGTGCAAAAAAAGTGGCAAGGTTTACATGGGACAAAATGGTTTTCTTCGTTATTTCCACCACGGCTGTTGTACGAGGGGCAAAGCTTCTTTGCAACTTGTTGTGCACACTTTCGAAAGAATGCTGCGTTAAGCGATCGACTCGATTCAAACTTCTCGTTATAGGACGCTTGTAGACATGCGTTTTTTTGCTTCTTATCTGATATTGTTTGTTATGGTTGAGTGAATAACGTTGCAATTTTGACTGAGGTAAATTTCAGTGCGTGCATACATGTAACAAAAAAAAATTGCGGAATTGTGCAAATTTTTGCGAATTTTTGTAAATAGTTGAAAAGAGGTTCATCTTTCTAATCTAATATTTAAGCAAGAATAAATAAGAATTTTCATATTTTTTGCAATCGACTTTGATATAGCACGATTTTCTATATTTCATTATCTGGTTGTAAAATATTCCAATAATTTTAAAAATTTTAACCAATTTGCACAAATTTTTCTACGGTGTCTGCAACGCCCCAGCTCCAATTCCAAATCCGACACCGGATGTTGCAAAATTTCTTCGGTAGCATCCTATTCAAAAATAAAGTTAATTATGCGAATTTGAACTCAAAATCGTTACATTTTTTAAATAAATACACACCTTTACAAAATATTTCCCCCTGATGCTCCGCTACCGTCGTGGAGTCCAACTTCTTCCCGCAAGAACAGCACTTGAAACATTCAGTATGATAAGCGCCATGATAACCGAGTTGGAGTTCGGCTTGGAACACGGGGCGACCTATTCCCAATAGATACATATAATTTGCACAAAAATTCGCAAATTCGCAAAAACTTACCACATCTCCTGCATCGCTCCCCAATTCCTTTCGGAACACCTCTCACCGCTCCAAAACTAGGTCCGAGTGGAATCCTCTTATCCATCGAGGGATTTGGCGGATATCTTGGCACGCTCGGCGTCCCGATGCACTTGCCCCCACAGAAAAATAGGGGAGGACAGTTCGGATCTCGGCCGGGCTGTTGGTGGTACTGGAACTGTTGCGATTTCACGGGGGGCGAGGACGATCTCGACCTCCGACTAGTACTACTTTCCCCAACCAAATTCTGGTAATGACCACTTTGCGATTTTTTCAGAGATGGTGCTTCTGACGGTATTTTTACCTGGGAAAGTTTCCCACTTTTTGGTGGTGGTGGGGGTGGAGGAAGAGGGGGCGGTTTTGGTATTTTTGGGGAAGAAGTGCCACCACGATGTGAAGAAGTGGGGGAAGATTTGTTAACGAACGGACTTGGTGACCATGGAGGGAGTGGTGGTGGCGGAGGTGGTGGTGGGGGCGGATTTCCAGAAGTTTTTCCAGAACTCTTTGAGACATTAGAATTTTGAGAAATTTTTGAAAAATTAGAATTTTGACTGCGGCTTTTTCCCATGAATGGAGGAGGAGGAGGTGGAAGCGGGGGTGGTAAGGGGATCATACTGTTGCCGGAAGTAATATCCATCGGTGGTCGTGGAGAGTCTCTCCTAATCGGAAAATGGGAGCTCGTCTTACTAAAAAAATATATAAATTATCACTTCAAATTCAGTAATTTGGAATTTGTCTCAAAACCGTTGTCGAGAAAACAGAAAATGATATGTACCTTGTCGCAGAATGAGCCGCAGAACGAACCGATACTGCCGACCCCTTATTCGGGAGGGTCTTTTTCCGCAGAAACGTTTTCCCCAGTCGGGTCGGCGGTGTTTTCCACTTTCCTCCCGAACCCGGCGGTGGGCCTTGTCGTTCCATGTCGTACGCGATGAGGGCGGGTCCGTTGGGCGGATAACCGTACCCGTCTGGCCCGATGTACAAGCGGTAACAAGCCTTGCAAAATATGTCCTTCAATTCGCCATGTTCTGCGATCGTCATGCTGTCCAAGCCGCGGTGACAGATGGCTATACATTTATGTAAATTGTTTTTGTAAATTTCTCAAAAATTTAAGAAAGTTTCCACCCACCGCACGTGTAGCACTCGACATGCCAACTTTTCCCAAGGGCGCGACGCTCCTCAGCCGCTCCAACGTATTTTCCACAACGTCCGCATCGTCCTGGCATTTCCGGTTGGAATTTGGATAATTTTGTCCCGATTAATCATCACATGTAATTTAGTCCATATAAAGATATGGGAACGTTGCTCATTTTATATGCTAAAATAATTTTTATAATGGATAAATAATTTTATAAAGATTATTATGATAAAATTTTTGTTAGTCATTTTGAAAATTCGTGAAATTATAGTCATCAATCTCCTTAGAGATTTTATACGACACGACCCTTTGACAAGCAAATATATGAAGGTTGAAATATTTTATAAATGATTTTGAATGATTTCAAAATTATGCTGAAAAATACATTAAGTTCGATGCCAAGTTATGAAATTTTAGGATGAAGGCGTTATAAATGAACGAAAAGATAAGAAGAGCCGACGAATAAAATCATGCCATTCATTTTTTACTTTACACAATAATATGGTCACAATAAGCATTTAATTTACACATTTATATAGCTGTACTAATTTACATGTTAATTTACACAATTAAATTAATTACCACCACCACAATTAAATTAGAGAATCTCGCTCTCCCCCTCGTTCCTTATAACGACCACGACAGACTTATTATTTCCACCCAGATCCTCAATCCCCCCTAAATCACACAGATTTCCAAACGATGTTGAACATGCCGACGTAAAATGGGAATGTTCATCATCACACTTGTTATTTCTACTCTTTGATTTTTTGGGGTGAAAATGGGTCCGATTTTCACACTGGTTAAAAATCGGGTCGGGCAGTGTGACAATATTTTTCATCGGGATGGCTTGTAAATTAGGGTTAAAATTATTCTTATTTTGTCGCGATCCGGCCGTTATATTTTGACGGATAGAGTGCAACGACGTGTTTCCGGTGCCAGACTGGAAAATATGGAAATTTTTGGAAATTTTTAATAATTCCGAGAAAATAAATATAAAAATGTACCCGTGTCGTCCGATATCGAAAAATTGATGAAGACTGATCTGCATCTGGTGACCTCCGCATAAGTCTGGAGTGAAAGCTCCTGGTCAACTTTCCCATCTGCGCAAGGTGACAAGATGCACCCTCAACTTGTTACAATTATTGATACACAATTAAATACTAATTTCTACCAAGGCAAACTTTTCTATAAATAGAATGAATATTTTTTTACAAAATTTGGAATTAAACAAATACCTGTTGTTGAAATAGCTTTGTCGTTATCGTGTAAATTATCGGGTTTAGGGATGAATTTACAGGAAGTGCAAATACGGCGAGCCAGGCGTTCAGTTCGGATGGAATGGAGACTCCTGAATGATACAAAAGTTTTGCATGTATACGTAGGTGTTTTATTATTAATTTTCAAAAGGTATGTTCCGCACTGTTTCTGACCAAAATTGTGATGAAATAACAAACTTCAAATACATTTAGGAGGCTGTGATTTTTTTCAACTCTGTGGGTTAACATAAACACTAGCAATAAATCGGCAAACTTTACCTCGACGGAAAAAATGCTAGATTTGCAAATTAAATATCGTAGTGTGATTTAATTTTTAATGCTGGATGGGCAATACGTGTCGCAGATTTATGGTTGAATGCTTAAAATGTACAATGAAAACTGCCCAACACAAAACACAAATTCAATTGGGTCAATAATTTTTAATGATGGCGAAACGAGGTCTCGGGCAAAAAGTCGCAAGGACGCTCAAAATCCGCTTCTTCCACAGAAAGGCTCCGGAAACTAGAGGAACCAATAATGAGAGATCCGCGATTGAAACTGTCCTATATAGCAGATGAGATGGGTGTTCCAAAACCAGCAATTTGTTCCATGTTAACTGAAGACTTAGGTATGAAAATGGTTTCCGTCCGTTGGGTACCCAAATTGCTTTCGGCATCTCACAAACAGGATCGAGTCGACTTTTGCAATGCAAATTTTAACCTATTAAATGAAAACTGGAACCTGCTCAATATTTTATTAGCTGCATATGGTACTTGGGTTTACTATTATGACCCGGTGACCAAATAATAATTCCCTCATTGGAAGCACGAGGGGTTGCCACCGCCCGTGAATTGAAAAGTGCAAAAATCTGACAAAAAAATTGATGATGACCATTTTCAAGGATACCAAAGGTCCCCTCCTTATAAAATTTATTGCTGGTAATACTGCAATAAATGGGGCCGTGTATGCAGGAACCCCGAAGGAGCTGCGTCCTCCGGTTGAAAAGAAACGTGGGGTCAAAATAAAGAGTTGGCCTTTTTTTAGACGACAACGCGCCACCTAATACCTGGCTTTTTGCGAGGGTTAGTGCAGACGAAAATCGCTTTACCTGCACTAACCACGCCCCGTGCAGTCCAGACTTGTCCCTTAGTGATTATTATTCGTTTCGAAACTTAAAGAAAAACATCAGGGGAAAACGGTTTTCGGATGATAATGAAATCAAGTCGTAAATTTTGGCATATTTTCGAGGTAAATTTTAATGAGTTATTGCTAGTGTTAATGTTAACCTACAGAACTGAAAAAAATCACAGCATCCTAAAAGTATTTGAAGTTTGTTATTTCATCAAAAGTTTGGTCAGAAACAGTGCGGAACATACCTTTTGAAAATTAATAATAAAACACCCACGTACATATTTTGCGAATCATATAGGTTGCATTTTTTGTCGCCAAAAATATATTTTTTAAAAAATTATTCCAATATTTTGCATTTCATCTAAATAATCAAATCCCTAAACAAACACACATTCATAAAATTTAAATACACCCGAAGTAGAGGAAAAAAACCCGAGTTGCGAAAACCTGTACTTGATTCTGCTAGGCGTCTGAGATCACCATTCAGCCTTTTTCAAGGTTTTTGCAACTAAATTGACCTACATGGCTATTTTGCAGATAAGCAAAATAAATATTATAAAGCATTTGCTATGCTAAAATTGAAAAGAGTAGGCAACTTAATCTAGTCAGGCTTATCAAATCGGTTTAAAGATAAATCATTTGTTTCTTCATTACATAAAGCATACTTTTGTATCTTATCGTCGTTCGTATTAAATATGAAATGATAACAAGTCCCAGTTCAAAACGAGCTATCGAAACTAGGATGCTCACGACAGACGAAAACAAAATCCATTTATTTTATTTTTGAGCATTTTCTCAAAAACAAACTACCATAATTTTGTTTTAAACTTTTGCGAATTGTTTATATATTTTGCTAAACAAAGTATCTATTGTTCGTAAATGTGGAAACTTTACAAAGGATGGTGAGCGACAGGGTTCGGAAAAACCCAGGGTTTTATTCAAAAAGTAACGACCCAGGGGTTTTAATGGGTTTTAATGGGTTTTTTGGGTTTTAATGGGTTTTATGGGTTTTATTGGGTTTTATTAGGTTTTACATAAGTAATACATTGAACAACAATTTTCACAACTATTGCAATCCAATTTCAGTTAATATGCAAATCCTCCTTGTCCATGTTAGAATTTGTATCCGTTTCGAAAGGGTCCTATTTAACTGATCATAGTTTAATACTTTATGAGACCATAATTACCAGAGGGCGGATATGTATGTATTTCTAACTTTTTCATTCCCAATCAGATCTTACTAAAACTTCGTATACTCACATCCCATCGAAGCATGATTTCAAAAATTCAGACATGGTTTTCCATATTTTCCATATTTTAGAGTTTTCGTACATATACATATTTTCATACATATTTTGAGGTTATTTCGTAAATACACATATTTTCGTACATATTTCGAGCCCTTTTCTAAATATCAATATTTTAATGCATATTTCAGGATTTCCTGAGGAAAAAATATTTTTCTTCTTTCAGACGTTAGAGTTGGATAAAAATTGTACTTTCATGATAACGGAGTTTAATTCGTGTGAACGACTAGCAAATCCATTTTGCCCCATTTTTCAAGTCATAAAATTACCCCTGAAAATCTCTAAATACGGCTAATGTCGTTTTATGGGTCATTACATGAATATTAAAATACTATACATAATAATTCATTAATAAGAGTGTTACAAATTTGAAACTTTTCGAAAATTAAATGTAAATATAGTAGAAAATTTCGGTTGAAAAATATGTTTTACGTGCATATTTTCGCGTTTTTTAAGTACATATTACATACATATTTTGAGGAATATAAGTACATACATATCCGCCCTATGATAATTACATATATTACCTTTTTCTCGAATACTTCCTCTCATCATAATGAAATGCAAGTTGTTTAAAGGTTTTTAAAATTTAACGTTTCAATGCGATCTTAACGTGTATTATAAATTCTGGAAAAAATCGAGTACTTATGAACAACGAAAGCACAAAGCACGTATGTATTACGATCGAGAATATAATAAGTGTTTTTTTTACAGATATACTCTTTTGCTCATAATAAAGTACTTCGTTGTCCATAAGTACTCGATTTTTCAAGAGGTGATAATTAAGATCGCTTTGAAACATTTTAAAAAACTTTACAAATTAAAAACATACTATAGTATTTTGTTTAATTTATTCGCTGAGATGAGAGGAAGTATTCGGGAAAAAAAGTATTAATTATGATGGCAGAATGTATTAAATTATGTATGATCAGTTAAACATACCTCGTTCCGAAATTAATTTTGTGTATTTTTTGTCACTTGAAACCTGTAATGGTAAGGGATGTCCCTGATTTATTCCTGGTTTTCAAAACGTACAGTATTAATCAAAGAAACTACTTAGCTCTCATCAAACAACTTCGTCTAATGTATAACAGCTGTTTTCAGCTTTTAGAATATAGTTTTAAGCTAAAACACAGTTAAAACCCATTAAAACCCTAATAAAACCCATTAAAACCCAAATAAAACCCATTTAACATGGTAAAACTAGTTGGGTTTTATTCATTAACAACCCATTAAAACCCATTAAAACCCAAAAAACCCAACCCAATAAAACCCTGGGTCGGAATACCCTGGTGAGCGACGTATTGAATGTAAACTGGTCTCAATAGAGAATTGGATTTGGAATCGTATAGCACACAATTGTCCATATTTTCCATCATCCTTTTATCTTTCTCTCACAACAAGTCTCAATTTCTATTACAAAGCCGTTTATCTTTTCTAGCATTTATTATTCTCATCTCGCCCCCCACATGTGAATCTTGTTGTCGTCTCAAGTTATCAGTTTCCTTCAAAGTCTGCTTTGAAATCAAAATCAATGAAATCGATTCTTTCATACCTGACATTCCGACTACTTTCGCCACGACGATGGGTGCCCAGCAAAGGAAATCAGTCACGACGACGAGAGCTAATTAGGATTTAGATTAATTAACTACCAAATTAAAGGTATTGATCAGGAAAATAGTACCGAAACGCTTAGCCAATATGCTATCCTGTTTCTGTTGAGTACTTCTCGTCGTCAAAGTCGAGTCCCGAATTACCTAGAAAATAAAATTCATTATAAATTCGTATCGTATTTTTTGTGATTATAAGTCAAATAAATCATTTGCTGAATTCGTATCTATTTTTCATCTATTTGTATTTACTTGTCTGATCAATAATATTATGAGCAATATTCAATCTCAACTTACCTCAAACATTTTGATGTATGCAAAACACATAAAGATAAACGCACCTATAATGCAAACCAAGTTATGCATAATTTTATTTACATATAATTATGCACGATATATCACTCACAAGAATTGATTAGGACAAAGAGAAAGAAGGAGTACTCCCAGCCTTTGGAAAAAATGAGACAAAATTAGATTACATCTTCAACAATTGCATGTTATTTACAATATTAATTTTGTCTACCTGAATCGTACGGATTGTGGATGTGCAGCTTTATTGGAATGACATAAGATATTTAAGATATAAATATATTTATTAGGTAATGTAATAGGTATTAGAATAATATTATTAATAATAATATTAATACCGGTAGGCAGAGACCATTCGAGGCATAAAACCCATCAAAATAGGATGAAAATGGCCCTAAAGAGAACAAAATTTAGGATTATTTTTCATAAACCTTATCAAGAACTATCTATAAACATTTATATATTTACCAAGTAGCGGAGTCGCAGCCAAGATAAAGCTGCATAACCAAAGACTTCCACAAATACTGTAGGCGACATTCATCGAGCTATTCTTCTCCGCAAAGGGTCGAACAATTGACCTTTGACAAAAACCAAAAGATATCTTCCACTAATAACCAAGACCAATGTAATAATTCGCGTATACAAATTACTGCACTTACAAATAGCGATCCAACGTGATGAGAAACAGAATAAGAACCGAAGCCTCGGATGAAAGGGTGGACAACATGCCTAAGTACGCATAAAGACAAAAAAATCATGCATTTCTATATTATCTCGTGAAAATAAGAGTTGTCAATTTCGTTATCGGGAAGGATTAGAGAGTGATTAGAGAAGAGCCGTGCATGTTATCAAGAATGTAGTAAAAGGTCCGGAAACGAAACGCAGTTTGCCCAAATTTTTTTGACGCAGACGAAAAAGACAAAACCAAAACGACTTCCTGTAACGGGGCATATGTAAAACGGAGAGTGAATCGATAGCTCGTCTTACATATTTATTTATTGGTTTGACACATTAGTCTCGTGCAGTGGTGGTGGTGATGGTAGGTCAACTTGGTAATTTAACTTGGTGTTGACAGAGTGTTAAATGATACGAGCATTTAATTATTGTCGCTTTAACTATTGTATCATTGTATCATTATTATTGTATCATTATAATGACTAACCGCAATATAAGAGAGCATTTAACTGAATTTGCATATGAAAACTATGTATAGTAATCCACTATATACTTGGTAATAAGTTAGGGAGTGAATTTTGACAGAATTTCCTTAACTGGAATCCTGAATATTTCGCTATTTCTGGATTTCCACCTTATTAAAAATACGTCTAGTTGGAGTTGTTGCGTCATAAAAAATATATTTTAAAATTATAATGGAGCAATTCATTTAAGAATGAAGAAACTTATTCAATTTAAGTATCGTTATTGTATAAAATTGAACCTGGTTTATCCACAAAGTTAAATAAATCAATAGATTAAATACGTTACATTCCGTGTAATGGAATTCTTAAGGAATAACCGACTCGAGATCAAAATGATCGTTTCAAGCAGGACGGCATCTTGCATTGTGGGAATTGCAGATTTGGTATTTCTTAAAAAAAACATTACATAATTTCAAGTTTTTCATAAAACTTAAATTTGTATACAGATATTCATTGCCGGTTTCGTCGCCATCCACACGATCGAAATTATCCATTGTCGGGAAGTGCCTGCACTTTTGATCGCATTCTTAACCATGGCCGGCCCAATTAATCTCATTCTTGCACTAATTCTCTTACTCGGGACGAAACAAGTAGATAAAATATAAGGTAAAATTCCAATTTTTTAAAATTGATAATTTTCTCTACAAATTATAGAAAAATCTCCAAAAATGTCAACTCTACACGATCGCCTGGGTCCTGGCGTGGCTAGCCCTGTTAATCCTAGAGATTATCTTTCTCGCCAAGTATCTCCCCTTGTCAACCTACTTGGCAAAAATTTCTCCCTTCAAGTCCCTCTTTTTCGCCCAGATTGTCGCCTACCCTGTTTTCCTCCTTTACAAACCAGTCTCACTCCTCTTCATATACAAATTCATCATGGACATTATTCGACAGAGGAGGGAACATCAGGGGAGGAAAAATTCCAGCGTTCTGTCAAGAACAAGGTGAGAAAAATATTGAAAAATTGTGCAGTCTGACAAAAGCGTTCGGAATTTCCGAACTAAATTGTAAGTTTGGGAGAAGCCCGGAGGAAAGTGTCTTTTGGGGGAAGGCATTTGAAAGTTTCCAGAAACTTTCAAAAATTCCTCGAAAATTTTCAAAAATTTCCGGGTACATTAACAAATTCTAGGGGCTTGAGGAAAAATAACTTTTGAGTTGGGGAAGGCTTAGAGGATTTTTCCAGATTGAAATTGTGACAAAAAAATCATGCAATTTCTAAAATTTTGTCCCTAAATTTCTTAATTTCCTAACCAGCTCCTTTCGCGGATCCGCACCACGTCATTACAACAATGGAAAATCGTCCAACTTCATGATGACGCCACAACAAACTCAGCACTCTCAAAGTAATTTAAATACGACCACGATTCCACGTTATATGCATTCTCCAAGCCCAAACCTGGTCCCGTTCGGATATGGAACAACTTTGAGGGGGCGGCGAGAATCCGAAATTTACGAAAGGGTCCAAGGCGTCGATGATCTCCTCCACCAGATCGAATTCCCACAAGAGAACCACGTATCGTCCGATCAGTTTCAAATTGGTAGGAGAACAAAATCTCATAATTTTATAAAAATCACAGTAAACAATTCAAGTTTCTTTTTTAAATAGGCGAGACTTTGTTAAAAATGGAGCACGATTTCTTCGTAAAAAAGGGGACTCTGACAAAAGAGTGGACTTCCAGTGAGAGTGGTTCCTTCGGTCGGCCACGCCACACTTCACCAGACGCCATGTTACAAAGGGTCACCGTTGCAATTAAGATATTTCGGCAGAATGTAGACGTCGAGGCGGTAAGGAGGATGCTGCTCGAGACCAAGATTCTCACCATGTTTATCAATCATAACAATGTCATCAAGTTATTGGGATTTTGTACGGAAAACGTTCACAAAGGTGATGAAATGAAAGTTTATAATTATTTCGATACAAAAAATGCACAATTTTGGAAAAAGATTCATAAAGCTATTTCAAAATCCAGGAAAAATGACTCTCATCCTCGAATATTGTGAAAGAGGAACGTTGGAAGATTTCCTGAAAGAAAATTACTCCGAATTTCAAGATTTAATTGTAAACGATAAATTTTGCCTGAAAAACAAAGCCATCGTAGAGAATCTCAACAATTCTTCATCTCAGGAGTAAGTTTGACATATTTTTTCATGATATTAAATTTCCTATTTTTTCTTCATAAATATTTATGGTTAGAAATATTTACGAAAATATTATGGCCTCCATCATCTCACCGGGACAACAACCCCCCTCCACTCAGCAGGAAGAGGGAGGCTTATTCGTCTTCAACTCAAAAACTTTGGTCAATTGGTCCTTCCAAATTGCAAACGGGATGGAATTCATTAACGCGAATGGGGCAAGTTACTAAAAATCTATAAAAAATTCCACTCTTTCTGACCACCCAGTCTTACATTTCATTTTCAGGTCATTCACGGAAATCTCATGGCTAAAAACTGCATCGTGGATGACCAAAACCGCATCAAAATCGGGAACTTTACCTTCGCGACGCAACTCTACCACTTCAAACAGACCCAGAAACCCATCGACTTTTGTAAAGTGAGACACAAAATGACAAACTTTTTGTGAACAAAGGTCGTTCAAATGTATCAGAAAACCACGAAATGCGATAAAAAGCAGCCCAGTCCCATAAACAGTTGTGTGTTCCTCCTCTCTGCAGACTAGACCACTTACTTTCACTCGTCTCAAGTTGTCCTTGTAAAAAGAGACAAAATATTTGCTCATGGTAAAAGCTACGTATGCGATGCGCCCTTCATAATAAAGAAGGTGAAGTGGTGTGGACTGGACAAAATCTGTGCGGTTGGCACGTTTATAGGGGGGGAAAATCTCTATTTTGTAGTGTTTTTTATGCGAACAAGTGATTTTTTTTAGCCATTTGTATCACTAATTTAGTGAAAATCCACACAATATTATTGTTTGTCATCTTTAATGATTTTTTCCTCCCTCAGATCCAACTTCCTTGGAGGTGGATGGCCATCGAATGCATGAACACGGACCCCCCGAGCGATTTAGCATTCACGGAAAAGTCGGACATGTGGGCGTATGGGGTCATCCTCTGGGAACTGTTTAGTGTAGGATGCGTCCCTTATGAGGGTTTGGTCACGAGTGATTTCTTCCCAAAGCTGGTGGCCGGAGAGAGGTTGGAGAAACCACCGTTTGCCACTTCGGAAGTGTGAGTGATAAGCATAAGAAGATAAATAGCTTATCATTGAAACTGACTAATTAATTTCACAGGTATGCAATTATGACAAAGTGTTGGAACCAAGTGGCACAAAAAAGGCCAAATTTTACCGATATTAAGACCATTTTTGCAGATATTTTGCAAAGTTTGACATAAATAAATATTTACATGTTGAAAATTAAAAATTGCAAAATGTACACCCACCTGAAATTTGGCACATGGCGGAATGCCTCCATTGAAACTGATATCGGAGAAACTGCCCCCGATAAGCGACATCATGTGCAGCAATGCTTAAGAGAAAGACGCCCATCAGCAAGTCCGCCACTGCCAGATTGCGAATATAAAAGGAGTGGACGCGATTCGGCTCACGGATCATCATTCGGCAAAAGATGACGAAAATATTTCCCACGATGGAAAGAATCCCCATTATCCAAACGCTACATGGCAAAAACAAACATTGCAAAAATTTGCATATTTTTTGCATAATAAAAAACCACCCACCAAACTCGCAGCACCATATTATCCAGAAGGTTTGTAATGGATGAAATCCCGTCAGATTTTGGTTCACAATTGCGAACATGATTCGCCCAGGAGCACATCCAGTAGAGATCGAAATATCTGGGGGCGTATGTAGATACCGTACCATTAGCAAATTATTGAGTAATCATCAGCAAATATTGGATCATTTATTTTCTATTCCTCATTTCCTCAAATTTTGCAAATTCCCTTGATCATCAAAGGCTCACTGTCATTTCAGCCCACACACTCACCCACCAAATAATTTCCGAGTAACGCACTTCAATAATTCACTTGTACGATACGAGACACATATGCAACCGAAACCTGATCTGCATACGATCCACCTGAGCGCACCGGAATGAAGTCGGAGGTAATGTTTTATTTCATGCTAGGGAATGTAATGCCTTTGATCTGGTCCTGGCTTTTTCTGAACTTTTTATTCTTGTTGAAACCAGTCTGGTCTGGGTCTTGATAAAATGGGACGGAAATTGCAATTTGACGAATTAAATTAAACTTTCGTAACTATCTACTTGAAACTTTAGTGGGATTATTACTATGAAGGATTTTCAGGTAGGTAATAAATACGTAATAATCCCAACTTTTATTACCGAGCTGCATAACACAAATAGGTATTTTGATAGAAATAATGGTGGTGGTGGTGGTGAAAGTGAGATTTTCTACTGGCCACACAATCACTACTTATTCCGGATTCAGTCCCAAAATGAACAAGTACTAAACTTGTATTACATACTTTACTTTAGTAACGGCTCTCAGATTTTGGTTTTGATGACGTTGGTAAACAAAACCTCGACGGGAACTAATTTAACACGATTGGATAATCTTGACATTTGCTTATCAACTTTCACCACAGTCTGGATTCGTAGAAATTCAGTCAACAACCCACGTAGGAATAGAGGATTATTTGCATTTTAGCTATTATTAAGTTGATTGGAGAAAACCATTGCGTTATTCAATTGTCAGATTCTGATTTTCACAACCACAAATCCACAAGGATTGGCGAACAGGTGGCGAATCAATTTCACTAAATTAAACTTTATAATCTTTCTTACATGTATTCCAAGGATGTCAAATTTTGAAATATTTCTCCAGCATTAGCAATTTCTCGGAAGTGATTTTCACCCAGATTTCTAAAAAAAAAAAAATATACAGAAACAACACATCAAAAGAATTTAAACCATTCAGATTCTTTTTGTCCAAAAAAAATTCTTTGATTTTTATCAAAAATTAGTTTATGTACGACTCTCCGAAAACTAAAAGAACGCTGTTTTCGACATGTATAGAATTTTGTCTGAGATAAATTTCCATTTGATCATGAACTTACTACTTCGTTTACTACATAATAGTTCAACAAGACATGACAAAAACAGGTGCCAAAACTTCCCTAGAAATCTAGTTTATGCCAGATTCTACCAGATTTTAAATCCACTAGTCATAACAGATAATTGGATTACAAGCCATTTCAATTATATGATCAAAACTTTAAATTACAAGACAAATAATGCCTTAATTGTTCAAAGATAACGAGGAAAATTTGACCCGATGAGTTCAACGACCGTAGACAAATATTAATTTTTCTTTCTCTTTTACTTCTAATTTTCTCTTACATCATATCTAATTAATTTCTCACAATCAGGAAATCTTTACTTACAAAGATGTGAGGCTGTGCAGACAGGAGAAAGCTTCTCCTTCAATCACTGCAATCTCGTTTCCTCTCAGATTCCTGAGAAAATAAATACACAAAAAATTAAGCCGATAAGTAATTAGTATTGTTTAGACGACGTTACATAAGTTTTGTAAAGTTTTAACTCATATGAAGATTTAATAATTTGTATAAAGATTAAAAATTTTATGCTAATTAGTAAAATTAATTAGCATTTTAGATGACGTTACGTAAAGTTTCAACTCTTATGAAGATTTGATGGCCAAATTTATATAAAAATTAAAATTCTATGTTAATTAGTAAAATTTGCTTGTTCAAATATTGAACTTGAAAAACTCTGGACCTTTCCAGCGAGTTTTTCATTGTATAATATTTTTATATAATAGATCTCTCCTAAAATGTAGCATGAAATCACACCACCCTGGTTGCACAAATATAAATACATACATAAATCACCCGATTAAGATTACTATCAGAAATACAAAAGGATAACAAAAACAGTGCAATAAATACTTCAACATTGACACGTCGCAGACAACAAGACACATTTTTCCTCTCGTTTAACCCAAACACTAACATTCCGATAAAATATGTCACAACCCGAATAACAAAAATATTAACCACGACGTCCCAAAATCTAGACCACTTTATTCTTACAGATCTTCATTATCCGCAAATCTCTTCCTTGTCGATTATGCAATATTGTTATCATCATCACATTCCCTCAAGAATTACAAAAAAATCCTTCAATTTGCAATTTGAACCAAACTTTTGATTATTACGAAAGTTTCCCAGGTCTAAATAATCTGTCCCAAAATTCGATATGTTCCTTTGTCCGTGTGCACAGTGGCCGCGGAAGCTGTGGGGACGTCTGGGGACATTATATGGTCGGGGGAGGCAGGTGTTTGCATAACATGGGTAGATAATGGGGACATCGAATAACCGTGGGGACATTGTCCCCCTATCCCCACACCCTTCCGCGGCCACTGTGTGTGCATTATTTGAGTTGTGGTTTGTTCCCCGTGCTTGTGACAATATCACGTCGTAACATAACCATAAATAAAAACGGTGCAGCCCACCAGTCCCAAACATGTCGTCGTCATCCTGGAAATCTTCACGTTCTCGACGACTACTCCTTACTTTCTCCGCGATAAGATCAGCTTCATGCCCCTCGACTAGGCCAAACTTACTAAATTACGAAACTCCACACTCCTCAAGCCCAAATTCGATCGCATCTCCGCGGTCATGTTTCCGTCATCTCGCTCTTATTTTCTTAAAGGAAAAGCGTTTTGATTAAATTTACGACTTAATTTACAACTCTTTTCGTTCTGCGTATGACACGACCCTTTAAAACGAAGGGATTATATTTCATATTTACATACAAAATATGCGAAATTGCGAATAAGTAGTATGCAAAATGTGTGTAATCAAATTATAAATTTTCTCTGTATTTTCCGGGGAAGATTATGAAATATTTGCGTTTGTCGTTCGTTAAACCAACAAGAAAAACATGAGACGGAGACGTGATATGTATGTCCGCGGATAATAATAATCATTTCGTTGATGCCACTTTGTTGTGCAATCTCGTAAGTTTGGCTGGATGACGACCAGACTGGGTTTACTGTCATGACTTTCTCCTCGTCGTCCTGAGGTCACACATTTTTTACTTTCGTCCATCTTTTTGTGACATGTTCTTTACGATTTAAGCTCCAAGCATTTTGTTTTTAGAGCTGTGTATGTATGTACATACCATTTTCACGACATTTTTTAAAAAATCAGACCAAACTCACAGTGTGCCAAGATTTTGGAGATTGCAAAAGACATGACTTTCCAAAACGCGTAACTTGTTCCAGTTGAGGTAGCTGAAAGTAAGGAACAAAAAATGCTGTTTAAATTTCTTTTGAAATTATATGAATTTGTGCAATAATTTCAGTATTTTTCAATCATTTTAAACCTATTTTCAAACATACTATACTATACACTATGAGTTTCATAGGGGGCCAAAAAAATTACGTGGGGGGAAATCAACTACATATGGTAATTTAAGATCAAATACGGGGAAAAATCAAACTGAGGGGCTGTAGAAAACCCGATCTCAAATCTTACTAAATTCCAGTAATTTAACAAATTCTAAAATCGACGCTGAAAACTTACAGTTGTTTCAAATTCTGCAAACGATCGAAAGCTCCGATTTCCACGTGAGTAATGGAATTGCTGTGAAGGGAAAGTGTCTCCAAATTATCCAGCCCATTCAACAAATTGATTCGGATGGATTCAATTCGATTGTGGTTCAAGTGTCTGGACGACAGAAATGAAAAGAAATGCAATTTATGTTGCAGTTTCACCTTACACCTCGTATTTTCACGTAATCCGTATCCATAAAAGTCAACAACTTACAAAATCTTTAATTTTTTCAATGGCTGAAAAACATTCATTTCTCGCCCAGTGATCAGGTTGTGGCGTAAGTTTCTGGGGAAAAGATAGAAAATTAAAGTACATACAAAAATTGAATTTTTTTCTATATTTACAAAAATCGTAAATTTTTTGGAAATTGTAAGATTTCGCAGTTCGTTATAAATTATATGAATTTTTTGTTTATGTAAATAAACTTATCGTAGATTTGGTTTGTTGCAAATACAAGTTTTGTGGGATAATGGTCATTTTATAAATTTCATATTAATTTGAGACAGATATTTTCAAATTAATTTAAATATTTCAAAATTTTTCTAGCTCTTACAAAAATATTAGTACGTATTGAACGTAAAAACAAGCATTCCAACCCACTCATGAAATTTAATCAGGTTTAATTAGAAATTTCTAAATTCTGAAAACATAAAAAAAATCAGAAAATAATTTATGAAATCTCACAATTCCACCAGTCCCTCAAGCCCACGGAAAGAGCCCTCTTGTATCACCGAGATTTGATTATAGTCCAAAAACAGTCTTCGAATATTGCTGTTTTCACCAGTGACGTTATCCGAATTTCCTCCCACGTCCAAATCCACTTTCACCGAGGGTGTGAAAAGACCCTTTGCCAAGTATCGGAGCCTGTTGTTTGTCAAGTATCTGGAAATTCACATCATGCAGTATTTTATTATCTATTTATTGATCTCATTTATAATTCTAATAGCAGTTGTAGTCTCAAAGTGGGTCCCGTTTTGGCAATAGTGTGAAGATTAGATTAGATCAAGGCTCGTTTATTGCTTTGAATCATCATCACTTCTGATTAAAATTTATGTGAATTTATAAACTGATTTTGTACGCTTCACTATTGAAAAATTTCGTAATAAAAATATCTTTTTTTCTAACAAAAATTGTAATGGTCCAAAGACGAATTACAAATTTTGAAAAAATTGCATACCTAACATTAAGCTAACAGATGGGAATTTCGTACAAAATCTAATCCACAAATAAGTATTTTTAGCTAAATAAAAAATACAAATCTTCAAGAAATATATTTTTTTTCTACGAAATCTCGAAAACTTATTTCCCCTACTAATCAATACTCCATAAAAACGTGTCCAATTCATAATAAAACCAATATACTTACAGCACCCTCAACTTTCTCAACTTTCCCAAAGCTCCTGGAACAATTTCTTCCACATAACAACCCGACAAGATCCTGCAACAAGTTTCATTTAATCAGGAGAATTTACATGTATCAAAATTTAGTACGATTTTATACAAATTTTATCCATAAAATTAAGCCACACAGATTCAAAAATCATGCCAGCACCATATTAAATATTGATACAATGCTTCCAACACGAATTCCCACGCGTATTTGGCTGAATAATTTTTAGCCCCAACTTTTTTTTCAAAAGTTAGGTACACGACGACAAGGAAACTGTATACCTAAATACCATCGCAATACATTTCAGTATGTACCTACATCTGATAAGTACGAGGGCATTATGCATTAGCAAAGTCATACATTTCTTCTCGTAGGACAAAAATCATCAACATTTTCACCCGAGGAACGAAGAAGAAGCATCATTTCTCTACAAATCTGGAGACAGCCAAACTTCAAGTGAGCCGAGTGAAAGCAGTGAAAGCAAGCCTGGCAGAAATGAATGGGGAAGGACGCATTAACCAAATGGTAACGGGGCAATAAAAAACCAGCAGGGGCATTAAAACCTTCACAACTCTTCGGATCCAACTATGTACTTCTACGTATTCCGACTAAGCTTCTTACTTCTCATGGCGAGGAGGTAGGAGAAACGCGACTTTCACCAACACACAAATGTCGTGCGGGGGGAAAGTGAGATTTTTGATAAGAAATGACAATTTGCTAAAGTATTTGCTCAAGTATTTCTTTTAAAATCTTCAAAAACCTTTAGGTGACCATATATGGTGACTGAAAATTAACTCAAATACCTTGATATGTCATCTAGAATTTGTTTTATACTAAACTAAATTCTGCTAAAAACAAGTTTCGGCGTTACAATCACCCAAATCGTCAAAAACTAAAAGCCAAACTTAACCATTCGAGTGGTGACACCACGATAAATAAATCTTGTAAGTATTTGTAAAAATTGTCACTAAAACGTTCATTGCGTCCTCTTATCGCCTCGTTAAATTAAACAAGTTCCTTCTTTTTGCCATCCAACACTTCAACTTTACGACGACAACGACTGGTACGACTGGTACTGACTGACCAGAAAAAAACTTTTATGACGACTTCTTCTTAGCCGAAAGAAAGTAATGGAATGACAAAGACGACAGGATAAGCAATAATGATAAGCACTCCTTTAAATACTTTCATCCAATCCGACATAAAGCAAAACGGGTACTAATTCAGACACCGCTTCGGAACCGTCACACTTTTTTATTTTCTCTTCCCCAATAAAATAATGGTGATCATTTACGGTGTGGAAATGAATCGTCGTTTCGTCAGTTATCAGTGGTCTTATCGGTCTCGAAAATACTTTATTATACGGAAAAGCATTCCATTTGGTCCGTTAAAGATGTAGTTTCCAAGAAATAAAATGTAATTGACTTTCTACAAATATTCCATTTCGACAAGTGATAAATTCCACGGGAATGGAAGATGTGGACGAGTGATAAGGGTTCGATTCGCGTAAAGGGCTTATCATATTCATGAATTTTTTGCAATGTTTTTTATATTTGTTTGTACAATAATTTGGTGGTTGCGATTTTATAGGAGAAATTGTAGTTGTTTAGCGCATAATAAGCTATACTTTTATAGGTCAAATCCAACTTTTGTATTTAAGAATACTTTTACCCGACTTTCACTTTTTTCGAAACAAAATCATGCGATTAATAAAAGAAACAACAATTTAAAGAATTTACAAAACTTTCTGAAATCAAAATCAATCTCCTCGCCGGTTCCGTCAAAAACTACACTAAATAAAAATACTTTTGCTTCATATATACTTTTCGAAAAATGTAATATTTATCAAAAACATTTAGATTTAATATCTGAATAATTTCGTAATTTATTAAGATAAGAAAGGACGACCCCACTCCGAACCAAACAAAAAACTTTGTTAACTCATCCTCAGTGGCCTAAAAGTTTATGCTATTATTTATTTCATTCTCGTGGTCGCGATGTCGTCGTCCTTGGTGGAAAAAAGAAGCCGGAGATTTATTCCGCTCATCCTTTGACACGTGTAATACAGAAAATTGATAAATATTCTTTTGTTCTTTACTCACGTCTCGTACATTGGTCGGCATGTGGTGTATTATTTACTTTCAACTCTTTACTCTGCAAATACCAACCACCTTGTTCAACTTTCTCTTCCACAAGTAGATACCAAACATTGTTACAAAGATACAGTGAGTTTGAGTTTTTGGAGAGGATTTTGTCAAGTGAAGCATTACATGCATTTCCTAATCTTATAAAATATTGATCTTCCTCTCAACCCGGTACTAGGTCCTTGTACTTATTTATGTACGAGTTTCTTTTTTCAGGAAAAATGATATCAGGAAAAGTGTATAGAATTGAAATTCAACATAAAAATGAAGTCTTGGAATTTATGAAATAGTTTTTTTTTCTTTGAAAACCTACCAGAACCTAAAAAGTTCTTTATAAAGAAATGAAATTATTACAGGAAGGGGAAGGTTTCCACCAAGGGGGAGATAAAATTGGTAATAATTTTGCAATTTGTACTTCTTCTAGGGCACAGAATTGGGTCAAATATTGTCATAATTCACAACTTAAAATTTCTTATAACAGTATTTTTGTCCCCTTTACCACAAAACCAAGGATTACCCACCACCCACTACCACCCACATCAACTTTTTAGTCACTGTCACCCAATAATGGCAACAATGACTTTTACCGTCACACCGAAATCCTACCAAAAAAATCGCCCATTTTACGAAAGAGTTGCCACATCACGAAAAGTGTGATGATTCACTTTCTCATTATCCATCCCAAATCGCATCTTATCCTCGGGTCAGTTAAGTCAAGTCACATCAAGATAATCTTTATCCTCGCACCAGCGTCATCATGATGACCACGTAATCTCATTTCGTCCCTCCTCTTAAGGATTCCGGTCCTCTTGGCTTCATTTCATTTTATTACTTTTACTCCTTCCGTCCATCCTTCCACCAACCTGTAAATTGGGTGGCGACGTGGCCTGCACTCTGGATCTGGATGGTCTGAAACCTTGAACAACTTCCGGACGAATGCATATAAGAAGGATCGTGTAATAATGAAAATGAAATCGTTACGAGCACTGCTACGACTGCATTATTTGGACAATGTGTGGCGTCCATTGGCAATTAAGACAACATGTGAGAGGATAACTTTAAGGTGTTTCTGGGTAAATTTGTCCTTGGATAAGTAAGGTTTGTTCTTGGTCTTTGTGTTATGTATTTGAATTGTGGGTAACGGAAACTTGAATGTAGGGCTAAGTTTGTACACAGTACACTGCTTCGTTAGTAAGTATTTAGTAAAGGATGACCCAGACCTTAACTGGTGGCAAGTTGTGTAGAACTCCTACACAGTGGCCGCGGAAGCGTGGGGACAGAAGGACAATGTCCCCATCATCTCCCCATGTTATATAAGCACAATCCCCAATCCTACAGTATAAATGTCCCCGCGGCTTCCGCGGCCACTGCTCCCACAAGAACTAGAAATACTACGGGATCTTCAACTCAATCGGAAAATTGTACAACTTTATTAATTAGTTCCTTCACTACGGCCCATTTTACAAGGAAACTTCTTTCATTATCCGCCTTCGTCTTTGCACAAGGCAGTTATATACAAGCAAAACTGCGGATACGGCTTTGTTGCCAGTGTTCTGTTTGTTTCGACAGCGTGTAAAGTTTCTTGGAAATCTCATAAATACGATTGTTACCACAAACTGTGACTATTTTTGTCACATTATAAGCCACAGAAAGCAAGAGCAAGCGGATTATACATAGTTCGTATTCATAATTTGTCCGTTATGCAAACGTTTTTGGACAAGAAAAGATGTAATTAATTTAATGTGACAAACAATAATTATAACAATGAGATGAAGCTTAAAAAACTTACAAAGTGTGCAGAGATGGAAATGGGGAAGAATTAAAATCCATGTTTTCCACTCGACTTCCACTTAAATCTCTGTATTGAAAAACACGGAAAATTAATTAGGAAAATTTGAATTATTATTTTTTTTTTGCATTTTCAAGATTGAAATATGAAGTGCAAATTCTTGAAATTTCACTTTAAGCTCTTCAATTTTGTGCCCAATTTTATAAATTTTTAGACCGAAATAACATTCTTTTTATAGCGACGAGGGACAATAAAATGCAAAAGTAGAAAAACTGCATCAATCTCAATTTTGTCTCAAATTTGCACTCACAGAAATGCAACGTCCTCCGGAATGAAGTTGAGATTGGCAAGTCTCAAGTTTTGACAGAATAACTTTTCCTCCGTGCAGAGACATCCTTTCTCCGCCCAAACGTCCGAAAGATGATAACTGTCCTGGTTATCTTGTCGGTTATCTTGATCCGAATGTATTTCATCTCGATCCGACGACACAAGTCCGATGGCACGATCAGAAGAATAAATAGGCGAGAGTGAAATCGGCCTCTTTTCTTGTTTTTCTACATTATTTTCTCGCAAAGTTTTCCCCTCCAACGTGAACTCGGATTCTGAGCCGATCGGGTCCAGCATATCTGACAGTTTTATTTAATGTTATTTATTTCTATTTTTTGCTTTTTATTTATTTTTTTTCAAAGCTTTAGCGAAGCGACACGTATCTCCTAAATTTCCGATTTAATTTTAATCTAAAATTTATTCGTATCGGCGTTACGATTTTCAAAAAAAATCCAGTCCTCCATTAGCAAGATTTCATGACCGACTTATGTCAAAGTTTAGGACAAGTTTCAGTTTTGGACAGATAATTATAATTCCGCATTCCTGCCACGTTATTATTATTTACATACATACACGCGGAGAATGTAGACTTCTGAGCAGGAAAGTTTGACACTGTGCAAATTTTGGTCGTTACTCCTTATCAAGTAAGACCCATCTCAACAAAACATGAGATTTGCATATAAAGTCTAAACATTCCTCGTATGTATTTACATACATACAATAGGTAAGTACGACATGTCAGATAAGAAGTTATCTTCACTACGGACTAATGAGAATTAAGTAATTAATTATCTATGTATACTTACACCAACAAGTTCCATTCAACTTTTCCGCATCCTCATCCGGCCGCTTGACAAAAACTGAGTCCCACATCCCCTTGACGTGAGGGTCGACTAGTTAAAATTAATTTAAAAATTAATTTTAATTGATTCCGGTAACCTTCCCGAACTTACGACAATCTTTTTCATCCGAGCCGTCCGGACATTCGATTCGGCCGTTGCAATTTGCTGCTTGAGGGATGCAAATATTGGAATTTGAACAGGAAAAATGTCCTGCAGGACAGATCGAGGCTGACGACGAAGAAGTCCTGGTACGATTTCGACCCTTGTCCACGCGACGCTTTGATCGTGAAAAATTAAAATTTGGAACAAGTCTGGTGTCCTTTTTAATAACTTGAGAGAAATCTTGTTCGAGTTCAAGGTGAGTTTTTTCTTGGGCGAAAGTCAGAGTAGACGACACCAAGAGAAGAGCAACAAGGATACAAAATTGTGACATGGTGGATTGAATAATCGAATAAATTGTGTAATAGAGTTATTCAGTACTTGCTAAGAATTCAGAATCGTTTTGAGACAGGCAAGTAAAGTGGGTTTAAAATGAGAGAGAATTTTCCAGCAAATGAAGAGACCTTATTTTCAATTATTTCGACTTAATTTCTAAATGGACGCAAAAATAGCGTGGCTGGCTGGTGATGATAAAAGTCTGTATTATTGGAGAAAGTATGGTAGGTCACTGCTTTCAATTTGTGCCACTCAGTCAAATTAAATCACTGGCACACAATTTTGGCAATTAATTTCGTTCCAGAAACGAGATAGAAGAATTCACTTTCTTGCTATATGATTTTCTTTACTTCACGATATGTAAGCACCTCATAATGACATGAATCACACCAAAAAAATCACGGGTTGAACCCCGTTATCACGATCAGCATCAGAGATCAACCCAACTTTCCATGTGATCAAATTTTCCCTTTTTCTTACACGAAGCCCTTACGAAACTACCAGTCAACGGATGTGATGTGATATCTATCTATCGTATCTTAAAGTAACTCATTATCCTGTCAAGAACACGTATCAACAATATCAGCAATCAGCCGAAGCACGTTTTGGACACAAACGTCCGTCCGATAGCACTTTCACTTGCAAGCCACGCTATTCAAAATTGAGACTGACATAATAACGGGACTTTCACTTCATACACGGAAAATCGAATCCTGAGATTTCAGATCAAAGGATTTACGCTGAAACGTGTCAAAACCAAGGTACTCAGAAATGTATCAAATGTACGTAAACCTATCCCGAGAACCTATTTTTTGTCTAAACAATCAAAAATTATTTTGTGAAACAAAATTGTTTCAGGTGATCTATTTTTGAATAGTTTTCTCAATTTCACTCTAAAATTTCAAAAATTTCTACTAATTTTTTTTGTCAGTTTCACTAAAATCTCAAGAATATTTCATACTCCAAAATATGGACTAAAATGAGACGCGATTTCTCCACAAGACTAAAATTGCACGTCTCAACTACCCAATCTCTCTCTCGCTCTGAGGAGACTGAGAAGAGAAAGTTGTGCCAAAACGGAATTTATGTTCACGTTTATGCTCAGACTTTCCCTTCTACCACTTTCCGCGTCTGGCAGAAGGTCTTGAAATTACTCGCTTGTACGGCGTCCGATTAAATGCAGACGTACATATTTACTTCTGAGAATATTTTGCAAGCAAACAAAATCGAATAAAAACCTGTAAAAAATTTGGAGAAATGTGCCAATTTGTTTTCAGTAAAAATTCACTAGACAGGAATATCTGTAAGAGATTAGGTCTTCAGTGAAGTGTGTACTGTAATGCATCATGTAATCAAGGTATGAAGTAAGCCATTTTGCGTGGGATTCAGTTTTATAAACTTATTATCTCACAATCTATGTATGTCATATTTATATAACGTGGATGAAAATTTAAAATATTGCATTTCGCTTTCCTCTGAATCTTAAATTCACAAAAAATAATTATTTAAGCATAATATCTTTTCAACAACTTTGAGCTGTATATATATTTTATTCATCTCATGGAACATAAATATTTGTATATATTTGTACGTACTGGAATTAGCGTCACAAAATAGTTACGCGTCTCGTACAATTTGAACTAGAGGAGACAGTAAACACAAGTTTCTCTTTACTTGAGAGAGAGAGAGAGAGAGCTCGACCATAAATAAATCAGGGATCAGATGTACAACTTGTCTCCTAATTAGCTAATTAATTAACGCATTGCATAGATAGCACAATAAATCTCGCCTTGAATATAAATAAATAGTTTCAAGTCGAAATATATAAAATTTCCGAGTAAATCTGCTTCAAAACAAATAGATTAGATTACTCGTATCACGGGAAAGGAACATACACATACTAAAATATCATACTCAACTACGACTTATAATTACAATCACCGATTCAAGTACATAAAATCTTAATCTTGTTGGTACTTATTTCTGGATTCTCTGTGGAGAAAGTTTTTCCTGGGATCTCGGTTTACAATCATGTCCTTTCCTCCGTGGTGGTAAGGATGCTGATAGAGGATCTTGTTCCCTGTGCTCGACGGCCCGGTTTCATCTTCACTGGAACTGAGAGTGATGCTAATTGGACCCACACCCAATCCTATAGAAGATTCGGAAATAATATGTTGTCGAGAAGATGATGATCCAACTTGAGTAAAATCCTAGAAATTGAGAAAATGCACCATTAATAAGAAATTCTGGCACAAAATTACTCAGGATCTGGTGATGTTAAGTGGATAATGGAATTACCTGAATGTCTTGAAAATGTCTTTGGTAATGAGACTCTTGGAAAACATTTTGAGTATTTGGTTGCTCGTGTTGATGTGAGGCAGAAGCTCGCTTGATCACAGTAACGTTAAAGGGTCGCTCACAATTCTCTTCTATATAGTCAACCAAATGCGGAGGGTGTTGGGTGAGAGAAATCTCCTGGTTTTGATACATGTCGCCCGATGATTCCAAAAGGGGCTGCATTACGCTATACGTGAGGGAAGAAGACGACTGGGTCTCATAATATCCCCCGTCATAGTTGGACGACACGTTTCTAGTCATAGATTCCTTGCTATTTTCTTGTTGAGACAAAGATTGAACGTAACATAATGGGGTTAGATCTTCCGAGATGAATTGCTGTTGTTGGTCGTAATTTAGACCGTTCGTTTCCATCGTATAATAGGAAGAGGTAGGTACAAGGTTTGATCCGTTAGAGTATGATGATGATCTCATCGAAGAGGAGGGTGGGAAGGAAGAATTGTTTCTCCTGTCGTACATTGAATCGGGGGGAGAGGACAAGGACAAATCTAAATATCCAGGGTCTATTTCAGAATCTGCAAGTTGATATTGGATCTGAGGAGGTTGAAAGTATCCTGGAGCAGCGGAGGCAGATATATCATAATTGTTGCCTTGAAAGGTAAAAGTGTCAGGATTTCCGGTCTGGTGGATATTGATTTGTTGATTAGTGGACATTACGTCTGAAAAGTTATTATCATTTTGATTTTCTTTGGAATTGTATGACACCTCATGCTCCGAATACTTTTTTGGGTAAGAAGGTTCCATTCGATTTGAATTATTCTGACCATAATTTCTACTGCTACTGATCCCAAGGGATTGACGATTTTGAAAGGATGACGACCTATCCCGGACTCTGTAGGCGATCGGATTGTTTAAATTGTTCAAATAGTTGATGTACTCTTGTCCGGGTGAGATATTCCGGGTTGGATAGGGGACCTGGAGGGATAGCGTGTTCGATGAGGGACTTTTGGGATGGTTATCATAATTAATATCGTCATCCAGCTCGGTGTTCGTCGTAGTGTCTTCATTGGCACGTTTATACTTCTTCCGGTGATGGTAGGGATGATTTTGTTGTTGAGACGATGTATTATTATTTAACGATGTCGATTTTGCCATCATAATGACTGATGTGGTGACACTTTTCGTTGGTGGGTAAGTTGTATCTTCTATGAGAGCCGTATGTGGAGTCATGGTTGTTGGTTGGACAGGAATTTGGGTACATTTGGGATCCAATAATGTTGTAATTTCTGGCATATTTTCTTCAATAGGAATTGACTGAAGTGAGGAATCTGGGTCTTCCGATACCGCTGCTGGTGGTGGTGATGAACTTTGCACTTGTGGATTTTTACGTTTTCTTGATTTTGGATTTTGTACAGTTGTGTTCTTCCTTTGTGACCGTTTTACTCTAGTCTTCGTCGTGTTTTGATTATTTTTTCTGCGATTACTTCTTCCCCCCGTCGTTCGTGGAGATTCGTCTATACCATTCAAGGAAGCTGGTGCTGATGGAATTTCATTGTCAGAACTTGCAGAGACGGAACCTGGTGCACTATCACTAAAGAGTTTAAATCGTTAAATATTCGCATAAACTAATATAATGATATGTTATCTGTTTAATTACTTACCTATCATTGCATTCGGAGGTTTTACTACTACTGGTATTCAACATATTAAAAGTTTCATGAGCTTCTTCCCTCGTTTGGTTGTGAGTAAGTTGCAGATGTCTGAGCAAATTGTCCTTTCGGCGAAACTGGTGTTCACAAGAGGGTAGAGGACAGGGCAGCATTTGTACGTCTCGATGTGTCATTGAGTGCCGTTGTAAATCCAACGCTCTCCTAAATCTCATGCGACACTTGGGACAGGGATAATTCCGCTCCGGTCCGTGACCGTGACTCTCTAAATGTACACGCATCGCTTGACTACTTTGATAAAGCTTGCCGCATTCTTGACAAAGATAACCCTTCTCTGAAACAAAAGTAAAAAAAAATGTAAATCAGTTTATTTTCCAGACATTAAAAAGTGTCAATTATTTGTTTTACCACTCTTATGGGTAAGCGCGTGGCGATTCAGACTGCTCTGACTAGTAAATTTCTTTTCGCACGCGTCGCAATTGAAAGGCGTGTCCCCCGTGTGGCTTCGAACATGAATGACCAACCATTCCTTGGTTGAGAACCGTTTATCGCAAATACTGCAAACGATGGCCTTAGAGGAATTGGGATCGTGCCCGATCGCGTGACGTTCCAGAGCGAATTTTGTGACAAACCGTTTACTGCAGATTGTACACTCGAAGGGTCGTTCTCCTAAAGTAAAGAAATTCCACGTTAATTTTAATTCATAAAGGTAGAATTAAGTAGAACAAACCTGTATGAACGCGTTGATGCTTTTGAAGGCTTGAACTCGAACTAAACTTTCCATCGCAGAGATCACACACGTAACAAGTATTTTCTTGTTGTCCTTTATTCGTCTTGCCTTTATTTCCCTTTCCCTTGGTTCGCCCTCGTTCTTCGTCGTCGTCATCTGATAGAGAAAGCGACCCCAATAAATACTTGTTTCTTGACACCCATCGTTTCGGTTTGGGTTTAGGAATTAGTGGTGGCCCCATTTGTCCGGTGGAGGTGAGAGTGCTCGGCTGTGTGGGAGTGGTGGTTGTGACCATAACCCTGACGAGAGGAGTAGGGGGAGGAGGAGGCTGTCCTTGAGAACATGTTGACGACGAGCCATAACTTACTGATGTTGATGGTGTTGGTGCTGGTCCATTTTCGCCATTAGCAGGAGCACCCAGGTTTATGAGATCGTCCCCTTTAATGAATGATTAATGATTAATAATTATGATATTTATGATGTTAATTCCATCCAGCTTGAAGTGTTTATTAACAAAAAATATTTACCATTTATCAAACCTTCTTCTAAATGGGTCAAGCTCGTCATCCTTCCTGCATCGACTGGTCACGTTTTCGTTGCTTTGTAATCGTGACCACACCCACCCACGCTAACTACGCCGTTTTCCAGTGTAAAATTGGATTTTTAAATCACACAAAAAGAAATTTTCTTTATCTAAAAAAAATATCAAAATCCAAATCTCAGGAAAAACGGTATTCGGCCTCAATCCATAACAGCGCGAGTTGAGCTAACACAGCTCACGTTTTCTTTACACTTCACAAACGGATGACAGACAGAAGTTGTCGTTTTTTTAAATTCCGAATTAAAGTTATTTTACGAAAACATTAAGTTAATTTTGAAACAGTATAATAACGATTAAGAGTCTTGTTTCAAGTAGAAGCAAATCACAAAAGCAAGAAGAATGAATCCATTAACGTAAGTAAAGTTTTTATTAAGTTAATTAATTACAAGGTCGAAATATCTACTAAACAAAAATCGTCATCAATCAATCCTCTACGAGTGAAAGTCGTAGTACGCCGCTCTAAAAACAAAGACCGAAAATGCCACCCCACTTAATTGCAAGATGGCTAAAACCACCCCGAAAATTATGATAAATGTCCCCCAGTCCGTTGAAATTTTGTTGAAACATCCATTTTCTTCGCCTAAATATGCAGAGTCTGTGGTCCTTTGTCCCGAAATGCAATTCGGGTCGTCTGCAAATTCCAAGAGTTCGCCCCGATTTCGAATAAAGTTTGGGTTAATTTCATCTGCTTTGGTATTCGATGACATCAAAATGCTCTCATAGATTTGGTTGACTTCTCTAAAATTTGTGATATTGAGGCGACAGCACGCCTCCGGAATTTGCTGGTGGCTGAGATGTCTTCGATCATAAACGGGGGCGAAATCTGCATCGCTATTAATTCCACAGCAGTTATGTTCAATCATTAAATAGTCCATGATCACCGTTAGCCTTGTCCCTGGACCGGTAGGGTGTGGATCTGGGTTGTAGTGGGATTTTATTCCTTCGGTGAGGTAGGATTTTATGTCAGGCTGAAATGCATAGGAAATTTGTTATCTTATTACTTAAAATTCATAAATCAAGCGAACCTTAAACAGGAAAAAGTAGAGGCACACACCACCCACTTCCGCTACAAATACGAGCCCTAACACCACGCCAAATAGGGCAACAAGACATCTCGAGTCCTTTATTGCTCCACAATACCCGATAAAACTCAGGATGAAGAGTAGCCCCCCGATGAAAATGAGGAGAAAGCTTATCGGATCAGTGAAACCGTGAAGGTGGAGGAATCCATCGTCGTCACTGGTTGACTTATTCTTCTGATCAGCATCATCCTTAAACGGCTGGTCATTATGATGTCCCGTGGGGGAGAGTTTTAGTATTTCGGTCAGATTTGATAATGAAATCACCCTATCGATTATGGTCTCATCGGTCAGAACGTAAATCCCAAATCCAATCAGGGCAAGGGATAAGATTAGGAAGACCAGGTTGATCAGAAGAAAGGGTAGTTTTACCAGATTCATTTTAAGAGACTGAGATAAGACACAAGAAAATTTTGGAATGCAAATATTCCAGGAAATAGCTGCAGTCTTGGTGTATAAAAATAGGAGGAAAATTATAGTTTTAGGAATTTCCTAGTGAGTATTTCTGACTGCCATTTCCGTATCATTTGTGGTTATTTTTTGTGGTTTTGATGGGACTTGTCCATTTGAATTTACTATACAAATAATGACTTGTTATTCTTTACAACGTTTCAGAAATGTCAGAAACATTGCCAAACTGAGTGAGCGTGAGCTCAAATATAACGATGGGAAGACTTCCTGGCATGACGAGTATCGCGATTCCGCCTGGATATTTATAGGCGGCTTGCCTTATGACCTGACCGAGGGGGATATCATCGCCGTTTTCTCACAGTACGGAGAACCCGTGAATCTCAACCTGATTCGTGACAAGGTGACCGGAAAGTCGAAAGGGTTTGGATTCCTGTGCTATGAGGATCAGAAATCGACTATTTTAGCAGTAGATAACTTTAACGCGATCAAGGTATGCACGTGCTAAAAACTAGTCAAGATCAAGATAAATTGACTGATGCATAAAACTTCTCATGCTATTTTCGTATCCAGATCTCGGGACGAACTATTCGCGTGGATCACGTCAAAGATTACAAACCGCCCAAGGATTCAGATAAATTGGACGATGTGACTCGAAACCTGCACATTACGGGGTGCGGTCCTGGCGTCCAGCTTCCCGGATTAGAACCACCCCCGTCAAACAGCAGTATTAAGAGAGAGCGAGGCGATGATGACGATTACCTCCTTCCTTACGAACCAATTAAGAAGATCAAAAAAGAGGAAAGAGACGCTGTTCCGAAGAAGAAGAAACGTGACGATGAGAAAGACATCAAAAAAGCTAAAAAGGCCAAGAAGGATAGAAAACACAAAAAATCCAAGTCTAAGAAATCTAAAAAATCTAAAAACTCGTCATCTTCTAGTAAAAACAAGAAGAATAAAAGGAAGGAAAGTAGCAGCAGTGGTAGCAGCAGTGACAGTGAATCTGATTCTAGCAATGAAAGCGAGTCCGATCGTAACCGAAGAAAGAGAAAGTAATAGTCTAGTTTGTCATTAGTTATTATTTTTTATCGTTATTTAATTGTACAACACTTTTAAAACTATTTTGAAATTTTGTAAGATTGAATACATAGTTGACTATTTTCTCGTATGAAGTACATTAAAGCGGTCACCGTACACAAAGGAATTTATTCAATTGTAAATTTTTTTAATTAATATCCTTATGTATGCATGTACGTGTATTGTGTACGTGTGTGTAGTACTTGCGTAATTTATTTGTCGTGTGCCGTAAATCATAGTTCGATTTTGGCAATTGTTCTCCATTCTCAATTTTTACGAGAAAATATTTAGTTCATTGATAAACCGCACTTACATAAATTTGGCATAAATTGCATTGCATGCATGCGAATATGAGGCTGCATAATGCGTACATGCAAACATAAAATTAGTACAAAATTGCACAGCGTGCAAAACTATTGGCTGCATTTGTGAAAAATTCATATCGCCAGCAAATTGCTCTAATTCCCATTCATAGATCGCACATCCGATTCTGATAGTACTCGAAGAGCACATTTCAGAATCAGAACTGCTCAATTATATATATATATCACCTTTTCATTATAATGCCTAATCTTAAATTTAGCAAATAAAATTGGTACAAAAGTTTATGAATTTACGTATAAACATTTTTTTACATATGATTCTTGAATACAATCCGTCTTGAAATTTATTACACTCTACGATGTAAAATTGCAAATTAGAAATTATGATAGATTCTCTATTATTTATTAGCACTTGTATAAAAAGCGATTCTGAAAAAATAATGAAAATATTGCAGGTTTTTGCCTGTATCATTTCATACCGGCTTCGAAGTTTGACATGATCTCATGATGTGGGAAAAGTTGAACATAAATAAAATAATACTGAAAAGTGAAAATATCAATTTTTGTATTGAAATTGTCAAAATTTTCTTTACCATCCCATCGGTACCTATTAAAAATGACACTGATTCGCCAACTTATCCGTAAGTGGTTCTTGTATTATTAATTCATTTGATCTTTTTGCACAATGCAACTTATCACGAATTATCTACTTTAACACTTCCTTTTAAAATTTCTAAATTCTGATCAAATTATTTCAGGTATTCCTCACTTACAATCAACCTCCAAGACCACAATTAGCCGGTCTTTGTTGTCATCAAATCCTACAAAATCCTTCTGTATTCATCATAAAAATGTCAGGAGGACGTTATCATCATCCCCAATATCCGGCAGTACATCTAGTCACCAAAGATATCAACATTCTCAAACGATAGCCACCCCTCTCGACTCAAACCCTATAGATTTCAGTGGATCTTTGGGTTTTAATGATGGACGTGGTGGCGGAAATAGTGGTCACACTGCGGAGGAAGAAGCTGCCTCCGAGGAAGAGGAACGATTTAAAGGGGATCTGCTAGAATTAGCGCTTACCCACGTTTCTACTTGTGGGTGGAGTACGGAAGCGATTTCAAAAGGTAAGAAAACATAAAAATGATACAATTTATTTTATTTAAACTCGGAATAATTAGGAAGACTTGCTAAGCATTATTTATTGTAATTATTTTTAGCTGCTGAACAAGCCGGCTTATCCTCCGCGGCAGGATCTCTATTTACTGATGCGGACCTCGTCCATTACTTCATTTCTAAAAGTAATCGTCAACTCGAGGAGTATGTGTCGTCCAAGAAGGGCGATGATGCCACGGCACCTCTAACTCTGCAGCACGCCTTGGAATGCAGACTGCGAAAAGTTGTCCCATTTGCGCCCACGTATTCGGAAGCAATCGCCATCATTTCTCATCCACAACATCTCCCAAAGTCGGTCAAACTCCTTATGGAAATTTCAGATAGTATTGCGCACCACGTCCTTAAGGATTCTTCGGCGGATGTAAGTAATTATAATTACAGCTCGTGATAATTAAGTTAAGCAAGCTAATTTGCATACTAATTTTTATATTCATTCAGCTCAACTGGTACTCGAAGCGGATGGGAATCGCTGCAATCTTTGTCTCTACCGAGCTCACCCTGGTTCAAGACGGGTCGGAGGGTTATTTGGAAACGTGGAAGTTTTTAGAGAGGAGGTGCCAAGAGTTTGACAAGTATGGGAAAGGTCAACTAAATCCGATGGGAGTCCCACTTCCGGAATTGTTACACGTTGGAGTCACTACGTTTATGAATTTGATTGGACGAAATGCTAAGAGATGATGATGAGTATTATACAAAAAATACGTAAATATTTAGTATATAGGAGGTATGCATGACGGATTCGTACCATCAATTAATTATTTTATTGGACATGTTCTTCAAGACAATAAAATCATTTTCCTAGTATTACTTGTTGGCACCCTGCCTGGTCTTCTTGTGTGTATCATGTATGTAACTCTCTCTGCATGGACGATTTGTGCATGTTGACCTATTTCTGCAATAATTGTTCTTCCTCGATGTGGGGTCGCATCTCATAACAGAACATGCATTTTTCATGAATCCAGGTGGTCAATTCTGGATATATTCCATTGTTTTCTAATCTATTTTATACCCAAAACCTGTCATTATTAGTTGCACATTTACAGGATGCAATAACGTTCCGTCCAGAATAATTACCAATAATTCACGTACCAATTCCATTAAGTTAGTTTTTCTGCTTGCAATATTTTATTTTTATTTTTCATAAACAAAATGCTTCGCCCTGTTCTAGTAACTTTTCTCGTCATCCAGGTATTTACGCATTTTATTATTTTAGGACATATAAGGACATATAAATTTAAAAGATTTTTAACCGAATATTTTAGACCATAACAGGAAATATACTTCCGAAAAATGGGCGAACGTTCACCTCCCAAGTCTCCTGGGAGGGACAGAACATGCTGGCAAATAATCTACAGTTTTTATGCAGTTTCAAATCTCAGGACGGTTCGGACTGGACTCAAGCCTTGCAGGATTCGATTTTGGCCCAAATTTCTAATCCTAAGGACAATGCGGATGACTACGCCATGAAGAAAACGCTAACAGAGGTAAAAATTACGATATATACTAATTCTAATTTTTAAAATTACTTAAAAATTTGAACCACCTTTTTTATTATAGAATATCATCACTAACGCCATGTCAAACTGCGACTCGGTCGATGTCATCCTTTCCGACCAGCCGGAGAAAGGATGGCGACAAGCGGCGGACACGAATTACATCGAAAACATTTTGCAGAACCTTTTTAGCGGAAATATTCGCGGAATTATCCAATCTTACACGGGCCGAAGTACGGAACGCGTCTCGACCACGGTATCAGACATCTTTAGATCACTCCTCACGAATATCAGCACCATGAGGAGTGGCATTACCAGTCTAGGCAGTCTTATGGGGCGTGGTGGTGCAAATGCTACGACAGAAGCTACCAATAATAAAGTAAAAGTGTAAATTTCATGTTATGCCTACTAATTAAACCACATTATTTATTAATTTATTAATGAACGTCGAACCGTAATCATTTAACGAGACAATTATTTATTGACTATTAACGAATAAATATGTACATGTTCATACTCTCTGCATGGATTTTATTAATGGTGCATGTGTGTACCAGTAATAAAAGAAGTATGTACATAATTCACTTGTTGCATGGATTTGCTAATATTTATTCAGTTTTCACATATCTACAGATTTTGGAGAGCAGTGCTCCTATAATTATTGTTGCATCCATTTATCGAATTACATATAGTATGCCGTTCAAACAATTGGATATACAATTGGATGTACTTAAAACACTTATCTCCATCATAACATAATAGCATTTATCTTGAAATTAGACTATGACCATGTAATATTTTCCAGTGACATTTTTGACAATTTTTGTTATTGCAGGCAGATTTCTGTTATTCTATGGCAGATTTATATACATGTCAGATTTTCAGGATTTTCATATGCATACATATAGTCAAACTAAATCATGAGACTGTTTAGTCATGAAATTCTTCGTCTCTCTGGTGTACAAATCTATGCACATCAACAAGATCAACAAAACCCTTATAACAAAACCATAACAAAACGATCCTTTTACCGTCGTAAACACAAAACATGTCGTCGTAAACAATACAACCATGAGATTAAGAAAGTGATGACGACGCTTCTTCCGTCACGTAAAGCATACTTTAATTTTAGGTTTATGTACTCACGTGGATGTTAAATTGTGTACATCCTCCATCCTTCCCAAACATTCTAACCCTTTCTTCATCATTCGGAATACCAATACGCCATGCACAATCTGTTGCGTAATAGTGTTCGTGCTGCACAAATTGTGCATGGAAATCTCTACCATTACAGTTACATAAATCTTAACTTCAAGCATGGACCAGGATGACGCATCTTCCTTAACCGATGAATCACGTCATTAATTTCTTGGAATTTAAATGTTATGATTTTGCAATGTGATTCATTCATGAGTTCTCTCGAAAAAAAAACGTCTTCTGTGTTACAGATAAAACATGGTTCAAACTTAAAAGTTAAATAAAGTAATGTATTTTGCAGTTTATTACTATACAGTTTGAGACAGTTTAATTCCAATGGCTAAGAATTTTGGGTTTAAAAACCCTTTCGAACTTTAAACAATAAAATGTTTATTTTGGGTCAAAATCAGGTCAAGTTTCTGAGCCAGGCAAGGGTAGAAATGTATTTATAACTCGTTTATCCAGTTGTCCAAAACCAATCTGCTTGGGTTTAGGTATATAATAATAACTGGTTATGCTTTAAATATGTATCTTGGTTGGTTTCATGTACCATAATAAGTTCATGAGCTATCACTCCGTCCCCATGAATAAGGATAACTGACTGAGTAAATCCCAACACAATGTGTACCCAAATAACTATCTATCTACAGCAATAAATAGATTGTATAAGCGCTGGAATTTTATGGAAAAAACTGTTGGAGACAGGACAACAGACCAACCTCGTGAAACTGGTTAATTGATGAGACCTATAACCTTCATTAGTTAAAGTTAACACAGATGTATATATATACACTTAAATAGTTTGCATGAACATCCAATAACTGCATGCATTCGCTGTACCTATACTAACGAGTCCACATTACAGCAAATAAGGTAATAACCCCCATTATCTTATTTAAGGAAGTAGCGTCACAATGTGCATACATACATTTAACTAAATGCCTTAATAATTAAGTACAAGTTCAAGTTAACAATTGGCATGTTCATAAAGCGTGTTGCCCAAATAAACCCACAATTAAAATCCAAATCATCCAACGTTCTAAAACTACGTCGTCGCCGTCCCCATGACTTCGCGAGAAGAAAAATCTTACGTGTAACGCCACGACATCATTTGTCGCCATGCCCCTAATATTATTGGAGGGATTAATTCTTCCCAGTGGCGACACCATGTCGCCCCACAAAATTTACAATTTTTAATTCCCCACCCCCCTCATGATGTCCTTCTCCTCTTCAAAAATTCTGAAAGTTTCTACCAAAATGCATCCTCGTACCGGCCCTCCCCTCGCAAAAAGTACAGATAAAGATACTCGTGTGCTTGTCTTTTGACGACGTGACGTCACTTTTGGCCCCTCTGGTGGTGGACGATGGTGGTGGTGGTTCTGAAGGTAGGTGGGATATTGCATCAGCCTTCATAAAATCAGCCTTATTCACTCTCTCAAAGCACAACAGAATACACACAAAACAGAAAATATTCCTCAAATTGTTTGAAATTTCCTAAAAAACTTCGAATCTAACACAATTATTTTGTCAAAAACCTATAAAATGTTGAAAGTGTTTTCACTAACGTGGATAAATCGATAAAAAGAATCGGTCTCTGAAGGAGAAGAAAGTGAAAAGCAGTAAAATTAATCAAGTTTTAACGTGTCGAATTATGCATCTGCTGATTTCTCATCTTTTCATAGGATCAGTATTAGAGAACAATAACAATAATAATTATAATGTCCCAAGTTGTCCCTTGTATGCCCCCACCCAGTTTTTTTATGAGAGAAAAGAACGACAAATATTTCCTAAAATGGTGGGATCTCAAGTTATCAAAGGAGGTGATTATCATCACGATATATGTTACAGCAGTGGTAGGAGCAGCACTTTGTTAGAATTAGAAGAAGAAGAATCTACGTCGCCTGCCCCCTCTCCGATAATGATGGCGACAGACTGTGATGTTCACCAGCGGCTATTCGCCGCCGTTAGTAATAAGGAGGACCTTTGTGATGGTGTAGTAGTAGGAGATAACCCTGTTAAAGAGGAAAGCGTCGTCGTCGCTAATAATAGTTCACCTTCTTTGTGTAAATATAAATCTCGTAAACGAACAATGTCCTCTTCTTCCAAGACGTCACTTTCCGACGGGGAAGATGACGACGTGGTCTCCAACCCTGGACCGGACTCGGACTGGGAGGATATCGAAGAAGATAGTGATGATGATAGTACAACTGAAGACGAGGAAGACGCCGTGGATGGGTGTTGTCGACCTGGCGCAATGGCGGATGATGACGACGAGGACGATGATTGTATCATGTTTCGTGACGATGCTGAGCCGTTTTCCTTTACCTGTCTCCAATCTACGACAACTTGTACGACGTTGTCGCCAAAACAGCCTTCTAGTCTGACAAAATTGAAGGGGTTGAAAATCAGAGCGTTTGGGATTGGATTTCTCTGTAATGGTGAGTCTTTTTTTTACTTTGATTGATTATATGTAAGAAAATATGGCAATTTTATGTCCATATTATATGAAATTCAATATGTATGAAATTGTCATGCATGCTGAATGGACGCTTGGCTCCAGTCATATTTTTCACATTTAAAAAGTACCATTCAGACGCCTTAAACAGAGCAAGATGAATTGAAAATGCGTCTTAAAAATAATTTTGACTGCATTTAGTAAATGTATGAAATGTTAACTAGACTAATAACAAATTGACAACTTTTGCAGGAGTCGGTGGAGTTGGTGGAGGACACTGCTGGATGACAACGAAATTGGCCGAGGGGTGCAACAAGCTAAGCAACAATAAAAAACCTACTTCCGTACCTGAAACTCTTCTCGAAGAAGAAAACATTGACCACGACGCCGTTTTTTCAGAAAGGATGCGGAAGGTAATAAAATAAAATAAAATAAAATAGAATATCGATTTTACTGGAAAATTACGTCACATCGTTAAAACAAGCTCAATGTGAAAGAGGGCATTGATTTTTGTGACGTTGTGTGTCGTAAAATGTTATTATTTTGCATCATCATTATCGTCCTCTTGTAAACCTGCCTTGTCATTGCAGGAATGATTATGCAATTTAGTAATTCCTCATGGAATCTCATGTCTCGTGACATGCTTACAAAAACATATTCAATTAATCATTTTCCCTTTGATTTCCAGGTTCAGTTCAAAGATGAGGCAGACTTGGTACAAATCATAGAATTTGAAGATGACCCCCAAGCCCGAGAGGATCGTTCCTACTGGAAGTTCTTCTTCATAAATCAGGCCCGTTTTAAGGATAGAATTTGCCAAACGGAAGAAGCTCTCGGAAATATTTTTAGTCTGGCACACCGAGACAAGGTTTACACGGAGCGGATCCTACCATTTCAACAAAACCATGAAATAGGAGGAGAAATTCAAAATAGGTCGGGTGGAGAACTAATTAAATTATCTCGACATTCCTGTATAGAAGATTCAACGACTAAATGAATTGTAATTAAATTAGCGCGATAATTAATTATACAAGTCGATTGAATGCTAAGCACAATTCCCTTTTGTTTGTATGATAATAATAATAGCGCGTAATAAATATTTTATATTAATTTTATAATTCGATGAGTAGTAACTTTCTAATCTTTACTTATGACATAAGGTGCGTAATATTTTTAGTTTCGTCGATTTTATTCATTTCGTAAAAGTTAATTCACCTATATTTAGTGGCTAATAGATAATTTGTGCAAATTCGGGAATTTGTCACACTTATGCTATTACTTTTATCCTACATATTTCATCTAGTGTGCTGGTCACGCTTAGAATAAAATAAAATTAAACATATAAATAGTTAGCATAAAATTAAGATACATACCAACACGATAATAGGTCATCTGGCAGACTATCGTTTAAATTTTGTCCACAATTCAGTTATTATCTGTGATTAATAATTATTTAAATCTAGATAATAAGCATATCGTTTTATCCTAATTTTGTACTCCATCCAACCATTGATTGGTTGCAATTAATAAAGTAAAGTATAAACTTTACAAATATATGCGAATCCTTTTTGTCAACTTTAATTGCCAATCATCAATTTAACTTTAACTGCTCCCAAAGACCACATATTCATAATCGTGACTAGAGATCTCTAAAATATATTTCAGCATATGTATATGTATACGACAAAAAGTTGAACTTGTCCAACCCGTCTCATCAACTGCACCTTTTTATCATCAATTACACAATTACACCTTGATTTTACACCATAAATATCAATACTTGATTCTACACAGGTGAATACTCAACAAATACATACAATTGCAATTGCATTATCTGTAACTGGAGTACATACGTAGCGTGAATATGTACCTCGTATGATACGCGATTTTAGATCAGAGAATGTCATTCCGAGTCCTTGACCACCTGTGCTGTTTTTTACCCCTCAGTCAGTCTTAATTGCTACATTACAGCATGGCAAGATTTACTAATTAAATACCATCTGCATAAACATAAACGGATTACAAAAGAACAACAACTGCATAAAATATTAACCTCGAATTGTCTCGACATGGATAAATACGACTGAATCACTGTACTCTGTCATCCAGCTAAAACTGGGCTGATTTAGATTTCAATGCGTAAAACCGTTAAAACAACAATCGTATGGAAATATTTAACGCATAAACAACAAGTCTCTCAGTCATAATAATAACTAGTTTGTTAAATAGTCCTATTCTGGGCGGTGATGGGGTCATCTCATCGATTGGTTAATTGTTGATTCGGAAAATTTCCGCAGTTGGAAATTGGATTAAAAAGGTTCCCCATAAAACTGGGAGGAGAAGAAAATCATGTCGTCAGTGAGAGATACTTCGGAAGGAGGAGAAGAATTAGGTCGGGACATTAACGAGGACAATAACCAGTTCTTAGCTGCAATAATGGAAACTTCGTACCGTTCTGGGGACATTGTTTCAACGGAGGAACGCCGTCTCACCCTTGCCTATGAAGGCCTTATTCATCCCCCCGTAAATCTCCTCTCAGATTATGGCCCGATTATTGAAATTTTGGATTTGTCGCATAATTCGATTTCGTAAGATTTCAAAATTCATGTTTAAAAAAATCCAGACATTTACAAAAAAAAACTGTTCGAAAATTAGTCCGACCGAGAAAAATTCGGTCTTAAAACTCCACAAATTTCCAGGAATTTGGACTTTCTGTCTCACTTTTCCTCTCTCACGACTCTGATTTTGGACCACAACTGCGTCTCTGAAAATTCTGCTTTTCCGCCACTCCCACTTCTGAGCACGCTCTGGTTGAATAACAACCTCATCTCGAACCTCCACCCCTTCATTCCGCTGCTTGGGAGGGGCTGTGGACGGCTGAGGACGTTGAGCTTGATGGGGAACGAGGGAGCCCCCAGCTATCTGAATGGAGGGACGTATTACCAGTACTTGCAGTACCGTCTCTTTGTCATCTCCTGGATGGAAGAGTTGGAATATTTGGATGATCGTCAGGGTATGTCAAAGGTCACATAGTTGTGTTATATTTTACACTTTGACGCAATAAAATAATGCAATTTTGATGTTTGCATGACAGGAATTTGTACATATTTCTAATCAAAAACTCCGTTTCTTCTTTAAATAAAACGTTGCAACTGAATTTAGGAATTTTCTAACAAATTTTTTGACTCAAACAATTTTGTGCAGTTTGCTCGATAAGAATTTGTATATATTTCTAATCAATCAACTCATTAAAAAATACATGCTTCAACTTTTTGAATTTTGTAATAAATTAAAATTTTCTGACTCAAATATTTGTATATAATTTTGTACAGTGACGAACGATCAACGTCAAGAAGCGACGCGACTTTATGGGCGAAAATTGATCCGATCTTTGAAACAATCTCTTCAACTTTACACTCCTTCCGAAGTCATGCGACGATTTCGGACCCTGTTCACCAACAAATTTCCCAGATTTGGGGACAACACGACAAACAGAACCGGAAATAATGAAGACGAAGCAATCGAGACCTACTTCGGAGAAGGGATCCAAGTTCAAGAAATGGGCGTTTCCGGTCTGTTTATGTCTGACTCGTCCTCCGCCGCGTCTTCGTCAACGTCTCTAAATCATCTCGGGGGGTCGGAAAACTCGTCGTTTGACCCGGACCCTTCTATACGCGGAGTCAAGTATAGAGGCACCGTGGGGAAAAATCTTGTAATTTAGATACGTTTTAGCTTATAGATTTACTGACTCAGTAATATTTTTAATTTTATTACTGAAATTTTGGTACTGTTATTTTTTAATAAAGATTTCGCACTTCATATGAATTCTTAAATTAATGAGATGCTCATTTTTGCATACTCGCAAAAATTTTACATTTTAATGCATCATATTTCTTTATGAAGTAATTAGTCCAAAACTCTGAACAGAACAACAACTCTTGCATAATATCTTTTTCACGTGCTTTTATTCTCTGAACTGAACAAACCGTTTATAAAACCTGATATATTTCACCTATAGATTGTCACTTCACTTTTCATCTAAGCAGCATAATGTAGCAGCATTACGAACAGAACAACCGAACATATGTGACAGCTTAATAGATATGTATAAATATCCTTTAAAAAAATTAGCAAGTAATTAATTCCCATATATGAAATACTTACATTAACAGTTCTTGGTATTAATAAGTTACAGATTTTCACAATATTGTCCTCGTATAGAGATAAGATATTTTTTATAAGGTTAAAGAGAAGCATATAAATTCATGGAAGACTAGAAATTACGTAACCTTTTTAATAGTTCTTAATTCACTTATTATTTTCTTGTTCTACATACATAGCGTTGCACAATATCACAGTTTCATTAAAATTAGTAGGATAGTTAGTTAGTAGGCTGATCTGGTATTGAATGAAGGAGTAGGAGAACAAGTCAAAATAAATCGGAGAAAGTGAAGCCTCACGGTATGGTCGGTCTGGATGGGTTACAAATGAAGTGAAAATCTCTTTGATGTACAAATCTCCGCAAAATATATAAATTAAATATACTAAGAACAAACTACAAGGACGTAAATTAAGTATGTATTTCGAACGTGTTTAGGTAGTCACTATTAATTAATTAATAACTATTTCGTCTCTCCAGTATAAGCAATCTATAGTCTGTTGATATTGCAAAACAAGGGGCAATATCTCTCCCAAATTCAGTCAAAACTCGGCCGGCAAATTAACTACAGCTACAAATAATTCTGAACAAATGTCATTCGAGTGGTTAACATTAATTACTGGGAATGGAACAGGATAAATATGCGAGCCTCTATTATTTTGTAATCCCTCTACTGCAGTACTGATGGACCAGCTACGGCATCTGTACCGGGATCGACACTTTCCAACGGGATTTGGTCCACCGTCATGGCGAGTTTAGCTCTGAGACAAATCATCGTTTCAAGTGAAGCAGTGATGAAGGCTTTGTCAACCATGGCTCGTGGGATCCAAGCAGGAATCTGGAGATCCACGTCCAACACCCACTGGAACGTGGTGCGACACGGCTGACCATCCACTGGACTCAGGACAAATCCCATCGTTCCGTTGAACGCTCTATGAGAAACAATACATATGTAAATTTCTCCAGAATTTTCATAAGTGCTAATTCATACCTTGTAATTTTTGGCTGTTTCGGTTTCGCTGGATGTTTCACTGATTCCGAAGCCAAGATGTGTATCCCATCTGGACATATTTTATGGTGTCGCAGTGTAACAAAGTCTCGAGGCGACACAGCCCCTCCGGCGCCCTCCTTGCTGACTTGGTAACTCACATCCGTGCTAGGTCCGAGTCGCTACATCAAATCAATAATATTAGTTACACACGTGCTCCTATGTATAATCTAACAAAACTCACCTGAATAATTTCACACTGTGTCACAGCAGGATTCCAACGCGGCATGTATTCAAACCTTTGAAACAGTTCGAACGCAACTTTAGCAGGTGGTGCGGTCAACGTTCCCTAAAAAACACAGCATTACTTTTAACTAGTACAATAACTCGTCACAAAACACAAGAAATTGCCTACCGAAATCATAAACACTTTTCTGGGAGACTTTAGAATAAAAACGCTATCTCCATTATCCGAGGTTTTCTCTAGAACCCAGCCCGACTGTTGGACACGAGCTAGCAGTTTGTCCGACATCGTGGGAGCCTGTTGAATCCATAACTTGCACTGGAAACAACAAAAAGAATAATTAGTGATTACTTTAATGATATAGTTAATAGTTATTGAGTCTGTATGTACCTCTGGCGATTCTGGGAGTACGTTATTCGCCTTATACAGCCGCCTCGCCCTTTTTTCCATCGACTCGGTCTCTGAATCCTCATCATCCGAGGTCATTGGTGACTCCGGGAGGGAGAAAAAATCCGCCGTGGATGCTGGATAGCTTCGTTGAATGGGCACGTTTTGAGCAATTTGTGATACGGAACGTCCCAGCCAAGTGATGACTCGTTGACTCTCTCCTCCAACTCCACCCGATGATTGCCCTAAAGAAATTTGTAGAGAAAGAACCGTGCCAAATGATTTTATTTAAAGTATAATCAATTCACGATTCAATTAGAGATAACTTGCACGGATTTCAAAAGATTTCATTTTTTTCTCTAAACCATCTCATTTACAAGTCTAATTTTGTGACGGGGGTTAGAATATCAATCAGTTCCGAGTTAACTAAAGGTGACGTGGGTTACAATAATGAATTACAAATCAGTATCTCGGTTCCACTGACCTAACACATTTTTAGTGCTGATATCCATATCACTACTTTAATCTAGAGGTGTGTATGTCATGTGTCGCGAGGTTTGAATAGAAGGTCAAAGTCATATGCCATCTTACAACTAAATAAATTACAGCAGTTTTGTAACCAAAGTTTACATACTTGCGTGAAACATGGCGGCCTGGATTTCTTGTGGAATGAGACGAAAGTCAAAGAACCAGGCTTCAGACCAGGAAAGGACAAAACTTGATAGGATGAGCATCACTGGATACGTTGCATTGTTCAATGTGTCCCACTGCAAAAAATTATATATTTTAAATCAATTGAGAAATGTGTAAATCCAAACAAGATGATTTATGACTTACATGAAACAAAAATACTTTGACAAGGAGGAAAGCGCATGTCAGAGCTGTAGTCAACTAGATAATTAGACAAAATGTAAATACCCATTTAAATTCGACAATTAACAATAATTTAGCATTACGGCAACAGGAAGCCAATGATGACACCTCAAAAGGGCGTAAAATAAGAGGAGGAACACGAACCGAATTCCGGCACACATCTACATAGATTTTTGTTATTATAATAATAAATAACCCAATATTAGATTAATATATGATCTTCCTAACCACAACATCGAAAAGTCGAAGTTCAAATTTATATTGCAAGACTTCGGTCTCGAAAGCATCAAATATAGACGTTGCACCTTTAGCCTGAAAATTTTTTTTAGATTCATCACCCTCCATTTACGTTGATAAATACATATTAATGTCAAGAGCTCTGAACGGAGAATAATTTGAGAATAAATTGTATTGCTTTTGACAGCAAACGTTATCTTGTTCAGAGAGCGATGTTTAAAAATCAACAGTAATCAATATTTACTCACAAGAATTATAGAGAGCACCCAGAGCAGAATTGTGAAGAGGAGGTCGAACGTGACTAAAAGGCAAAAGAATCGACGCACGGGGGATAAATGTCGCCCAGTCTGCGTCCCAAGGAGAACATCTTCCGATGGAATCACATAAGCCGAGTATCCCTCCATCATAATGGATTGGAAAAAGTGTAGGTAATTTATAAGGCAATAAGTTAAGTTAGGAATGGATTAATAGGGACAAATCTCGTCCTAGAAATAGTGGCGTTGCTACTCCAACTACTTGTTCTCCGTCATATAAAATTGTAACCCATTCTGTCGAAAAAAGCCTCCGGTGACGAATGGTGACTGTTTCAAATTGAATTGGTTTTTTGGTGGTTCGTATTTAAATTCATTTTATGTGATTTAGGAGAAGATGTCGTCTTCATGCCCACCACCTGCACACACAGAAAGGTAACTCCTTACTAAATACATAAATTTGCCAATTAATTAGATAATCAATAATTAATAGTAATTTTAGCTGTATATTTTTTACCAATATAAGACAACGAAAGTGTCCACTTTAATCAATCTTTTATGTAGTAGAGTTCCAGTTCATTAACGCTATCTGCAAATAGAAAACCAAATTACAGTTAGTATAAATTAGAATAATTGAAAGTCATCACGTGGTGTGATTCATACATCGTCAAAAATACAAATCGCCAGACATTTACCGTTTTATCCAATTCTAACCATCTTGTTTAAATATTAATAGGAATTATAATTATAATCTACATATAAATGAGTATAGATTTATAGATTCACACTCTAAGTCAAAAGCTGTTCTTTTCTTTTTCCACTAACGTGTATTCGTATTATTCAATAATAACTGGATGCAAAGAGATCAATTATACTAGAAAAACATAACATTTTGTCGAGATAACCACCACCACTAATAATAAATCCTTATCAATAAATCAACAAATAACACTAAAATTAAAATGAATGACTCATCTTCCTCTTCCTCTACAAACAATTAAATTACTACCCATTCCTTTCTCTTCCACACTTTCACCCTGCTTCAAAATATCTCAACAAAATACTTACCGTGTTCAAATATTTGGAAAAATTCTTCAAAATTTTGACAATCTCGAAACAACTCAAAAATTTGATTTCTTTTCTTTGTCAATTCAGCAGTTGAGTTGAGTGCGTCTTGATTTGAAAGTAAACATATAAATTTGAACGTGGCGGGGAGTTGTCTCATTTATCCCCACGTGACGATCACCGGTGTCGGCGTGCTACTCACACTTTTCTCACACACAAAGAACACGGAAATAATCCATCGTCATTTATCATCAGTCGTCATTAAAGTTAATTAATTGACTATTTTTGTGTGATTAATCTTGTTTTCGATAAGCTGGTGGAAGGAGGAGGAGTGTATCTCTTGTTAGTGTAACTATAATATGGTAGCAATTGGAAAGAAGGAAGAAATGGCTAAAGTTGAGACCAAGAAACCTACAATCTCCGATGGCGATTCTGCCACCGATTCCGACTCTGATGGATCAGATATCCCAGAATTGGAAGATAACACTGGAGCCGTGGCTGGGGGAGAGGGCAAGGAAGGTCTCATTCCGGTCAGTTCAACATATAGCATATAATAATACAAACAAATACAAAATAATGATAAAATGGTTACTTATAATGTTGTTTTTTATCGGTTGTTTTAGGGAATGGGAGCTGATGACCTTATCAGCAAGGTGAAGCAAAGCCGCGGGGAGAAGAAGGCGAGGAAAATTATGAGCAAGTTGGGGCTCAAGCAGGTAAAGATTTAATAATGGAGTATGAGATGAGTGCGAGTTTAAATAAATTGTGAATTGTATATTAATAATGCTCATAATTTTAATGCTAGATTACCGGTGTTAATCGTGTCACTATTCGCAAATCGAAAAATATTTTGTTCGTCATCACCAAGCCTGACGTGTACAAGAATCCTGCCAGCGATACGTACATCGTCTTCGGAGAGGCAAAGATTGAAGATCTCAGTCAGCAAGCTCAAATGGCTGCGGCTGAGAAATTCAAGGTATGCATATAACACCAAAGTTGTCCAAAAAAAGTACATAATAAATAAGATGATTACTTATCACTAATAAATTTATCTTATCCTAATTAGGGACCCGAAATGCCCTCTGCTTCCGAGCTGAACCCCGCCTCTACCCTGGCCAGTACGATCCAAGAAGAGGACACGGACGAAGAAGTGGATGCCTCTGGCGTGGAGGAGAAAGACATAGAGCTGGTCATGAGTCAGGCCAACGTCTCGAGGGCCAAGGCCGTCAAAGCCCTCAAGAAAACGGAGAACGACATCGTCAACGCCATTATGGATTTGACGATGTAGCAGTAACCCATGAATTTTTCTATCCCCCTTGTTTTTTGGTCGAATCTTGCACAAAAGAATTGCTTTTTGACTCGGCATCTTTTTTTTGTAAACCTTTCCCCCATTTACAACTTTCTCAGTAATTAATTTCTTGTGTTTATTACAATTGTCGAGTTTAAAAATTCTGCTTAAGAATAATAGTTTCTGTTAATGTACGTCCCTCCTTCTTCTCTTGCAGTAGTCCTTACCGCCTCGTATCAAAACTATATACATATTTCCTAGATGATGATAATAATAAGCGAAAAGTGCAGCATTTTGTAAAATAAATGCAATGTGAGAATACCGTCTGCTGTATATGTACCTTTCTGTCCACGAGTGGGAAAACATTGTTGGAATAAAATTGTTCTATGCAATCCTTGTTTGGCGATGTCAATTTTATTTTATTCGCCCAAATCGAATATTTAAACAGGAATCTAGTATCACTTTGATTGTAATTTACAAAAATTCGTAGAATCAACCTTCTGGATCTGCTGGTACATTAGTCGTTGTGACATCTTCGCTTGGTGTTGGTGGTGGTGTCATCGCGTCACCAAGATCAATTCCAGCACAAAAGTCATCCACCTCTTCCAAAGATAAGGAAGAATCCTCTCTCGGAGGGGATGGGGAATTCGACAAGGAAATTGGCGAAGATGCAGAGGACGAGGATTGTCCCCCTTGTCGTGACAAGGATTCTTGTCGCCGTTGAGCAAATTCATCTTTCAACTGCTGCCAGACACATTGAGACTCGTCATTTTTTTCACGAACCTGTTGGGTTACATTAGCATATTCTGTGATGACAAGTATATCTTGGAGCTATCAAAATTATTCACTAACCTTTCTCCACTTTTCTTTATAACTTTGCATCTCTTTTTTCAACTTTTCGACGATGGCTCGATTTTCCTTCAGCTCAAATCTGCAAAATTATGATCAGAATGCAATTTTTGCAAAAGTATGTAAAAGTCAAATAGTCTAAAAATTAGTAAAAATACCTGAGAAACGCTTCATTGTTGTGTAGCCTGTCTTGCTGTAGTTTCAACTTGCTGACCAAATGCCAAGTTTCTGACGAGAAATAAAAAAAAATGTAAAATTAGGACGCAATAATTTATTTTTTTACGAAACTTTTTACTTACTGTTGAGTTCTTTGGTGACGCAGTAGAGGCGATGCTCCTGTTTGTCGGTCTGCATGAAAAAGAAAATTAAATTCTGATCCAATTTCATACGATTTTAGAATTTCAATTATTTATGTGTGACCCCGACCTTTGACTCCAACTTGGTATTGAGATTCTTCAATCCATCAATTTGCTGCTGCAGGGACCGTTTCTCGAGAATGAGATCCTTCAATTTGATAAAAGTTCGGCTCACGCTTAAAATAAATTTCGGCCCGGTCGGCCCCTCAACCCGTTTGTAGCAGCTTTCTTCACCTAAGTGAACATACAAAATTAGTTATGTTTCAAAATTTAGACAAAGTTTAAATTCTAATTTTTCAAAAATCAAAATTTTCAAAAATCAAAATTTTTCACTCACCTGGAATATCTTTGACCGGCTCACTCTCTGAATCGTCATCGTTCTCCAGTTCCAAAAGTGACGAAAGTTCGACCCCCTCGTCCTCCTCGTCTTTCTTACTTCCGGATGGAACTTGGTCATCTCTTGACTCGGCGTTTTCCGATTGTCTGCAAAGAAAACCTTGTTCAATCTTCCTCTATTTTTTGACCCGCATAAATAACTGCTTAGCTTATTTTCCACATATTACCTGATAATATTTTTGATCTTCCACAACGACCCTTCCTCATCAACCGGAGGTGACGATGGTGTCGACGTCGACGGATTGTCACCAGTAGTATTATCGTCACCCAACAGTTGCCCAATCAGTGCCACTTGCGAAGTGAGGAAGGCATTTTTATCACTTAATTTCTTGACCTGTTTCTCCATCGTTTTTGTAACCTTCTTATTTTCATTCAATTTCATAGTTAACTCTTCCAGGAGGCCTTTCTGCTCGGCCCCCTTCCTATGAGATTCCTCCAACTTGCGGGCTGTTCCTTGCGCCTTGATGTCCGCGATTTCCAGGTTGGCTGATAACATCGTCACCCTCCTCTCATGATGACCCTTCATCCGCTCAAGGGCCTCCAAATTTCGACGGAGTTTGTCCTTAACTGTGCCACATTCGAGTTCGGCCGCTTCGACGCGCGTGAGAAGGTCATTTCGGAGGCGTTTCTCCTCACTGATCGCTTCCGACAACAGTTTCAACTTGGAGGTGAGACTTTTTGATTCCGTTTCTCGAATTTCGATGAGCCGTTTGCGCAAAGTAGTGGCTTCTGCGGCTCTTTGAAGCTGTTAAAGGTGGAAAGAAAGTTGAAGAGGAAGTTGAAAATACGGGAGAAAGTTGTATTTTACTTACTTGGCGTTCTAGCAGGGCGCAACGTTCCTCCCAATTTACTGGCTCTTGTGACGCGACCGGCGGTGGTGGTGGGAGTAAGTCGACATCGAGGGAGGCGATTATTTCCGGTTTTAAGAGTAACTCGGCGTCCGGTTGTGGGATGACGACTCCACTCCAGTCTAACAGGAGAGGTGCAAGTTCCGGTTGAACTACTTCCGGTTGTTGTGGTACAACTTCTTCCCGTCGTAGGTCATCAAGTAGCGTCACAGATTCTTCAACCACTACTTCCTCCACTAGGTTTGGTTGTTCTTCTGTGACGGGGGCCATGTCGCCACCACCGTTAACATTTTCTTCATTCATTTATGACGACTTTCACCTTCAACTTTCAGTACTCTCGATTAAATTTGAGGCAAAATGAGATGTATAACTACTTAAATTAGCTATATTTAGGAGGGGAGCTTCACCACCTGCCCTTCACAGATCTCGATGCCCTTTGGATATGTGGTAGTGCCCTATGAGTGTACTAAAACCCTGAAGTGGTTTGACTCCATGGCCACATTTGCGTCCGCCACACCCACTCAAAGGCGCCAAAAACAGGAAAAAAGCCCTGTTTTCATGTACTTTAAATGTCACCAAAAATCCAATTTTGCACGGATTTTGATAAAATTTACATTTTTGTGATCCCAGATACTTGTGTGATCATATCCAGTAGATATCCCAACTTTTTTGAAATTTTGAATTTTTTCGAATAGTTCATCAGCTCGAAAATTTCGAAAATTTCAAAAAACTTGAGATTGCTATCGAATATTATCAGGCAAGTATCTGGGATCACAAAAATGCAAATTTTATCAAAATCCGCGCAAAATTGGATTTTTGGTGGATTTTTGAAGTTGGTAACTTTTGTGGTTTTCATCCCTTTGAGTGGGTGTGGCGGACGCAAATGTGGCCATGGAGTCAAACCACTTCAGGGTTTTAGTACACTCATAGGACCCTACCACATATGCAAAGGGCATCGAGATCTGTGAAGGGCAGGTGGTGACGCTCTCCTCCTTAGTTGAGCATATAAAATGGCCTCGAAAAAATCACAACCTTACAATAAGTTTCTTCAATTTTCTGGTTTCCGCTTTTTAATTTTCTTCACAACTAAACACTTTTTACAATTATTTTTTTAGAATGCTTCAGCACAACCAACGTTACACACACAATGGCCTGTCTCACATGATGTGAGTTGATTATTAGTGTCTTCTTCAATATGAGATGCGATGAGACAATTTGGCTGAGGCACCGTTTTCTGGATGGACTAGAATACAGACGCATGGGAAATGGTGCCAAAAAATGGTAACAGAAGTTTTTGTACGTATGTATTTCTTATCCGTCTTATCCCAACTAATGGTTTGAAGAAGCACTCTTTTTTACACGTCTGCAGCAGCCTGGGCATCATATATTTTTCATTGGTAGAGATGAGAACTTATCTTTCTACGTCGACGACAAGCTGGCTTATTTCACTTGAACCTGATCTGTCTCTTGGACTAAATGTATGCATGTATCTTTATATGAAAATTTAGGAGATTTTTATAATGGACACATATCCGTATGCATGAAAATAATACATAAAGGATGGAATACGTTTAAACGTAAAGATTAAGACAGAGTGTCGTGTCCCATGTTGTGTTCTTATTTTAAAGATTTCTCAAACTTTTTCGGGGAAAACGGTTCGAAAGCCAAAAATAACCGAGTAAGATCAAGAAGACGAAGTAGATAAGCATAACTCTTCATTTACATATATCGTTGTATACTTTTACATGCAACGTTGTATTATGCATCCACACTTTACTTTGTCCTATACGTTTTAACAACCAACTACAAAGTAAATGGCCCATGGTCCATTTATTTCTCGTAGGATCACGTGCCTTTACTGATTAAAGTCGCAATTTGTAAGGAATTAAAATGTTTATGTATGTATGTATGCTTATCATTATTTCATTTCTGAGACTAAAAATTCCATGCAGTTTTTTCCACCATAATTTTTCAACTTTAACTTGACAAACCGTTACGTTTTTGCATACCACAAACGTAATACGTAACCCTTATTTTTTCCAGAACAAGATGTCAAACCGAAAGGGTAATGTATCATTACGAGAAAAAATTGAAGCTTATGAAAGACGTCATTCACATATTGGTTGGGAGATGGGCCAATATTTTGTAATATGCAAATTCATGCAATCCATCCACTAATCGAATGGCATGCACGTGGATTGGCGTTAACTGGGCCAAGAAAAATCATGGACATTTCAGATTAGGAAAAATTGCCGCAATTTAGAACGACTTGTTTTGAAAGGGACGACGCATTTAGTGTCAAACGATAAGAACAATTTATTAATTGCGTCTTAACCGAATTGCCGTAAAAATTTGGCTTGTAGCGAATAAAGGTCTCCATTTATGGATTTCTTTCCCAAGCTATCCATGTTTTCTTTCAAGTTTGTGTCACTGCCAACAAAACAAAATGCCAAATCGTGTAAAGTTTAGTTTCTTAACCGACTGACTACTTTTTCTTTCTGAGAGAGAACATTTGTTTGAAAAAGACAAATGTGATCCAAGAACAAAACACTCCAAAGTCCAATATCATTTAGATGAAATAGAAATGCAGTGAAGAAAAACAAATCTTGTTGACGTATATGTACTTGGACTGTAGTGATGTCAAGATTAATTAATTAGCGAGTTAAACGTCCTTGATTGCATCGGAAAGATGTAAAGAAATAATTTGATTACAATACAGAAGTTTTCTCTGCATAAAAGTATGCCAGATTTTATGCCTTTTCAACAATTCAACAAAATTTTATTGAATTGTTGATAATACAAGGCACTATAATAAATTTGTAATTTATATGGAATACGTATATTTGTAATTTATATTGTCAGTTTACATTTTGTAAATTTTACAAGTTTTCATCTTGAGTTTGATTATATGAACGGTAATCTCTGTCTTATCAAAATTAATTTAGACACTTTTAGTTGTTGGTCTGGGGACTATTATAGTCTCACTATTGGTAAAAAATAATAAAATTAATAATTACAGTTTTGAATATGAAGAACCCAAGTTTGCTAGACAACTTTAGTAATAATAATTACAACAAGCAACCTTGTGAAGAACCTGCATAATTATGAAAATTGTACGATTTAGACGTCAAACTCAGAAATTATCATATCAGCAACAAGCATAATTTAATATCATCATTCGTGAAATCTGTGTCTTCAGCTCAACTGACTGACAGACAGTCAACCTTCAACCTGAGTCAACCGGCCCCTCCTGACGTCTCCTTCACAGCAGGACAAAATAAAATTCTACACATTTATTATTTTGACCAGCATATTTTTTTGCTCAAAAATAATTTTTATTTTGAATCTTACAACTTGCTCGATTATCTCATGTAGTGAAGTCCAGTCCACCGTCCACCCAGACAATTTTCTCACCAATTCTCGAACGAATCCTAAAAAATTCAATTTTTCTCCCAGAATGATGATGAGAGGACTACTTGGGCTGGTTCCGACCCCCGCCCCCGTCCCACAATTTGAAAATTTTAATGTCAGAATTCGAAACCGATACCAAGAGAATCTTTACCAAGAATGGAAAAATCACGTGGTCAACCTCCTCCTCGTCACGCAAACTGGAATCGACATGAGGAAGCTGGGACGTAAGTTTATTTGTGTCGAAAACTGCAAATTTTATCAGAATGTTTAAAATATCGTGGCAGTCTTATTTTTTTCAGAAACATTATTGAACTATGGCTGTGGGGATGGTTTCGTGCCAGTGAAACAAATGGGATTTGAAACATTTGGTGAATTTCTGTACTCGTTTCGCGACTTATTTATCGTGACCCATTTTCCACATCAGAATCCGAACGATCCGATGACGAGACTGTTTTTATTCGTGAGTTTGGGAGGGCTATGAATTTCCAATAAACTTACTTAGTTTATTTAGTAGGAAGATATTCAATTATAATTTATTATTCACAGGTTAACCATAATAACACTTACAACGATATGAACCGCGACGTAGCCGACGTCGCCAATCTCGTTCAGCGACAGCGGAGGTTCCAGTTCGACGGCAACTGGAACCACCCAATTATTACTCAAGTCATGTTGTGCCATGTGAGAGGGATAAATTACATAAGACGTGATATTGTTTTTTTTAACTTTTAACTTAACTTTTCATGTTTTTTAGCCACTTGTAGTTCGTGATCGGTTCATGCCAATGCCCCCAAGAAATTTGGTCTGGATAAATCCAAACTTGGTAGCGGGTGGGAGCAGCAAAGTAGTTGAAATCAAAGAGATACAGTCTGCACCTGAGGTCACCAAGAAGGATAAAGAAGTGGCAGTTCAAATTAGCCCGACTTTGGTGACAAGTCCTGTTTCAATTCCGGTTGCTCCCTCCGAGAAGATCCATGATGGAGACGAGAAGATCCATGATGGAGACGACAAGAAGGATGAAAAGAAGGTCAAAACAGTGGATTGCGGCGTCAATACGTCACCTCAGAAACAGCAAGACGAATCGGAAGTGGATCAGGGTTTAGACCAAAACGATGGTGGTAATGGGGATGGCACAAGCTTGATCAGGCGATCTTTGTTCTCTCGACGACATCCACATCAAAATGTTTCTGATCTCTTCTACCGCTTGCCTGTGCCGGACCGCTATATTCGCTATGTAGGACCCACATCGGGATCATGTACAACTTGCAATCAGCGACTAGAAATGAACAAGAAGAAAGAAGAGGACATCGTCACTTTGGCGACATCAGAAAAAGAGGATGCTGATATTAAAGAAGGTGGATCAACTGGTAATCGACTAATTGGATCAGGATCAACGTCTCCATCTCTGGATCTCCAAGGCTTGAAAATATCACAAGAAGAGCTGGAGCCAAAAGAAGCTCCAGCAGTGGACGACATGATTTCTTACTGTCGTTCCGACCCAATTCCGTCATTCAGAGCTTTCGCCACATCTCCGCCTCCAGTCGAAGGGGAACGCATCGCCCGAGTCGTGATCGACCCCGATTTCACCGTTGAAGATGAAGAAAATCTCATGAGAAGCCGGATTGCACGCCAAACCTTCAAGCGACGTCTTCCATCCAAACGAACGACCTTTAACACTGGCAAGAACGTGTCACAGGTATTTCTCGACACTCTGTTTCCCGAGTCAGATTTTCAGTATCCGATCGTCAGCAATGACCCGTCCCGACCTGTCGTGAGTTCGACCCCGTCCAATTCAAAGGTTCCACTAGGTCAGAAGCCTGAACAAGTTAAGCGATTGAACTTCCATCAACTTTGAAGCATTTTTTTTAATTATGGAGAAATTGTTATACTTTTTTACTACTTTCATACAATTTGCAGAATTCTGTCATGAACAATAATTAATTATTGTGAATAAATGTTCATTGTCATGTCATGCAAACTTTCCCCATTGCTTTCGCTGCATGACAAAAACCGAGTTCACCCGAATTCTCTCTCTTTGCGGGAGAAAGCTAACGAGATTAACGGGTCGTTTTTGCAAACGTTTTACTACCCGGGTATTTGTTCTGCTATATATACACTGCTCCTACTAATCCATTTAAGCTAATTAATTTGCCAATTTTTCGCATAGCAGGGAAAAATGGATTTATACTTAATACTCCTCATTCTCGTAGCTTATTCCCATTTCCCAGTTCCTCACACGTTGTAACATTCGTGTATCAAATTACAATCAATTTTACCAACGTGTAACTCACATCGGAGAACGTAAAGTTTGGAAAAGGTAAGCAATTTAATTTAATTCTATTTCCAAAAGTGCGTGCAACATTACACGCACTTCAAAGTTTTCAAGTTTGAAGTTTGAAGTTTTCAATCATTTAACCACCAGACAGTCAAACCAACGCCACTTAAATACCGTTCTATCAGACCTCTAGTCTTTCATACAGCTCATTTTATATTACAAAGTGTACCAAATCATCCTAAAATTTAGGACCTGAATTTAGAAAATTGTTGCAGGATGTGTAATACAGTGAATGAAAATGTACCCAAAACTATGTAGACTAGTCATCAGATCACACAAAAGACTTTCCATTTCCATTCTGCCGTGTCTAATTGTTAGCCAATTGTTATACTTCTGCCTTCTGACTCATTCTTCCAGGTGCTTCCATCGCCATGCATTTCACAAAACGTAGAGAGGAAAACGAGTTCATTGCATCATTATTATCATCATCATAATCATTCATCATTAACTTAGTTAGTTAGCACTAGACCATTCACTATTCATTCTGGTCAGCCAATGACACGAAAAGCTGAATGAAATGCAATGCAACGCTACGTGTTATTCGAAGCCTTATTTTATTATGCTTTTGTTGTGTCTTCTTCTTATTCTTTAGAATTGTCCAGGAGACGTCTAACTAAATAATATTCACAAGCTGAAACCAAACCACAAACAAAATTTACCATTGGCAGATATTCCTTTAAAACTTGGTCCCCTCCCCCTCCACACAATTGCACAACGAGAAATGACTCCAAGTGTTGGGATAATGGTATGGTAAGCTGGTCCGGTTTTATAGTTTTTGCTCCATTTTTTGCACTTGCATGTCCACCTCTCTCTTCAACACCCTCATCATTTCAAAATCTCAATAAGAATGTATGTATATGTAAGGCATATTCATACAAGTTTACATACACAAAATGTACATATATGTACATACACTCTACTTTTCCAACAATCCAGTCTAGAGGTGAGGTTTAAACGTTTTACCAGAAAGGAGCTGACTCTGCGATGGCAAATTTTCTTCCAACGTCATCATCATAATATCCACGAGAAATGCATGAAATACGATTTTTAATGACCATTTTGTCCTTATTTTCCAAATTTTTTAAAAATTCAGGTTGAGATTTAGCATAAAATGCGTGCAGGAAGATGGTGGATGCATGGATAAAAACGTTTCAGAATTATGCACACGAATAATAATATAATGCCTTTTCAATTTAATCCCGGTGGTCTGGTCTGGCCAGAATTACACACACACTTTACATAACAATTAACCCAACTTACCTTGTCACACATTTGTGTATTTAACGAGAGATAATTACGAATGTGCGTTACATCAAATTTACAACGATTATTATTGCATTGACTGGACACTGACGGACGACCTTGAGTCTGATGTTACTTGACTCTTTTTTTGCTACATAATTACATTACAAAATTACAAACGTGAACGAAAAATGTTGGCTTTTGAGCATCTTCATTCACCACCTCGCGTCGTCCGATGTACGAACGACTGCATCCTGAGGAGACCGATAGTACAAGACCAATGTCAAAAAAAGTTGCTAGTTTAGTGTGCTACCGGCAGCTGCTCGAGCTGCATCTTAGGAATTTGTGGCAGTAGGTTTTGCTCATATTTCCGAAAAATTTGAAGGATTTTTACAAAATATTAAGGTAAAGGATAATTAATTATGAATTTTATGATTTCTGGTACAGTTTAGTGGTATTTTGCATTGTACAATAATTCTGATTTACATATTGGTTTAATATTTTATTGAAATTATGAGTTTGTAACACATGATTTTCAACAACTAAATAATAATTGTATATATTATAACAATATTATACAATTATAATTGTATATTAGCTATTAAAATATGGCAAGTTAGAAATAAATATTTAGGCCGGATCCGTCCGTGTGAAACTGAAGTCAAGGCCGGTCAAGAAATTATGCGTGCATTGTGCGTGCGTAAAAGCTGTATTTTCATATTGATATGGAGTAGAATAATTAGTAAAATAATGCCATTACTGTATCAATAATTACTATGAATAACTTAATAGTAATTTATTCATTTGTGTGTTACAGATAGATAAGAACAAGTACAAAGTGCTGAGTGCAAGTGCAACGTTAGAAAAACAAGATACAACTTGTTGAATTGGACTGGAGCCGGCCGGATCTCGTTGACCTCTACAAATATAATCTTGTCCTAAAGGTTATTTATTACTGGGACTAACGCCATCATAAATAATCCTTAAGAAGACGGATCAAATTGGAAAAATGTTAGTACTTAATTTGCAATTTTTTAAAAATATCCTCAAACTCGAAATTGTTTTTAAGTAATTCATAATTAATTAAGCAGTCTAGCATTTCACACATTAAAATATAAGATATACAATACTAAATTACATAAATTGATCAGTTAAACAGTTTCAATGACAGTTTCATGCAAATGGATTTCATATGTTCAGTTAGTTGTAACGTTGCCAAAAAAAATATTTTTTTTACAAGACAAGTTAACAAAACCAGCAAAAAAAACTTTAAAATAACAGAAAACCAGAAATTAGTGGCCTTAAGTTACATAGTGTCGCTGTATATGTACAATTTTTGTGCCGTGGTTAGTGAGTGGTAAAGGAAGAATGACAAGCATTTTTCTCATGTCTGGATGAATAGGCAGTTTTTTTTCTAATGAGCAATCATAATAATTAATTAATCAAGCACTATCTTGATGACATGTGAAAATGAAATTCATGTCATTTTGCACCCGAAACCGAACAACGACATAATATATTCTATATCAAAAACAAAACATGGAGGTTCTTGCCAAACAGGGCATATAAAACATGACATAATAAACAAATGGTTAATATAGGTTGTTATTTGTTTGTTAAATGGGTTGACCAAATTTTGTCCATTGAGTTCATACCTACCTTATGTCGTTTTTATGTCATTACATTATACACGCTGACGTTTGTAGTTTTGGCAAGTATGGCAAGTGATCAGTTCAGCACGGTATGAAATGTGACCACTTTACTTTTATATTATTTAACCTGCCTCTTTTTTCATCTTATCTGATAAGGCGATGATAACGATAACCACACAGAAAAACAAGGCAAATCAACAAGCTAAACGTTAACGTATCAATCGATCATCAGTTCTTAATATGCACCATAATTTTATTAATTTTAATTAGATGTAATGTAATGCAACTCTAGTATTGGTTTGGAGTGGAGGAGTGTGGTCAGCTCATTGCGATACTATTATCTCATCATTATATCTTATCTGCTTTTTGCAAAAAAATAAGAGTCCTCACTGAATGTGGAGATTCAGTTAGTTGAGGGGTCTTGTCGAGTGATGTACGTCAAGGCGAATGTTCTGGAAACACTTGACTTCTCTCCATGCGACAAAGTGCAATCAGAAAACGTTATAAGCGATGGTTCGAAGTCAATAAAATATGAGCCTTGCTTTATTTTTCCAGAGTCTGGATATGATGCCCGAACTGGGAGGTGGGAGCATACTCATCGTCCGCAGAAATTATTAATTTCACTGCCGTTACCTGAAGTGTTCCGGAGTATAATTTGTAATTCCAAATTGATAGTTGTAGTAAACTAAGAAAATGGAAGATTTTTGTGGAAATTCGTCCTTCTGGGTATGATACTTTAAACGAGTAAATGAACAATTGCATGCAAATCATCACTCACTAATTATTTATTTGCCTTGTATGCAGGACGATTATGTAACATGGAATACGACAAAGCCCGACTTTACTCCATGCTTTGAGCAAACCGTGCTGGTATGGGGACCCACCGCGTTCCTATTTTTCCTTGCCACGTTCGACTTTGCCTCTCGGTTGAGGTCGAAAGGTCGTCACATTCCGGCCAGCATCCTCCTCATCGCGAAAACTGTGGGAGTTTGGGCGCTCATTATCCTCCACACGGTCCATCTCAGCCTCACTTTCAGACTCGAGGGCGACGACAAGTATGAGTTCTACAAGGCAGAAAGATACTCGACCATCGTGCGGATTGCGGCGTACATTCTCGTTTTTCTCCTCATGGTGTTACATAAGACGAAAGGGGTTCGGACGTCGGGATTGCTATTCTATTACTGGTTCTTCTCCATGTTGTGCGACGTGTTTCCGTTTCAAACAGCGTTGAGAAATCCTCCAGACGTGATCAGCGTATGTGTTTAATCGAAATTTGAATTGCAATTTTTGAAATAAAAAAATCATGTTAGTGTTGTAGTTTTAAGATTGACTTTTTATGACTTCAGGGTGGAAATAAGGACGGATTGTACTACCTCATTCACGTTATGAACTTTCCCATCGTGGTAGTTATGTTCCTCCTCAACTGTTGGGCCGACAAAGCTCCAATTAGGGATGCTGGAGAAAAAGTTGTCGATGTCGTAAGCTGAAATTTAAAATAATCACTAATTAGCTGGTTCCGAAAACTGTTTTAATCTCATTTTACTTAATTACAGCGCCCCTGTCCTGAAACGTCTGCCTCCTACTTGTCCCAACTCGTCTTCTTCTGGTTCGAAGGCCTCGCTCGTCTCGGATTCTCTCGTCCTCTTGAGGCGACTGATTTGTGGGACTTGAACCGAAAAGACACATCGAGATACCAAGTCCCCATTTATGACAAGTACTGGAGCGGACCTGGGGAGGGGAAGCTCCAGCCGGTTGATGGAAGCATCGCGGAGGGAAGCGTGTTTGTCACCATGATGAAAATATTCGGGTCAACCTTCCTTCTCGCCGCGTCTCTAAAGTTCATTCAAGATTTGTTAAACTTTGTGTCACCGGAAATTCTCAAGTGAGTTATCGACAAATAATTAAAGCCGATTTAATTCGATAATAAATATTTAAAATCTAATTGTTATTGGAACCCTTAATTTGTGTAGACTACTGATCGCTTTTGTGAAAGATGATGAAGTAGAAGCCTGGAAGGGATTCCTCTACGTTGCTATCCTTTTCGGCACTTCTATTATTCAAACGATATTTCTAGCCCAATACTTTCATCAAGTATTCCTCATCTCGATGCGGATCCGAACCGCTTTAACAAGTGCTGTGTACAGAAAAGCCCTCCGAATATCAAACGTGGCACGAAAAGCTTCCACCATTGGAGAAATTGTGAACCTGATGAGCGTCGATATTCAAAAACTTATGGACACGACGCTGTATATCAACATGTTGTGGAGCGCTCCTCTCCAAATTGGACTGTCGCTCTATTTCCTGTGGAACATTTTAGGACCCTCCGTCCTTGCGGGTGTGCTTGTCATGATCCTTCTAATTCCGGTCAACGGTGTAATTGCTGGACGTGTGAGGAAATTGCAGATCCAACAAATGAAAAATAAGGATAGCAGGGTTAAAATGATGAGTGAAATTCTGTCCGGAATCAAGGTTCGCTTGATTTAGCTTTTCTTATTGTCATAATGTTACTTTAATAATAATCATCAAAGTACTATCAATAATCTATCAATTATGACGCAGGTTTTAAAGTTGTATGCGTGGGAGCCAAGTTTCGAACAGCAAGTCATGGACATTCGGGGAAAAGAGATGAACGTGTTGAAAAAAGCTGCATATCTTCACGCTGGAACGTCCTTTGTTTGGGCCTGTGCCCCATTTGTCGTCTCATTGGTCACTTTCGCGACCTACGTCCTTATTGATGAGAATAATGTACTTGATGCGGAAAAGGCTTTCGTCTCTCTTACTCTGTTCAATATCATGAAAATGCCAATGACGGGTAAGTGATTCAATGCCATAGTTTGCATAATATCTTATTTGCATAATAATATTTTTTTAGTTCTACCCATGATGATTGTCGCATCTGTCGAAGCAAGCGTTGCTCTGAAACGGTTGAATAAATTTTTGAATGCTGAAGAGGTCGACGAGAACGCTGTGATTGAGGAGAGGGGCGCAGGTAAGGCGAGGATTTGCCTGCAAAAAAGCTGGAATTTAAATGTTCTAAATTATATCTTAGGAGAACCCGTACAAATTCAGGACGGAAACTTTTCATGGGAGCCTGAAACCACTTGTTTGAAGAACATAAACCTAAAAGTGAAAGAAGGTTCCTTAGTTGCGGTGGTGGGGGTGGTCGGATCTGGAAAATCATCCCTTCTCTCCTCTATTTTGGGCGAGATGATTAAAGTTTCGGGTCGGGTAAAGAGGAAGGTACATTTAAATTCGAATGTGTAAATATCTCTAATCTTTTACATAAATAGCTAAATTCTCGACCTATTTTTTCAGGGGAAAGTTGCATATGTCGCGCAACAAGCATGGATTCAAAACTGCTCCCTGAAAGACAACGTGTTATTCGGAGAGGGTTTAGATGAAGGCAAATACAAGGAAGTCATCGACACGTGCGCACTTGGACCCGATTTGGACATATTACCGGCTGGAGATCGTACCGAAATTGGAGAAAAGGTAAAGAACCAAGAGCCTAGATATTTTTTGTCCATAATTTTGCCAAGTTTTGTTTCATTCCAATTTTAACCTTGGCCTGCAGGGAGTGAACTTGAGCGGTGGTCAAAAACAGAGGGTTTCACTCGCACGGGCCGCCTACAGCAAATCTGACCTGTACCTTCTAGATGACCCCCTCTCAGCTGTCGACGCTCATGTGGGAAAGCACATTTTTGAACAGGTTCTCGGACCAAATGGTATTTTAAAGGGGACGACGCGTGTCTTGGTCACTCACGGGATCACATATCTCCCCCAAGTGGACCACATCGTCGTCATGAAGGATGGTGAAATCAGTGAGGAGGGTACTTACAGGGAATTACTGGAGAAAAAGGTAATAACATAGTTTAAATTATTAAATATGAGGACATTTGGTCAGCACATATTTATATATTTTTATTAACAGGGAGCATTTGCCGACTTTTTGGCCCTGCATATGGGCAGTGAGGAAAGCGAAGAGTATGAAACCGTGCTACAAGAATTAGAAGAAGTTCTAGGTGGCAAGGAGAAGGTTCTGGAGCGACAACAATCCCAAATTTCAGACACCATTAGTGAAGCTGCGGATGGGTTAGCGGCGAGAAAGAGGCGTGTTTCCACCGCGTCAAATGTAAGTCCTAAATTTAAAACTTATTCATTTTTTTAGCCTTATCTACATATTTGCAACTATTTCCTGTTTAGGGATCTGGATCAAAAATGCCCCTCCTCCGCCGACAAACATCTGTTATCAAGAAAGAGGACACTCCCACTCGCACCCCGGCAAGTCGAGAACGACTCATCGAGGTTGAAAAAGCTGAAACCGGAAGTGTCAAGAAGGACGTGTATTTTCACTACTTTAGAGCCATCGGCGTCCCCATGGGCCTTTTCACCCTCTTGCTGAACGTAATTTATCAAGGATTTCAGGTTGGCTCGAGTGTCTGGCTAACAAAGTGGTCGAATGAGCCTACTGTGAACGGAACATTTCCTACGGATAAGAGAGACATGTATCTTGGAGTTTATGGGGCTCTCGGCTTGGCGTTGGGTATTAGCATCATGGTCGGAACGGTTGTAATGTCACTGGCTATGTTGAAGGCTGCCTTTGCTATGCATAACATTATGCTGTCCCACGTCTTGAAATCACCCATGTCCTTCTTTGATACGACACCACTTGGACGGATAGTCAACCGTTTCTCGAAGGATGTGGACGTAGTAGACAATACGCTCCCCATGAACATGGTGAGTTTACATATATCCATTCTTAGCAGAAATTTTATTGATTGGTTATTAATTGATTGTTCTTTATGTTTGCAGAGATCTTGGATTCAATGCCTTTTCACCGTGCTTGCGACAATCACAATTATCAGTGTTAGCACGCCGTGGTTCATCGCTGCGATCGTCCCTCTAGCAGTGGTCTACTATTTGATTACAAAATTCTATGTGGCCACATCCCGTCAATTGAAACGTCTCGAGTCTGTATCCAGATCGCCAATCTACTCACATTTCGGTGAAACCTTAACAGGCTGCACGACAATTAGGGCGTACGGAATGCAGCCGAGATTCATTACAGAGTCTGAATTAAAAGTTGATTACAACCAAAAATGCTACTACCCTTCAATAGTTGCAAATCGCTGGCTCGCCGTTCGGTTGGAGACTATTGGGAACCTGATTGTCTTGTTTGCTGGATTGTTCGCTGTCCTTGGTCGTGAGACACTTGATGCCGGAACGGTCGGACTTTCTATTTCTTATGCCCTGCAAATCACTCAAACTTTGAACTGGCTGGTGCGTATGACTTCCGAAGTAGAGACCAACGCTGTCGCAGTCGAAAGGATGAAAGAATACGGCGAAACTCCTCAAGTGCGTCTTGATAATTAATAAACTTTTGTTAATGATTATTATTATGTAAAACTTATTTTAATTGTGTAGGAAGCCGAGTGGGAAATGCCAGAGCGGAAACCAGCACTGACTTGGCCAGATAAGGGACAAATTACTTTTGATCGGTATCAAACACGGTATCGAGAGGGGCTGGATTTAGTTTTGAGAAATGTGACATGTGTTATCGAGCCGAGTGAGAAGGTTGGCATCGTAGGTCGAACCGGGGCCGGCAAGTCGTCCCTTACTAATGCCCTTTTCCGAATTGTCGAAGCCACTGGAGGATTCATATCCATCGATGAGCAGAACATTGCCAAATTGGGGCTGCACGATGTCCGAGGACGACTCACAATCATTCCTCAGGTGAAGATAAATTCACATAAATAATATCAATTTCATTCCATGACAGGATTTTTGTACAAATTCTAATCTCTTTGCTGCAGGACCCTGTCCTCTTCTCTGGTACGCTGCGAATGAATCTGGATCCATTCCAGAAATATACTGACGACCAGCTTTGGCGAGCGTTGGAGTTGGCTCACTTGAAAAATTTCGTGTCCGAGCTCCCCACAGGTTTGCAACACGAAATAAGCGAGGGTGGAGAAAATCTGAGGTAAATTGATTTATTAAATTTGTTAAATTATTGTAAACTAATTATAACTTGATTGATAACAGCGTCGGTCAGAGACAACTCGTTTGTCTGGCTCGTGCCCTGCTGCGTAAAACGAAGATTCTTTGTTTAGAGTAAGTTTTACTTTTATATAGAGATAACAATTTTTTAAAAGTTTGGTTTTACTTATTTGTTTATTTTAATCGTAAAAAATAGTGAGGCCACTGCAGCAGTGGATTTGGACACAGGTTTGTTGATCTATTTAACTCATTATTGCGAACATTTTTAACTTTTTGATATTTGCAGATGACCTCATTCAGCGCACGATTCGTGAAGAGTTCAAAGATGCAACGGTCATCACGATCGCGCACAGATTGAACACAATCATGGATTCGACAAGGTGTGTTTAATATAATAACATGAAATGTTAAAATTCATTCAATTTTCAATCAAACTAAAACGGTCAATCTATGTACTTGCAGAGTCATGGTTCTTGATAAGGGAGAAGTTTGCGAATTTGACACTCCGTCCAACCTCTTACGCAATAAGGACTCCATATTTTACGCCATGGCAAAAGATGCTGGAATTGTTTCATAGATATTACCTGGATAATTATTATTAGACTCGTACGAAAATTCCACAAATGATTATTCAAGATTGTTCATTGTCGTACTTATATCTCTATTATAGTACTTCTTCTGATTTAAGAACAGTTTCCCTGTGGTGTAACAATGTAGCAATTAACTAATTAGTTTGTTTGTTAGTAATTAGTCATTGCTACGACATGAAAAAAGTATTAATAATGCGAGTCCAGTTTATGAGGTCAGATTCAGATCTAACTATCTATCCTAACGTTTGTTAATGTTGTTCCTTGTTTTTGTACATAAATCTAAAATTATTAATTATTCTCGGGCTACATGGTTGAATTATTGAAAAAAGCTTTAAAGAATGAGGAAACTTGTTTTGTTATTAATTTTCATGAAAGAATTATACATTGTCAATCACGTACTTAATTGATGATGGATTGTTGATTAAATAAAGAACAAAGTTAAGTCAAAAACCGACAATTAAACTACTTCATATTTATTATCTACTGTCGTCAAATCAATTGGTCCCTTAATTCATCCATCACAAATATATTTACTAGTAGTAAAGTGGAATCAACAATATGGAATTTTTACATTTTTCGGAACAAATGACAATTATTATGAACTACTCGAACAGAATTTAATCCTTCTTTGGGAACGAGGCCCGATAAATGTACTCGAAACAACCTATAAAATATATTTCATATATCAATAACTCTAACAAAATTTGAAATACAATAACGAAATTTCACCAGCAACTCCAATCCCACAACCGACCATGGTTGCATAGTAGAGAACACGATCGAAAGGACCTCCCTTCAAGTGGATGGGTGTTCCGTCGTCAATCTGAAACAATTAGTCATTTCAATAATGACAATGATGCATTATAATTTATAAATTAATTAACTAATAATTAACTTTTCACTGCATCATAAAATCTACACCCACCTGGAAATGGGCATACTTTTCCTTAATCTTTTTGTATCCTGGGTGCACCTCCCCTTTCACGGCTTGGCGTGGGGCAGAAGTCCCAAGTTGTCGTTGACCTAGGCGGAAACATTGCACGGCAAGCTGTAACAAAAAGGGTCATGAATTAAATTAATGTACAATCACAACTTTTCATTAAATGGTTGGGTGGCTAGGTCATATTTTCATCATTTAAATAATTCAATTTATTTGATTTGGGAGGACATTTAAAAATCCTGTAAAAAAAATTATTATTTTGCGCAAGTTGTCCCAACAACGAAACCTGGACGATGAACTGAATGTTCATCGTAGTATTCTAAAAAAAAATCTAAAACTCAAACTCTAGACATCTTCCACAATTTTCACAAATTTTTTTACAATTTTGTGCAACCTGTTGCACAATTTCGTACACTTGTCCCCTTGTTTTCCTTTCACTTACAACTTATCACCCGATTACTACTTACCCGATTCATGCTAAATTTTGTGGGTGCAAAGGTGGGTTCAAACAAATAATAAGTAGATCAAAATTTCAGAAACTTTTCAATTTCAGTTTAGCCAGAAAATTATTGAAAAACGAAGTCATTGATCTCATTACATTGATCTCTTGTTTCCCCGTCAATAACAAAATCGATCGCCGGGCACAAGTAGGAAAATTTTGGTAGGGTCATTGATGGTCAACAACTGGCAAGGGGTTAGCAAGCCTTGCCACTTGTCCATGGTCCACATTTAGCAAGTCAAGTGATAAGCTGTTATCTGCACCTTATAGTCGTCGCTGTCGCCTTTGGGGTCATTCTTGTCGTCCGCTCCGCTCTTCTTTTTTACGACGTTATTGAAAGAATTGGTAAGTTTGTGCGTCTTTCGAGCACATACAATCTCAAATAGTTTGAACTACTAAAAGAGAATTTGGACCTAATTTAGAAATTTTTATTTTTTCCAGATCGATCAAATCTTGCACTCTGTGTGGAATAAATTACATATCTTAATTTGTCTTACTTCTATTCATATATAGAGTAATTGTACAATCGGTAATTTAGTTTTACAGTTTTTGAGATGTGCATATATATTCGATCATTTGTGTTATCTAAATTTGTAGAGAACGAGACTGGCTGACCATGTCAAGAAATCGTATTCTGTTGGTTGGAGAGGGGAATTTTTCCTTTGGGAACATCCTGTCCCAAGCATTGGAATCAGCAGCCGATACCGATTCGGGAGTGTACAGCAGCTCCTCTTCATTACGAGAGAAGTTATCTTTATTGGAAGAAGATTACGACGCCGCCACCGCCACCACCACTCCCACTCCGCACGAGTTCCAAATTATTGCTACAGATTGCAACAAGGACTTCTTGCATAACCCAACCAATGATCCTTCCCGACAAAAACAGATTAATCAGATCAAAGAAAATATTTCTTTAATTAAAGCAAATGGGGGGATCGTTCTTCTTGATGTGGACTGTACTTCTCTAGAACGTCACCACTACTTGTTCCAACACCGAGATACCATCGACAAGATTATTTTTAATTTCCCACATGTGAAACGAACTAAAATGCATATAGGGCTGAATCGCAATTTGCTATCTAATTTTTTTCAATCCGCCGGCAAATTTCTGAAAAATGCGAAGTCTGATGTAGAAGTGTTAGTGACGTTGTGTTCAGGACAGAGTGGGATCAATGAGGTTGAAAAGAAGCAGAGAGACTGGGCAGATTCATGGCAAGTCATTGAACAGGCCGCTTTAGGATCGTTTATTCTGAAGCGAACAGAATCATTTCCTGATTTTTGGGTCAGAATCTCATCAGGTAGCAAGAAACAGCTGGAATTGTTGTACTCTAGCTCCGGATATCGAAACAGACCTTCCTCGTTCAATTATGAAGACGCGACCACCTTCACATTCGTCCAGCGGAGTCCTCCCACCCCAAATTTCATCGAGATTTCTGGGATTTCCATCGCCCCACTCACTTCTATCAGTGACGATAGTGCTGATTGGGACGATGACACTGTTCAGACGCAGAGTCAAATTAAGACGAATGAATATCAAAACACGCTGGATCCGTTAAGCATCGATGAAAGCTTGGCGTTCCAAATGTCCTCAATGTATGAATCGATAAACAAAGAGAACAGTCCATATCACGTGTTTCAGTTTTGCAGCAATTTCTTTGTCGGCGATGATGACCATGCACAACTTTCCCTTAGACTAAATTTTGAAGACCAAGTTGTCTCCGACTTCTACTCGGCAGTCACGGTCTGGATCAAGTCTACAAAAGTGGCCAAAACGAGCTCGATGTTTAACAAATTACGGTCTTTTTTAGGCAACATAAGTTCCGATGATGTAAGCTTTTCAAAGAAAGACGAAATTTGTGATTATCAGCATCAAAAGTTTGAAGTTTCCGTGAAAAAAATTTACATTGGAGACATCAATTTTCCTATACCTAATGAAGACAAAGGATACTGGGACCTTCATTTAAACAATTTGCTCAAACTGCGACTACCCTTGGGTACAGATATGCAATGCATCTTCTCAGAATATAGCGACATGAATAATTTCACACACAGTTTATATCCTCGAACATTTTTTTATGAAACCTCCCTCTGGGCGAAGGGTCCTCATTTATGCCCATCAACAAAATGTCTGAATGAAGAAACGGATCCCATCCAAATATTTAAAAATATCACAAAAGTAGCCGTCCTCGTATATGGTCCACTACTCAAAGAGATCGACAAAATTCCAGGCGAAGAATTTACCAAGAAGGAGGACAAATCATTCGGAAAATGTTTAAATTGTGGACAGTATTTTACTAAAATTGCCTACAACTACTGCCTGGAGCTTCAATCAATCGATAAACCCTTTTCAAGAAAAGTTGCGAACTCATTCAATGACGCCTTCAGATCTGCAATAAAAACTTTTTTAGTCGAAGTGGAGGTGCGCTAAACTCACTCCTTATTTTATGGTGCTCGTATAAATAAGTCAATTAAATTGTAATCCAGAGTTCAGAAACCAACCGAATTATAGTTCAATCTTTTAATCACCATCTTAGTCACCATTTTAGTCACCATTGTTAAAATGGTTAATCGAAATGTTAGGTACGTAGGAGTGATATGATTAATACTCAGAAATATTTTGTTACCCATGCATAATGTTGTTATTTAGCTGCATGAATATTTTCAAGAATAAAATAAAGAGAATGAATTAATAAGAATTTCATCAGGCATACTTTTGTGATTCATCATCATTTTCTCACCCTTCTGACTCACTATTAGTTTATTAAAGGCAATTAACCTTTGTACAAGAAGTCTTTTGTAACTCGAAAAAATGTAACTTTCACAAGTGTGAAATATGAAATGTCAGCTCAGCTAGCTTCATGGTAAATGAATGCATTTCATTGTTTCTTCATTTCATCCATCTTCATTTCAACAGCACAAACTCCAGTTCACTCCAGTTCTTGGCAACATTTAGAAAAAATGTTCAAACCAAATTCGAGTGAGTGTTTGTTTAGTACGGAGTAATATTTAATTAAATTGCAACAATTGTCTGTTACTTATATTTCTTAAAATAAATAATCGTCTTTTCTTTGTTTGTACGCAGACCTCGATAAATTTCTATAAAATCTTGAGCAAAAGTCTTGCAAGACAAACTAGAAGGTAATTTCTTTAATTAATTTAGTTGTACTCTGATTAGATTTTAGCATAGCTGAAATTCACCTACACTTTAAAATGTTGGAAATTATACATATAAACAATTGATATCGGTAAAAAATATCGTGTGATGATATGAGTGAACCGGCAAGGTTGCATAATTTTAAGCCAATTAACATATTTAGCATCATGTGTTACAGATAAATCATATCTTTTAAAGATATGATGTAATACATCGCTAAAATTTTCAACCAATCAGGTTTTCAGAAATGTTAAATTTTACTTAATTCCCCTTCTCTTTTATACAGGAAACGGAAACACTATACGTGTCTAGATAAAAAACATTCGAAAATGGCATCATTATATCGCCCTCGCCCCAAGTGTAAAAAGATTGCAAGTAGCAGTGGCAATGCTAACACAGATCGACGACACTGTTACATGTGCAAGATGCCATTTGTCCCAGATATTCCATTGTCAGAAGAAGAAATCAAAACATACGTTGTGGATGATGACCTTCCAACTCCGGTAGGTTAAGATTTTATCAAAATTTTAAGTTGGTAATGTACATTCGAGCCTCATTTATAAATAAATATCTTCCAATTTATAAATAGTTGCACCTGCTCATCCCTCTGGCTCAACAAGGTCTCAAGGAAATGTGCACCTATTATCACATAGACCAGGACACTGTTCTCAACAAGCAGTCTCTCGACGATAAGACGGGCACCTTTGTGAAGGACTTTTTACCAGTCAATGACGCATTTTGCCTGCTTTGTGTCCGACATTTGGCTCATGTCGGGCGAATGAAGGAAGACATAGAATGTCTGACAAAAGCCAAGCTTCAAAAGGTGAGGATCATATACTAGATTTAATTATGTCTTATTGTCTATGGGATTAAATACTTTTATTCTTGTTAGTTGGAAGCTTTGGGCGAACTGATGACTGTGATGAAGGAAAAACACCGATATTTTGACTCTCCCCCAAAAAAGAAGAAGAAATTGGCCTTAGAGAGAAAGAAAGATAAGGATTACGACAGTGACCAAGACAGTATGGCAGGGGAGGACACGCCTTGGGCTGAATTGAGAAAAGGAGTAGTCAAAAGTGAGGAGGAGATCAGTAATTGATCAGCAATCAGTTAATTGAAACTTTGGTTTATCACAAATTTTAAAACTTTTATTTTTGATTAGATTATATTGAAACGTATGGAAATCCGATCGTGAAAGTACCAGAGCCATACGTACACGAGTACGTCGACTTGATCAGCAGCGACAGCAGTGACAGCAGCAGCAGTGACGACGATGAGCCGGTTCAAAGTGTTGACAATGCGGAAGCAGACGAAACAGACAAGTCTTCAGACGAAGCTGCTAAGGAAAATCGTTCCTCTGGGTATCAAAGTGATCCAGATGACGACCTTTCCTGTCAATTTCTAGATTTTGAAAGTATTAAACCCACCCATTTGTAAGAGAAATAGCACTTCATAAATTCTATTTTAACAGAGTAGCAATAACACTGGCTAAATATGTAATAATCAAATCTTTCTAGACAAAAGGCACAACAATTACGGCACCACTTTACCGAAACTGATGGTCATCTCATCTGCTCCAAGTGTGGAGCTTGGGTCACTCGAAATAAGGTTCCCGTTGGAGAGAATGCAGAAACTAAAATTTTGATGCATATTTTCGACAAACATTTCCCAGAGTTTCACAATCTTTAAATTACAACAGCCAGGATCATATTTGCCTTATCAAGAAAATTGTATGCTAGATACATAAAACGTTGTACAAATGAAAATTAGACCTCAATCAAATTTCTATCTCCACTTGTAAACTACGTAGAACTATTGGAAGAAAAATTGTATATTTTCTGCTGCATCTGCATGGCTAATTAATAATTATGATACTCTGCTTTGTAATTGTTATACAAGTTTTGTGACACTATAACTCTAATCCTAAGCTTTATCAGTCCATTTAATAGCTAGTCGTTTGCAGTGGAAACAAAATATTTAGACTGATTTTCAAACGACATGCATGACAATTTTGTAAAGCTTTTCCGAGGTCTCAATACACCTCGTATAATTGTGCATCATAATCACGAACTAATTAAGTTTTGTAGCATTAATTATATTAGTGCATAATAATATAGTTTATTATCTGTGTTAATTATATTGTACTTATTTTTCAATGATCTAATAACATGAATAATTTCCTGCATAATTTTTCTGTAAAGTTTTGCCAAAATAAATAAATAAATTTCCCCACACGATTCGAAATTACTTCAGTCAAGTCATCAACTATATACTCCAAATTTTAATTTGATCCATTTTAAAATTAAGTAAAAATTTCATAAAATGAATCAACGGTAATTTTTTCAAGTTTTTGATAATTTCATACATAATTCAAGTCGTAGGCACCCCTCGTTGATCACTCGGCGTCGTTGATAACATCCCACTCTCATCCATCGTGGCCTCGGTGACGGTGGTGGTTCCACTTTCGCCCCCCATGTCGTCAACTCCTCTGATTCCACTGTCTTTCCCAGGTTCGACCTTTGTCGGAGCTTCGTTCGACGGCGCGACCTTTTGGAGACGAAGCTTATCCGGAACCGGGGTCGGATACAGGGCTGAGAAAAAGTGGACGAGGGATGCGATGAGGCAAAAGGCCTGTAAAATGTTTGACTTATCAAACTCAAAGATAATCCGACGCCAAAATTTTTACTTCTCCTCGTTCTCCGTAAAATCAAATTTTCCAAAATAATTTAATTCTACTGAGAACCCCAGGAGCGTTTTTTTATGCAGCATTTTATTCTATTTGTTGTCACCCCTGCAGCAAAAACGGTCCAAAACACTGGTCTTGGGACAGTATGGATTGACATTCCCGTTATTCTTGGTCTTGGTCTGGGTGTCGTTGTCGTTGTGGTCGTTATGTTATCTCTGGGTCTGTTCACTTCAACGCCACAGAGATCTTCGCCCAGCGGTCCATTAACATCGGTCACGTCCAGCACGAAAAAATCAGTACATCCCAACACCATGGCGTAAAAGATTACGTGGCAAAAAACCATGTTGTAAATTCCTGTCTGAAAATTTGAGAAGAAGTGGAAATGAGTAGTAAATTTGAAGAAATATTTCACTCACGACTCACCGTGACCTCCCATGTGAACTTTGACCTGATGTACTTGGCGTAAAGGAAGAGGGGAAGTCCGGACAGGGTGAGGATGGTCAAAAATGTTATAATACCGAACCAAATCGTCACCTTTATGACCGATTTCCTATCGACGCCACCCTTGTGATTGCTGCTGACAAACCAAAAAGCTACCGTCACGGCGACGAAGGCGCAAATGTTTGCAATCTACGAGTAGAGAAAGTTGGAGAAAGTATAGGACAACATATAATTGATTTACTGGATTATATACCATTTGGATCAAACGCCACCCCCAGATTCGTACCCCCGAGCGTGTCTTCCCGTCAACATCTTTGTACGATTTTATGAGATGAGGTTTCAATCCAGTGGAGTAGATGATGTCCATTGCGGTTTATAATGTCAAGCACATAACAAGGAATTCTTATCAGTTTAGGACGATAATTGGCATAAAATTAGTATTAAAGTCATTTGAAAGGAAGCTTTCTATTTTGAAATATTAATATGTTTCTAGTTCTTAATTGACCATAGAAATGTAATTTTTGGACAACCCTGCAGTGAAAGTTCAAGGAGAAAGTTGATGCATGAAATGTAAAGTCAGTGAGCTACGTGAGCATAAAGATGGGATGAAATTACATAAGACTAATTTTTGAATCATTCTTTCAATTTGTTTATGCCACGGTTGATCGGCATGACTAAACGAATTATCATTAATTTACCAACAATTATTACAAAGTGAAGATATAGCCAAGGATTTTTTTACACTGGAAAAATAAATCGGCAACTTGCGCCAAATGCTGAACAATTACATTGATAGTGTGACTTTTCAGTAAAAAAAATGACTTTCCGATTGAAATTTGAAAATACATGAAATGAATTTTGAAATTGTGTATGCTTGTCTTGTTTCAATTTGGTGTGCGTGTGCCTTCTGAAAAAGATGTAAAATTATGCACTACCTTGACCCCTCGAATTATTATGATTAATTACCAATAAAAATAAGCATTACAAAGTTATTTAGTCTGCTCATTGATTTCCAGTGCTAAGTTTATATACATTTGCAAAATTTTTATTTACATAAATTGCATTACGTGACATTTTGAAATCATTATTTGAAGCATAAGTGAAGTCATAAAGTGTAGTCACTAATCTTGCTAGTATTAAATAAACTTGTGAATTATTGCATTTCTAGATTGCTTATTAATTAACGACTGAAACAAAGCTAACCTACACAACGGAGAAAAAAATGCAATTTCTTTCGTGAAAAACTAACTACAAATGACAAAAGCAACTTATTTTTAAATGCATATTTTTAAATGGCTATCTTATCCTGCAGTTGGTTAGTTAGATAATGTTCTAAATACAATTAAATTTCATAAATGTGGTGGAGCAAGTGTTAGATAATATAATTTCTATAAGTGATTTCCATGATGTGACGAGTATTAATTGTTAATATTTGATTACTATTTAGTATTTCATAAAGATTAATCATTGCTGATAAACAGGAAATTGAGGCACAACATAGATAATTTCGATTGAAAATAATTCATATTTTGAACAACAGATTAAAAATATTAGTAAGTGCAGAATTAAACCTACTTAATTTATGCATATTGGTAAAATCTGGCTGGCTATAAGATAAGTTGACACTCTTGACAAACATTAAAATGCAATTTCATGAAAGTTTGACATATTTGAACCTATTAAATGTTACACTTCTTATTACATATTTTATAAAGAATTAATTAATTAATTGGTCAATGAAGTAATTAAAGAGTGAGGATCTCGAACTGTGCTATGTAGGTTTCTAATCTTGAAATTGGCTAAAATCTCCACGGACAGAATTGTGCTTCACAAGTCATCCTCTATCAACTTCCGGTTTTGGTAATGTTGCATATTGGTAAAAATTAATATCTAGCAGGGTTTTACTAACAAATTCACACTCTTGACACCATCTTGACACAAACACTAAAATGGAATTTCATTTCAAGACAATTTGGCATATTTCTACTTTTACAACTACAAACACCTTCTACTTTTTTTAATAACGTTATTGGAGCCTAATTGTTACACTTCTTATTACGTATTTTTTTAAATAATTCATTTTTATCATTTTTTTCATTTTTTTTAAAATAACACTAAGTGCGTTCTATAATTAAAGAGTAATTATCTCGAACTACGCTTTGTAGGTTTCTAATCTTGAAATTGGTTCAAATCTCCACGGACAGACGCCTTCACAAGTCATCACCACCTTCCGGACTGCAAGCCTTATTTTGAGACCAGGGGACTTCATAATTGAAGAATGTCGGTGAAAACCGACCAATAACAGTTAATAAGTCAAACAGGCCAATGTATATACATATTTAACTACGTGTGTAATTAAAGTGAGCTGCATCAAACTTTAAAATATCGGTCATCAAAATTATTGCCGACCGCTTTGGAATCTCTTAATGGTGGAGAATAATATACTTATTTACATACAATTAGGTATCTACTTTCTTTGACAGTGACACAATTTACAGTATTAGGTAAATATTAATAATTTTTAGTTGTAAGTGGCGTATCAATTAAAACTATATGTCAATTAGACTTCGTCACACGATGGATAAGTTAAATTTAATTAAGGGACATTTGTACATGCATGTAAATATTAATAGTATGAGGGGAAAATTCACTGAAATTTTTAACTTTCTTCAGACTCATTCAAATGTGGCTATATTTGCTTGTACTGAATCGAAGCTTGACAGTAGTATTCCAGCCAATCAATTCTCCATTCCAAATTACCAATCAATACGGGTAGATCGAGTCAATAATGTTAAAAAATATGGAGGAGGTCTGGTAATCTACATTAATGAATTATTTAAGTACGAAATCATTGAATGTAACATTAACTTTCCAAACTTAGTTGAAGTGTTAATCCTAAAGGTATATAGGCAGTATATAAAACCAATAATTTTCACTGTTATCTATCGACATCCAGAATCGTCTAAAACGAAATTCCTTGACTCGTTCACAGAACTTAATATCTTTTTGAGTGTATACAAGTATGACAAAATATTTATGGGAGATTTCAACTATAATCTGTTACACTTTAAGTCCAATTTTGACGTTGATACACACAAATTTTTCCTACTTTGCAAATCTTTGAACTTATGGCAATTGATAATTGGTCCAACCTTTCAAGGTAAATCTTTACTTGATCACATTTATGTGACAGATAAAGCAAAATTTCACACTTCAGGACATTTATCATTTGCTGGTTCTGATCACGACCTGTGTTATGTGCTAGGTGAAAAAAGCAGAGTAAAGTTACCTCCACTACATTGCTTTACGAGAACTCTCAAAGATGTTGATTGGGATGAATTTGAAAAATATATTTGGGGGTTCAAATTTAACCTAGACGACAGTAAACAAACCATCGATCATGAAACGGTTCGGTTCAATAATTATGTTATGTCAAAATTAGATATTATTGCTCCTCTCCGTAGAAGGATAGTTAAGAGAAGGAAATGTTGGTGGTATACTGAAGAAGTGAATGAAGCTTGTAAAAAGCGTAATGTATTAAGAGAGCAAGCCAAGATAAATAATGACTGGAAATCTTACAGAAAGGCTAGAAATGAAGCAACGCACTTGTTCGAAAGTCTGTCAACGGATAAAAATCCTGCATGGTCTAAAACGCTCAATTAGTGAGCAGGCAATGCGTGTAATTATTAACACTCAGGTACATTCGGTTATTGATTACTGTATTGACATATGGACGGTACAGACATCCCTGTCACTTAGCAAGATTCAGGAAGTCATTGACAACTTCCTCTTAAGTTATTATTATCCTAAGCTCGCAAAATTACGGTCAACTAAGAAAATCACTTTAAAAAGTCTGCGGAAAAATATCGATATTCAAAAAATCAGGAATGATAACAAAATGCTTACGGTTGAACAGCGATCGAAATACGTACTATTAAAGAACGCGTATAAGATGTAGAAAAGTAACAAATTAATTTTCTCCGAGAGAACGTTGAACAACAAGCGCCCGAATATGTGCGCCCCGACCCATAGAACAGAAGTATTTAAGCGTTCAACATTGTTTAGAAGATACTGTTTATGGAATACTTTACCTAAAGACTGGGAATTATGCAACATGTCCTACGGATTGTTTCAATCAAATGCACGTGAGTTTGTAACTGGTCAAATAAATCACAATGGACCAGAGGTTAACAATTTATAATTATAATATTATGACAACAAATTTATATATAGTTATATGTAGATTAGTACAAATTTTTATTATTGTGTCTTGATCTGAAAAGCAGTGTATAACTGATGATTCGCGACACTTGAATAAACTACAGTAAACAGTAAACAGTAAACAATAGACTAGAATTTTCTGACTATAAGCTATTTACATATGTACATATTTATAAAGCTCGATAATACAGAGTTTAATCATGTCAACTTGATATCTTGTTTCTCCGAAAATTGTACATATGCAATCATTAAATGACATGTCATTTAATGATTGCATTAGATTGGATTGTGATCATGCATGATCACAATTTTAGTTTTATATATTTATTATCAAACTACCGTAATTCCTACTTGTTAAGCGTGTTATAACTTTTATAGTTTAAGTAAAATCTAAAATTCTCAACATTTAATATGTACACAGCTCATCGTCTTGTTGCTCTTTGGCACTTTCAATTCAATCTCAATTTTAAATTGTCCACATTCTTCTTACAGTTATTCCATAAAATTATTACTTATAAAACAAGCGATTATTTAATTATACATATGTCATTAATTGACTAAATTTGGATTTTCATCCTGCAAGGATTTAACTCTAATAAAATGCAAATGGTGGATATATTTAAATTGTGCAATTTTTTTGTGCAAATTGTCCAACAATCTATTTTATACATATATACACCATACACATATTTTGCTAATCCTTAATCTTTCACAGCGATTGAATTTATGTGCATATGTACATCCTCATTATTCTGTGCAAAAAGAGCAGGTTAGAGATCACAATCGGGTTTAAGATCAATTCATTGGGTAACTTTGAGCAATTTCATAAAATATTGTGCGAGAAAAGCTCCCATGGGCCATTTCGTCTAATATCTGTAATAAATATGTACAATTCTTAAACTTACAATTACATACAATTAATATGTATACATGTAAATATAATCACCAAATAATTTTAGTCATTAACAGTATTCCATATCATTTAGAAGCTCTATAATTTAAGAAGCTATTATTTATAGAATGGCAATTACAGTAATTTTTAAAATATAATTTTGCTATCCAAAAAGGGTATAGGTTAGTGATCACAATCGATAAATAGGTTTCAAGATCATTGGGAATACAGATATTTTTTGCGAAACTTCGCAAAACATTGTGCGATAAAAACTCTAATTTTTCGCACAATCTCCTTGGTCTAATATATGTAATAAATATGTACAATTTATACCTAAGTTCCCTATGTATGCATATACAATTACTTCCTTAATATGCACAATTAGCAAATAATTTTAGTCATTAACATTTTTGCAAGTTATTTAGAAGCTCTATAGTTCACGAACAGATTTTTGCAGTCATTCTTTTAAGTATATTTTTTGTGCAAAAAGGGCAGGTTTGAGATCACAATCGGTAAATAAGTTTTGAGATCATTGGGCATAATTTTGAGCAAGTTCATAAACTTTTGTACGATAAAGCTCCAATTTCATTCACAATCTCCTCGCCTAATAATATGGCACTTCTTAAACTCTCTATTTACATATATGTACAATGAATATATTCTATCAAATAATTTTAGCTGTTAACATTATTGCATATCGTTTAGAAGCTCTATAATTTAAGAACGGATTATTTGCAGATTAGCAATTGCTGTCATTCTTTTAAATACGATTTATAAATCCAAAATGCACAATTTTATTCACAATTTTACAAATATTCATCCCAGTCGATGAAGTCGGAGGAGGAACTGGACGAGATTTTGGGAGTGCGTGGTGGAGATGGCAATTTATTACGTGGCGTTGGGACTGGTACAATCTCACCAGAAGAAGTCGAAGATCCTTCCTCAGCCCCTTCCACAGGTTGGGGTGGAATTTGGGAGTAGAGGAGGGTGGCCGGAACTGGGGGGATGAAGAGGACGGGCGACGGGGGTGCGGTTCTTGGCACGATGACGACCTCTTCAAGCTGTTGCCGTTCCGGAATTATGGGTTCTGCAGCAGATGCGGGATCAATCGCGGGAAGAAGGGCGGCTGGTGTTGTGGATGACGCTGATGTTGTAGGGTCATTAACCGGCTTGACCTTCTTGCGCCAAGAATACCGCTTCAAAGTCCATGGTGCCATTGGTTTCCTCGGCTTGAGTGGTGGAGTCGCGTCATGGTCAGCGTCAGATGATGATGATCCAGATTCTCTCTTCATCGGGGGCAACACTTCAGATTCGAGTGGTCCCAACTCCTCCACCTCTTCCCCCATTTCGCCTCCTGGAGAAGGTGTGGCTGGTGGGACGATGGTGCTGGTGGTCTCGGATCGGACGAGTGGTACGAGTGGGATCATGTCACGTGGGTCATCGCCAGAGTCGAGAGTCTTCCGTCTTCTTATACTGTTCAGCATTCTCTTGAAAGATGGGAATCTTCCAGATCCTTATCGTCCAGCCGCGGGGGCAGATGAGATTTGTCTTCGGGGAGTGGACGTCCATGGATATGATACTGGTGTTATGGCATCGAATGGAACGATGGGATCTTGTCGGACTTGGTTGGCCGTGTCGTCATCATTATTGGTGGTCTCATTTTCGCCCCCTGGTTGCCCCGATCCATTGGCGTCATTATCATTAGCGTGGTCATCATGCTCACTCTGTGGACTCTCAGGACTCGGAGGGGTCGCGTTGGCATCATCATTTTCACTCGCCGTAATTTCTGAAAACGGTCCAAAAATTGATTCATAAAATTTCTTAAAGCCTGGAATCTTCATGAGATATGAGAGAACGATGTGCAAAATTCCCTCAGCCAGATTGAATGGCGTCATCAAATTGAACCCACTCGTCAATCCGAGAATTCCACCGATTGTTCCTGAAAAATTTGGATTTTAAAAGACTGATCATCTTACCCTGAATTATGTAAATATATATTTTGACAAATTTACCAATGAAGATGATAAAGATGCGCAGACCCTGCGCTTCTTCGGTATCGATGTCGTCATACTTTTGGTAAACATGAATCGTGGTGAATTCCTCATCCTCCCTGCTCAAGTAAATTCACGATAAAAATTGAACCAAAAACTCAAAATTCACTCAAAAATGACTCAAAATCGACTCAATTGACTCCAAAGTTCATTTAATTCTTAATACATTCGTATTTACTTAAAACTTACGAAATGCCAAGGTTTCTTCTTGCTGTTTCATCAACAAAGTCGTCGTATGGCACGGACGACCTCTCCGCAATGTACGAAACTCGATTGCATTCCGGGTAGCATTTCAATTTGCAAGTCTTCTCAGAAAAACCGGTTGCCACAACGTTATCTGAAATTAAAAAAACTTGCATACAGTATTTTTGACACAGGTTATTATTTAAGTTCATAAACGAACTTTTAGTGTCTCGGATGCATTGCTCCTTTTCGGGTCCACAGATAACAACACTTTTATTTCCAGCTTTGAAAATAAAATTGTTTTTAAAAAAAATTGTTGTTGTTTAAAAAATTAGCAATTTTTGTCACCCACCACTCAAGGACAAAGGGACACACTCGCATGTTATCTGAATTGCGAAAGCAAAACAGGCTTCCTGACAGTTGCCCTCGGTGTACTTGGAATATTCAAATTCTGATTTACTGAACTCGCCATAATCCGTGTTCAAATAGCATTTTCTTTCAGCCTGGATAATACAAAATTATGTCATCTTTGAAATCTAAACACTTTTCGTGAAGGAAATTACCACTTTCATCCCTTCCATCTTATCCGTCGACTTGACCAAGTTTGTCGTTAGTTGGACAGTGGTCTCATGATTTGGTTGGACCAAAAATCCATATCTTCGGATTTGCGGTTGTTCAGCAGGATTTTGAATGCTCAACTGAATTAAGAAAACTAGATCATTAATTTATCCTCCAATTTTCAATTCACAAAGTTCGAATCATACCATTAATCCTTTCCCATCAGTTAGTGGGCAAAGTTGCGATCCTTTGTCCATCCTGACCACGATCGATAAACCATAATCTTGCCCAGCTTGCAGTTGTCGTTTGGGAACACCGTTACCATTTCGTTCAGCGTTCTTATCTTTCAGAGATTCGTCATTATCCATATTCCACTTCGTCCACGCGACATCTTCGTTGTTGTCCTTGTTCGATCCGGTTGACTGGAGAACCATTAATGCTCCGAAACTGTCATTCCTGTCAGTTCGCGATTAAATTAAAACGTGCAAGTGTGCAATTTACAATGCTGAAAAAATGCACTCACTTTCTGAGAATGTAGTCCGGAACCTTGTTGAAACTGCAGCACTGACCGACATCAGTCGGCGTCGGACGGAACAATTTGGAACAATCCTTCATCTTAACTCCATTCCAGTAACATATAAGAATTAGTTTCGTGCAGTCAACAGTTCCCTGATTTACAAATATTCGGTTACATATCGCAAGAAATAAAAGAATTGGATTAATATTATTTTAATACTTGGGCCAAAAACGGAATTATTTTATCCTTCAGAGCGCTGTCATTGGGGTTGTCGTATATTTCCACGAGTTTTTCGAAGTTATTACCGACATCAATTTCATTCTCCAGAATTCCAGATTTCCTTAGGAAAGTCCGTCCCGATTGACAAGTATGGTATATATAACTGACAAGCTTGCTCGCGTCTTCATGGGTCCATCCATTAATTTCTGCATCTCCGAGCTTGGTTGCCTCCCAAATGCTTATAGTTATGAAAACATTTTCATAGCGTTCCTTATTTTGTCCTATTCTTATGTGACTCAATTTGCATACCTCTCAGCTTCTCCAAGCTTCTCCTCCTTAAACATAAAATGCGGGCACAGGGTCACTGCCGCCATTGGTACGTTGGCCACATCCGTTGGCTCATGACGGGTTAAATGTACTGCATGCGAATAATAGTCCTTTCCCGCATTATTGCTCATGCACTAATTTGTAGTTTATGCTTAAATGTTGATTTAGACTGAAGTATGAAATTAAACAAGTGCATTTTGAGCTTTTGACTATTTGTATAATTTATTGACAGAGGAAACCGGACCGATTTATCTTTATAGCGTAGAAAATTTGATAAAATGTTTTTAACGATATTTTCTCTCTTCTTATTTCCTGGCTTTGTGCATTTAGAAAATAGGAGTTTTAATTTTACCTCGTTCTGCATTTGTCCCCCATTTGCAAAGCAGTATAAGCCGTTCTGTGGCTATGAAATTTCCACGACAAATCCAGACTGTATGACACATGCGATCTACGTGTGCGTCAACGGCCCTAACAAGGTCGCCAGAGTGAACGAATATTGTAGCAATTCGCGATGTGGCCCATACGGGAAGAGAGCAACTACTTCTTGCATAGATTTGGACGACCAAGAATACTTTAGAGGTAATTGAAATTATCAGATTTATTGAGTAAATTCAATTGAGGTCAATCAATCACGTAAATTCGCTTAAGATATCGAATCCGGAAAGACTCCTAAATGCGAAGGCTGCTGGTTTCCTGTACTCGAACATGGATACAAATATGCGGACAAGACGTTTTACTTCGACACGAGAAGGAACAATGATACATTCTTCCATATCTTTCGCAGGTCAGTTTCTCCCTAACTTTCGTCCTGATTATATAATATTTGAATACTTACTTCTGTTCCAAAACTGGCAACAATGAATGGGTGAATACCACATTTCGTCAATAACCCACTGACAGCGTCCCGTCATTTTCATGCACCATTTCCGCTAATCTTTCAATTTTTTTCCTACATCTTCCTCAGGATGTAATTGAATTTTAAGCTTTAGAAAGTTTTCTCAGAGCAAATTATTGAAATTCTTTATTTGTTTTATGAATAACTTGACCTACATGTATTACAAATTAAAGCTAAATTCCCAACTGTATTAAATTGAACGAGCTTTTCTTCAACAGCTAAAATTCCCAACTAATAACAACGCATTGTTACTCAAAATCGCTAATGACGCAAGCCTTGCATTTAACAGTTACAAATTTTATGGTCAACTTCCGCAGCTTCAGCGAAATCGTCTTTCATTGCGATGCTGCTAATATTGCACAAATCTTGTATTCTTAAAAATGAAGGCTAAATATAATATGATTAATTAACCAATTAAGTAATTAATGATGGAACGTGTTGCTCATATGATTTACAAATATTTCTCTTCTCACTACTGGTAAAATTAAATAAAAGTATATTCAAATTCAAATCAATAAATTCAACACGAACGTGTAACAAACTAATGAATGAAGTATGTACGAAGGTGATCAAAATGTGCATGATGACCAAACAGCTCACTTTCTCCAGCCGCATTTTATACATACACAACTTTTCCTTTGTTCCATACTATACATTACTTACGATGTATCACTGTGCATAACTGTGAATTTGTTGTCAGCTTATTAAATCCTTCATAATTTATTCAGTAAGCATCTACAAAAGGCGTTAGGTGATGGTTTTGACGAATTCGCGGGTGAATATCTCTGGCAGGGAGTAGAATTTTGAAGTGATTTTTGGTAGACTGCACGATAATACTCTCAAAAAGGTATTTCCAAAATTTTAAGGTGATAGCTTCAAAAATGACACCTCCAGTGTCCTCAGAGTTGGAGGGTGCCGTAAAAACACTTTCCAAACTTAAGTACTCGTATAGCATAATAACCTAAGAGGTCAGAGGTGAATTATTCTTAATATTATATTAACCCTAGATAATCATTGCATGTAATAATAAAAGAATCCACAATGAATTACATAACGTTGGCCTTCCATTGTCAATGAAATTTTTCCATGAAAAGTGATAAATCGGACCGTGCACGGGAAAATTGACCTGCTGACCTTGAATGCAGGCCCACTGGGTCAAATGAAGATTGAGGGTAAAGCTGGAAGTGTCCTGAGTAATATTAAACAAAATAGTTAAGATTTTGAGTAAACAGTCTTGGAGGAGGACCCAAGCTAATCAGCTGACGGGGAATCATAAAAAACTCGTAAACTAATTTGGAAAATTAATGGTCAAATTTTGTTGAAAATAAATTTTAATAACTTTTTTGTGTCCCCTGCTACAGAACTATTTTATCTACAAGGTACAAGTGACAAAATAATAAAATTACCAAGTTTTGGTTAGTTAAATTATTTTTGAAGTTCAACCTTGATGACGACGGAAACTTTTCCAAAAATTTTATTGGGTTTGATGAAAACTCATTTCGTGGGGTGTAACCACTTATCAAAATTTAATCAAAAATATTTACAGTGCAATATACTATATGTACCTTGGATAAAAACAACGTTAGGGATTTTTAGAATCAAAGTCCTAAAATGTGGGGGCCTTAAAAGTCGAGGAGTTGCGTTAACGAGAGCATTCCATTAGGACAAGTATGAAGCTAGACTACAAAAGTGACTTAAAAGATAAGCATGAGACAAAAATGGTTTTATATAGTGAAAAGTATGCTAAGTCTCTTGATAATACTCGCAAAGACGATTTTTGCATCAGGACCTAAGAAAAAAATCTTTTGTTCAACGCCATTTTATAAGAACACTAGTTTGGAAAACTAAAAAAGGACACCTCTCTATATTTGACCTTCCCTCATTTCGCAGAGTACACAAAACCGGAAGCCAGACATGTTTACCTATAGTTTGAGACACGGGCTTTCACATAAAAAATGTTAGAAATCTCTACAACTAAAAACCATCCCGCAATTAAAATATGAATTCGTCAAAACCATGTCCTAACGCCTTTTGTAGTTTCCGAAAATAAGAAGCAGAATATAAAAGAATTTGACAAAAGATTCAGAGCGTCGGGTCTAAGTTTGACCGTCAAACTAAAAAGTTAATAATTTTGCATTGTTCAGCAGTGCTGAATCAGCACTATTTAATTTTTCTTTAAGTACAGTTAGTTATGTAGGACTATGACTGACTGACTTTTATTGCTATTGAATTAATTTGTAGTTGATTCTTAAACATAGACTAAGGTTGAGATATGAAATTGTGCAGTTTTGCCAGTGCAGTTTTGCCTTGAGTTTAGCAGTTTTATAATTATTTACAGACAAGTTATCTACATTTATTTTTTGTCGCTGCAGAAAAATTTTGAAAATGTATCTAGCCATATTTTCTCTCGTCGTATTTTCTGACTTTGTGCATTCAGAAAATAAGAGCTACAACTTTACCACGTTTTGCAACTGTCCCTCTTATGGAGTACCTCGTAAGTCGTACTGTGGTCACGAAATTTCAGCCGTAGATACAGATTGTATGACACATGCACTCTACAAATGCATCAACGGTCCCAACAAGGCCACCACAGTGTTAAAATATTGTGAAAATTCCCGATGTGGCAAAGTTCCGGTCGGCAATAGATTCACTTCTGATTGCATGGATTTGTTTAAGGAAGATTATTTTGAAGGTAATTGAAAGCTAAACTGAATAAATTCATTTAAGGTCGATCACTCAAATTTATTAAGATATTGAATCCGGAAAAACTCTTAAATGCGAAGGCTGCTGGTTTCCTAAACTCCAAGATGGATATAAATATGCGGGCAAAATGTTTTACTACGACACGATAAGAGACGACGATATGCTCTTCCATATCTTTCGCAGGTGAGATTTCGCTTTCCCTAACTTACACCCCAATTTTATTTTAATTTCTAACCTTATTTGATATTTATATTCCAGAACTGGGAAGAATACGTGGGTCAATACTACCTTCCGGCGATAACCCATCTTTTTCATGCACCATTTCCGCTAATCTTTCAATTTTTTCACTCACTATCTTCCTCGGGACGCAATTACATGTTAAGTTTTCTCAAAGGAAATTATTGAAATTCTTTATATATTTTATGAATAACTTGACCCGCATGTGTTACAATTTAAAACTAAATTCCCAATTGTGACAAAATTAACTGCCAACTTCTTAGTTTCAGGAAAACCGTTTCTATTTCGATACTGCAGTTAAATTAATTTTGCAGCGCATGTTCTTAATAGTGAAAGTTAAGATTTAATAACAATTAATTGAGCAATTAGTGATCCCATGTGTTGCTCATATGATTTGGAAGATATTGGGTCAAATTATATGAATGAGCGAAGACGCCTAAATTAATAAGTATTCCTATTTCTTACATGAAAAATATGAGACTGTTGTTCCTTAAAAAGCTGAAACATTGTATATTAAATAAAATTTGATGTATAAGTATTCATAAACTGCTAAATAAATTTGACTAAATGTGCATGCAGACTAGAAGATATGTACATAAAAATTAATTTAAGCTACCTGCATACTTCTAAATTCTGTTATTTCAGACATGATTAAACAAATATTTCTCTTCTCAATAATATTGAAATTAAATTATTTTGAGTTGAAATTCATATCAAGTTCCATGCGAATGCGGATATTTAACCAATTATGTAATCCACGATGCATAGACGAAGATGATGAAAATGTGAATGAGAAAGTCGCTCACTTTCTCCCTATCAGCAGGTTATGCTTTCTCCATCCTCATTTTATGCATCCTTTGTTCCACATTATTACCTACGACGTAGGTATGAGACATTGTGCAAAGGTATGAATTTATTGTCAGCTTATTAAATTCTAATTATTTATTTAGCAGTCAGCACAACAAACAGAATATTGAATAATTGAACCAGATTCAGAGTGTCGGGTCAAAATATAAAGTTGCTAATTTTGCATTGTTCAACATTCTTTTATCACAGAATTTTATTGCTGTCGCATTAATTCTTAGTTTGTGCATAAATGTAGAGTAGGATTGAACTATGAAATTAAACTAGTGCATTTTGACCTTTTGCTTTGAATTATTTGTATAATATATTAATACTGACATGGGACTTATCTTTATATAAAATTCGATAAAATGTTTCTGACGATACTTTCTGTCTTCTTATATTCTGACTTTGTGCACTCAGATAACGCGAGTTATAATTTTACCTCGTTCTGCATCTGCCCCTCCTCTGGAAGCCCAGATAAGTACTACTACTGTGGGCACGAAATTTCTACCACAAATCCAGACTGTATGACCCATGCGCTCTACGAGTGCACCAACAGCCCTAACAAGGTCGCCAGAGTGAACGAATATTGTAAAAATTCGCGATATGGCCATGTCCCCAATAGAATAAGTCCTGCTTGCATTGATTTGCACGAGAAAAAATATTTTAGAGGTAATTGAAAGTAGCCTCAGATTCAATGAGTAAATTAACTTGATTACGTAAATTACGTAAATTTATTTAAGCTATCAAATCCGGAAAGGTACCTAAATGCGAAGGTTGCTGGTTACCTATACTCAAAGATAAATATGCGGATAAGACGTTTTACTACGATACGATGAGGGACGACGATACTCTATTCCATGTTTTTCGCAGGTCAGTTTCTCCACAACTTTCACCCTGATTTTATCTCCATTTGTATTCTCATTTAATATTTATGTATGTTCCAGAACTGGCAACAACGAATGGGTCAACACTGCATTCCGGCAGTAACCAGTCTTTTTCATGCACCATTTTGGCTGATCTTTCAATGTATTTCAGCAAATGTTCAATTAAATTCTTTATGAACAACTTGAGTCAAGTTACTTGACATGTAAATCATGTATGTAAAATTAAAGCTAAAATTCCCATTCACAGTAAATTAAATGCAACTAAATGTTCAAAACGTTAATGGCGTTCAACAGGTACAATTTTGTTGCCAATTTCCGCAACTTCAAGAAAATCGAAACTGCTTTTATTACATTCCCTCTCATCTTTCTCATGATTGAGCGTTCCATATATGTAAATATGTAAGATTTCTTAAGGTTGGCATTAAATAATATTTAAATCACATTCCTGAATAACATGAAGCTCATATATTTTAAACTGAAATTCTCATCAGTGCTAAATTATCGATAATTATTGACCAATGCATTGTTTTTCTAAATCGTTAATGACGCAACCCTTTCATTGTGAAAATTTCATTGTTTGTCAGCTTCCGGAGTTTAAAGAAAAACGCTATTCCTGCTTTTCAAAAATATTGCAGGAGGCCCGTCTTTATTCTTAAGAATAAATCAATTTATGGTCGCGTGTGGTGGTAGTATGAGTCGGATGGAACATATCGTGCAATTCGGGCAATATGTATCTGGCTTAATTAATAATTAATATTTCTGCAGCTTACTTACTTTTATATTGAACACTATCAGATTATGTTTCATTCATACTTCTAAATGAAAGTAAAAATGATCTCGCTGGAAGATATTTTTAGACTGATGGTGATTTTTATTAAACAACTTGGTTTTAAGGTTTCGACAGTACATAGGAGACATTCATACATATGTAATAATATGTGGTCAGAAGTGACCATACAAACTACGCAGAGTTATGCTCAAACGAAGTGTCCCTTCTAATGAGGCATAAAAACAAAAGGACCCTTTTAATCCCTTGTCCTGGGAAAAAGGTTGGAAAATGCTCAGCCCTCATAAAATTCAATATCATTTATTTTAAAATTAGCATTCATTGGAAGGATGAACACGCTAGCAGGGCATTGTTGCAGCTTCCTCTCAATGGTAATATTGGACCCAGGGCATTAGATATGATATTGTCCATGGTGTAGTTTGATTTGTACAAAATCCCATGGTTCAGCAAGGTTCTTGTCATAACAGTGGTCTATGTCAAAGTGATTGGAGTTCTTTGTTTTCGCTGTTGGCGTGCATCCTCGAGTGGGCGAAACAATTAGATCGGGGGTTGTAGGCTCCTTAACATTGATGGAGTATACGCAGTCATCTTTCGTAGAAAGGATGGCATTATGGGGTCCCTTGTACTTTAGAACGCAGGTTTCATTCTTCCTTTCAACTTTGAGATCGAAGGAGTCTGCCTCGATGAGTTGCAAATCTTTGTTAATTTCAGTTGCTGTGAAGTCCACATACAGCTTGGTTCTGTCATCTGATATTTCGCACTTTTGAGATTGTGCGAAGCTGACTGGGCAAGCATCACCACAGGGTAACGTGAAATTAAAGAAATCCATTAGTGGTGCGTAAACTTTTCCTCGCCGCCACTGTCTTGTTGCTTCTCTAATTATTTTTCTACCTATCATGAGGCGACTGGTAAGGTAGGCAATTGCGAAATTGGTGTCAATGGATTTTCCCTTGAGTTCGTCGTGATCAAGCTGATGTAGCTGAAGCTGTTGTAGTGTAGCATTTAGGCTAACCTTAAGCTTCTCAATCTCTCTTTCCGATATTTCCACGCGACGTTCCAATTCATCCAGCATCTCCCTTTGTTCCGCTACTGTTCCTTGCAAAGCAGAGATTCTTCCAGTTTGAACAAACGAATTGATTGCTCCACCAACTGATAAGCCGGCTACAAGGACAGTCACACCAATTATTACTCCAACTGCAAGTAATGGGAGGACTCTTCACTCTTCGTCCAATCTCTCTGGTATGTCGCGAATTAATATGATCGGAGAATTTTCTTTTAGGGCACATTTTTTCTAGCTCATCCAGGAACATTTCGTCGTATATTTTGTTACATTTCTCGGTTGCATAGGCACTTAAATCCTTATGGAGTAGATCCTGTGTTAAAATTTCGCACGGGTTCATGAATTTGACGAGCAAGTGGACTTGGTTATATCCCGTTGTAACTGGGATTGGACTCTTTTTCCATAGTAAAGGGATCGCATTCTGATGTGTCACCCCACAAGCTTGCGTAATAAACATAAGAAGGATGGTGAGAAGGCTCATCAGTGAGAAGTTGGCTTGGAGGGGACCTCTCTTTACTTTAGTTGGGTTGTCCTTGCTCTCCTTTGTCTCATTTCTTTCAATACTGAGATCGTGTCTCATCTTGAAATGCTGGGTCTTCAGTAGTGGCTTAGTTAATCCATCAGCAATTTGTTCACTGGTATGTACATATTCAATTGCCAACTGTCCTGTACTAACTAGCTCTCTTGTGTAGTGGTACCGGACATCGATGTGCTTGGATCTTGAGTGCATCTCTGGATTTTTGACCAATTTTATTGCACTCTGGTTGTCAACATGAATTATTGTTGGGGACTCTTGTGGGAATCCTAATTCTTCTAGAAATCGTCGTAACCAAACGGCTTCACGCGCTCCAGAAGCGAGAGATATATATTCACTTTCCATTGATGACATTGAGACAATGGGTTGCTTTTGGCTTGACCATGAAATAACGCTGTCATTTAGCATGAAGACAAAACCTGTTGTAGATTTTCTATCCATCTTGTCGGAAGCATAATCTGCATCTGTATATCCCCTGAGAATCATATCCTCACACGGTTTGTATTTGATTCCGAGTTCCTCGGTGCCTTTTAAATAGCGGAGGACTTGCTTTGCAGCTTTCCAGTGAGTTTCGTCGTATGCGTGCATAAACTGAGACAGGCGGGACACTGCATATGAGATGTCAGGGCGTGTGCACTTGGCTAGGTAAATTAATGATCCAACGAGCTGTCGATACGGAAGGGTCTCGTTTATTGTTGCGGCTGGGACGAGTTCTCCTGCATGAGGTTGCATCGGCACATTCGTCGGGTTGCACTCCAGCATATTGTACTTTTCAAGCAGGTTACGGATGTAAAAAGGTTGTGACAAAAGTAACCCATCATTTCCATCTCTGATTATTTGCATCCCAACATAGGCTGTGGGCTCCATTATCGTTATTTCAAAGTAGGATTTGATTGCATTGATGATCTTCTGCACGGCATTTTTATCTTTTCCAATGACCAGTGAATCATCCACCCATAAGCTGAGATAAGTGATTATTGCATCAACATCTCCAACAAATATACAGGGATCGCAGTAACATGGGTGCAAGTCGAATTTCTCGAGAAATTCGGTGAATGTTTCATTCCAGGTTCTTCCAGCCTGTTTCAATCCATATAAAGCCTTGATCAGGAGGCACACGATGGAGTCATCTCCATTGTGGAAACCCTCAGGTTGTGACATGTATATGGTCTCCTTTAGAATCCCGTAGAGATAGGCTGTCTGGACATCCAGCTGTGCGATATGCATTTTCTTTGCTGCAGCTATACTTAGTAGAAGTCTTATGGACTCGTACCGAGATACGGCGGAGAATGTCTCAAAATAGTCGACGCCTTCTTTCTGTCTATGCCCTCGTATGACAAGCCGGGCTTTAAATCGATCAATTGTTCCATCCATTTTACGTTTAAGCTTGTATACCCATTTACTGTCAAGTAATCTTGCATTGGCTGGCCTCTTCACGTATTTCCAAGTCCCATTTTTCTTATGACTTTCAATCTCATCTTGCATTGCCTTTATCCATTCTTCCTTCTCTTTAGACTCAACGGCTTCTTTATAAGTTGAAGGTTCTTTGTCTGCATAAATGGCATGAGCTTGATATCTATCTGGTTTCTTAATTTTAGCTCTGTCTCTTAAATTGCGAGTGGCTCCTGATTTTTTACTTGTTTCAGGCAAGACAACACGTGTCGTCCCTTGCGATGGAATGCGAGCCGTGTAGTCTCCTTTTTCAGTTTTAACTTGGACTTCTAATTCGTCACCCATTTTCTCGTTGTGAGGTTGTACTGCTGTGGGTTAACTTGATCAGGCTGTGGGTCCTCGGGATCGTATTTCTCCTCGTCCGTCCATTCTGCATCATCTTGTGCATCATCTTGTGCATCATCTTTTGCATCATCTTTTTCAGATTTGGATTCATCAGGTTCATCTCTTTCTTCTTCGCCATGTATCATTACTGTCGGTTCAAAAGCTTCTTCGTGGAAAGATACATTTCTTGCCTCAACCACTTGTCCGGACTCAGGGTCGTAAAGACGATATTTCTTGCTCTCTGATGCGTACCCACACAGGATAAGTCGCTCTCCCTTTGCTCCCCAGACCGTCCTTTTCTGGGCTGGTATATGTGCAAATGCTACGCTACCAAAGACTCTCAAATGACGGAGTGAAGGTTTCTTGCCAAATATTGCTTCAAATGCGGTTATATTTGGACTTTGCTTGTCCAGTATTCGGTTGTGGACGTGAATTACAGAATTCTCCACCATTGTCTGAACGGCATATCTTGACCTTTCTTCCTGTTTGATTTTCCATAAATTCAATGTAGCATTTGATACGATCCTTGGCTTCGTCTTTGCTCTTGAGAAAATATACAGTGCGGAAGCCAGTAGCATCGTCTTTCAAGAGTAAGAAATATTGAGCTCCTCCCAGGGATGCAACAGGCATTTTTCCGGCTAAGTCCATATGGACCATTTCTCCTGGTTTTATCGTTGCATTTCTTGTTGCGGCTGGAAATGGCTTTCGAGATTGCTTCCCAATCTCACAGTCTTCACACATAATTTTATGTGACACGGCCTCCAGGTCAATTCCACGAACTGCGTCTTTCTTGATGGAGTCCACCACATAGTTCATATTAATGTGTGTCAAGCGTTGATGCCATAGTTTAGCATTAGTCACGGGATGCATGTATGCAGCAATAATTTGTGAAGTGGGACGAAACTTCATGACATACATATCATTCTTGAACTCGGCAATTGGCCCCTTAAACCGTCCATCCTGATAAAATGTTGCTCCATTCTTGTCACGGACGATGGAGTACCCTTTCTTAGCCATTGATCCCTCAGAAAAAAGGTTGACAGCCCCTTGTATGTACAACACGTTATCTATGGTACATCCCTCCCATATGCCGTTGATGTAAGCGTCAAGTGTCACTGTCCCTTTTCCTAGTGCTTGTGTAGCCCTTTTGTCCGTTAGGAAGACTGACTTGGGAGTGTCAAACTCTTCATATCTTGTAAACCATGCCTTATCTCCACAGACATGCTGGTTAGCTCCAGAATCGCTTAGCCACACTTGTTCAGTCACGGGTGCTTGCATGGGGGTTTGTATTGCATTTAGCATGAACGCTTTCCCAGGGCTTCTATGGGCTTGTGCGGGATTATCTGAAGGTTTATTGCTCTGATTTTGTCGATTACTCCTGCATTCCCTTTTCCAGTGGCCCTTTTTCCCACACCCATGGCAGGTTGTTGCCTTTTTCAACTCTTCAATGCTCTGTTTCTTCTTGCCTTTCTTCTGGTCATGGGTCAAGAATGCCTTTGCTGCATCTTGATTGGTTGCTGCTGGTTTGGATTCCTTCCTCTCCAACTCCTCCTTCTTCAGACGGGCAAGTAGCATTATCATGCTCTGGTCCTTATCCGGAACGCTGTCCCATGCCTTTTTGAAGGCATTATACTCCTCGTCGGGGAGACTTGAGACAATCTTTGTGACAATGGATGCTTCAGGCATGACGACTCCCATTTCATTTAGTCTTCTGCCCAGCTCTTCCACCTCTGCAAATGCTTCAATCAATGACTGACTCTTGCCAATTTTGTAATTGAAGAATCTAGCCATGGTATGTTGCTTGTTAAGCGAGCTTGAATCTGAATTGATGCTTTTCAGCTTGTCAAACATTGCTTTTGATGTAGCGCAGTCATAAATATGATTTGTTTGAGTGGCACTGAGAGTGGGGACAATGATGGATTGTGCTTGTATATCCTTCTTATCCCATGCTGGCTGTTGTGCTTCATCTGCAGGTCGTTGGGTAGTGCCGTTGACCACTTCCCACAGGTCATGTGACTTGAGAAGTAAAGTTATCTGAAGTCTCCACCTCGCGTAATTGGTGTCGTCTAGCTTGACAATGTGCGTAACATCTATTCTTTTTATTGTTGATGTCATCTTGTCGTTGTGGAGTAGGGAAAGCAGAAGCGAAAAACAGAAATAGACTTGTTACCTTCTCTTTGCCTAATAAAGAGCAGTAGAATCGAAAAAGGTCGAGATTTGGTAGACGGGAACTCAGGATTTGGGTAGAGTGGTCGTCCTCAATAAAACTCGTCCTCGGGCGGAAGGTTCAGCTTCGGGTAGAGTCAAAGGGTTGATGTCTCTTGTCCAAACAATGGTCCAATTCACGGCACACTTTTACAGGCTTACTCCGTCCAGACTGGCACTGGGCAGTGGAGACTTACTGCTATTATTAACTGATGAATTGACCTTTTCACTTCACAACAATAACACTGATCTACTTCAGTTTATCAAGTGTTGAACAGGAAACAATTTTGCATTGTTCAACATTCTTTTATCACAGAATTTTATTGCTGTCGTATTAATTCTTAGTTTGTGCATAAATGTAGAGTAGGATTGAACTATGAAATTAAACAAGTGCATTTTGACCTTTTGCCTTGAATTATTTGTATAATATATTAATACTGACAAAGGACTTATCTTTATAGAAAATTCGATAAAATGTTTCTGACGATACTTTCTCTCTTCTTATTTTCTGACTTTGTGCACTCAGATAATGCGAGTTATAATTTTACCTCGTTCTGCATCTGCCCCTCCTCTGGAAGCCCAGATAAGTACTACTACTGTGGGCACGAAATTTCGACAACAAATTCAGACTGTATGACACATGCGCTCTACGAGTGCAGCAACGGCCCTAACAAGGTCGCCAGAGTGAACGAATATTGTAAAAATTCGCGATATGGCCATGTCCCCAATAGAATAAGTCCTGCTTGCATTGATTTGCACGAGAAAAAATATTTTAGAGGTAATTGAAAGTAGCCTCAGATTCAATGAGTAAATTAACTTGATTACGTAAATTACGTAAATTTATTTAAGCTATCAAATCCGGAAAGGTACCTAAATGCGAAGGTTGCTGGTTACCTATACTCAAAGATAAATATGCGGATAAGACGTTTTACTACGATACGATGAGGGACGACGATACTCTATTCCATGTTTTTCGCAGGTCAGTTTCTCCACAACTTTCACCCTGATTTTATCTCCATTTGTATTCTCATTTAATATTTATGTATGTTCCAGAACTGGCAACAACGAATGGGTCAACACTGCATTCCGGCAGTAACCAGTCTTTTTCATGCACCATTTTGGCTGATCTTTCAATTTATTTCGGCAAATTGTTGATTTAAAATTCTTAAGCTTGACATTCACATCATGTATATAAAATTGAAGCCAAAATTCCCATCCGTAATAAATTAAATGCAACTTGTTTTTACTCAAAACGCTAATGTCGCTAGCCTTGTGTTCAACAATTACGATTTTGTTGAAAATTTCACCAACTTCAGGAAAATCGAAGCTACTTTTATTATATTCCCTATCTCATCTCTCTCATGATTGCGTGTAAGATTTCTTACGATTGGCATCAAATAATATTTCAGTCACATTCCTTAATTAAAATTCATGAATAACATGAAGCTCATGCATTTTAAACTGAAATTCTCATCAGTTCGAAATTACCGATAATTATGCATTGTTTTTCAAAATCGTTAATGACGCAACCTTTTCATTGTGAAAATGTCATTGTTTGTCAACTTCAGGAGTTTAGAGAAAAACATGTTGCTGCTATTCAAAAATGTTGCAGGAGGCCCGTCTTTATTTTTAAGAATAAACCAATTTATGGCCGTGTGTGCTGGTAAATAGTATGAGTCGGATGGAACATATCGTGCAATTCGGGCGTAGCACATGCATATGTATCCGGCTTTATTAATAATTAATATTTATGCAGCTTACTTACTTTTATATTGAATACTATCAGATTGTGTTTCATTCATACTTCTAAATGTGTGTGCTTAATTGATTTGATGCACCCGTGAACGGCGTTATTTAACTGGCCACATAACCAGTTTGAATTATTTCTAAATGCTGGTGTTCTTAAGATGAATGTGACTAATTGAAAGACCTGAATAAGAATTGAACAATTAAATATTTCTCGTCTCATTGTGGAACCATTAGTGAAAGTCAATTAATTTCAATTTTAAGTTTAAACTCATAAATTCACGATGTGTGGAAAATAAATCGATCAGGCCTCAATGAAAACGAAGATCAGCAGCGCATACACGATTTGATTGCACACTTTCTCCAGCCCCGTTCTTTGCGACGGAATATTCTCTGGAAAAGCTATGAAACTTATGAAACTTATAAAACCTATGAATTTAATCAGCCTGCATTGTTCAACACTGTTGAATTCATATTAAAACCTTGTTATTCCTGAATTTTATTGCCATTGCATTAATTATGTAGTTTATGTAGACTACGATTGAAGAATGGAATTAAACTCTGAGGATTTGCCATTATTTGTATAATTTACAGAAAACGAGTCAATTTATCTTTTACAAAGTAGACAGATTGATAAAATGTTTCTAATGATATTTTCTCTCATATTTTCTGACGTTGTGTACTCAGAAAATAGGAGTTTTAATTTTAACTCGTTCTGCATCTGTCCGTCCTATGGAATACACAACATATCGTACTGTGGTAACGAAATTTCTACCACAAATCCAGACTGTATGACCCATGCCCTCTACAGTTGCATCAACGGTCCTAGCAAGGTGCCTAAATGCGAAGGCTGCTGGTTTCCTATACTCGAAGATGGATTCAAATATGCGGACAAGACGTTGTACTACGACAAGATAAGGGACGACGACACCCTGTTCCATATCTATCGCAGGTAATTTCTCCACAACTTTCACCCTGATTTTATTCCCATTTATATCCAAATTAAATATTTATGTTGCAGGACTGGCAACAACGAATGGGTCAGCACTACATTTCGTCAGTAACTCACTGACAACGGCCCATCGTTTTTCTGAGGTGAGGAAAGTAACCAAGGGCTACCCTCACGACAGAAAAGCGCATGGTTACGGCGAAGCCAAGGTATGCTTTCAAGACAGGGTCCTAAAACTTCCGCCACGGCCACAGCTCGAACGGTTGAATTTAGTGAAAAATTGTTGAAACAAAAAAATCAGACAATTACGAAATCTAGTGTCTTTTCATCTTTCTCGTTATGAAAGTCTAATATTACAAGAATTTTAGGACCTTTGAAACTTTAAAATGAACCGGAAATTCAATTTCACAATACAATGATCATGCCAGTAGCTGATTTTAGTGTCCGGGCACTGATTACGCATCATTTAAGATACGTTCGAGCAAAATCGGTTGAAAAATGAGAAACTTTTGATGGTATCTGCAGCCGTTTAAGCTGCTTAATCGCATATGATAATTGCACCTTATCTATCTTATTGCTATTGGTAACAAACAAAAAAATTCCAACCCAAAAACCAGAAAATAAAACAACATTTAAAAAACAGCATTCTTCGGTGAGGGTGCGACTAAAAACTTTAAAACAAGAGCATTGAGCAAATTTTAAAATTTAATATTGCCAAATTTTGCCTCACCGTTGGCATTCAGTTAAATACGAAATCGGTTTGGGCCCACGGTGAGGCAAAATTTGGCAATATTAAATTTTAAAATTTGCTCAATGCTCTTGTTTTAAAGTTTTTAGTCGCACCCTCACCGAAGAATGCTGTTTTTTAAATGTTGTTTTATCATGCCTCATTTCCGCTTATCTTTCAATTTATTCTCTATACCATCTTCCTCGTGATCGTAATTGCATGCAAGCTTTCCCAAAGCTAATTGCTTAATGAAATTCTTTATGCAGTTAACGAATAACTTGACATTCATGTATTAAAAATGAACTCCAAAAATTCCTAATTAAATACATACGTAATAACTCATTGTTTTCAAAATCGTTAATGACGCAACCCTTTGATTGAATAAATAGTTACAAATTTCATTGTTTGTATACTTCCGGAGTTCAAAGAAAAACATGTTCCATGGCTGCTCTTAAAATATTGCATGAGACGTTTTTATTTTTAAGAATAAACTAATTAATGGTCGCGTGTGATGCCGTATGAGTCAGATGGAACATAAATATCGTGCAATTCAGGGGTGACACGCATGTACACATTTAGCTTAAATATGTGTATGTACATAATTGATTCGATGCACCCATAAACAGCACTGTTTAATTCGTCATGTGTGAATATGTATGTACGTGAATTGAATTAAATATTTCTAAGGGCCGGTATCTTTGAGATGATGAATTAAATATTTCTCGTTTCATTAGTGAAAGCAAATAAATTTCAATTTAAAGTTTAAACTCAGGATGCGAATGTATTGTTTAGCAAATTAATCATGCGTCGACCAAGTTGGTCAAAGTGTACACGATTTAATGGTACACTTTTTCCAGCCTCATTCTTTGCGAAGAGATATGGAGTATTTTTGGAAAAGATACACATGAAACTTTTCCTTTGTTCCATATTGCTTATTTACAGCGTATGAAAGTAAGTATGCAAAGCTGACATTTTTATCAGCTAATCTTACGCTGATACATTTTGCAGCCTTAATTAATTAGTAAGCAAGCAGTATATAAGCGCCCGAAGACCGGAAACAGAATACACGGAAGAATTGAACCAAACATTCAGAGTACATATATCGTGTCATTTTACATAATATGTCATGCAAATTGTAACATTTGCAAACAATTCTGAACTGGATGTGGTGGCGTGACAGGTGGCAAATAAAGTGCACAAGCACCTTCTGAATAAATAAGTACATCATTATTGTAAAAAAGGTTTTTATTTTAACGACCGTTTGATTGACATAACTCGAGTAACGCAGCAAGCTAAATTTTTAATTTGCACAAAAATTTAATTACTCATTTAAAAACGTCTCAATTACTTTGTTAAATGCGTCAGGCTAACTTTTTGATTTACATAAAAAAAATAATTACTAATGATTAGTCAGATGCGTCACTTGAGGTTATGAATCATTCGTACATAAACTAAATATGTATGCAATATGTAAATAATCTTCAATCATATTGCAGTTAATCATATTTTAATCAGTAATTAAATATTAAAGCTTAATCGTATGAAAGATGCTCGTTTGGTTCAATATTGTATGAAATGCGATGCAAAAAAATATTTAAAACCGTTTTGCTGACCTCTTGGCCATGTGGATCTTAGGTCGACAAGCTTCCTTCAGTCCGCCCAACTTCATCTGCTTCAAGCCCTGCAGGATTGATTTGGAATATTTTAAATTGGTTCAAATATTTTGCTTGGATTGACTGAATTCATGAATATAAATAACATTTTTGCTAATTTGAAGAACATGGATTCTGACTAATTCTGAGGATCATATTTATTATAAATGTGACACATTTTTACTTAGAAATTTCGATTAATTGTTTATTGAATTACATAAGAAATCGCTAATAGGTTCATTTATTAATACTTTATTTAGTAAGCATTAATTATGGATTCGATTTATTAGCAATTAAAAAGTCACAAATATCAGATCTGAAAATATGCATATACCTGCACCACGGGCCCTTTTTGGTCAGGCTGTGACCACCAAAGGCGTGCAAACCACTCCCGCACGGTTAACCGACGAATGCGCGTCCTTGGAGGGGATGAGCGGCGTCGTTCCCGTGGTCGCGGACCACTTCCCCCCTCCATCGTGCAAGCTCGAAGATTGCTTGCCAAATTAAGCGAAAATAATTTAGAGAGAAAAAGTGAAAGTTGATGGAAATGAATAAGATTAGAATTTGATGTAAAAGAGTGAAAGTTTTCGGAATATGAGAGAAATGAGAAGATTTGAATTTGACGTGGATATCGAATGACTAGAAAATTTCTAATGACGCTGGAAATCTAACTGTGGCGCAGTTTGGGCGTTTCTGGAAATATTTCATACGTGGCATAGCGTCGTCTACTCCGAAGGTGTCCATCGTTGACCGAGATGTCCGACCCAACCCTCCAATGGCCAATAAGACGCTCTGGCATCGATATGCAAATGAATCATCCAATATACATACCTATACAGTGGCATAGAAGAAATAGATACAGCTAAAAATGCATCTAATTAGCAAATCAAACAAGGATTTCGTGCGAAAATGACGACCTGTCGGATTTGTATATATACAAAAGCATGGAGAAAGTTGTGCATTTCAGTAACGTGCTTGCTCGCTGGAAGGGGGACCCAACCAAAGTAACCACGATATGGACAATCGTACTTATTCCTCAGTTATCATTTTACTCGTTGAAGCCGTTTACATGCAACGTCAAATTTCTCAACGGGACAAGTAATATAGGAACTTATCTTTTTATTCAGACAACACAACTTTGAAACCACTTGCATACATACATAAATACGTTCAACGCCATGTTCCTCAGCAGGACAAGTTATATAAGAAACACTAAATGTTCCCCTCGTAAAAAAATGTATGCATAAACTCTCATGCAATGTAAACCAACAAGTAATCAATTCCCAGCTTAGAAAAAAATCGAGCATCATTTGCATATTAAACTTAACAAATAGATTTTGCGACATACTCATCAGTTGATCCATATGCATACTGTATAACATAGCAAGGTAGAAAATACTTATGCGACATCAACCGATGTGGGAAAAGAGGAGCGGACCCTAACCTGGAGAAAGTGCACATGAAAAAGTTGATGCATGAAATGCAAGTCAGTGAACATAATCAAGGTTTATACGAAGAAAATTAATTTATGTATAGACATTCAGGGATGAAATTTCATGACACTAGTTATCGAATCATTCCTGCAATTTGTTGGTCCTCAAGTTGATGACCAAGCAAATTATGATTAATTTAGCACCAAAAGTAGTAAGTGAAAACGTAGCCAAGGAACTTTGTAGCACTTTTCGGGAATATAAATCAGGAACTTTCACCAATGTTTCTAATAAATGTACAATTGCATTGTTAGTGTGACTTTCCAACAAAAATTGACTTGTACATCCCAATTTCCAACTCATTAATTTCAGCTGCCATTACATCATTGCCGTCAATTTGAACCAGACAAGAATGCATTGTCACAGTTGCTACAGACTCTTTGCTGCCGTTGACTTTGTAAGAACTTCACAAATTCCAGATTTCCATAAGTCGGCATTCCTCCCCCTCCTTTTCAGGTGCTCTCCACCTACACCGGAATTCTCTGGTGGATCGTCTACACGCGAGCCGAAGGCCTCATCCGCCTCCAATTCGAACCCAATTATGACCAAGATCGACTAATTGACTCGGTTTCCTCATACAAAGCGATCATCCGTTCTATCGGGTCTGCCCACAATGACAACACGTCGGCCGAAATCCTGCACGAGATTTACCACCGCGTGATGATGAGTTGCAACTCGTACTACAACCAGATCGGTATCAACACAACGGTCCCACTCCCACCGAAACTCTTGGCTCGTTTGAAATACGAATCCATGGGCATTCTAGGTACCAGAAATTTTTAAAACTTGCGAAATTTTCCATGTAAATTGTCCTCATTTTGCAGAGCTTTGCACCATTCTGATCCAAGTCAGCGAAGCGATTTTTATGCTGACGGATATACTGATCATTTTCACGACGAGAAATGTGTGTATGCAAAAATTTATAGTTAACGGCACGAGATAAAACTAAAATTGATGTAAAATTCAATTTTTTAAGGGAAAGTCGAGCAACAAAAAGATAATTTTTCTCATATTCTTCCTCCAACTTTTGGCCCAACTTCAGTACATCGGATGCGCTCTAGAGTTGAGGCTGGATCCCAAATTTTGCTCACCGGAAGCCGACCTGAGACCCATGATTGTGGTTATCATCCTTATCTCGGCGATATGCAAGGTACATATGCACATTCGTGTCAGTGGCCGCGGAAGCCGAGTGGACACGTGGGGACATTAACATTGCAGGATAGGGGAGGGAGGGGTTTATATAAGATGGGCAGATGATGGGGACATCGAATCACCGTGGGGACATTGTCCCTCTGTCCACACCCTTCCGCGGCCACTGATTCGTGGTGCCACTGATAATTGTGTCATTTAATTAATCCCCATTTCTCATCAGCCGCTCCAACTCTACGTGATCGCTCATTTCTTCCGCGACGTGCAGACTGGAGCCTGTGTCGACGAGCGAGACTCGGACGTAGACCTGGACGAAATGGAAGTTAAGCTTCTCGAAAGGAGGGCAACTCGTAATTGGCCGAATGACGGGGAGAATTATGACACAGCGTCGGACGCCTCGATGACGACACGGAAACTGGGAAAAGGTCAATCTGGGATAGGTGCAAAAGATGCAAATGCAAATCTGGGGCTGGATCGGAAAGGAAATGCGACAGATATTACGCGAACCATAGTTTAGTTTAATATACATAAATATTGGGATTTATGTATGTAGATATTTAGCAGCACGTTGTTCATATTATAAATATGCATGCATACAATTCATCTCATCAATAAGTTTCATAATCGCCGATTTTCTCATATAAAGCATTTTTTACTTCCGGTTATACTTTGCATACAAAATTATTTACTTTTATCATTGACCTTTGTGCATATCAGTAAAGTGACATGTCCAAAAATATCACGAATGCTTAATGCTTATTTAGTATCCAGGTAACTTCCATCCTAATTGCACAGTCGATCAAAAGCAGAGAAATTTTTTTGTGCCCAATTTCATTTTCAGACGACCGCATTTCAAACAATTTTTCAAACCAAAAACTTGTTCTTCTGAGCAAAAATGTCCGAGGAGGAAAACACTCCTGACGAAGAAGGTGGTGAAGAGGAGGACGAACCAGCCCCCGAAGTCGCTGCAGGGTCGTCTGAGCCAGAAGAGGAGGAAGTCGCCGAAGGTGACGCTCCTTCAGAAACCCCAGCCCCCACTGCAGATTCTGGCGGCCAACCTCCCGACAAACCCCCTGAGGATAAGAAGCCGGAGGACGAAGACGAAGGGGTAAGTTTCACTTGAACAGAATACTTAATTGTCATTGCTTAATTATTAATTAGTAATTAATGACTTCCTTCTCACCAATCAGGAAGATGACGAAGATGCCTCCGAAAAGAAGGGAGGCAAGGTCACTCTGCCCGCCGAAAGTTCGCCCAAGGAGGTCGGAAAGGACATGAAAAAGAGAAAACATTCCATTTCCGCTCATCTCCAGGCCGAAATCACAAAGCAGAAGATCCTCCGAGCAAAACAGGACAGAGAAAATAGACGCGCCGACCTTGACACGCATCATCTTTTCCTCATCGAAACAGTCGCCTCTCATTTAGACCTCAAACCCAAGGATATTGAAGAATTCGTGATTGATGCGGCCGAATATATGGCAATTTTGGCCAGTTTCTTTGACAAGAAGGGGAAAAAGGGGGTCGTTTTCTGCTACCAGGATGCCGACCCACCCGGTAAGTAAATGAAATTATAATAAGTACTTATCACTAAATTATTATCCATGCGACCAGGACCCGAGTCTGGTCGTCCAGTCCAACAACCCACGAAAAAGGAGAAAATGAAACGTCTCATGGTCACGGATGGGTCGGACATTCCAATGAAAGGAATCTGCATGTATTTCTTCCGGACCGGACATGAACACAAAATCACCATGAAAAACATAGCGGATGAAGTCTTCTTCGGAATTTTGGACATTCGTGACCCCGACGAACCTGGAATTGTGTTGGAAAGCGTGCACCATTTATTGAAAAATATTTACCTCAAACATTTGAAACTTAATTCCACCTGGATTTCTGTAAGTGATCCGGAAACTGCGGCAAAAATTAGGCTCCGATTTTTATCCAGTATTGACCACTATGCAGAATTCCTGTTTGGTAAGTGATTCATTTTTAAAATTTCTACCGTTTAAAATTTCAATTTTTGTATTTACTAATAAATTTTCAGATTCCCGTCACGACATTGCGAGTCGACTCGACCTCCGCAACGTTTCCGATATGGATGAAGTTTTCCAGACATATTTAAGAACCGCGGAGGAAGTAATAGAAGCCTCAAAAAATCCCGACATTGTCGCCAAAGTCGAACATACGGTGATCATGTGGTGCAAAAATTTCGAAAAAGTTCTCGCCATGTCGAAACAAATGAGGAAAGAGACCGACACGATGGGTCCACTCGCGGAATTGGCGTACTGGCGAAATCTTATGGCCAAAATGTGCTACATTATCCAACAAGTGCAGCAAATCAATGTTCAAAACTTCATTCAAGTTTTGATCCACTCAAAGTCTCGAGTTTTGAAGCGTTGGAAGGACGTTGACACGAGGGTGTGTAAATACTTAAGTAATTAAGTAGCAAATTATTTACATAATTAATTAAAAATTAATTTAACAGGTGACCGACGAGTATCACGAAGCCAAGGATAATGTCCGGTACATGTACGCGTTGGAGAAATTTTGCACGCCGCTTTATCAGGTCGACCCTCCCGGAATGATTGAGCACATCAACAGCATGATGTACGTGATAAGGACGATCCACACGACGTCGCGGTATTACAACACGTGCGAAAAGGTTACCGCGTTGATGGTCAAGGTGGGTCAATTAATCGATAAAACAAAAATGGTGTCCAATTTTTGATTAAATATTGTATCATTCCAGATAAGCAACCAAATGATTGCCTCGTGTCGTCGCTACTTAACGAAAGACGACACCGTCACGGCCTGGGCGCAGGATAAGAAGGTCATGCTGGATAAGCTGAACGTGAGAAATTTTGACAAGTTTTCGAAATGGAAAGAAATTTAGTACACGAATTTTGACTTTTTTTCAGAAATGTATCGAGCTCTACGACGTTTATCGTAGCGCGTATGAAGCAACCAAAGAAGAATTGGCGGACAATCCGGACGGAAAAAGGTTTAATTTGTCCGTGAACAATATTTTTGGACGGTTTGAACAATTCTGTGAGCGTTTGACGAAGGTATGAAAGTTCCCATTTTCACTAATTTTTTTAGTGCTATAAAATTAATTTCGAAATTTCCAAGATTATCCAAATCGTGGAAATCTTCAATCTCTACACTCCCATTCACGACTCGCATATTGACGGCCTCGATGAAATTTCCACGCGCTTGAAGAACCTCCACAAACAAATTTTAGAGAAGACGTATGACCCCTTCGAGTTCAGAAAGCCGTTCTTCGACACGGATTTTGTCCTCATTCGCAGCACGATTGACGACATTCAAGAAAACTTGGAGAAATTTATGGACCAATCGATCGAAGCTTGTCCGACTTGTATGCATGGTTTGGTAATTGGATAAAAATATTCAAATTAATGCAACAGACCAATTTTTCACAATTATTAAAATTCCACAGGTTTTACTGGAGCGGTTTAAAAACCTAAAAAATCCTTGTCTCGACATCGACGGGAGAAATTGGTACCTTTTTCAGTTCTACCACAACGAAATTGAGCTAATTTTACAGATCTACGAAGCTGAAAAGAACGAGACTCCAATCCCCCGTGGATATCCACCCTTTGGGGGAAAAATTGCGTGGGCTCGGCACCTTTACAAGTACAAAAATATATTTTTTTCCCAATTTGTCCCAAATTTTTCTCAAATAGAGCCAAATTTTTCCCAAATTGTCCCAATTTTTCCCCAAATTGTCTTAAATTTTTCCCTAATTTTTCCCAGATTGTCCCAATTTTTTCCCAAATTGTCTTAATTGTTCTCCAATTGTCCCTAATTTTTCCCAAATTGTCCCTAATTTTTCCCGAATTGTCCCACTTTAAAAAATAATAATCCTCTCCCTTCAGACGCCTCGAACGTCCCATGAAATGGTTCGAAGAAAAAACCTCCATCCTCAAACGGGACGATGCCCGCCCCACGATCAAACTCTTCAACGGAACCTGCAAGAAACTCGTCCTTTACGAAATGCTCGTCCACGAAAGTTGGGTCAAAACCTGCAACTTCATCTACGACGCCCTTGAAGCGCCCATTCTCACCTTGCGCGGCACCGTCCGCCAAGAACTCGTCCTCAACTTTGACCCTTTCTTCCGCCAGATTATCGATGAGACCGAAATCATCCGAAAACTCGGCCTCGAAGTCCCCGACATTGCGCAAGTCGTGTACTACAAGCAGGAAATGATCTTCCACACGTACGAAAGAATCAAAGGTTTGCTCGAGCGGTTTTTAGTCATCAAGCAAAAAGTCCCGCAAGACTTATCCGTCCTGATGAGACCGCTGCTGAAAAAAGTCGAGAAATCTTTCATGCCCGGAGTGACAAATATTAACTGGACTTCGCTCAAAGGGGAGGAATATTTCGACTACATTGACGTCCATCAGAACGATTTGGAAGGAATTGTGAAGAAAACGCAGGAAATATTGAATCTTCGAATTAACCAGTTTCTCTACGAGATTTCGCACACGTTGATGATCGATTTTCCGGAAGATCGCCCCATGACGGTGAACGACTATATGGAAATTATTAAACGGTACGGCGTCGTCGTGGCGAAGGATTTGGAGTACAAGTCGAGAATGTGTGAGCAAGCGGTGGTCGAGTTGATTAATATGTTGCTGAGAACGTGCGACATGCCGACGCCGGTAGAGTCCCCGACCTTGTGGTTGAATGCGAACATGCCAATCCCTAATTTCAGAGGTTGCTTTTGAATTTTGAAAATATTGGGCCAAGAAAAATGCATAAATTTCATGAATTTTGCACGCTTTTAGAGGGCGAAATCATCGTAGAAAAACCCCCCGTCGATCCCTCCATCCAAATGAATACGATGACGAAAGAAGAGCAGCAACACATTTACGAAGAGAGTCGCAACGTGTTCGGATTCTATAATCAGAAATGTATCGAAGCTCTGCAAAAAACGACGAGAATCTCGCTCGACATTTTACGCCAAAGGACAGGTTATTACTTAAATATGCGAAACATAAAAAATTAAGAGTTAGGCCAAAAATTCGCTAAATTTTTTAGAGGAGCCACAAGTGTCGAAACGAAATCCTGGCAAAATTCTGAACCGTGTCCCCGTATTCACGGCGGATTTGATCCTCACAATTCCCACGATTCAGATGAAACCGCAACTCGGCGATATGCAACAGCTCCTCAATCGAAGCATCGTTTTGATCACGGAGTGTTTGAAACGTGTGGTCATTTGGGGGCAGAGCAGGCGCACGTCGTTCGACAACAAGGCGGCAGACGCGTATTATAAGGACGTCTCAAAGTTGGATGAAGCTGGAGCGAATCCGTATCCACGATTGCAACCGGCCGATGCATTGTGTAGGTTTTTAGTAATTTTTTTTAATATTGTAAGTTTCCGAAAATACTTGCGTATATACATATTTTTCAAAAAAACATGTGAACTTATCCATATATTTGAAATCTAAATATTTTTTTAAACGAACTAAAATACAAAAAAGATCGATTATTGACACCAAGATCAAACAAAACAAAAATGACATAATGAATATTTTGTGCCCGTGTTTTTAGCAAATATTCCCTGATCTGCAAAATACAGTTTGCAGTAAAATTGACATCAAAACAAATTAATTTTTGCAGTACAAATCACAATTTCTTGAGTTTCTGCGAATATTTTCACATGTATTTAAAAAATATATGAATTGTGTCAATTATAAATTTTTAAGTATATTTTTTTTCCTAAATTATGGTACAAAAAACACGTTATTGACATCGAGACTTAACAAACGTTGTTTTTATTAAACATTTCGCCAATATTTCCCTGATTTTCACTCAAACTGATACTAATAACCAATTAATTTTTCCAGTACAAACCATAATCCCCCTCGAAAATCTCAACTCTCGCCTCAAAAACAGCTACAAACCCGTCATGGACTACAAAGACATAAGCAAAATGGTTCTCATGATGCAAACCGTGGTCCTCCAGGCCAAACAAACCGTACAAAACTTAATCTACCAATACTCCCAGTACAACTTTCTCTGGAAAGAGACGCGCGACGAGGAAATCAAAGACATCCTCGAAACCGACCCCGTCATCACCGAGGTTGAAGCCATCATGCGGAGCTATCGCGAATTAGAGGACGAAATCGAAGCCATCGCCCCCTCCCACCGCGTCGGCCCGTTGGAAGTCCTCACCGCCGAAATGAAGATGGGTTTCCTCATGGAAGTCAAAGAATGGAAAAATTCCCTCTGTCGCCAAATGAGCGACAAGTACAAAGTCAAGGCGTTAGAGATTTCCAAATTCATCGACGAAGCGAGCAAAGATCTCAACACGCCGTTAAAAGATATGAACGACATCCGCTTCGTGATGACCGCGTTGGCAAACATTCGCTCAAAACAGGTCGACATTGACGTCGGAATCATTCCAATTGAAGAATGCTACACGTTTTTAGGGAAGGAAAAGTACAAAATTCCGGAAGAAGAGTCCAACCGGGCGGACACGCTGCGCTACAATTTCAATCGGTTGCAAACCCGTGCCCTCGAAATGCACGGACAGATTTGCAACCTGCAGGAAAACAATAAGAAGAAATTGTTCGAAGCTATTGCAAAATTCAAGAACGATTTGGCCAACTATTACGCCAAGTATGTCAAGAGTGGGCCCATGGTGGAGGGGCTCGCGGCACAGAATGCATCCGATCGCCTCGTCATTTTTCAAGACGAATTTGACGAACTTTGGGAACGTTACGTTATGTTTAACGCGGCCGAAAAGCTGTTTGGCATCATTCCCACGGAATATCCCGATTTGATGAAGTTACATCGGGAACTTTCTCTTCTTCAGAAACTTTACGGGCTTTATAACGACGTCATGCGGGCGGTGAATGGATACTACGATATAAAGTGGGGAGACTTGAAAATTCCGAAAATTTATGTGGAAATTCACGAATTTCAGTCGAGATGTAACGCCTTGCCGAAAGCGCTGAAGGGCTGGCCGGCGTACGAGGCGTTGAAACAGGTCAGAATTAAATATGATTAAAGATAATTAAAAAATTGGTATGAAAAAATCCCTGATTTTTACAGCGAATCGAAGACTTCAACGAAACCTGTCCGCTCCTTGAGCTGATGACCAATCGCGCCATGAAGGATCGCCACTGGGAGAAAATTGGCGACATTACCGGTCACATTTTCAACATTGAGAATGAAAATTTCAGCTTGAAGCATGTCATGGAAGCGCCCATCTTGCAATTTAAGGGTCTCGTGGAGGACGGTCCGATACTATTCCGATAATTTACAATAATTAAGACGTTATATTTTGCTCCCTAATAATTATTTACCTAATTTTAAATTTTAAATGCAGCCTGCATCGGGGCACAGGAGGAACGGGAAATGGAGATGAAGTTGAAACAACTTCAACTCGATTGGAGCACGGTCCCCCTGCTTTTCGCCCATTTTAAGAATCGTGGCGAAATTCTGCTCCGTGAGGCGGAGACGATGGAGACCATGGCGTCGTTGGATAAATCCATCCTCGTCGTCCAAGCCATGATTGACAATAAGTATCACGGTTTCTTCAAAAAAGAGTTGAACACCCGGCTAGGCGATTATACGAAGACGAGAGGGATTTTGGAGATGTGGCTGCAAACTCAGACGCTGTGGATGGACATGGAGGCCGTCTTTGTGGGGGGTGATATCGCGAGAAATATTCCCCTGGAGGCGAAACGGTACATATTTTTGGGATAATTTTTACCCGTAAACGATAAATGGGCGTCGATCATTACGATTGTTAAGTCCCCGTCAAATGTGGCTGATTGACTTGAATTTTGGCAAAATCAAAGTTTGTCAGTTGGCGACTTGCACAATATTCTTTAATTGACATTTTTTTGCATATTTACAATACTTCGAAAATTAAGATTTTCGCAAATCACATTAATTTGACAAAATCAAAGTTTTTCAGGAGGCGACTTGCAATATTATTTTGTAATTCAAATTTTTTGCATACAATACTCCTAAAATTGAGAATTTCGAAATTTTAACAACTCTTTAATCCCCCTCAAAATCCCCCCCCCCCCCAGAATTTTTTAATCCATATTTTTCCATATAATACTCCTAAAATTCAGATTTTCACAAACGCCATTAATTTCAATAACTCTTTAATTCCCCCTCAATTTTCCCCCAGATTTAACAACTCTAACCGAAACTGGATGAAGATAATGCAGGGGGCGAGAGAAAACCCGTTCGTCATTTCGTTCTGCGTCAGCGACGAGTTCATGGCGCAAATCCTCCCACATTTGAAGGAACAGTTGGAACTCTGCGAAAAAGCGGTCAACGAGTTTGTCGAGCAGCAGGAAATCGCCGCGGCCGAGGCGGCGGCAGCCGAAGCGGCGAAGGAGGCGGCAGAGAAATTTTAAAAGTAATTAAAAAGTGGACAAAATAATAATCTGGAAATTTAAATGTAAAAAGAAGAGAAATTTTATCAAATTTTATGACACGATTTTATTGTAAAAGTATGAAGTCGATGTATATAAATAAAGAAAATCTGATTTATGTACATAGCTAGAAAAAAGGTAGACGATGAACGAAGATATGGAATTTTCAATTTGCATGGCTTATCAATTTAGAAAACAATGTTTTTATTCATTCCTAAAAATTTTGAACATGCTTTTTTTCTTTGATTACGGTTTACATTATTTAAATGTACTTTTCTTGCATTTCGATTGTGTAATGATATCCATGATTGCATTTGTAGTTTTCTCTCTTTTCTTTGGTTTGTAAATTGTTGCACATTTAGGTAATTAATTAGGTTAATTAATTAATTAAAATGCACTAATTAATTATCTACGAAGTATTTTTTTTATAAATACCTTATCAATTTGGTAGGATTTAGTCACACGAGTCATGATTTTTTAGTGCGAAAAATTATATCTTCGTATTTTTTGCATTGTTTTGTTTCATTTCACCTTTTAGTCATTTGCATAAATTCATTGGTAGTAGTAATCGTAGTGAAAAAATAATTACTTAATTATCTTGTTAGTTAATTAGTTAGTTAACACTTAACAATTAACGCGAAAAAACGAGGGTGAACAAATATCTAGTTATAAATTATAACCTTACGGTGGTGGTGGTGACGATACTTATTAAGCGTTAAAAATTTACAAATAATTAACAATTAAAACTGACTGCACCTTAATTAACTAAAGCTAAATTGACTATTTTTCTGTTTTGGTTGACTGACTAGAGCACCACGAATGATTAGTGAGGATATCTTTGATTGATGATTATGAACACTATAACAGACCATTAATTAACGACATATAATTGTTACAAATAGGACAATAAGTCATGAAAATTATAGGAACAACGGAAAGTGGGTTTATAATCACTCATTACAACCTAATTAATGATTCATGATTAAAGATCAATAACTAATTACGATTATTTTCAATGATTGATTAGTTAACAGTTTCTGACACCTTTTTTTCCATAATTGATTCTTTCATGTGGCAAAAATCTCCAAGTTTTTTTTTGCATTTTTGCGTAGTATTTTTTTACCAGAATTTTAGAATTTTTTTTAGGAATCACAGCTACTCTCATCATTCTGGTTGAGGGTGCCATCTTCTTCGTCATCGTCGAGCTCCATCTTTGTCGAAACGTCCTTCGCGGACGATGAGGTAGAACCGTTTTCGGTCTTGGATTCCTTCCCATTTCCGGTGACGCAACCCTCGTGCACGCTCCGCATGTGGTTCTTGAATGAAGGAATTGATAAATTAGTTAATTATGGTAAGAGATTTATTTTATGGTAGTTTTACCTTCATTTTGTCGGGACGTGAAAATTCACGAGAACAAACGGGACACGGGAATACCTAATTTTTCAGAAAATTTCATATAGTTTTATCAAAAAATTGCATACAATCCGGACAAAATTTCATGCAATTTTTGCACAATTTTTTTAAATTTGGCACAATTTAAATATTTATTTAAGTAAACTCTGTACCTTTCTCATGTTCCCTTCATGATAGAGAAACGCCTACGGAAAACAAGTATATTAATAAAGTCGTTATTAATTAAACGTTAATTAATTAAAAATACTAATCGATTGATTGACTGGTTTTTAACTTCAATCGCTGTCAGAATTAACAACGAAATAAAAGTTACTTACATGCCTCTGAAATGAATACTTGTTTTTGAAAGTTTTTGGAATTCGCAACTTTTCGCACTCAATACAACGATACACATTATCCTCCACGGAAGCATATTTGAACAAGTCTAAACCCCTGACGCTCATCTCGTTCAAACATTGGCTTTCCTGGAATTATTAGAACAATACATCCATTACAACCCATTCTACTCAAAGGTTCACAATCCTAATTCATACATAAGTATAAAATCAGGAAATTTATCAAAATTCTTCAATCAAGTAGATATGTACATATATACCTCTCCCTCCAACATTTGTTGTAGTAAAGCATCATCCATCTCTTCGTACTGGTTGGGCCCGGCATTTCCATTGTTGGCAGCGGCAGCCCTGTCCTCGTCATTGGCGTAGTCTTGCTTGGATAATTTGACCCGTTTGAGACGCGTCTGCAGTCCCGGATAGCGACGAGGGATTCGTCTCCGAACAGAATGTCGTGGTGGAAGTATGGATGCTTTCGACCCCGCTAACGGAATCGGGTGGAATTCTGACCATGGGAAAAACAAACCGAGTTAAAAAAAATTTGCACATTTTTGTGCAAAAAGAATAATTGCAACTCACTTGAAGAAGGCGACTTTGTGCTGGCGGCGTACGTATGTGGGGTCGTGGTCGGCCTCGGAGTCAGTTTTGTGGTCGGAATGGCATCTACAACGACCTTTTTGGCCCTCCCTCGCTTCTTCTTAACGGGCAAGACGACGCCCGCAGCCGCCTCCATAGTCGCAAGAACCGTTTGGGCTGCTTGGGTGGTTTGGGAAGTCTCAGTCTCACATTTGATCCTTGGACCCTTGACACCTTTCTCTTTGGCACCACCACCAATGGTCATTTTCGCCATCGTGGAAGCGTCACAGGATCCACCAGCAGGACTTTCGTGGTGATGGTGGTGGTGACGTTTCGATGTGACGAGTTTGTTTTTAGTTTTTGTACCTGAGAAATAAAATTCAGAATTTTATTTTTCAGAATTTTGGACACAATTTTTTAATCGTAGATAATTTGTCACCTTTCTGTTTGCGATTGGATTTGTGACTCGTGGGCGAAGAATTTGACGGCGTCGCCGCGTTGTTAATATCAGACGGAGGAGGGGGAGGATTACTGATGGGGGATGAAGCATTGTTCTTGCCACCCCCACCGTCAAATTCTTGTGATGAGTTTGTTACACTGTTTTCTGTCCCATTATTTCCTGAAGATGACGAACCTCCCTGTTGGCCCGGTTGTTGCTGCTGTTGACCACCACCACCTCCTCCTTCCGGTTTTGCGTCGCCTTCCTCATCGTCCGACTCGAAACTGGAGAGACCTCGGATCGATAGGGCTTCCGCCACTTTGAGCACGTCGCCCAAATCCTTTTCATCTATCGAAATCTCGCCACGGTACATGAAATCGAGCAGGGTTTTCAAATGGGCGAACTTTATATCGTGGAAGAGCAAGATTGGGTAACGATCGGAGGGCGAGTGATTGACAAACATGGCCTAAATAGGAAAAAAGACGAGGAAAATGCATTATAATAGTTGTACATGATAAGAGGATATGTTTGATAAGTGGTGCGCTTACCTGAAAATATGGAGAGCACGCGGAAAGGACGATTTTATGCGCCTTGAGAAATTTCCCCTCTACCGCGATCGTCACATCGACCAAATTCTCCGCTGTGAGAAGCGACTCAAACACGTTGACCATGCTAGTAAAAAAAGACTTTATTATTGTTTAAATTCAAACGAGATATGAGTTTGTCTGACATGAAACACCGCAGTATCACTTCACCCACATAATGTGGGCCACATTTGGTTCGCCGATCTGTTTAGGATTTGAGTTTGACAGTTTGGAAAGAAAGCTGAATTTTGATTTTGTAACACAACAATTTTGTTTAATTGAATGACAAGAAACGTGAGATGGCATTCCCGATGTAAGTAATTTCCCCAATTATTTTACCATGTTGTTCGACTATATGGAACAAAATAAATTCACTGTTAACTTATGAATTGCATGAATTGAAAAAATAAAACGTTCAAGATGGGAATGTAAATTTCTACTTATTTCAACAGACATCACGTAATGCAAACTGAAGAGGAGGTGGAACCACTCGACCAAATTGACCAGGCTGCCTCTGATCGAATATTAGAATTATTCGCCACTCCGTATCCTGAGTTGACCCGTGCTCAAGTTCTGATTCTGGAGAGGATCGTGGCTGCGACAAAAGTGGCGCAATTGCCTTACTCCCATGTCTTCCAGCCGGATAATGTTTTATATGATGGTATGGTTGGTCAAAAGTGATGATGACGATGATGATGAATAATGCCAACAATTTGTACAGATACGATGGACATCGATGATGACATCTCTTTAGCCACCATTATCATTCCTCGATGTGAACCACTCGCTGATTTAGCCCCATACATTTGCTCAACAAAGGGTCAACACTCGACCGGACACACCACGCCCAGTAATAGTTACAATGTTTGGTTATGATAAATTGTTGTCCCCATGCAATATTATAACAATATTTCAGATTCGGTAGTAAATCAAATGAGAGGGATGTGGAACATGTACTTCGAAAACGCGAGAGGATATGACGAAGGGCACGTTTATGATGTTTTGGAGTTTGTTGAGTACATTGAACTTTTCATGGATGATCCTGCAGTGGGAATGCCCTTGAATACTTGGAGAGGAGGAGAATGCCATTTTTTGTATGACCATGAGCGGCAATTTTTCATTCTACAGTCCAACAGCCAAAGCCTTTTTTTGTTGTGCATGACTCCAGGTAGGGTGAATATGTGTACTGTAATGATTAGTACAAGTAATAGTGAAAATTATTATTCGTTCACAGGTTGTTTTAGAATGGAAGGAAAACACATTTCGTTCGAATTTCCACACTGTTTTAGACATTACAACACTGAGGTTCATGTGGTGCTGGAAATAACCCGTGTTCATGACAATGATGACAACGAAGAAGAAACCGAAAACCATCCCTATCGACATGTTCAGTTCCAACTTTCAGTGGATGGGGATTGGAGTAATGCAAAAACGAAGAAATATCTACAAAAAGTGTGGTTTCAGCACAAACAAGCATATCCTCCGAATGTTCCATCAGTCGTCACAGAGGCATGGATTTTTACTACTTACCAGGCAGCGGTAGATAAAATATCATGTCTTGAGGTACATAATAGTTGAGAGTTTGTACACATAAATAAGTGCGGGTGTATAATGTGTTCCATTTGGTTTGCAGTTCTGCCATATCCTCAAATCTTTAAATGACACGACCTACGAATACGTATCAGACCAAACCGTACTTCCCGTTAATCTGCATGACCAACTGGAACCACTACTCCACTCTCTGGGCATCACAATTACCCTACAAGGATCCGTGTCGGATGAAGACCTCGAGTCAATTGGTCTTTCTGACTTATTTGGTGTCCCATTTAATGAAGAGTCCCTCAAAGAGTCAAAGATTGTCCTATATCGGGAATCCAACAATCATTTCGAATACAGAGGAGTCACCACAGATTGGAGTAAGAAGCAGTTGAGTGATAAGGGCGCAGGAAAAAGTCTTCTTTATGCAGCAAAGGAGCGTGGACATAAGTTCACATTTGAACCTCGCCGCATTTTATATGACAGGACCAACATGTTGAAAGCAGAGTCTATGACGATTTTAGGGTCAGTTATTGTAAGTTATTTGCATGCACCACGACCAGATACTCGACACGACTTTGTCAATGTTAATTGTAGAGTATATACTACCTTTTCAGTTAATAGAAGTCGTATTAGTGATATGCAGAATGTTCCTCTACAAACATATGAGAATCCAGAGGAGCATGATGAGGATTATAGTTATGATGATGAGGCAGCTTTTTATGATGGACAATATTTAACTGATCTTGAGTTATTAATGCAGTGGATTGCTCATGAGTACCGTATTAAGGTTATTATTACTGTTAACCCAGAGGAAGTAGAGGATCAATAAATTAATTTAACGACTTACTTTGACCGGTGGTTGTTCCATTTTAGGAGAAAGTGTTGGCTTTGTTGCTGACTAGTTTGTTGTGGTAACGTCATTTTGAGGTCGGGTCAAAGGTCAAGGTGATAACTCGTCTAAAATACGAATAATACGAATCTCTTAACAAGTCGTCTCAAAAGTCTCATATAGCATCAAAATTCGTACCAGTGTGGCTTTTAGTTGCCGTGAAGATTCCTCTCCTCCCACGCTCCACTGATCTGATATGTTATTATTTTTCGGGAAATTGAGATTTTCTCGATTTCGAAAAAAATATTTCCAAAATGTGACACCGACTCAAAGAAATTATCAATTCACTTCCAAAAAAGTACGGAATTTTCCTTCGTTTCCTTCCCAATTAGCACCTTCGCCCCCTGATTGATTATCTCCTCCTGATGGTCACCGTACTTAATAACAACCCTTCTTCCTCTCCTTCCAAGCACCACTGCAAATTTCTCCCCAAACAGAAACAGATTCGCAAAAAAGTGTCACGAGCTAGTGCGAATATCTTCGTCCTCGCTGATTCCTCTCTCTGCCTCTTCTGCTCACAACTTCTTTTTTTAGGGCGAGAATTAAGTAACTTTTATAATGCAAAAAACAACTGGAGCAGTTGCGTTACACAAGTAGAGAAGAGACCTCGGTGGTGTAGAACATTGCCAAATATGCCGTTTTTGTGAGGGTGAACTCCACCATTGATCGTGCCATGACATGAGCACAGAATAGCACTACGTACGTACAGACAGCCAGCACGGACAGATAAGTTGGCATTTTGGGGGAAGAGGGAGGGAGGGAGGCAGCAGGGCGGTTGTATTCTCTCTCTCGGTATAGGGGATGCGCTCCTCCGTGGATACCCGGGTCTTGGTCCGGGCATTTCTCCGACTCTCGCAAACAAACCCGTTGGCCAATTATAGACCAAACCCGAGAGCGAACCATGGGGATGAACAGAACACGGAAATGTGTTTATGTTGTATACCTTCCCCCAAAACCTTGCGTGCACTCCTTGCGTCTCTGTTCTTGACATGGACTCATCGTGTCGTCGACGTCGTCATCATCACCGTCGGGGTGCGGGGTAGGTGGTGGGCTTAACACAGGAAAAAGATAAGATATTGGATATGCAACCCAGGTTTGGATGCACACGCGCTTATGTAAAAAGTCGAAAGGGCGTGGGTGGCTTATGGCTTGTGTTACATTACATGGCCACGTTCTTTCATGTCCCGTGCATAAGAACAACGTGTCCTGTACATATATTTACCACTCTACGAGTTACACACATTCTGCCCCGTCGCTCCTTATAATTAAACCATTCATTTCATTAAATAAGTCCAGTCCGGTCCGGCACTGTATGATAAATCGTGTGTCGTGGCGTGAGATATGCCTGTTTTTCAGGGGAGAGAGATAAATAGAGAAGAATTGCACACAGGGGAGGAAAAGGGTTGGATTTTGGATGTTGTGGTTTACATTTTGCATCATCACATACTTACACGAAGCTAAATGTGTGTAGGGGATGTGGTTAATATGTATTCTCACTGCGGTGATATTTGTGTATTGCCAACCAGTGGCCGCGGAAGGACAGAGGGGACAGAGGGATAATGTCCCCACGGTTATCCATCATCTCCCCATTTTATATAAACCCCTCCCTCTCTAATGTCCCCAGATGTCCCCACACCTTCCGCGGCCACTGTTATCAACTAACTAATACTACTTACTAGGCAGCCCGATAACTCTCAAGTAATACGTATAACTCTTCTCATTTACTATTTAACACACCAACCACGCAATAAAATGGTATGGGATTTGATGATGCCAATTAGTAACTAATGTATTCCATGACACGAGCTGATGGAACGTATAATTACGGTCGAGTGGATAATACTGGCTAAAGTGGGGGAAGATAAGCCCCCATCCATCCACCAACTAATAAAAGTTCTGCTGCTACCAAGTAAGTAAAGTAATCACAATTCACAATACTTGAAACGGAGAGAGAGTGAATTTTCATCGAATTTTTTTACCCGAACATTGAATATGAACATGACACAATAAATATGGCGTGTCCTCTCTGTTTGTGAGGTGGAGTTAAATTTGGGTATTACACGAGTTGAAGTGATTGATAAGCGGCACGAAGTAGATTTTCCGTAATGGATTTGCATACGAAATTAAGTCCAATCCATAGTTCAATTCCATGTAAAATGCATATACGTATGTATGTATTTCTCGGGAAGAGATGGAGGCAACTTGAGACGTATGAGGCAAGTTGAGACGTGTGAGACTTGTGAGTGAGATACAGAATCTCACTTTGCCTCACTTCCACCTCCACATCCCGACAAATTGCATGATATGATATCCAACATCGCAGAAAAAGTACCAAAAATTATGTTTGTAAAGTACCAAAAATCTCACTTCCGGTCAAGTTTAAAAGAGAAAAATGACTAATAATTTCCTTATAATTTTTCCTAATAAATTTTATTATTTTATTTATAACTTATCCCATACATAATAATGTACCATTTTACATATATACTTTTAGTTTAGTCATCACTACATTTCCATTACAATAATGGTTCTCATTTTCCTCGTCGTTTTCACCGTCGCGTATTTATGTGCATCGCATTCTCGCAATTTTATATATTTTCTTACCCAGTTTTTATCATTATTATGTAGATATAGAGTCGTCATTTTTAACAATAATTGATGATATTTAATCCATATTCTCAGAATAATAATGATTAATAATAATTAATAATGATGTCAAGTTATTAACGAGATGGATTTAATAATTAAGTAGGTTTTCTTTTTTATACGTGCACCGGGTCGATTAAAATTCAAATAATTAATTAATTAATAGCAATTTATTTAGTTAACTAACTACTATTCTTTTTCTTCTACGACTATATTAAATAGCTACCAAGTAGTAAATAGGGATTGATTGATTATTCGTTATTATTACAGCATTACGTTCTTTTTTGTGATATCATGGCAAATCAGGTCGGATTGGATTATCGGATAAGTAATGGCAATTAATTAATTAATTAATCCAGAATCAATCAGCAGGAGAGACAAATTATTTTTTAAGAAATTAAACCAATTTTTTTCCTTCTTTACACAATATTCCTCATCTTAAAACGTAAATCTGCCCTGTTAAAAAATAATATTGTCAAATTCTGCAGAATTTTGTGTCTCGATTTGTTAGTGTGGATAATGAAACCCAAAGCCACTGTTTTTTTCCTCGTTTTAAAACATAAAACTTCTTTTTTGTTAATTATCAATTAATTAATTAATTATTCATTACCTTAATTATTATCCAGTTAATTAAAATCTATTAAATTTTACATATTTTTTTCCTCTGTTTTGTTAAATAATTTCGGAATCGGCTTTCCATTAAATTTTATTCGGTGATATTCGTTGAGTAATTTTTTCTTTTACTTTGGAATAAATTGGAAATATTGCCATTGTCACGTCACGTATTATGAAACATAAAATAGAAGAATAATTAATAAACTGTTGTTCTCGCGATGATTAATTTTTTAATGCGTTTTTTAAATATTTTGATTATTCGCATTTGTTTAATTGACGGGATAATATTCGTCGTATTCGTTTCATATTTTTTGTAAATTATTGAATTTGATGTCGTAATTTCTTTTTCTTTTTTCTGTTTCGATAAGCATAAATTTTCTACGTTTTTTAAAGGTACTACTTTTTTCTGGGATAATCAGTTTGTTAGTTTATACATCTAATATTGTTATTATGTTATGTTGACAAATTTGTAGTGGTTGTTGTTAGCTTTTTCTTTAGCTCTAGTGTCTAGATATAGATTTTAATGATTAATTGTAGTCATTTAATTAGCCATAATCATAATAAGGACAATATATAATACGGAAGTGAAGAAATGGCATTTTGTAATTGTCTTCGTCCAAAGTTTCCAATTTTTTCCGTAATTGTATTTAATTTCTAAGTCTACGTTATACAAAATTAAGCTTCGCATTAACTTTTAGTTTTTTAATTATCATTTACTTTCTGCTACTACGTTCCCTTTTTCGTACATAAATTAAAACACGACAATATTGTTCCTCATCTCATTCTACGTATTTAATTATTTAAAACTGATTGAGCCCTGGAAAGATTTTTTTCTGAAAATTATTCAAGTTTCTGGTGGGCTATTTAATTAATATCGCTTAGTTAAGTAAAATGCACAATTTGATGATAATTAATTAATTAATAATTAGTTTAAAATTGCTTTAAAACACGTTCATTCCTAAAATTCTAGTAGCATCCAAAATTCGCACCGAAATCATTCGTCACACTTTTTATCATAATTTCTGAACCTTCGTCATTCCACATACTTTTTTATACTCGTAGGTTAATTGTTGTTCTTGTTTTGATCAGTTATTAATTTTTGAGCTAAATACTTTTTTTTCTACTTTTACTAATCGTATGAATCATACGGTATGATTAACGAAAATCGTAATTAATGGTCAAAGTTATTAATTGAAAATATGTAGATACATTAATGGCAAAAATTAAGTAATTAATTAACCCACTCTTTTTTAAAGTTGATCATTTGGAAAACATTTACATATTTATGTACGTAAGTAATCAAAGTCTTCTCAAATCTAACAAGAAGAATTATGCAGAGCGTTCGAAAAACTTTGATACATAATTTTGTTATAACCTGAATAACCTAACTTTTCAAAGATTTTTTTCAAGTAATAAATGTAACTTTTTACTACAAATCTACCCAATAATTTAATAAATCTCTTGTAGTTTTCTCTTAAAGTAGAGAGTTTTTTTTAAGTTGACTTTAAAAATATGTTTACCTCGTCGTATGTAACGTTATTTAGCTGATTAGTAATTACTTATTTTCTCCTCAAGTCTTTTTTATTTACAGGGAACGCAAAGATGTGGAAAAAAATTAAGGGGAGGAAAAGTGTAGAGAAAATTAAATTTATGAAAAAATGGAGAGAGAAAGGTTTCGAGAGAGAGAAAGAGATGATTTGATTTCGTTGTCTGTCGAAAAAAAATTATGAAATTATGAAAAACGAATAAAAAGTGAAAGTGTGTATCTAATAAGGGTTGAAAATTAAGGAAATCTTGATTTTTAAAATTTTTAAGAGACTTAAGAGGCTTGGAATTCCTCTGGATCTTTGAGTGAGTGCCACTGGGCGATGGGGCGTCGAGGCGTGTTGACCATATCCATCCAATGTTGGAGCCCTTTGCCTTCCTGATTGGGTCCCACGGCCACCTGGAAAAGAATAAACCAATTAGTTAATTACAATTACCGATTAATTATAATTCCCTCCCCAAATGTAGTAAAAAACACACACCTTTCCAATAGGGTCACAAGTCCCGATGCGATCATAATCCAAACAGGTGAGGACAAGGTGGGCCTTGGGGAGTTGTTCCGGTGTGAGTTCAAAGGTGAAGGATTCATTAAAGTAGGGATTCAGCGTACACTTCTTGACGGACGTCTTCTTCTTCTTAAACTTCTTGCCATTCAAATACAAATTGATTTTGACGAAGGGGTCCTAAAAGAGGAGATGTATTAATTAAGATTAATTAATTGGTCAATTAATTACTGTTAATTTAACAAACTTACAGATAGTCCACCGAAGTCCATCTTTTTGAGGTTTTTGCATTCTAAAATGCACACAGTAAGTTTTCCAGACGTTGGGACGTATCGCAGGGAAAAGCAGACGTCTCCAAGTGCTTCCTATTAATAGATTAATAGTGAAAGTTAGTGGGAGAAAGTTGGTCAGAGAAAGTTTTCTAATCTAATTTACCGAGTCTTCATCAAGTGGTGGGTCCAGATCTTTCCATCCCTCCTGAAAATTTTCGCAATTTATTTTTCGCATGAAACTGCAACTCTTTCATCCATTTTTTCAAACAATGTATGTAATGTGTACTTACCCAACAAACGGCCAAATCAATTTGACACATTGGCAGACGAATCTCACCGATTTGATCGTGCTTGGAAAATCTGGGGAGAAAAGGAGAGACATAAATTATGCAAGAGTGAAAGTGGTGGAAAACAGTGGCCGTGGAAGGGTGTGGACAGAGGGACAATGTCCCCTCGGTTATTCGATGTCCGCATCATCTCCTCATGTTATATAAACCCCTCCCTCCCCCATCCTACAATGTTAATGTCCCCACATGTCCCCACGGCTTCCGCGGCCACTGGTGGTCACACGAGTGCAAATAGAATGCCTACCTGTCAAAATCGAAGCATTGAATCATCAACGTTTTTGCCATAATATCCGCAAATGGAATGCTTTTAAAAACAAAGGTCTCATTGAAAACTGGGTTCTGTAAAGTTAACAAGTAGTTATATTAGTTAATTAAAATCTGTATTTATACGTGATATAAATATGCTTCGCAATATATTTTAAAAAAGTTACCAGAGTTTTGCGATGAACTTTTGTTTCGAATTTCTTCTTCTTTTCTCCAGCAAAAAACACTTTTACGTAAGGATCCGAAGTGCCCCCAGAGTCCATAGCTGTCCAGAAAAGAAAAGAGAAAGTTTCCCATAAAATATTAATTTTCATCATAAAACTGAAAAATAATTCGAAAAATAGTTCTTACCGACCAACTCGGCCGCTTGGATAATGCTCACGGTCAACTATTTCATAAAAATAGGGTCAATTAGTTAATTAGTTAGTTAATTAAAATAATTTCCCATCTCACATTCGTCGAGTTGAAATCATACTCCAGTTTATAATTGAGTCTGCCAATTTTCTCGGCCGGTTTTTTCTCCACTTCTTCCTCCTCCTCGATCGCGGTGTCTTCAATGTTTGCCATCAATCCGCCCGTGTCCGTCCCTTCCGGTTGGATCTTATCCGACACAAACTTTCCAAACAGTTTGTTCCCTGCTAACCCTTTCACGACGCCTTTTCCCTTTTCCGACGAGCGGAACTTTTTCCACTGGCGGCGCATACAGAGCAAACATCCGAGGCAGATAAGCAGCAAGATCCCGATCAGGATGAGAACGACGCCCCAAATCGGAATGTGCGTCTTCTCCGCGGCCTTGTCCACCATTTTGGAACCGATGTCTTCCACGGCGTTAAACACCTTTTGAACAGTTCCAGGTCCTATAATGGATAGAAAATTATTTCATAATCCCCCAGAATTTGCATGATAATCACTCACCAGCAGGTTCTGACGAGGGAGGTTCCGTGGCAGTGGGTGCAGTAGAAGACACAACTTTCTCCTCCCCCGCCGCCGCGACGGCGCGCTTCACGAGGCGCGTGAATCGATGCGGGGTCAGCCAGGTTAGCGGATTATTCTGCGGGGAGGAAGAGGCTAAGGGAGACGAAAATAAGGGACCATCACCACCACCTCCCGATAACCCTAAACTATTTGTATCGCCGTCGTCATCCTCCAACTGGTCCAGGATACTGCTACTTTCACCCAAAGGGAGGGAAAAGGCTCCCCCCAAGAGAGGGTGTGGCGCCATGACACGACTACTTTCTCCCCAAATAGGGAGGAGAAGAGTCTTTCAGGCTGTCTTATATTTCTTGAAGGATTTATGTATGTAACACTGGTGATGAATATGTATGTACGTATGTAGAAAGCAAGTAATGACGTTGATGATCCGAGCTGCAATATGGGAGAGAGAGAAACTTGTTATTTTACAATATTGAGACAAATTAGCCTACTAGTACTACTACTCCGAGTGAGAGTAAGTGAATCGAGAGGGGCAATTAGACATGACATGGGTGGAGAAAGTGTATAGATTTACAACCAGCCATGTACACTCAATTAGGACCCCATTATTACCTCACCAAATAAAGGGCTCTCGGGACTCACTTACTTACTTTCACCCATCAGGCAAGGTCATTTCCCAACAAGAAGGAAAAAACCTACAGCCCAACCCACAACCAACTTTCACTTGGGAGAAAGTTGTCCAGAAAATAAAGTAACTTTATTTGTCCACTTACATCTCTCTCTGTGTCCGTAACCCTTTTCTTCTTCTGGTGCCCTTAGTGCCTACTGGGCTGTGGATTTCTTGGAGGAGGAGGAGGCGAGTGGGGGCGGCACAAGGTGTGAACTACTACTCATTGTTGGGTTGGGACTCTGCAGGAGAGGCTGCTGCTATGCGACATGCGAGCCAGGCAACGTCACCACTCACTGCTTACGAGTGATTCGTATACGTATATGTACACCCATACGAGAGAAAGGAGAGACCTCAACCACCACCCAAAATATTCCTGACTCTCTCTCTCTTTCTCTCTGAAAAACTTTCTCCGAACGCGTCCGACTTTCTCCTCCACACGCCAGGTTGCGAGAGAATAAAGGGTTTGGCTCGGTGGGACTCATTGATGAAAGAGAGAGAGAGAACATGGGTCGACGAGGATTCCTCTTCATGTTTGCTGGCTGGCTGTGTGGCCTTGATGATGCTGGAGCTTAGAGAGAGAGAATGACGAGGCGACCTTAATATTACATACATATTTCGTTGGTATCGCTCTTTCTACGTGGTGTTGTGGACAGGGTTGGTTAGTCGCAGTCAAACCAACTTTCTCCTCCTTTCACTGATCTGGCTGGCCTTGTAGATGAATTGAATCTCCAATCATGATGTGATTTCATTTCGTGTGGCTGGAGAGTGTTCTCGTTCTGGTCCACCTTTTCATTTCATTTTCTCCTCTCTTTCCTCACTCACACTCACTCACTTACTCTAATAAATAACGAGGAGGTGGTGGGAGAGAGCTCGATCCATCTCGAGAAGCCATCTAATATTTATCCGTGTCTTCCTTTCATCGAGAAGAATGGAATTTGTGAAGCAATAAAGAATATAGAAGGAACAGGGATCAAATGGAATTCATGGGAAACGTGAACTTTTATTGAGTTTTTTTTTATCTTGTATGTAATAACTATGTCTACCTATCTATACAATTAACTATTGCATACATACACACGTATATCAGATGAGGAGGAGTAGAGGATTGAGTAGTTTTGGTTGGTTATTATCGAAGGGTAATATTTTACTTGTTTAATTTTAACGGTTATTTGACGACTTTTAGCATTTTTTCATTTTATATAAGAGAACGAAATATTATTAGGAGAGATGGAAGGAGAGTTGTCCTTCATCTACGGCTACGCGGAGACGTTTTCGCATTATTTCTACGGTAGAGTAATCCGGGAGCTTCAAGTAGTTAACACAAGTCATCACGGAGGGCAGATACTCGTCACATTCGGCGGTAGTGCCCTCAATTGTTTTCCGTACGACGGTAAGGGGAGGTTGTAAAGCGCGGAAACCTGCAAGTTATTCAAGTATTTGTATTAATAAAAAAATTCTCGTAAAAATGCATTTACTTGAGAACAAATTAGAAAGCAGTTTTTAAAATTTTAGTAATTAGTCAGAACGGCGAGCGGTTTTTCCTCACTGGAATTCAGTGGTAGAAACTAGTATAGCTAATCATCATGTAAACTAGACTAACTCTAAAATGAACAGGAAACAACCAAAGTATTAGAAATTACCTCCAACAGGAAGTCGAGGAGACCCTGTTACGAATTGTAAAAATTTTCGACGTTCCTGTGAATTGTACTGCGACATGATTTGAAACAAAATTTGGATAGCCTTCGAATCCAGAGTATAACCGTGGTCAGCTCGGCAACATTCCATCAATGTTTTCATTTCCCAGTTCTCGTTCGCAGACTAAATCAAAGGATATTTATGTTTATTAATAGCTTGCTAACTATACCATGCAAAAATTGATTCATTACCTGGTTAGCACCACAGAAAACCATTTCGAGCTCTTCGGGGTAAAACATTTTCAGAGAGGATGACGGAAATACAGAGTCAAATCCTTCTGTTGATTCAGAAATAAGATAAAAACACAAAAATAAATATATACTACGTAATCTTAATCTACTAGGTAAGTCGACGAAACATTAAACATGATTCAATGCTCCTGTGAAATTTTCCGGATTGTATACAAAACCCCCATGTTTCAATGCAAACAAATATTCATGGCCACGTCTCTGGTAATTGCTAACGAATCCTCCTTCGAGTATAGTATATCGACGGTGCTCAGGTCGATGAAGATAGTTAAAGTGAACATAAGGATCCCTCATTAATTGATCATCATCCTGGTCAATCCCCTCCATCCTTCCCGATACAATTCCGTAAAATTCGCTGCTCTTGTGGTTGTACGAATTGGAGTGGGGTTGATGGCTGAATTGATTAACGTGCTGCGTAATTCTCGTATGTATGTTATCCCCCTATAATTAGTTCCCGTAATTCATAATCCCGTTCATAATAATTCATGTTAATAATTAGTCACAAGTTTATGCAGATTCTAAAATATAGAACCTACCTCACCCCGTTCGCTTTCACCCACGTAATTCGTCCATACCCCTTGTCGTAAACACTCAGAACAGTGGATATGATACAGTGTTGTTACTTGAACATGTTAACCTCGACCTCAAATGTAGCACCTGATTTGCAGCAGGGCCCCATTGAACCACGGGCGATGATGTCATCAGCGGGCCCCGGGTGCACAAAGGATGACGACACCAAAATGTACCGGCCCCAGTAAAGCCCCTTTGAGAATTCAGGTTGATCTCTGCAAGAAGAACTAAGAAAAAAACGTTTATATTAATGAGATTCCCAACAGGAAAAAGTGTAAAAATTGTAAAGGCTACCTGGACTACTTTTTCGAGGAGATGTGGTCCTCAATGCCTGCAAAGGATAAATGTCGTCGTATGGCAACAGTGGAGCAACAGTCTTGGTCACGTTGAGGAATCGGCCAGCATCATAAAGCAGAATTTTCTTCACGTCATTTTGAAGAATTAAAGAAAGGAGACTAACTCGAGCTTGACCACACTCGCCATTATTCGCATCGTAGTCCACAGTGAAGTTCTCACCTCCATTTTGCATTCCATGCACAAACGATATCCCCGCTGGTGTGGACGCAAAATTTGTTGTGAGAAAGGTTGACGGGAGAAAACGCTTCCAAACTAGAGAAAAAAGACTTAATCATCATCAATCATCAACTCATGTGAATAAATAAATAATAATACCATTGGTTTGATCTGGAAATATAGGGGCCCCAGTTATATCGTCAAATTCCCAAATTGTGTCCAGACCATGAACAGGGGGTAGGGGGTCCGACAACTGGTCCAGCACATGAACGAGGGGACTGAGTGGATTGAAAAGCTGGGCGACATCCATTATTAATGAACAATTTCGATAATGCTAAATAGCAAAACAAGGTAAATTAATAAGTAAACCAAATAATTTATATATTTTAATAATATAGTAAGACAAATTTTAATTTTAACCAAAACTTACATGAAGAATTTAATTCCCATGAGCGATCGAGTGATTTGCGAGTAATGATGACTGAGGAGGAGAGTACGCCAACCTGATAATGACAGATCTTGATGTCCTTTGGATATATGGTAGTACCCCCTCTGAAAGCAAAAAGTGTGAAGCGGTTTGATGCCATGGCCCAATTTACGCCCGTCACACCCCTTTGAAGGCGCGCCGGATGCCAAACTAGCTGCACTAAAAAATTCGCCAAAAATCCAATTTTGTTCGGATTTTCATAATAATTATGTATTTGTGATCCCAGATAGTCCCTTTATCATATTCAGTTGCAAAATTAACTTTTCAGAAATTTTCAATATTTTCGAATATTTCCTGAAAAGGGCATGGCTTGAAAAAATTCAAAATTCCAAAAAAATTCAGATTGATATCTGATATGATAAAGCAACTATGTTGGATCATAAATATGTAACTATTATGAAAATCCGAACAAAATTGGATTTTTGGCGAATTTTTTAGTGCAGCTAGTTTGGCATCCGGCGCGCCTTCAAAGGGGTGTGACGGGCGTAAATTGGGCCATGGCATCAAACCGCTTCACACTTTTTGCTTTCAGAGGGGGTACTACCATATATCCAAAGGACATCAAGATCTGTCATTATCAGGTTGGCGTACTCTCCTCCTGAGTGAGTGATGAGGTGATGACTGAGGCCAAGACAATGAAAAAAAAAACCGCAAACGAAAAACAGACGACCAAACGAAGACAGGTTTCAACACGTTTTGTATACAATCCTGATCTTTTCAGTCGGAGTACTTAACCGCATGGTTAACCTTACTTACCCCTCCATGACTCCATTTGACGCTGAATACCTCCGATAAGCATCCAGTGATAGACAAGCTGAATATGAAAATAATACATAACGATTAATTAAATAATTCGCATAAACACAAACCGACATAAATAATGTTAATTAAAGTAAAATCAGAACGGCGAGCGGTTTTTCCTCACCAAAATTCAGTGGTAGAAACTAGTATAGCTAATCATCATGTTTGATGCTACAAAATAAAATTTAAAAATGGTTTACAATATTTACCTTGATATACTCTTCCAAATTGTGGATTGTGACTGCAATGTCTCTCCCTCCTTTTTTGAGATCAATTGAAGGATGACCTGGAAGGGTAAAGTCTAGCCCAAGATTTTCAATCTGACAGCCATCAAGTGTCAGCGACTCTAATGCAGTGGCCAACTCGGTGGGTGACATTTTCCTCTCGAGTGCCTTCTTTTGGGATACAACGTTGACCAGTTGTCGAATACTGCGGGCGATGGTGGAATCAACATCGGCCATGTCCGCCAGGCACATGGCATTGTCTCCGTCGAGGACCCATTTGTACACTGCTTTGCTCAGGGGAAGATCAACCTAAAAAATTAAAATTATGTCAACATTGTAAATTCAATCTAAGGTTACGCAAGTTAGATTAAACAATTGCATACCATTCTCGAGTCCATCACAGCTTTTGCCATAAATTTTCCAAGAAACTTAAACTTATTTTTGACTTTGGAAAGATGTCCGGCTTTCACCGCGCGACCCAGAGGTTTAGGATACAGGCCAAAATTCGAGTGAATAAATGCCTTCTGCTTAGAATACCCGCTGGAATTGGTCGAGATCAATTTATCAGTGGAAATGGACACGTCAGCTACTAAGGATTCTGCATGCCACAAATCAAGCTCCTTCTTTTGCAATTCTTGAGAGACGAGAGCGTAAAATTCTAAGGTTGGTCCAAGACCGGTGCCGACCTCATTTTCATATTGTACTTCCAGCAAAGGTCGAGAGCTTCCAAAATCTAAAAAATACACATATACATATGAATTCAACACCAGTCTGTTTTAGCTGAAAATGGATTTGTAAAATTACTACTAACCGTTCATAAGTTGTTCAGCATGGTGTAAAATATTATCGCGTGAAACAGTTCGCTTCCTCCGATCGAGGCGAGGTGCGACGCGATCCTCCCGTTCGGATCCATTCAACTCAGGCACAGAATCGAGGAGACGTTGAAGGGCTCGGTCGCGATCAAAGGTGATCGAGTAGAAGAGCATCTGTCGAGTTTCGAAGGGGAAAAGGAAGGGACAGTAGACTCCGATTTGTTGTAGCCACTGTGGAACGTTCCCTGCCATTATAACCACGGGATCTTGCAACTGCCTCTGGGCTTTGGCAGCAATCTATATAACACAAATATGTGTTATTATTTTAACTATTAACTTTATTACTTGAATTTACTTTGGACTCACCTTTGAATTAATAAACTCTGAATGTGGAATAAGCGGCTGATCATGGATCCTGTAAGTAATAATTTGAATAATTAATTCTCATTAAACTAAAGTACTACTACTAACTAATGAAGACTTACAAAGGCCAGTATAAATATCTCCAGTATCGACACACGCCGTGAATCACACGCAGCAAGTTCAAAACTGAAAGACTCGGGTCAGTCACGGAGACGCCGTCTGGCAACGTGGCCACGAGGAAGGGTAAATACGGCGGAACTGGATCGGGAACAGTCCCTTCGTTCCACAACGGATCCTTCTTGGTCTTTGAACTTTTAGAGTTTTTACTTCTCTTCTTGGAGGAAGACGACAAGGCCGCATTTGCTGCAGCCGCGGCATCCTCTGGTAATGGGCGATAGTAAATTGTGTGAGTTTGAGACCAAATTCTTGAGGTTGAAATGAGAGCCGACGAGGGATCGAGATCTGATTCTAATTCCCCTGCTTGATCTTGGGCTGAACAGAAGAGGGACAAAGTTACGTTTTGGAATATATTATAATTTCGCATTATTCACGTAAATCAAGATTAAAACGTTTGTTACTTACCACCTAAGCCAAACTGCCGAATTGCTTGATACACCGTCATCGTATATGGTAGCACATTGTCGTTAATTAGGAACTGGATTTTGTGTCGCCCACTTCCCTGAGAGATTACAGCAGCGGCGAGGGTGTCATCGATATCGTCGTCACTGTAAATATTAATTTAGTTATTACAAATCCTTAAAATTAATCAAAACCATTAAATTACTTTTCAGGTGTTAATTAATCAATCAGAAACCTCAACCATATTTTCTTCAATGTAATTCGGAAAAATATATAGCTAATCATCACTTGAACAAGTTAACTCTAAATTTACCACGATTTTATATTTATTTCATACACCACAACTACTAACCTGTTATCGTCTTCTGAATCAGCGCTATCGTGGGATTCCCGAAGCCGACCGAATCCCTTGGCGATCAAATAGCGTTCAATGGTTTGAACGAGTGCGAGAGAGTCGATCTTTACGGGACCACCTTTCCATTGTCGAAGTGTCGTTGAACTTGGGTGTCGTTGTAAATTGCACTGAAGCATTGAAACAAATACAAACTTGATTAAATTTAATGTTCATGATATTATCACTGCAGTGGTCTCACCTTTAATTGATGCGTATTGAAGAATCGAAGTGCCGAAGTGGGCGCGGCAGTGCGAGACGTAGCCGAATTTGTTGGAACTTCATGTACCTTAACTTGGAATTGTTCCAGTTGAGAAAGACACGAGTTCAGTTTTGATACAAGGGACGATAAAGCTGTCGGATTATTGGTCTCAGATTTAGCACCAACAACAGATTCCAACTTTTCTCCGCTCAAGAAATCCAGCTGCAAAAATATTGAAAATGATGTAATAAGTTAACACTTTCTTCTTTATAAAACTAGTTTCAAATCTATTGCATTTAAAATGTTAAAGTCAGAACGGCGAGCGGTTTTTCCTCACCAAAATTCAGAGGTAGAAACTAGTATAGCTAATCATCATGTGTGCGATACCAATAAGCAATATTTTTAAATTACAAACAAATTGCAACTTACAGGACAATCCGCCAGCACATGGATGAATGATCGAATTCGACAATCTCGACTCGATGTATAGCCTGCTTCATCAGTTAGGAAAGCCAACAAGGCAGGAATCAGGCCGGAATGGTTAATTTCAAAGGAAGAAATATCCGACTCCATCACTACGACGCGCAAATCCCTCAGTGCCTCCATAACTTTGGATTCCTTTAAACACAAACAATTAATCAAGTAGGTTAATTAATTATCACAAAAAATAGCAAAAAATCAGCTTTAGAATTAAAATATACTAATTTTACTCACCTGGCGAATATTTTGAATAATTTCATTCAACTTGGGAAGCACCAATTCGTCCGGGTGTTGCTCAACGGAATGTTTACCACCAACTCCGTCGTTAGATTCGGACAGTGATCGACAATATTTCATCGTGAATGCAGAGCTTTGTTCCTTCAGCCAATTTTTTACTTGCTCCTTGTACGAGGATGCCAAATTGTGCGTGTGATAACGCGCTGCAAACCCACCGGCAGCGGGACCTGGCCCAGCTCCTACATGTTGAAGTGTTCTATCTGCAGTTGGTAAATTAGTGGTTGGGGTGGTGAGATTGGCGTCTCGTGAAGAAGATGATCCACTTCCACCTGACGTGTTGGAATTGTTACTGGCAGCAGTCGCCCCTCCACTCCCACGAGTCCAACGGGATGGATGAAGGGAGGCGAAAAATCCAGATTTGCTGCTCCGTTTACTCGTCTGACTCGATCCGGATGAACTTGAACCAAATCCGGCAGCAGAGTGCCCTAAATCAATACATAGTTATGCAGAGTTGAATATGATGCAAACACATCATGCGTTAAAAAAATAGTGTTAATAATAAATCAGAACGGCGAGCGGTTTTTCCTCACTAAAATTCAGTGGTAGAAACTAGTATAGCTAATCATCATATAAACTTTGCAACATAATTAACCAATAAACTAAATTAAACAAAATAACTTGAAAAAAGTGTACCTGGTGTTGCAGGCGAGTTTGCTAAAGCTTCATCTTGACGAGATCGACGCGTGGTCGAAGTGGGAATTGGTCTCTTGGACACTCGCTTTCGCTTGAAGGGATCGTACAACCTGCAATTAATTGGTTCACTAATTAATTGAGAATATACCCAACAAATCAATGAAATCCTTTAAAAAAATAAATACTACTTACAATTGCAAATCTTCACTACTCTTTTCTCCCCCAATTTCTCCTACAGCGGGAAGTTTTGACGCCAACGCTGGGGGGCAAATGCCACTGCTGACCAGCCCTCCTCCTCCTGCTCCTCCCTTTTCAACTTTGTTCAGTTTTGGCACACCAAAAATGTTGGTATGAAGTCCAGCCGCTCCTGCTTCTCCTGTTCCACTGTCTACCGATGTAGTGGTCAAGGGGCTAACACTGATTGGATTCACGATTGGATTGGCCAAGGGTTGGATACTTATTGGATTTGTTCCCCGTGTCAACACGGATGTGGCTCCAAGTGCGGATGAGATGTCAATTCCACCCACCGCGGCAGCAATTGTGTTTCCATTATCACCTCCAGAATTTGGTCGGGGTCCAGCCGACGCTGATGAAGTCTGTTGTTGCATACAAAACCCACCAACACATAAACTAAAGGCATAAGGTGACGAAGAGGATAAAGTAGAAGAAGTAGTAGTAGTGTGATGATGTGGGACTTGTAGTGGGGTCAAAGGGGAAATTGGTACTCTCGAAGGGTGAACAATATTCATATTCATGTTGTTCACGGGGGGCGGGGGGACAATAGAAGAATGAGAAGAAATAATGGGGTGGTGGAGGGAAGTCGTAGAAGCTGGTCGGGGGGATTGAGAATGAGTAGAAGAAGAAGAAGCAGAAGAAGAAGAGAGTAGGAGTGGTGTCACGCTCACGTTATTTGTCATTGTTTCAGCGTGGTGATGATGGTGCTGGAGTCCTCCCAGAACGGACGCTGCAGAAGCGGCAAGGTTCACCGAAGGGACAGGCACACGGATCGGGTGGGAAGTCGAGGAGGATGAACTCGAACCACCACTGCCTCCTGAAGAACAGGGGAGAGCTTTCGTAGAGAGGAAGTTGAGACTTCCCAGCCCGAGACCGACTAGTCCGACATCACTGCTGTTGGGTGGCGTGGTCCCGAGGAGGGATGAAATATCTGATTTGATCGGGGACGGACCCACAACTTCGGAGGAGGAAATGCGCGATATTTGATGAAACACACCTGTGTACAAACATTATTTTTGTAATTAGCGCCATAGAGCCTTATTTTTCATATTTAACTTGTCTTTTTCTTGATTTTTTACCTTCACGACGAAAGTGAACACACAAATCCTGCTGGAGTTTCTCCATAAAGAGATAGCATAACTGGAAACTCCCAACCACAATCTTTAAATCGCTTGATCCCAACATACTCGCCAAATTGTTGGAGACGAGTTGTGGCTTCAGATTCTTTTGGAGAGACTCCGCTGGGAGAAAGTGTACGATGCGAAGGAGTGTCTTTAAGCACCCAGTTCTTACGGCAGGCTACAAAGAAAATAAATTTAACACAAGTTTTTTATTATCTGCATAACACATCAACCAACACCAGAAAGTAGACTTACACCAGCAGAAGAACTGTTGGCCTCAGAGAGAAGGGCAAACAATGGACGTAAGAATTGGAGAGAAAAGTCGGGATGTAGGGCCAAATATGTAGCTCGCTCATCTTCTGGTACCGCAGGAACCTCAGCAGTGGTTGCATCAGTACCTTCAAATTACTCTCACGATAACATATTTGCACAAAACATAGTAACATTGTTCCTAGTAGTACATTTGATACTTACCAGATTTCAAAGAGAAAAACGGGCTAACTTTCCTCTGAACGGTACGCGAGGTTCCAGTGTCTTCATTTATTTGTTGTAGTCCCAAAAAGTCCACCGTGTAAGTTCTTCCTTGCATAGACAGACTTATTTCGTCCTCGCCAGACTGATGTGCAGCCTGTAGTTAAATTAAGACGTTAATACACTCAAACTTAACTCAACAAAGCTAACCAATTAATTACCTCAATTATTCGTGAATCAAATGGAGAATACGAAGTCCATTGACCCCGATCATCCTTCCACTGCCATTGGACTGCGTCTTGTGCAGCAACTACGGGATTTGACATCATCGTATTTACAATGAAAATGCCGTCTTTTGGAAGTTTTGGTAAAAGTTCGGCAATGAGGTTCATCATTTCCAAGAGTTCTTGTGGATTCCGCTGGACCAATTCAATCTACAAAATAAATTCACCATATTAAGTTATCCGGTGGTGAAAGTTAATAACCTAATTGTTTTAAAAGCTTACTTCGTCTGCCGTGTTTTCTGAATTCGTCGTGACCGGAGACGATCGTAACAGTAAAGATGACAAAGTCCCCACAATGTTTTGTTCAAGTAACTTCACAGCAATGGTTGGACACCGAGAACATAGTTGTGCCAGCATGCGCAGAACCAGGATAAAAGTGGCAGTGCTAACGATTGGTGGCGTAACTACGAGCTGCACCACGATACATTTGATACGATCAATTATTTGCTCATGATAACGATTACCGATAAAGTAAACAAAAACTACTCACCAACTGTTGCAAGTTAGCAAGCAGTTCAGGCCCGGCAATTTCTTCTAATTTTTTCGGGTCAGCGTTCAGGGAGTCCACGAGACGACTGAATCCCAGACAGACGCTCTCCACACTTTTCTTATCCTGTTGCATGAGACGAGTTGCCATAAAGTGGAGAGAATCCGCTACCAAAGGAAACTCTTCCAAATGAAGGTTTTGCATGCAGTTTGCAGTGATGGCGAGGGCAGCTCTTTGCGCCACGATACTAAAAAAGTCCAAGAAAGTCAGGCAAGCCTCGACCCCTTTCTGTATAAAATGCAAAGACAAATTTACTTTAGATCGTGTACCAGATAAATAACTATAATGCTATATTAAAAAAACTTCCTACCGCCTGCAATATAGTTTTTGCATGTCTTCGTGACAGCATTTCCAACGCGGTCAAACTCTGCTCCGCCACATCCATACATTGAATAACTTGTAGTTTTTCCAAGAGTACGGGTACTGCTTCGGCCACGACGGGAGTTGATCGGGGAAGGGCTTCCATCATGTAGGTTAAGGCACGACAAGCGTGATTCATTATATCAAAATTATGTTCCATCGAGAGCAGTTGAATCAGGGCGGGGACTGTTTGTTTAATGGGGAAGCCAGCCAGAGTGTCTTCATTTCCCATGACGAGCAACTGGCACATTTCAATCGCTGCCTGCAGCTGTTGACCTTCGTCCCCAGTGGCTTGAAGGCCTTGAAGAAGTTGTTGGGCTTTTGTAACTAAAAGAGAACAAGATTGGAATTAATAATAATTTGAAATACATAAACCAATTCATTTTTTAGTTACCATTTCCGGACGATGCGCTAATTCCCCGTTGTAGTAACTGTTGCATTCGTGGGGCCAACGTTCCGAATAAATGAGGGGGGAGGCCCCGTGATTCCAAGAGTGCTTGTAGTCGTCCCATGTCTCCTTCGTCTGCATCTACTTCACCAGAAAGCATAGCCAGCCCTCGACTGAAGGCCGAGGCTGCGGCGGCCGCGCCACCGCCACCGCCACCAGCAGTAGTAGAAGAGGAATTTGTCTCTATAGCTGTTGTGGATGTTGATGATGAAGTCGGACCACCAGAGCCAGCAGATGTGCCACTATTTTCAGAAGCTGCCGGGTCCACCACACCACGTCGAGATGATGAGGATTGTTGATTAGATGATGAGGTGTTCATTCCTGGCTCTCCAGATTTCCCAGTTGCAGATCCCTCCGCACCAGAAGGACCTCCTGCTCCCCTGCCACACCTGAATCACGTAAACATTTAAACTAATAATTCCGTTTCCATACATAAAACAAATCATGTAGAATATAATATACAACAAATACACAAATAAATGGAAAAAATATTACCTGCTGCTGGCACAAGACCCCGTGGTGTTACTTGTGGCGACTGCAGCACCACGACCACTCCCACGAACCGATGAGGGATTCTCACTTGGAAAGTTTACAACCTTATTATTATCGAGACTTTTGGTATTTCTTGCTCCTCTAGGGCGAGCACCTACACCACCACTCGTGGATGACCGGATATTCTTATTGGATTTATCGGAAACGTCAGTGGACGAAAACGAGGTTGTGCTGGGACGACTTCGAAGGCGATACCGTAACTGGTCCAATTCAGAATTATTTTGTGGTTGTTGTTGCGAAGTAGCGGTGGCGCTTTTAGCCTTTCTTAAAGTTTTGGGGGACGATGCCTTTCTCGCAGACTCTGTTTCACTTTTTGTTTTCGGGCTTCGTCGCCCACTTTGGGAAAATGAAGAAGTAGAAGATCCGGTAGAAGAAGAAACTAGCCCAACTTTTCGTAAATTGGCTGGAGCAACAGTTTTTGACACTTCTCGTTTTTGTTTATTATTCGATGTAGATGATGACGAACTGCTGGCGGATTGCTGCGCGGCTCTCGCTGCTTCATGAGCTCGTGCAATCCGGGCAACGTGAAGCTGACTCGCAGCAGCGACACGGCTGGGAAGTTGGCGCAGACGGGACGAAACACTAGGAAAAATAAAAATTGTGTTATCGTTATCTTATCATTCTCATAACTTATCAAGGCGTTGTTGTAGAATTAATATTTGTGCTTACGGCTCCTTTGGGACTTCTTGAACTTTACTCTTTAAATTTTTACTTTCCTCTTCTTTCTTCGCCCCTCCTCCAGAAACGTGTCTCGCACTTCCTGTCGAGGTAGATGCTGAAGAAGCGTCGTTGCTCCGTTCCACCAAAGATTTCTTCTTCAAAAGAGTAGTGGCCCTACCGCTACCGCCGCCAACACCACTCGCACCGCTCACCACACCAGCGCTGTTACTGCGGCTCCGAGTACAGCAACGGGATGATGATGACGACGTGGAAACTTGGTGTTGTGTGGAATTTTTCGCTCCAACTCCAGCCAAGGCTTGAGGAGAGGATGATGAAGACGAGGAGTCCGTTGTGCCTGCTTCTTCTTCGTCCTCGGTTTCGGCGTCGTCGTCTTCCTCAGTAGTGCTACCCGAGTCAATACGGTCTGTTACTAACTTTCTGTAGGAGGTGGTCCGACTAAATGTGGGCGTCTTGTTGTTAGTTGATCTTCCTGCTGCCGCCGCCGCTGCTGCTGCTACTGCTGAGCTAGATGATGACTTTTCTTCAAGTTTTGAAATTTTACTATTTTTTACACCGTCAGATTGTTTTGCTCTGCAAAAAGTAACATTAACAAAACAATTAACATTGATCATTATTTTTCAAGTCATAATCTAAAAAAAACTTTAAATTTTTTTCGAGACCCACCTTGACTGGTTGCTTGACTTCCTCTTCACTGCGACTGATCGGCTCCCACCCAGAAGACCTGAACCTGACGCCACACTCTCTTGCGAAGAACTAGATGTCGACTTCCTGCTCTTTTTCGTCACCGCCGCCGTTTGTATTTGTAAATTTGACACTGTAGATTTTGATCGCCTCGTCGTCCTATGGACTCTGGGTGACTTCCCAGCGCCTTTGGATGGGATGGCGTCAGCGTGATCGGCCATAGACGCTTGCCACCGCAGAGGGCATGCCAACTCGCTCAAAACTTAACTTAAAATCAAAGAACCCCTGTCAAACCACACCCACAAGGATTAGTTTAATTGAATTCAAGTCAAGTTACCCCAGATTTATAAAGAAAGATAAATTAAAGTAAGTACCTGATTATATTTCTACCTCCTCGAAATTCGTAATTGCTACACAATCTCACAATTATGACGAATGCTGCTAAGTAATAACTACTCCACTCCCCTTGGTCAAAAGAATAAGATGACAATTTTTTTCCAACGTCCACAAAAAAAAACTACCACACCGCGTGGTTCAACAAGTCAACGTATGTGTCGTCACCTGCCTGGAATGAGACCAATTAATCAAATTAAATAAAACCCCAATTTAATTAATTAATAGTAAACAATTGCAATATTCCCCCTCCTACTAGATAAGCAAGAAACAAATGACAAGCTGAACTAACTAAAGGAAAACAAAAATGTATAAAATCCACCATATTGTTCTACTTCTTTTTCTCCATCTTCTCCTCTTATCTTATCTTTCTTGTCTTATCCCCTAATTCCCTTCACTCCACCATGCCAGTCACTTTTCAAACAAAATTCCAGCCACCACCAGACCAGCACCTCCTCAAAAGAAAGAATAAAACTCACCTCACTTATCGACCCCTCCCACACAAAGAAATACTTATCTCCCTACCCAGAAATTTTACCCCAAATTTTGACTTGAAATTTCCAAAATATAAATTTCCAACAACGTTTTTTCTTATCCTCCTCCTCCTCCTGCTGCTAGGCTCAAGAAGAAGAAGTAACTTGTACAAGTTGGAAACAAGTTGTGCAATGGTCGGATCAATGCAATGGTGGCCTGGTTGTAGAGTAGTTGCTGAGTTGAGCAACCTGCCTGTGCTGCTAAGCAAGTAAAACTCCTCGCCTGCCTCTCTCTCTCCCAATTCTCCCAACCAAATCCAATAGCAGAAAAGAAGAACAAGCAAACAGAGAAAATCAAAATTCAAAACTTTTCTTGCTTACCCTTCCTCAAAAAATGATAACCTTCTTATCCAACTTCGGAATGTGGTGGATGGATAAGTCCTTGTCGAAATTAATATTTCATTTCGATTCTTCTTCTCCTTCTGCTGTTGGTTCTTCTCGCCTGGAATTGGAAGTGATGATGGTGATTTGGTGATGTTGTCGAGAGACGAACGATGGACGAGGGTGGATGAAGTTGGATTTTCTGTGTGAGTTTTTTAGTCGTCGTCGCTGCTGCTTGCTGCAAGTTTTGGTTGGTTTTGGACTCTCCCCGAGTTTTGGACTCGTCTTGGCTGCTTTATCGCTGCTGTATTAGCTTTTTGCTGTTGGTAGGGCTGGTAGAAACAGCTGAGGAACGCACATGCAGGCACCTTGCTAAAGAGTATTGTTGTGGATATTGTTGGGTTTGAGTTCAAGGAATAATATTTATGAACAAAGGAAGAAGGGAGAGATTTAGTTGGTGGAGGAAGGGTCCGATTTATGTCTGCCTGCTGGACAAAATAGAATACTTAGAAAGCTGTCTGTGTGAGCAACTGCGTAATTGAAATGTGGAGTCAAAACAAACAGTATTTAGTTATTTTTATGTGCTATTGTATGTGTCATCATCATCGGAAGAGAGGGTTGACATTATTTTTTGTTGGTCGTCAGTGTCAAGTTTCTTCTATTATCGTGACCATTAAGGCAATTGGATTTTGCAGCAGGGAACAAATGTCAAGATGCTTGTTATTTATTATAACGTACTATTTTTGCATATTTTCTAGTTAAGTTAACTTTCTGATGATAATAATGATGGATGAAAGATGGTCGTGGTGAGGTCAGTAATTTGAGAGGAGTTGGGGGAAAACAGGATCTCACGAGGAGATTAGAGAACAGAGACGACCCCGATAATAAGGAATAAAATGAGTGAAATTTGAGCAAGTTTTATTACTTGGGAACGCAAAGGTTTGAGGTTTGCCAAAGTCGACATGGGATAAAAGGAAGGATGTACGTACGTAAAAGTAGCGAAGGAGAGGCACCCATTGGTCTCTTTAACACGGAGCAATCGCGAAAATATATTCGCAAAAATCCAGCCTGGCTAACCTACCTACTGCCCAATGAAAAAGGACCTGGTGCAGAACAAAGACATGGCAGAGCAAGCAGTGGAAAAGTGTATATAGTAAAATAAGTAACTCAGTCATTGCACATGGCAAAGGTGCATCATCATCACCTCAAAAATGGCATGAATTTCCAGTGTGTAATGTAGTCCAGTCAGAGTGCAAAATCGCATATGCCAAATGTTTGCATAATTTCAAATCAGATCCGATAATCTGTCTTTTGGCCTAATTAAAAATATTCAGATGACTTTGTCTCAAAGTCTTTGTCTTTCTGCCAAGATATACATACACGAAGCATAATGGGACTTGCATAACAAATCAGTGTCATGTCATGTCATGTCAAATCATAATTGAAAAAATGGGGGTTGACATCATTACCTTTCTCGAGATTATGGTTGACCTCGGGACGGTAAAAGATCTCGTAACACTGATAAAAATGGGGTCACAGGAACCTTACGTAACTGGACCATTTTCCACGTCTGTCAAAATTGTACCAAACTTCTCAAATTTCGTCACATACATAAGTCTGAACTCCACTCCACGCGTCATTACGTCCAAATGACACTCCATTGTGCAACAAGACACTGACTCCATCTCGACAAAACCGACCTGCACATCTTATCTTCTCCTCCAGCCAGCCCGCAGTACTAGTCAACATTGACAGGTCCCCCGATACATATCTCTCGTGATCTTGTCCCGTTCTCGGTTGAGAAGACGACGTCGACGACGACGACGCCGGAGACAAAAAGGAATCTATTTTTGGAGACGATTCATAGACGGCCGTTGCCCCAAAAATGCGAACCAAAGTCAACATTTTTTCCACTCATTTCAATCCACCACCACCACAGAAGTCGGATAAGTTTAGCCGAATGCAGCATAATATAAGCTAAAACTATTAACTAACTGCATGCATATATGAGGAGAGGGGACTTTTCAAAAGTAAGGTGATCATGTTCCCAACATTTTTTGGGAAGTTGGCCAAAATCGGCCCACATATATCCAATCCATATTCCACTCCGGCGATATTATAATGCCGACTGCTTTCGTCGTTGGGTTCGTGGTGTCGTAGAGTCGTCGTCGTCGTCGAAGTCGTCGTCGTCTCCAAACTTTAGAGAAAGAGAGACACCATTATTATTATCAGTATATTATTACTTTTAATTAGATTTAGTTTTTTTCCTCTTTCCGAAAAAAATACAAAATATTGTTATAAAAGTTCCTGTTCTTTTGGTTTTCGAAATAAAAGTTTGAGTTAGTTTTTTTTTCATATCAACTTTTTATTTCCGATTAATGCCGGTGTGGTGTTAGTCTGTTGTTAAGATGGAGAATTGCGAAGGTGGAAGTGGTGGTGGTGGGAGTGGTGGTGAGGGAGGAAGTGAGGGTGGTGTGGGTGAAGGTGCGAGTGGTGGTGGTGGAGCTCCGTGGAGGTGAGTGCATTTGCAGATAAGTACTTATCATCGCATTACTGCTTTCTTTATGCATTAGAGGACAAACTGTCATTTACATTACCTTGAGAAACATAAAATGATACGGCGGTCGGTGTCGTGCTGCCCACGCGACCAATATATGACATCATCGTCTATTAAAGTAGTCCAGTTTTTTTTCGGCTAAACTCTTATTTTTTTTATTTCCTGATTTTATCTCGTATTTTGAATCTTATTTGACTATCAGGGTGCAAAATAAGCATGCAAATTGCAAATGGAATTTTGCAACACAACTTGTTTGTAAAGTGAATCATATTTCATTGCATAGTTTTACCTTCATCCAGAGCCAGATGCAGTTCACATTATGCACTTCCGATTACTCATGAATTTCTTATCATCATTCATTCTAACGAATGAGCTACGTACTCATATCCACATCTCAAAATCAGTATATGGACCAGTTTATTGACCACTTTTACTGCAGTTTTTGGACACATAACAAGATTAAAATTTAACAAAAATATAAATGCTTAACAATCTTATTAGTTTGTTATAGAATATGACTCGTGTAACGAATTGTCATTGTTTAGTCCATTTTTTCCACCTTTTTTTACAAACTAGGAGCCATAACACTGTCATAGTTGGGGTGTGAGGTCATCATCACATTTCATGACCACCACTGCTGCCAACCAAACCACCACCACTAACAAATTTATCCCTCCTGCATCCCATAGAAAAAGGAGATGACGCCATACATGTGGTAACAATGGATGGATGTAAAAGCAGTTGATCATTAAATTCTGCTTAGTCGTTTCATTCTGCAGATTGAGACTCGTCACCAAAGTCCTATGCATATTATTCTCTTCCAATTTTTGCAAAACAACGTGGATTTGTCCGTTGATATTGTGCATGTAAAATAGTTGTGAGTTTTCAAGAAATATTCATCCATTTAAGATCACTATATCGATTCGTGTGACTCGTTATATTATCTCATTTCTTCTTGTGATTTGACACGGTGTCATGTAACAGATTTCATTCCTGGTAAGTACAAGGATCAGATTTTAATACATATCTATTATTTTATTTACAACGTCTTTTCCTATATCTCTCTATTTTCCATGCTTTTTGATACATGCGCTTCTCTGTAAATGTTTAGATTTCATTAATTTTTACGACATTCGTCGTTCCATTTCATTCTTCCGACCACGAATTTGTTTGCCCAGCATGAGAAACATAATATTCCGACGAAATGTTTATCTAAGCTACGTGTTTCTAGTGAAAAAAATGTAAAAGTTTAGTATGTAGCTTCTTCATTTCATACCCACATTTACGTACGTATGAATCTGATAAGTTATGCACATTACAAAAATTCTTGTCAAGAAGAAGAAAAGCGAGTCTCAATCTCGACTTCCATACAGGGACAAAATTCTACTCTAGCAAATAAAATGTCGCCCATCTAATCTGCAGATATGTACATTTTACATTTCCATTTCCACATTTGGGCTTGACCGAGGCCAAGGTCGTCGCTTCTAATATTCCAACCAAATCAAAGTAGCCTATCTGTAAATACATATGTAAAAGGAGATAATGCATCTCTCTCTTTGTGCAAAAGGCCGTCATGAAAGTCAAACTATTTCATTGGACGCCACGCCGTACATTGGATGGCATAGTTAAGAGTTCAAATATTCTATAGTCAAATTGAGACATTATCATGGACGACAGAGTTCTGTGGTACGTTAATGAAATATAAAAGCTACAAGAGAATAGGAATTTATTTTGTGCTGCATGGATAGATTTTGTTACCGATGGATTTGATTGATACGATAAAATTCTCGCCAATTCATTCCATTTCATTAGCTTATTGTCCCCCATTGAATTAACGTAGGGGAAGCGAAGGAAGGACGTAATACGTTACCTGAATAGTCAGATTGTTACGTATGGCATGGCAGTAATGGCAGATTAATGTACTGTTCCGTAATTTGCATTAGTGTGCATATTTGCATAAGTTGGTAAACTCTGGTACAAATTTTTTTTAACCATATTTCTCTTTATGTTCAATAGTTCATATATTTCTGTCCATGAAAATGATGTAATCAATGTAATGTAATTCTCTCGATGCGTATTGTTTTGCAAAAATATTTGCAATTGTGCAAAATACTTTAATGGTTATTTTATGGCCACACTTTTTTTAAAACCTTTCCCAATCCAGACAATGTTACGTTATGTTATCTTTACCGTTAATATTTTACACGTAATGACGGTTCGTTTTACACACAAACGGTGGTTTGGTTTTGTCTTAACGAAACGACAGATTGGGCGAAATTAAGCGTTACTTTTACATAAGTACGTGATACATTTGTGTCCCTCGAGAAGAAGAGATGCGCACATCTGGTACTCATTAGTTGTTCCTTTCGTAACATTCACATCGTTTTGAAACATCTTGTTCTTTTCTTGTAAATTTAAGAACGCATCTGCCGTCGTGTTGTTCATTCTTCTTTGTGTGTTATTTACTTTTTGGACAAGTTCCACTCCACTCTAATGTTGAGTCTGGTGTGGTGAGTGAGTGAAATGGGTGTGGATTTGGGTTTTGCTAAAAGCTAGATACACATTTCGCCATTTTGCTAAACATGTTTTGGTTGATATCATCGTAAGTATCGTGATCAATCTGGTGGACTCGCGACGACTGCATTTCGTTTGGGAGGAATAAACTCCTTGGTCCTCGATACCACAAAACTGACGCAGATGATGATCGTCGCGATGTCTGCCTGGCGAGTTACTTAGGTAGTTGGCAGCTCGACTAAATAAATGATATTGGACTACGGAAGAGAGAAAGAGAGAGATAAATGTTAGGATATCTTTATTTTGTCTGATATTTTGCCATTTTATTCGACTAACTAAAGCTTTCCTTCACAATTTTTGCTCAGTCTCGATTTCGCAATGAATCTGTGTAGTCGTGTATTTATTTTGTTATATTTCTAAAATTTCCAGATACAAATAACAAAATTTTGGTAACCAAAAGTTTCGTGTGATATTACATACTAAATTTCTAACTATCTACATCTTGATCATCATGCCGGTGGCAGAACAGACGCCTCGAGGACACCGCGTCGCCCAGATCCAGCAGAACAATAAAAATAACAATAACAACAATGCGAAAAATAATAATAACACGGATTTGGACCCGAACGACCCCCGCGTTAAGAAATTGGTGTACACGATGTACCGCGACATGTTGACGAACTACAGTGGAGAAGCGAACGCCTTTATCAGTCAGCAAGATCCTGCCCTCGTCACGCGAGACGATGGGGTTTTGCCAATCATTGAGACAATTTTGTAAGCTAATTATCTAATTACTTATCCTAATGGTGTTTTAATTAATTCAATTAATTTAGTTCTGGGTGGGTTGGATGTTGGAATTTTAATTGCATGTTTAATGAAAAAAAACTTGTGTGGATAATTTTTGAGTGAGTGAAGTGAAAGGTTGAGAATTTTGCAAGATTTTTTTTTGTGGATGGGTACTTTCAATCAGTTTAAAAGCTTTAAAAGGCTATTATCTGATAAAATATGGGTGCGTGGGTAGGCTGGAATTTGGAATGTTATGGCGTAATAATGGATTTTCCATTTTTTGGGTACTTTTTTATGCAGGGATAAGGTTCAGATTGGACAATTTCATACATTTTTGGTACCAGAGTTGGCAATATGTGACAATCAAAGGATAAGTTAGTAGTCCGACATGTACTTATCAAGTCATTTTATTCATGTCATGTACAATGTACTTCTTTCATCTGTGACGACGATGAGTTGGCAAAAAGATGAGAAATTATTCAATTGTTAGCAATGCAAATACGAACGACCCCCATTATTCAAATTAATCAATCCGTCAATCAATCAGTTCTGCGATTGAGATAGATAACTCAAACACATTGTTGTACTTCATGTAATGAAATGTTGCTTTTTGCAGAAGAGGAGGCGGAAGCAGCTCGGGTGCTCAAGGTACAATACTCGCCAAAACCAAGATCTGATTTCGAATTTGTGCTAATTTCTAAAAGAAAAAAAAAATTTTTAGGTGCTGCACCTCCTCCGCCCCCACCCATGGCACCGCCAGGAGCGATTCTCTCCGTGAGACTGAATTCTGAGGTAAATTTTTACTGGAAATTTATTTTTTTGGGGGTGGGGAACTTGATACTATGATGATAAGTAGATTGGTCCAAGGGACAAGGGTCCCCCTGCAGCTCTTGCCGGCGCCATGATGAAGGACAAGAAGGTAGTTTGACTAAATCATTTGATCATTGTGGACAAAGTTCAACTTTTGACCAATTTTTTGAATTCCAGCCCTTCACCTACACTCCGGGAGGGATTGACCTCTCTGAAATCCGCAGTCCTCGAATGGCTAAAAGGTTACAAATGAACGCGGCTGCAGAAGGTGTAACCTCCGCGCCGAAACCGGCCGGCGGTGCGCAACAAGGAACGACACCTTCGCCGTCGGCAGGTCCCCTCCCACCCGCAGCAATGGCCGCGATGCAGCCGCAAATGGCGTTCTGCGTATTTCCGCAGGTGAGGAAATAATGAGAAGTTTCAGACTATTTGACAAATTATTTGAAATATAATATTAAATTTTTCAAATTTTCATCAATTTTTCATCAATTTTTTCCAAAGTTTAAATATTCAATATTCAAATTTTGCAAAAAATTCGCAACCTATGTAGTTTGAAAAACTTATCTTTATCTGTCAACCCATTTTAAATTCACATTTCATAAATTTATTAAATACGACTTCAGGGAGCCGCACAAACGCTAAATCGAACCCCAAAACCGCTCGATTACACAGACGGTACTGGCGAAGTTTCTGTTCGACAAGGAATATCGAACGGAAACAAGAGTGGACCACCCCCACCACCACCTCCTCCTCCGATGATGGCCAAAATCCCATCCAATAACACTTCTTCCGGACCGGCGTCATCGCCCGCCGCGATGCAAATGCAACTTCACGCCGAGCTTTTGGCCCGTGTCCCAACACAACAGCCACCCACACCTCCAACCAACATGGTCACCTGTCCCCAATTTCCTGCTCCCCCCGTCAAAGCGAAAACACCACCACCTCAAAATTACCCATTTGAAGAGGAAATTCGTGTTCGCCCCGTTACAAATAATAATGTTGGACAGGGAAGCATTTACATACAACCGATCAGCCCACCACCACCGGTCCAGCAGCAACAGCAACAAATATCTCGAAATCAACCACAACAACAACAACACTACCGACAAGCGGCGCAGAACAAGGCGCAAAACTTGGGATCGATTTACATCCCCCCAATAGAGCAACAAGTTTCATCCCCCACGTACAGCACGCCCAGTCCAAGCACGGCCCCCTCATCGGCCGGGTCTATGCCAAGGACGCCACCGCAGCCACAACCACAACCACCACCATCCATGCAAACTCCCCAGTTGAAAAAGACCCCCACCCCGTGGATGAACTCGTACAATAAGATGGCCACCAAACAAGCCGAGTCTCCGCCGTATGTCAACCCCGCAAATATTTCGACCCCGTGGGGAACCCTGGGTGGGAGTCAACCTGCTCCTTCCTCGTCACAAATTGGTGGTGGAGCTGGAATAGTGTACACGATTCCGATCGCCATGGCGCAGAAGGAAGATCCGCAATTGGCGGCGCGTGGCGGTGGGGCCGCGTCACCGGAACAAAGCAAGGCAAAAGCAGCCCAACATTTAGGCCGGGTCATCCCGATTCAGATCCAACGACAGGAAAGTTTAAATAAGGAGCATCAAATTCAGGCCGAGCAAGAGCGTGGGTGGCCGACACCCACGAGGACGATTCCGATCCAGGTGTGTATATATGAGGTCGTCATTTATTTTTAAAAAATTGTGGATTTTGACGGTGTCATAATTTTGGCCATAGGTTGAGACCAGATCGGGCGGACAAACTCCGACCGGTGGAATGAAGAAGGGAGCCACACCTTCCACATATAATAATCCGATTGGGCTATATTCTGGACAAAATGCGGCTGAAGCGTATAAACAGCAAACTGGAGATTTGGCATCTGGAGTAAACAAGTAATTGGCACTATAACTAAAATATTGCTCATAGATAAACCTATTAACACGGTTTTATACTACAGCGTGACCATCGCGGACCAAGCCGAGAGGGAACCAGTCCAGTCCAAATCGATGCGAGTGATTCAAAAAGTTGCAGAAAATGGTGAGATTTTTCTACTTATTTTATTTCCCCCTTGTTCCAAGAATGATTCAAAAATCATTTCTGTTTAGAATTTATGCGTGTTTTAAATGTGCACCTTGCTCATCTAAATAAATTACCCTGCCTGCACGCTGCTGTCAACCAAACCACCCAACCAACTATAGCACCAACCATACCAACTATACCACCCATCCATGTCATGCATCCGACCTGAGTTGACCCGACCTGCAATTGTTACCCGGATTTACAAATTCTTATAAAAAGTCTCATCTTGACTGTGAGCCTTGCAAATTTGCCTGCAGAATGCTCCCCATTTCGCATCCCCTCCAAAAAAAATCTGCTCAATTGTCTAATTTTGCAAAGATCTGCGACGTCTTTCGTCCATGGATGAACGGCAACAACGACAAGGCATTGGTGGGTTTGGTGGGTTTGGTGGTTGGCAGCAGCAGGATGAGTACGACTTCGATCCATGGAAAATGGACTTGTTTCAAAATGAACAAAATATGTTCAGTCTCTTCAATCCGCAAGGTTTTCTCGATATTCTGCACATATTTACCAATTAAAAATTTGCATATGTATGAAATTCATATCTTCATCATTCATTATTTCTCACCTCATACAAAATTGTATATAGTCGACGACGGATCATTTCTCCACAACACCGCGGAACCTCGCTTCCTAGGGGGTCACATACCATCGAAAGCTTTTAAAACGTTACAAACGACACTTCCTTCTGAATCTGCTGGCAGTAGCAGTACTGCCCCTCCTGCCAGAACGACAAGTAAGCGTATTTAAACAAATTCGAAAATCGAAAATTTCGAATTTCCTCAAAATTTTAAAAATTTTATTCTTCCCCAAAATCAGACAAAGTGCAATTGGGTGGTCCCGTCATGCACAACATCCCCATTCAAATGTCCTCCACCTCTCCGACCCCTCCTTCCGACCGAGTCCCTTCCCCCGTCCCCCCGTCCGAACAGAGGGCCCTCTCCCCAAAAAAGTACATGGGCTCAAACATCCCGTCACGCTCGTTCAAAATGTTGCAAGCCATGACGGGACCCGATCAGGATGCGGATGGTAAGGATTTTTTTTGAAAATTATTCGTAATTTGCAAAAATTTATTTATTTCTCGCCTTATTTACCTCTTCTGGCTGGGCCTTATCTTTCTTATCATTTATGCAAATATGTACCTTATCATTTATCACGTCTCCTCTCCATGTTTCATTTTCTTAAGTTTAGTGTGAGTGAGTGGCTCGTTATCTACACGTGATTTATTTATTTTTTATAAATTTCCTCTCATAATTTTCCATAATTTCCACCAACATTTATTTCTCTTCTCTTATTGCCAGCACCTGACGCTTCTTCTTCTTCTTCAGACACGAACATAGCTAATAGTAGTGGGTGCGGTGGTGGTGGTGGTGGTGGTCTGTCCTCCTCTCCTTGTCCTTCCATTTACCTCTCTTGGCATTATTGGTGGTACTACGTGACCTGTTACTGGGCCGGGTATGACATGACGGGGTACGATTATCCGGAAGGGTGGGACCCTGAAAACCCATACTTTCCCCCAGAACTCGCCGGCACATTGGCCCCCGACGGTTCTTCTTACTTTGACGTGCCACAAATCGTGGTTGAGGGAAATGACGAATTTTGTGATAGCAATGAACAACAACTACCTGAATCGACTGAAAAATATGTGGAAAATATGCAACAATGTGATGACGAGACTGAAGACGACTCCTGCTACGATGATGTAAAGTTATGTAACAAGTCTGATAATTATGGTTGGATGAGTGAAGACGGGGACCGTTGCAACACGCCCATTGTGGAAGAACCGTCCTCCTCGACGGTGTCGACGCTGTGTAATTCGGAGGATTCCGACGCCGCCACGATTGTGGATGAGGTCATGTCGCCCTCTTCGATGTCGATGTTGATTGAGGAGTACTTTTCTTCGTCAGAGAGTGAGGCTGCGGTTCGTCCGCCGGGGGGAAAACATGTTCTCAGCACGATTGAAGAGTTGACGGATGAGTCGAGAGGCTCCACCCCTAGGAGCGGCAGGTTACAACAACAACCGGAAATGGAATTTGAGGAGGAAGTAGGGCAAGAAATTGAGGGAGAGGAGGAAGAAGAGGAAGAATCGCCCAGTGAGGATGAAGCCTCCTCCGTGTCTGTGATAGAAAACAAGTCTGCCTCACAATCTCAACAGTCCGTGTCGAAACGGGAGGACGAGACTAGTTCGAGTTCTTCAAGTGAAGAAGAAGAGGAGGAGGAAGAGGAGGAAGAAGATGGCGACGATGAAAATGAACCCGTCGCCGTCACGGTCAGACTCCCGCTCAAGTTGTGCTTTGGGAAGACGAAAAGTTATAAAGATATCACGACCGTGTTGGTCGGAGATGTGGACGTGGGTCGGCAGGAGGAAGAAGGGGATGAGGCAGAAGGAGATGAGGAGGGCGTCGAAGAAGAGAAAGTTACTGAGCAAGAGGAGAAAGTCAAAGATGAAGAATACGAATGGCGTGATGACGACGAAGGTGACGAAGATGACGAACCCGTCGTTTCCTTCACGATTTCTTTATCGAGACAAACCTCCCGAGACGAGGAGAAGGTTCATCCGGAAGTTGAGGAGAAAGTGGATGACACAGAAATTGATGAGAAAATGGGCGACACGGAAGTCGAGGAAGAACAAGAACAAGAGGAGGATGTCGACTTTTGGAGCAAAATTATCGGTCCCTCGACTTCAAGTAAGAAAGAAGTGAAGAAACAGGACGTCACAGTCGTGGATGATTATCGGGGCTCCTTCGGAACTAGTGGTGAACCCGTGGAGGAGGAAAGTCAAGAACAATTTCAAGCCGTTGACGATTTTTGGGGAACAGCAGAAACCGACCAAGATGACGAACAAGAATATACAAATAATGAAGCCAAAATTGAACCACCAGAGTCCGTAGAAGAAGTTGTTGATCCACCAGCGACAACAATAACCATAAATCTTGGCAAAAGTACATCCTCCTCCAAAATCGGGACAAGTTGGGACACCGAGTTCAACTTTTGGGACAAATCTCTTCGAACAATAGAAACCCGGCGATTCTCTGGTAACTTTGAAATCAGTGAAGATTACGAGTCCGACTCTGGGATGAAGAGCGACTCTGGTCAACGACATAGGCGACACCGAGTCAAAAAGTTTAAGAAACATTCCGTCCCCGTGGGCTTACCTGTTTTGAGGGGGAGGCAGTCCAGCCGATCTCTGAAATTGGATAGCCGTCCGACCCCGTTCAGTTTCGTGTGGGAGACGGAAAGCAAAAACAAATCCTCTCCGAAATCGTCCCCTCCAAGAAATTCGCCGGAAATTGGAACAAATTCTGCAAGATCAGAAGCAGAAGAAGAGGAAGAAGTGGAAGAAGAAGTTGTCGAAAAATCTGTCCCAACACCCGCAACAGACGATGACACTCAACAAGGTGACGATTTGTCGGTAGGATGGTCATTCTGGGACAGTATTATAGATCGAAACAATACAACCACCACCACGACGGGTAATGACGCGGATGATTTTTCGCCAGATGTCGATGTCCAAATCAGCCTCCCACTTCCGGTGGATAGAGAAGAAACCGATCCAGAACAAGGAGAAGAAGAGGAGGAGGAAGAAGAAGAAGAACAGGCAGGCAATACGGTGGAGGAAGAAATCAACGCGGAAATTGAGGAGGAGAAAGTACTCGTCCCCGAGAGAAAGTTGAGCGATGGGACGGAAGAAAATTCTGAAGATTCCTCCAAAAGCAGTGGAACCACGGTCAAAGGCGTCACGGCACGAAATGAACATGACGCCAATTCGGACGAATCTTTCAAAAGCAGCGTGGCTGCCGTGGCCGAGGTGGAAATTGAGGAAGATGAAGATCCCGACGAAGAACAGCAGGAAGAAAAAGACTTATCTGAAGCAGTAGCATCCCCTGAGGATGAAACACCCCCAGATTTTAAAGATCAAACCCAACCAGTGACAAAATCGGACGAGATAAGACCTCTAGAAATCCAGGAAATATCCGAATCCATGAAACTATCCAAAGACCATCAAGGAAACAATTGCACGTGCCACATCGACTCCCAACTCTCCCGAGCAGAATCCCTCCTCTGGCGAATTGAACGCTTCCTCCACGAATCTCTCAGCCTGGGGAGTGAAGACGACTCCGGCGTCATGACCGACTTGAGTCGCCCCATCTCCGACGTCGACACGGATCCTGACGAACAAAACTCGAACGACCTTTTACTCACGACCAATAACACTGCTGCGACTGCTATATCATCATCCTCATCGGTGGTGGTCACCCGACGCCAAACTTCCTCCTCGAGTCGCTCTCTTCGTGAACAAGCCGCGTCCAACCGAGCCAACCCGAACAATGCTCCCTCCCCTCGCCGACCAAGACCCCAATCTCTCATCATGTTGGAGTCCTCCACCTCACGGGCAGAGTTCCAAGACACCGTCACGAAACCAAGGTCCCGCTCGGCCGAGAGGAAACGGTACCAACGGGCGAAAACGCACTCTCGTCTTTTCCAACTCCTCCAAGATGAGAGTTCCTTCCGAGACGAGGATGACGCCACGGATGACGAATTCTTCGACTGTGAGCAGCAATTTGTTTCGAGTAAAACACCATTATCCTTCCTTCATAATGAGGACAACGAGGCGAAATCCTCCCATGAAGAAGAAATTGACGCCACAACCACGACCGCGACGACACAACTGCAACTTCACGTCGACACGTCTACGCGGCGCTCCCGCCTCCCGCCCCTCCCCTTGAAAAGCATCCTCCTCAATTCTAACAGCACGGAAATGGCGACAACGTCAAACTCGTCACCATCCGGATCTTCCGGCGTGTTGTCGCCCACCTCACCGCAAACACGTGACCGACTCTTGGCCGATATCATTAATGAGTTTCACCTCCGCCAAAAATCCGATTCAGCGACAACAACAACTTCGAGACGGGTCTCATTTTCTCAGCCTGGAACAAAACGATTTTCCAAGTTTCCTTCCAAAATTTTCAAACTTTTGCAAGAAGAATTTGGCGAAGAATTTTATCAAACTTTTGAACTTGGTGAAATTGGGGGGAAACTTTCTCCAGGAGAGTTGTTATCTCAATCCCATTTTTCGCTTATGTCCGCTGTTGGAACGACTTCTACGTGTCAAGCACACTGTAACAATGGCAGTGACCCCGTCGTCGCCTGTTCTTCGTCGTCGTGCTCCTTGGTCAAATCGGACTCGGGGAAGTCGACGTCCGACTTTCTCGAAGTCCCGTTGCCCGCACCGTTGCTCCGAAGGAGAGATTTTCGCTCGCCAAAATCTCCATTTAACAAAAATTGAGTCATAATTAATTAATTTATGACAGTTAGTTACATTTTAAATTAATTATAATATTGCTGCCAATATTTCTGCCACTTCTTTTTGGAAAAAGAACTACTTAATTTCGAGGTATCATCATAAATCTCGTTCATTTTTGATACCACTCTCTGCATTTATTTATTATTGTCGTCGGACTGGATTTTGACGACTTTAATTCACTCGTTAACTGCCAATTCGCTAGACTGGATTATGTATTTAAAGATGTATATAATTATAATTAGCTAAATAGCTACATGTTACAGCTCCGACTTAAATATGCTCTTAAATATTAACGTCATTTCTACATTTGTATCGTCATAATCATCGCCTTTTGATGATAAGCCTTAATAATGTCACACCTGACCTGACCTGACCCCACCTGACCCCATCATAACTCACTACTTTGTTCGTTCGTACTACTATCATCTCATCTTGTGAGGTCAATCAAGTCCCCTTTTTGAACCAGGTATCTCTCTCTCTCTCATCTCATCTCTCTTGCATTTATGCCTCTGTTCTGTTCTGTTCTTGAATAAATTATCCCATATTGTACTTAAGGATAACGTCTCTTTGATGATATGAACGTCGTAAACCCCGGAATTTACGTCTAAATTTTCACACTTTTTGCAACCCAAATTTGCAAATTTTTTGCAATTTCAAAAAAAATTTCGGGTTTTACGGCAAATTTTTGTGATCGTGATGATTTTTTTGTGTGTAGTTGTTCTCATTATAATTAAATATTTGTCCGTCTCTCTCGTGCTCGTATTTATGATAAACTCTGATTTATTTTTAAATAATCAAGAGTAAGTTAAGAAAAATGCTGATTTTTTCTCCGTAACGTACAATTTTTTTTGTGTTTGGCAAAACAAAAGTGATCCATTTCTTCTTTTTTAATTAAAAATTAAGTTAGTAATTAATGGCATAATTTGCACGTGATAGATGAGATGAGATTGCCGTTAAGTTCAATCCACTCCTGAGTTATCAAGGGAAGAACGATAAATGAGTCTGGTCTTTCAAGGATAAGTAGTTATCTTGCTCGCTCTCTTTCTCTCTCTCTCCTGCAATTTCTTGGATAACAGGACATCATAGATTAAAAATAAATAAATTATTATGGATCATTTTTGCTCGCCTATAGCTTATCTAAAATTCTGCCATCATCCGCTTGCCGATTTTTGGGGTGTATCATGCAACGTAAAAAAATAAGCAATTTCTTAATAATCTTTTTGTATAAATTCCAGGTGACATGTGAAAATTCTCAAAAAATCAAGAATAATCAACTCGATGATGATACGACGTGAATTTAAAGATCCCATTTGTCAAAGCTTTAATAATTTTTTTCCCTGTGTATTAGAAAATGCAGGATATAAAAAAATTGTCAATTAAATATCCAATAATAAATTATTGTTAAAATTTATTACATATATTTATGTTTAATCAGTAAAAACATTTCTCCGAATTATTGCCCTATTGATCTGCCTCGTTTTTTGTGAAAATTATGTTTTTTGGGTAGTTTTTTTGTGATTTTTTAGCCTCATTAAATAATGTGGTCAAGTTTTAGGCGGAATTTGCTTCATGAATACATTTATAAATATATACTTGCAAAATATGTACGTTTGAAAATCCTTTTTTTGTTGATCCTTTCATGAATTGTTAAGTGAAGAAATTGTTTGTTGTCGCCCAATCGCAATTAGGCAGGAGTTAATTGGTGGATAACTATGTAACACGATTTTATTCACCATTATAAAATATATATCTCAACTAGTTTAAAATGGATAATAAAAAATATTAATATGAAAGATTTGCAGAATATTTTTCATGCATTGAAACTAAACTTACCTCACTGTCATCTTATCAATTAACCATGCTTGTGACGAGGCTTGTTTGTTGAAAAGATCATTTTTCTGAATTTTTCTATGTCCGTGTCAAATTTTTTCGCAAATTTCTCAAATTTCTCCTCTTGTTACGAGCTCCGTTAATGAAATAAATTTGATTTGGCGTTAAACTGCAGAAAAACAAAAGCTGTTTCCAGTTTGGAATGATATGCAATGTACATCACAGTTCAATAAGGAGCTAAAATCCATCCGTATCAAACCATTGTGTAAACGCAGACCTGCTTAAAATGCATGCAAAACATAATTATGAAACAAGTGCAATTCGAAAATTAGAACCGTTTTGTTTATCAATAGCCAGGCTACAAATTCTTTAAAAAATCAGACATTATTATTGCGAAGAGGAAAACTGTTTTAAATTTTGGACGATTTATTGTACACAACTCTTATCCTGTACATATATTATAATTCACTTTTTGTTCTTGCATGTAAGCAATGCCGTTCTTAAAATTCAAGAAAATCATTTGGCTAAAAATTATTATTTTATCTTTCTCTAAATAATAACATATTGTAGCTGGACAATAAAACAATATCACATTACGATAAAAAGTTTCTGGACGATGAGTCAGTCCAAGAAGAAGAAGAAAATACATACATATACCCAAGCAGATAAGGTACATATTAAGGACCTGATAAGGAAGATAACTACATAACGAGCCGAATAATATCAAACAAAAAAATCATACACAATTTCACACAATTTCACAAAAAAAGTCGTTTCACATAATAAAATAAGAAAATTAGATAAAAAAACTTTTTAACTTAATGAAAAAAAAACAAAACACAAAAATACTGAAGTGAGATGACTTTATGATTAATTTTAATTTTTTTTTAAACGTCAAGCCTACATTTGAAACACTTTTAGTAAATAGTTTGAACAAAAGAGCTTCCTTTTGTCCAAGTCGCTGTGAACCTTGTGTAGATTGAAGGGATGAAAATAATGGGCTGGGGAGGATGGCGAATCTTCCTCTGCGGACGAGGAGGACGATGTCGATCGAACGTTTGGTGGGGGCAGGGAGACGGGGGAGGGTGAATCCTCCTCATATTCCGAGATGACTTTTAGAGCTGCACTTCTCCGCAAATTGACCCAGTCCCCTTCAATCGCCAGACCACGAAATAAGAGGGGAAGGGCGAGCTATAAGATAAGATGTAATGGTTAACTTTATTTAAGTACTTATGTAATTCTGTTAATTAACAATAACCTCATCCATAACGCCGAAATGGAGGAGCACATTGGCAACGGAGTAGAACTAGAGTTTCAAAATAAGAAGTTAATTTAATATCATAGCTTATCTTATGTACTTATCACTGGATGGGCTTACCGATTTGGTGGCCCAGGAGGGCAGATAATACATGGGAATCGTGTCATAGTCTAACTCAATTTCCCCACCCAGATTTTGTCCCAGGGTGGAAATGAAGGAACGAAGAGATGAGCAAAGTTCCGACTGGTGCCCGTCATCTTGCAGGGTGCATCGGATATGTCGAAATTCTCGGGGGGAGATTCGATGCGATTTAGTATCCTCGAGTAGGCTTGACCGTGTCGAGGACAATATGGATTCTGATGGTCCTACAGGACAAATAAAGTAACGGATGAGTGAAAAAAATTCTTTTTTGAGAGGTAAAAAAATGAAATTTTGATAAGTACTTACCTTCTGAGCTAAACTCTTGTGATTTGGACTCGTTAAACTCTTTGTACTCTGAGACGACATGTAACATGTTTAAGTAAACGTCTTGCACATGTTCTAGTAAAAGCTCCATTTCTCGAGCCACCAGCTCCGAGTCGGAACTGGGGTTTATCGCGCTTTGTAAAAATTGTGCGGGGGGTCGTGTCGAGGAGGATGTTGGGAAAGTGGGGGGTGTCGTTATGCTGGGAAGAGGGTCATAATTAACGGAGAGGGGGACATCTTCCTCCTGCCGCTGGGGGATCACTTCCCGTTGGTGTTCTTGGATTTCGTCACCACCACCGGGGACAGTCTTGTTGAGGAACTTTGCAGTTTCTTGGAGTGGCATTTTTTGCGTTGTGGTTGTTGTAGGGGTTGTTGTCGAGGTGGAATTATTCTCAGGACGAAGCGTGGCTTCATCCCCTGGTCGATGCCACGTCGGGGGCGTGGGTGGTTCGGCGTGTTCCACGTGATACAGTGGAACACCAACGGACGAGCTGTCTCCTCCGGTCGTGGTGACAGTCCCCGCCGTCGTCGTGGAGGCGAGGTCACCACCACCCTCCAATTCTTCCCCGGCGGAACCACCATCACTCAAACTACTGGACAAGGTTGAGGACGATATATTACTCGTATTATTATTATTATTAGAATTGTTTGACGAAGAGCTGTCCAGCAGCTCGCTCGATAACGGGGTTGGGAGAAGGATGGACTCTAATTCGTCCATGATGGGTTCCGGTGTGGAGGAAGACGATGGTGACGACGAGGCGGAAGGGAGTGACGATCCGGTTAGAAGATCATCATTTGAAGCGGACTCATTCTCATCTTCTTCGCCAACTTCAACATCGCCATCCGTCTCGGTCGTGGTTGTAGTTTCGTTGGAAGTTTCGCTCAAGATGGTGCTGCCCTTGTTGTCCCAGTCGGATGGGGAGAGGTCCCATCCTCCACCACCAGTACCAAAGGACAGTGGGGGGTCGGCCTTGAGCGAATTTTCCGCCTTGCTCTCCACCACGGCGACGACATCGCTGGAAGAGTCGTTTCCAAAGGGGGAGTAGGAGTGGGAATCGATCTGATGGGAAACGTAGGACGATTCCCCGGTTTCAAGGGACTCCTTGTCCTTATCAGAGGTACTCCCATTCTTATCATTTTCTTTTTCCACGTCTCTCCGCTCTCTGATATTCTTCACAGTAATCGGTCCCCCTTGACCTTGACTTTTCCCTTGCCCTTGACCTTGATCTATACTCCATCCATCATGACCAACCAAAATGTAGGTAAAGAGCTTCCACGTGTTCACAATCCCGTCCAAAAGTCGGGGTAGTTTTTGTCCACGAGGGTCCAAATTTCTCCAGGAAGCCTTCGTCACGGGGACATGGCGAGAGTCATGCGTCGTGGAACTGCTCACCCAGATCTTATTCTTGTCCAAGTCCTCAATGTTCCAAGATTTCATGAGCGTCTCATCACTAATCACGATGTAGCCTTTCACCTCGTAGTTCATCTCCATCGCGCCCAGGACGCCTGCAAAATTTAAATTTATTTATACATGGACATGATAAGACTGTACAGATAAGCGCCTATATGTACTTACACTCATACGTGGCTCGTGTATACGTCGGAAGAAAGGAGAACGAGCGATGCTCCGCGGTTTGATACTTTCTCAAAAAGAGGTCCACCGAGACATGGGGGTGACCACAGTACAGCATATTCGGGAAGATGGAACGGTACAAGACCTCCAGCGTGGGGATCAGATCGTAATGCTGGTTCGAAAAGACGACAATGAGAAGGAGGTCGTCATACGTTTTGCGCGGCTTGAAAGGAATCAGAGGTCCGAAACCGGTGCACATATTTTCCGTCATTGCCTTCAAAATGGGAAACTCTTCCTCTTGAGACGAAGTTTCAGACGATGAGAAACCCGATTTTGAATTTGATAACGGAAACGGTTGAGTCAGAAATTGTTTTCCATTCCTATTCTGCTGTTGCTGCCTATGTTTTTCGGCCAGTTCGGCCTTCTGCTTCGAATGGGTGACCAACGTCCTCACAAAATCCGACGGGGAGTCTTCCAACTCTCTAAAGGCGTCGCGGAAATGGGCATAATACGTGACGGGGCCGTTGCTCGAGGAGAGTTGTGAACTCTTATCCTCTGACGAAGAAGATGACGATGACGACCCGTATCGTTGGACAGACGTTGATTCCGTCACTGGAATGTAGGCGCTCCAATCCGTAGAAAAATATGTGGAACGCTCTCCCGGTGGGGTCAGATCGGAGGAAAGCCCTTCATCCCGTTTGACCCGGAGCCTGTCCGCTGCACTGACCAAGCTTCGCAGCGTTTCGTTCCGTTTCGCCAAACTGTACTCGGACTCGGCGACGGAGGACAAGTGAGGTTCCAGGGCGGGGAAGAAAGAAACGCCGTGCAGGCCATCCGCCCCGAGGCAAGGATTCGTATGGGAGCGTCTTTTCGGGAGCATGGGGGGTTCCGCGTAATGGATCGATTTCAAGTCGATTATCCATGCCTCGATAAGAGCGAGGTCGTGCTTTCGGAGGTAGACGGATTTCGAGAGTTCTTTCGACATGAGGAGAAGGCAGCGGAAGGTTGAGCGGGACTTGCAGTGCCATCTTTTCAAGAGTTTCGACGTGCTGGGGGAGGAGGAAGGCTCGTAGTCGCCGCCAGTGAAGTAATTCTGATTCCTGAACGCAACAAGATAAGTTGGTAATGATAAGCACATAGTTTTTTTCATATAAAAAAGACATACAATTGCAACGTGGGGACTCGTGACAACGTGAGTCGAATTGACCCACCCAGATCGCCGAGCAAACTTTGACTCCAAAGACCTCTTATGTACCAGGGCGGGATGCGGGACGTGCTATTTTTTACCGGAAATACGTCTTGCTCCTCGGTACCATTGTCGTTGCCCGACGCGTAGTCTGGGAGGATCGGAAGTGCCCAGAATACGTCGGATTTGTAAATCGTATTTCGCGTGCAGAGAGGTGGCATCGTATCGCCAGGTAAAACCAAGGCTGGAGCGCGGAGATCCCACCAACCGTCATCGATTTCGAGAAACTGGAATTTTTTAAAAATTATTCAGATTTTTTATAAAAAAATGGAGCTGGATAATTTTTGACCTAATTTGTCACCATCACTTTCATTCTCGTCACGCTTTAACCTGCAAATCATCCACTTCCTCTCTCTCCTTCGCTTTGTTGTGTATTGATTCGATTTCAATGCGCAAATTAAACTACGTCAAACTCAATAACAAAAATTTGCATCCGCACGAAGGTGAAAGTGTCAGATTTCGAGTATACCCTCATCGTCACCTGAATAATTAAGTATTCATTCACTGCATACGTATGTATCTACCCCTCCCTTCATTTTTGCACATCACCAACCACACAATAATGCATGCAACAACTATAAAAATGTACAAAATTGTGCCATAACATTTAACCCCTGTTTTGTCACTGGTGACCACGATGCAACAAACAGCGATTACGCAACAAGCTACCATATACCTTGATAATTAACGCGAGAATTCTAATTTTATTTGTCCCCTAGTCTTCATCTTCAACAAATAAAAAACTATAAAAATAAATACCAAGGATTGCGACATTGGCCCTGATTTATGATGACTAACAACAAAAATGACGCAATTATAAAAATCTCACCTTTTCAATCGAAGGTGGTCTCACTTCACAGATTCGAAACGTCGGAAATTCCGACGCTCTTCGGGACGAGTTATGCTTCACCCCGGCCGCCGCGCTGAGGGGGACGTGGTGACCGTGCCGTTCCAAATAATTGTTCCCCGTTCCCCCAGGGACGAGACGAACATCTGGCCGACCAAAGTGAGCATACGGGTTGCGGAAAACACTCCCCCCGCCACCCCCACGACTTCGGTGGTGACTTATCTTACTGTCTTCGACCAGGGCGAGAGATTCGTCCAAGGCTAAGGTGTGGAGTTGTCGACTTAGTTCTTCTTCAAATTGGGGGATCGATACGCTAGAATTTTAAAAAATATTAAAATTTTTGAATTTTTTTAAGAGGACAAAATTTTGTAAAAATTTTTACCCGGCTGCAATATATTCATCGACATAAGCGTCAAAAACGTGCCTGGCTCCGCGATGGATGACCCAAATGTAGGCTAAATTCCGGACGACTTCTTTATACGCGGAGGAACTCGGTGTGGTCGAATTGTTGTTTAATTCAACCTCCGACGCCATCAAACTTTTCAACGTGGAGGCCGTGCGATAACTCATCCGTAGAAATTGGGACGTATGGATAGAGTAGCAATCGGGCATTCTAACATAAATAAATTATGCTAATAAGTAGGTATGCCAATTTTTTTGCAAATACGTACGTAATTTCCCAAATACCTGCAACATTCCAGTTTTTCCCCAATGATGATCGTCTTCCACGAATAATTGGCATCTTTCGCGACACGGGCGACCGAACAGACAAATTGGTCCCCTGCCGGGCCTGGATTGGCGACAATTACCCATCGCGAACTGGCCGAACTTTGCAATAAATTGGTCGCACTGCTGTAAAATTAGAGGAAAAAAATGGTTTAATTTTATGCACATTTTTATTATTATTGAATTAAAGACCGACACAGAAAAATGGAGAAAGTTTATTATTATGCCGTAACAATAAAGATTTAGCCCCCGTGGGGAATCATCACAATTAATTTCCTCCCCGCTAAGTGGACATTATATAAAGCTCAATTAAATTCATGTTCATTTTTTCCTAGTAAAAATCCCACATTAAAATTCTGGATGTTATGTACGTTTGTAAATAAATACGTAAAAAAATCAGCGGACGCAATAATCCACTTCCAGATTGTCATGCATGACGGTGACCAGAAGATAATAGACTGGTCTGGACCATGTCATTTAATAAACGTCATCCAGCAAAATAATTGCATGACCACAGCAAACATGCAAAACCATCAAAATTCTAATAATTAGACAATGAACAATGACTCAGCGAGCGATCCAAATCTACGCAAATAGAAAAAATATGCCCATTATTATTTATTCCCTAATTGTAATTGTCCATAGCTAAATAAACAAGTAAGTAAATTTTGCCAGGAAAAAAAAATGTCGCATCAAATCGCAAAACAAGTGGACGATTAAATCTCCTCAGTTAAACTATTTTTTTATGCCAAGGTTAAACTTTGGACCTATTTAATCTCCTCACTTTATTTTATCGTCATTAAATTACTCGATGTAATAATAAAATAATACAAAACATATTTTTTCCTCATTTTATGCTCGATTACTTCTCCATAATCAAATCCCTGCCTTAATTGAATCACAATAAATAAAAGTATCACAAAAGAACTCGTCACCAACGGGTCGAGATCATGCTCAAATAAATAACATCCCACAAAAAAAGTGAATTTCAGCTGACAAAAAATTGGCATAAACAAACAAGGAATGAAATGAATTCAATAGTAAAGTAAATAAATAGGAAGATTGTTAAATCACGACTAATTTTACGTACACATTTACATTTTACTTCCACCCAACTAAATTTAACTTTAATTTCTTCCTGATTATATTTAAGACGTGCATTAACATTTTAGTCCATAAAATTATTATATTTACTACTTTTACACAGACAGGAATAGGAATTACTTGAAAAGAAAAGGTGTAAACTTCTGTGTTAAGAACAAAGTGTTGATATTTTGTTATGCTTTTTTTATTACGAGAAGTGTCAATTAACGGAACTCAATGAGAGTCAGGGGAGGAATGGCCTTCGTAAATACATAGTTGCCGTTGTATTATAAAGGAAATATTTGCAAGTATTGTTGTCCACCTGACCAGAGGTGGATACTAAAAAATACGTCGTCGACACCTCCACGCCAAGCCACGGATCGACACACTTTTAATCCTTTCTGACAGTGGCCGCGGAAGCTGTGGGGACATTAACGTTGTAGGATGGGGGAGGGAGGGGTTTATATAAGATGGGGAGATGATGCGGACATCGAACAACCGTGGGGACATTGTCCACACGCTTCCGCGGCCACTGCTGAAAATTTTTTTGTACCCCCGTCTGAAAATGATGGATGGGGTGACAAATAAATAATAATGAGAATTGCGAAGTCACCTCCTCGCTAAATAATTCACAGTTGCAAACCTTGTGGCGAATATTATAAGTATGCAAATCCTGGACTCGAGCTGGATACAATTTGATAAATGAGCCGACCGTGTGTAGCGGACAAACAAAGTAAATCTGCGAAATTGCAGGTGTTGTTGCATCCATTGTCATGTTTTTGCAATAAATAATCCTTACTAAATAATGTGGAAATGCAGCTTGGCAATAAAAATAAGAAACGTGACTTTGGAGAAGAGATGCATTTTTAAGCAATTCGTTAACTTTTCCATTTATGAATGACGACAACGAGTATATCAGGTGTATATTGTTGGCTGTGCGACTGACAGTGACCCACATTTATAGAGATGAGATAGGACAAAGTGGTCACTAATAAGTAAGTACATATAACTAACTAACCAACTATTTAACCTAACAGTGGTGGTGGTCAGCTCACTAAATGATGACTTTAAGAACCCATTGTTTCTCTCTAATCTCTCATTCAGTAAGAAATGCGATTAAGTGAATTACTAACTTCAAAAATGTAATTGTTATCGTTTTTTCTGGTATGTACTTACGTCCCTCAGAAATTTTTCCAAAATAAGTCTAGCATACATAAATACTGCTAAATTTTTATTCCTCCTCCTCTTCTAAACATTAAATTAGATAAATGTGCAGCCAAACATTGTCCGTGGTTTCAGGCAGTCAGTGAATGAGAGTGGCTAAACTTGACACAAATCAAATTATTAATGCAGTCTTCATCATGTCGTGTATACGTCCATATTTACAACAGTTTTATAATAATAAGTATGAAAAAATATGTTTATTTTAATGGAGAAAAGTGACCTTTACCTTACCGATGACGGTATATGTACACAAAGATATGTCGTAATGTAATGAATGGACCAACGTCCGTCCATATCTGTGCACTTACCTCACCCATCTTTTAGTTTAGCGGCTTATCGTCATAAAGACAAATATAAATATTGCTTTAATTTCGTGAGAGGACGAGATGATAAATTAAATATTCCGTCATAATGTGATCCTTGATTTTCGGCAAATGTGACCGCACGTACATGCAAAAATAAGTGTGCGATGCAAATATGGCAGAAAAAATGGAATAAAAATGGGTCTAGGTCGAGAATAGTGCACATTGATTAATTATTTAACTCGTATGATTAATTTCCAACTAATGGGTTGTAATTGATTCCAGGGGTGCATCTAAATATGTGCATATTTTATTACTATTACTAACTATGGTCGTTAATATTTCATGTAATGTACAGTGGCCGCGGACACAGAGGGACAATGTCCCCGCGGTTATTCCATGTCCCCATCATCTCCCCATCTTATCCAAACCCGTCCCTTCCCTATCCTACAATGTTAATGCCCCCACACCTTCCGCGGCCACTGTATCATGTAATTGATCTTGTTAATAATAATAGTGGAAAAAAGCGTCCTCTAATTTTCTAAGGTTCTTACTCATTCTTGATTGTCGATTGTATAATCTCCCTGTGAACTTTATTTCTGTTTAATTAAACGTGCGGAAAAAAGTGTTGTAAATTCCATAATTTTATTATTCATTTACTTACTGGCGTGATAATGAAAATGTATTATTAAGGACAAGGTAAGGTAAGGTTGCCTTGCAGCAAGGGGTGAGAGAGACAGAGATGGATATTACTTAAGGTAAGGTCGGTGTTAGTTAGTTAGATAACTATTAATATGTAGATAACCACGCCGTGGATTCGTGTTCAGGTCGGGTAAGGCACAAAAGTAAAGTAAGGTAATTTGTGGGTGGACGAGATTAATTAACATTGAAAATTATGGTGTACGAGACGAGAAGATGTACCAACCAATTGCTTAAGAAACCTTCATCGCGTGCATGTTTGGAAAAAAATATGCTGCATATTATTCATTTATTTATGTATTGCGTATAAATATTTAATTGTATAACCTCTGCACTTTGTTTTGCACTCTTTCGCGAAACGATTAAGATGACGGGCAAAAGATAAGTTTTTTTAAAGGTGAATTAAATATTATTATTTAATGGTTTACATCCACACCACACGTGACACGTGGATGGATAAAGAGAGCTGTGTCATGTCATTCATGAATTTGCAGTGCAAATTTTGCACTGGCAAAAATTCGTTCATTTCATTCATCTGGACACGATTATTGCGGAAAACTGGATAAAAAACAGGGCTGCTCACCGTCACGCATAAAAATTGCAGACAAGATTACAATTACTTCTCAAGAAGAAATAAAACAATTTGCAAGGGGAAATTTGCACAGAAAAGTTGCCAGCGATAGAAAACCCGAGGTTAGGTTTTCCCTGGATGTGCATATGTACATACACTGATTATAAGTTTTGTATACTATGTATGTACATAATTACAGACAATTATATTACACAGACCAATTCAGACTTGACTCGCTTAAATTGTAAATACGTACATAGCATGTTACGTACGTAGATTAGATTTGTACTGCTGCGTCATCTCAAAAATCACATGCAAGATCCACATTTTGTTTAATCATGTTCCGCACAATGCTGTCTGGATTTTGCAGGACAGGAAGAAAGAAAAGGAACTTAATCGTAATTGGCATGCTCTTTTTTGCAGTAAAGTACAACATACGTACACAAAACCTAGTCTTAACTACCAAATGTGTACTCTGACCATCGTACTTTGTTCAATCGACGAGCATTAAGATCAAATCATCATCATCATTATCATTGTACTTTTATGAATTCAAAGTCCAGTCCAGTCCAATAAAGTAATCCATGCGAATTGAGATAGGCACAAGAGTGCCAAAAAATTGGAACAACTCCCACACTCAACAATTTCATTCTCATTACCAACCAAGTAGGGATCTACGTAAATTGGCAATTCGCTATGCATCAACAAAAGTCGTCATCGTCAAGTACCTATCGAAACGAATAACTTAATGCAATTCAATGCAATTCTGCCATATCAATCAAAGAACCACAGGTATTTCATCTTAATGCACATAATAAATCCATAGATTTTCTGCATACAACCAGATTTTTCTAGTTTTTCGCTATGCAATGCAATCAATTTATTTATTTACAGTTGCTTTCAGTGGAGGCGGAAGGGTGAGGGACAATGTCCCCACGGTTGTTCGATGTCCGCATCATCTCCCCATCTTATATAAACCCCTCCCTCCCCCATCCTACAATGTTAATGTCCCCACAGCTTCCGCGGCCACTGGTTGCTTTGCTTTGACTCATTGTGTAAAAGAGCGACGAAAATATTTGACTTGATCTTTTGTTTATTTATTCATTATTCCACACCAAAAGTTGTCGAGTTAATGACACTGACTTCACGACAAAGACAACTTATTGTCATCACACATAGATAATATGTGCATATGTGAAAATGTCATCTTGCCAGAACAATTACAAATCTTGAGACACTGTTGTGTAGCTCAAGATGCAAGTAGGAAATGGCTCCATGTCGTGTACTTTGAGCTGATTTTAGATAGATGAGAACAAAAATAGGAAAACCTTGCACGATCGGCGATGATTCTTTCAAAACTAACAAAATGACAGGTAAAAAGATGTGGTTTGGTCTGCCTACACATTTCTTCTGATTCCCAATAAGTGAGTGAGTGAGTGAGATTTTACCTACTACTGAATTGAATTTTAGGATGTGATTCTGTGTGTGGCAATGAATTTCAGTAAAATAAAATCTATAGTACAAAATCTCAGCAAGACAAGAAATCAAGTGGAAAGTTTTTTGCCACTTTCTACACATACGCAATGCAACATCCTCGTCACTTATATACTCGTGCTATGTTATGGTTAAGTTCCTACTTGACAGATAGGTTGATGGTCTCGTTTAATTAGTCAGAGATTCTCAATTGGGAGAAATTTATTTCCACTTATAAAATTACCCTCGTCATCAAATAATTCCATCCTGCACAGGAGTGAGGAGGCGATTTCGATGTCATAATATTTAATTGCTTCGATGCAGTCATCATTTTATAACTTAATTGAAATTCGTGGTGGCTCTTTTCAGAAAAAAATTATTGTCGTTTTTTTTAATCATGAGGAAAGCAGGAAATCAAATATTATTTCATGAAAGAAAGAAAACTGCTTAATTTCCAATTTAACTTATCGAGACGATGATAACCCATGCGAATAAATAAGTATTTCTATGAAATGCAACCCCCTTGACCCTCTTGTCGTCGTAGATTTCACACAAATGCACAATGACACTGACTTTGACTGACGTGGAAATTTGGCCATTCAAAACTTTTTTTTTCTAAAGGAACAGTGACGACAATTTCCAATTTTATCGGGTAATGTAACTTAATGGAAAGTGTGAAATTGCGAATCAGTTCCATGTTATTATGCCATGTGTCAAATTTAGAATAAGAAATTACGTGAAAAAAAATTGTTCACACTTTCATAGTTTTTTTCTTCTATTTGCATAAAAATAAGTGCGAATTAATAAAATTCGCAAGTATCAATTTTTATGAATAAGTACTAAATTACTCGGCTGTTATTCGTATTATAATTTTTGCAATGGAACTTGCCACTGTTTGCATAAAAATAAGTGCGAATTAATCGCAAATATCAATATCAAATAATTTTTTCGAATAAATACTAAACAACTCGCCTATTATAATTTTTGTGATGGATCTTGTCATGCATATCATAGAAAAAAAAACAGGATTTTACTTGATGATGATGGCCATGCAATTTTATTTTATTCGCGACTTTGAGTAAAGTTAAATTGACAAAGGCCAAGTTAACTTTTGCGACTTTGATTTTCATCCTGGGACAAAAACTTAAACTGGGAGTGAAGAATGGTCCTAAGTATTAAATAAGTAGTGTAGTTAACAAACAGTCAGCACGGCAGATAATAATAATAAAAAGTATATACTTAATTTATATAACGGGGCAAGATAACCTTCGGCATGAATTGTTAACTCAGTTAGCGACTGAAGTTTAGCACCAAATTATTGAGGATGGATTTAAGCCAAAATAAGACATTATTTCGTTATTATTACGACGTTAGTGGGTCTGCGGCTTGTCTTGTTTTGGGGGAAATTATTTCAACATCGTTTTCATTTTAAATACATGTTTACGTACGAGATTAGAATCATTTTGTAATAAAATTATTTATGGATGCAAATTCCAGGGATTTTGCGATGTGTGAAAACGACATGAAATTTTAATTTATTATTATTATGCATTTATCTTTAAATGGTACTCTGAATTTTGAAGTTTTTTTAAATAATGATCTTTTTCGAGCTGAAAATGTCGATAAAAAAGTGCGTAATTGCATAATATTTTTGCGACCATGATCTTGATCTCGCCGAAGATAAGGCATATTTCAACCTGAGAAACGGTGTCGTATTATGTTTTTTTACTTATTTGCATCTACTCGCTTAAAAAAATTGGTTGACGACCAGTTTCACATCATCAGACGAAAGAAGGTTTTATTTTATTTGCAAGAAGAACTTGAACTACACCAACACGAAATACGACCGTTCATTCGTTTAGTTGGGCGTCATGATTCAATTGTTTTTATTTTACTGCAGTTTCGAATTAACAATCCAATCCAGTTGTCCCTCTTTTTCGACTAATTGAGGAACCGTTAAAATGCAGACTCGTTAATTTAAATCGGGATCTAAATTCTAAATTGAAAATTTTACTTCCAAATATTTTAATTGACTTTTATCCATAAAATGTCTCATTTCAGTGCCGTTTTTTTGATTTTAAGATAATTTGACTTAAATACAAGTCAATAAAAAGATGAAAGGATCTTCAATTTTCAATGATCAATTCGTGTGGAAGTTAAATATCTTAACTTTTCAAATTTTCATTCCAAATTGTTACCTCTTAAACCTAAATCAAGTCGTAAATATTAATTTATTTATCGAATCAATCAAGGTTTAAAAAGGTGATGATGTCGATAATAACTCCGATAAGAATGGTCGACGACATGGCCAACAAAGTATTTATTTATAATCACTCCAACTAAATCCTTCCCTTGCCAAAATATAGTTATCATCATCATTATTTTTTTACACACTGATTGCCCACACCTTATCCCAGTCTCATCTACACCTCACCTCACCTACTCACTCATCCAAACACCTTAACTTATCTTACCAGAATGTATATACATACATAAAAATCACGTGTCAAGTCAATCCCATTTTCAGCCTTGAATGAAAATAAAAGAAAAATAAACGTTTGCTCCGCCATAATATTTATTTTCAAACAATTGGCTTTGGCTCCTTACATATTTGCGTTTTGAAAACAATGTGCTTAATTAAGAAGAGGGACGGATGTGGTGAGTGAGATAAGTAAATAATAGATATGCATTATTGTTATACACGAGGTGAGGTTATAAGAATCAGTGGCCGCGGACAGAGGGACGATGTCCCCACGGTTGTTCGATGTCCCCATCATCTCCCCATCTTATACAAACCCCTCCCTGCCCCATCCTACAATGCTAATGTCCCCCATGTCCCCACACCTTCCGCGGCCACTGTTTAGGTAAAGTTAAAGGTGTTGAGGTGGAGGTGAGGTCAAGAAACCACCACCCACCGTCGTCGTCGTCGGCATCGTCATTATTTAAGTAACTAGTTCAACTAACTTTTTTCAAAGAACAAAACCGTTAAGCAAAATTATGGGCATGTGCAAATACACACATACAAACCAATAATTTTAGGTTTAAACAAGAAGAAACATGAGATTTGCATTCATTCATGCGAATATTTCATTTTTCCATACACGGAAAAGGAAATCTTATTTATTAACAGTGAAGCTAGCAGCCACGTACATATTGAAATATTTCCTGAGGGGATGGATACATTTTTTTGCACGTACAAAAATTCCTTCCTTGTCAACATTTGACATGTCACTTTTCGAGTAAAAGTGACACATGGCATGGCATGTCACGTCTTCCGACGACAAGAACATGACCTGACGTAAATTGAGTCAATTGCCAATTTGCCAAAATATACAATTGCGAATTTTGTCGACATAAATTACATACTTTGTAATCCAACCCCCACTTAAATATTTATTTACCTGGATTGGATTAAACTGGAGAGGAAGAATGCGACTAAATAATTGGCGACATCCCGACACGGACATGTCACTCTGTCTCCAATTAGAATATCCATCAGGTTGACAGGATGGGACGCAACCGCTTATCAATAACAAGCCCATTTTGTTAACCAACTCTACTTTATTCTGGATTAAACCAACCAAAAACGTCTCTCAAAATTAGCTAAAGTCAACCCTTACGTATCAGTCGTTCATTGTCAAAATCCTGACTCGACTCTCACCTTGGGACGGTCAATCAATTCGCCAATTCCTTCCTTTTAGTAGCTACTTAAATACACACCTAACTGATGAAATTGCGACGCTCTTACGCTTCACTAATCGCAAAAAAAATCCTTTCAGCGAAAAAATTTGCAAATGCCAAAGTCAACAGATTTCTCAAGTGCAAACCAATAAGCGATCGATTACCCCACAACATACAAACAATGCGAAATCCAATCGCGATGACATTACATGCATTACAGACATTTGTGAAATGTATTTAAATGGATGAATAAATCATCGCCTAATGACAAGTGAGTATTGCATCCATGCCTAATTTATGACTTGTGTATTAGCATCATGCAACCTTTATATGCAGATATTTAAATATTTCTGCTGCAATTTCAACCAGTAACAAGTTCCGTTCCGTTCATTAATTAATTAATTAATTGATTAACTACCAAAACTTGGGAAATAGATAAAAAGCGTTCATTCAAGTTGGTCATAAACATTGGCCGCGGAAGGTGTGGGGACGTTAACGTTGTAGGATAGGGGAGGGACGGGTTTATATAAGATGGGGAGATGATGCGGACATCGAATAACCGTGGGGACATTGTCCCTCTGTCCGCGGCCACTGTTTTTACTCGTAAATAAATACATATATTGAATGGGAGGGTCACACTTAACCAGACCAAACCAAAACCAAACCACAAACAAACGAGTAATTATTGTATTCCATCCATCTAGACAACAAGTAGACTAGAACTGTTTACCTACCTTACCTCTGCCTAAAATCTAATTAACTAAATAACCCCAACTAAACCACCGATTAGCTTTTAAGTGCCTACACCACACACATAATTCTGTACACTATGTACCATAAATACGTGCGTGCCTACCCACCTGCATACATACAGAATAAATAATATACATTAAATTTTTAATCTTGCGTAAAATTATGGCAATTTTTGGTCTAACAAATTCTTAAAAAACGCGATAAACAATGTATAATCTAGTCCACTTTAGTTGAGTTTACGATAGGCACACAAAAATAATGCATATGCATCGTTTTGCCTGCCTTGTGGGGGTGTTAGAGGAAGAAAAAACATAGGTATAATTTTAGCTTACTTACTTATTATGCAATAATCAACGTAAAATCTGCGTAAAAATAGTGGCAAATCTTAAGTGCGAATATTTGTATGCCGTCCATCCATTTACAGATATTTGGCTGGGTGCAAGCAGTGAAGTTGCAGAAAATTCTAAGCATAACCAGGAAGAATTTTTCTATTTTTCTCCTGACAAGAAAAAACCAAATTCATTAAGGTGCGCATACATGTACATACGCAACGTAAATGTACATATGATCACTTTGTCTTTTTGCTGCACTTGTTTAAACGTGTGTGTGCACTGTTGTGTAATAAATGACACGTGATAACAAACACTGCTTAAATATTGTGAATCATCATCATCATCAAACAAGTTAAATATAGTTAAGGTTGAGGTAGTTCTTTCTTTTTCTTGGGGACAATTTATGCAAAGATAACATATCATCATGTATCAATTCTTTGATAAGTTTTAGTATATTTATCTCATTGCCAACTTTTGCACATAAATACAATGGAGAGAGGATTATTAGTTTGCTTCATCATTTCATTTCATGTCGTAAAAAAATATGTGTCCTTTACTTGAAAGAAACAAGCTTAACATATTTCACACTAAAAACTTATTTACTTATCTTAATCTGGATGAAGGTGAGCATTTAGCAATAAAATTGTATTCTTTATTACGTATCTCCTACCACCTACATGTTTTTCTGAAACAATGACAATTCTCCTGAAATGCTGTGATTCTGCATAAAAATGGAAATATTTAAATGGAAAATTTGCAGAAAAAAAATCCTGCAGCAAAAATTTTGCTGCAAAATTGTCCTCACAGAAGAGAACCAACGAGGCAAACAATAACAATAATAAGAAATCAAATCAAATCGAAAGTTTTAGATTACAATCATTTAATTTGAAATCTAATATTATCAAACCATGTTTAGTTAGTTAGTCGGCTAATAAAAGTCGAACTTATAACTACGATTTTTTTCTAAAAGGAAGCTTAACTAACCAACTTTTCTCATGTATCCCAACTAATCATTACACATGCATGCCTACATATTTAGCAGCATAATAAATAATAAATACTTAATAACTAAACGTCTATCAAGCAAAAGTCGTCACCTTTTCTTTGTAAAAAGGATGTGAATGAATGACTCAGCTAAAAAAGTGCAGATTTTCAAACCGACTTAACCAAGTCATAATAATAACAATAATCCCAACAATGGCAACAATATCGTAACAATGGAGTCCAATGAGCGTCATCCAACTACCTACCTCCGTCCGGTCGGTATTATCAATACGTGCATAGAAAGTTGGCAATAAATTGCATGCCTATAATAAATATTTTAATTTTTTGCATGCACCCACGTCATTTAAATATTTCTCGCTAAATACCCCCACTTCTTAATACAGATTTACATATTATGTACACATGTATATTACAATATAAGGTCTTTGATAAGATGACGACACGATAAGGCGGATGGCCGATGACTGACGCCTTGTTTTGAAATCTAACCCCACAATAAAAGATCTGTCCACACAATGAGTCACGTAGCCCAGAAGAAGAAGACGAACTAAAGTTTTGCATGCACTTTTGTATCTGTACTCGAACGGTTCACAATAATTAAACAATTGGGAGAAATTTAGAGCACTTTTGCATACAAGAAAATAAATACTTCTTAGGATTAGACTACGAGAAGATTGCTGCATATGTTGCATTGCATAGCGTGGTCGTGGTCCACCGGCACTTCCGCACTTCCCAGAGATGCGAAATACAATACAATAAAATAAAATAAATCATGAGACTACGTGCAATTTGTACACATCTAATTAAAACAGGGCTCAATTCTGCCTTATGTAAAAAAAAAACTTTGTATGTGCAAAAAGTAATCAAATCTGTCCCCGTTAGGAGAATGATTTGATCGTCAAACTACATACTTTACTTTATTTTACTGTGATTACATATATCACGAAGGATTAAAAAGTGGTTGGCCGATTTTACATGTACTTTTTTCTCCCCTTTCTTGGCTAATTCTTGATGCTATTATGTTGTCTAAATTGATATGTTTGCGTGGTTTGGTTTTAATATTTTTTGAGAGATATGTATAAAACAATTCAGTTATTAATTAATTAATGGCGGATGTTTATATAAATGTCTCTCTTAATTTTGTAGTCGGGCATGAAATCGGATATTATTGTCGCTGAATTGCATGCATATGCACTTATTTTTATGATTATTGCAATAGTGCAGTTAGTCAAATATTGCACGTACCAATTTCTGAGGGAAAAATAAACAAAATAAATTTGACATGAGACACGAAATAGTGCATGCAAATCATTCTTGTCTCGTTATTAAGAGATATTTAATTTTAATTTTCAGACCAAATAGGCACTTGACCAGACCAAACTAAGTTTTATTACATGAGAGAAGTGCACTTACAACTTATCGTTAGATATTTATTAGAGAAATGCATCCCATTAAATTTTCGCGAAAAAGAATGGTGACAAATTTTTTCCCAGAAAAGTACGAAATTATGTATTGTCTTATCACCAACGTCTCAATTTAACCATCATTAAAACTTTTAATTATAATTAACCTTAGTCGTCCTCTCGTTTAAATCTTAACCTACCTACCTACGTGCTTTTTCCTTTATTTCACCTTCATCATCACCCCAATAATAACTTTATGATCAATTAACAGAGTAAACATGGCCTGAAAAAATGATCTTGACTACTGGGCGCGTCTCAACCAACGTACTTGACATTGGTTTTCCGGCGGTGGTCATATCATATTTTTATTAATGACCAACCAACAATTAATCAGCATTCATCAACCAATCAATAAAATCTTATAATAATAAAGATTGATTATTAATATAACACATATCAAATTTTATTAAAAGAATAACTTTTCCTACGTACGTCCAAGTCCAACTGATTGATATGGATTAGGTCAGTCAGAGTCAGATAAGTATTATTGTTGATACCTTTGAAAAAGAAAGAAGGTTGAACCCAACCCCAATGTCAATGAGGGACAATTAGCCACGGACCTACTGAACAGCCTTAATTACAGCTCGCGCAACAATGAAAATTTACAAATCCAATCCATCTACCAAACCACATTTATTATTTCTTGGTCAACTCCATCATCCAATCAAATCACCAACTTGCCAATGACATCAAGATATTCATTCAAAAATTTATTTAGGTAATAATAAAACGAGTCTAGCGAACAGATTATTGCTTAAACTTAACTATATTATAATTGCTCTCTTTTTTACGAAATCTTGAGCAAAACAAATTGTTTAATTGTTGCTTAATTGTTGTCATTACCATACCACGAAAAATTGACTGGAATATAAAATAAGGATCAAGGGAATTCCTTCCTTTTAACGACTCCGTCATAAATTATGGAGTTGTTTTTTTGTCACAAAAATCAAGAACATTGACGAATCGGAAGTTGATTCTTGGCGTGGTTTGAAGAACATGACATGTACACCAGTAAACTCGACACGAGTTTGTCATAAATTCCCATTGTCTCCTTATCCTTGTTGTCCTGTCAAATTTTTTTGTCCACTAATTTACAAATAATAATAGTCGCCTACTTCTTCTCCACTTTACGGAGAATTCCTCAAGGTTCTGGAGGAAACGACAATAAGCGGCCAAGATCAAGGCGATTCGACAACAAGTTCATTGCCTCTGCGTGATTAATGAGGAATTGATCCTCATTAATTATGTAGTCAAAACAGTGGATGGAAATATGAAATATGCAAATGAGATCATGGTTGGTAATATGGCACCCAATATTTTAAGTGGATCTACTCACTTACACGTGGAAACAATGCGCTTTTGTGTATGACTCACTGGATAAAAATAATGACCACGTTTTTTAATTACTTAATTAAATATTTATGAAACGAGGAAAAATCCAATGTCCTTTTATCCAGATCATTAAATTTCTATATCTTCCAATTAAGAAAATAAATGTTGCATGCGCAAATATTTTGCATGCATGTACGAAAAACATGTCGCCTTATATTTTGCAAACAATATTTTGCATGCAAAACGAAACACAATGAAACTGACTGACCGATAAGGAAGGAAAGTGTCAAGAAATTTATGAGACATGTGACGAATACGAATTAAAAATTATCGATGCATTATTGGACATGAAGGGATTGATGTATAATTTACATAATACTAATTTTTGCATGCATGCAAATATTAATTGATGCACTTACTGTTTAAGCGGCCTGTTCTTTTGGAGTTGTTCCTTCTCAATTCTGTTTCCTCGCGCCCGATAAACGCCGACAAGGATGCCCAAGGCGCACAAAAATAGGATAAGAATCCTGAAGATGCGTCCCCCAAAGACGTGCCCCAATTTCCCACTCCAATTCACCAACATGATGATTCTGCAGACTTACACACACACTAAAACACACCTCGAATTAACCCCTCGATTTCAAAGAACGAGATCAATTTACGAGATAAATTTTGTATCTATTTTATTGGGTTTTTAGCTTTAGAATACTCTCGCTTTCAGAGTCATCATGCTTCAAGGGTCGTGTGTAAGTATCATGTGGCGTTAATTTGGCAGACGATTGGAGAAGATTCACTTTCTCAAGTTGGCAGTTTTTTAGGTAGTAGTCTTGGCTTGATAATGGCACTTGTAAATCTTCTTTTTTGCAGACAGAGCGGCGCGCAGCGACGCGGTAAGCAACGCGACAGGTTAATTACGGATTTTAATTGTTATTAGTTAATTGTGTCCGCTACAGTAATTTGATTCTCTTTCTTTTCATTGTATCGTTTGCATGGCTGGTCTGGCGCTACTGACCGCAGGCTGAGCAGCAAGAATGCATGGAGGATACCGTGGAGAAAGTACCCCGAAAGTGGTCACGATCAGGGGTGAAAGTCAGTCTGGAATGGGTAGGAGCCATGGATGGAGGTCTTCTTATTAAGTAAGTAACCGACCTTCCCTGGAAATAATAATTACAATCATTGCAATAAAGGGTCAAAAGATACACGAACGAACTGACCCCGCAAATCAGTCATAAATATGCCATAAAACTAGACCAAAATTGCAATTGCATTATTTTTGCAGGGACAAAAGTGAATGAGTGATATGCATTATTAGTGATATCTGATCAACCCAATAATGACAACAATACGGACAAAACTGACCATCCACTACGACTCCTCAATATAAGTAATTTCATCTGATAAATAAGTAATATTATTACTCCATCAAGAAAAAGGATATGCAATCCAATCCAACTTTTCCACCTCCGCCCTGCACAAAAATAAGTCATCTAGATCTCGCCAGTCCAATCCTGCATAATTGCTGCGCTGCACCCCAGCCAACAACAATGAAGCCAATGACGCCAAACGCTTCAAATATGACATCCAATCCAAAGGGGCATTAATTCGTTCTAATTCTAAATTTGGATCCAAATGCCGAATGGAATTTGATTCGTGTCGAATAATAAAAAGCAGTATGTGCTAGTAAATGAAACGCTACATAAGTTATTCTTAGCCCTCTAGGTATCAGAGCAGATTAGTCACTCAGACACAAGAGAAGTGCAGCTATTACTTATTATTCCTATTGTTGCGATACATGCGATACACATGAGATTAAAATAAAACCGTGCACATTCTCCCAGCCAAGTAAGCAAATACATAACAAACAGTGGCCGCGGACAATGTCCCCACGGTTATTCGATGTCCGCATCATTATATAAACCCTTCCATCCCCTATTTATCCTACAATCTTAACGTCCCCACATGTCCCCACGGCTTCCGCGGTCACTGCTAACAAAATAGATAAGTACTTACTGCCTACTGCCTGCCGTAAATATTCATCACTTGGCTAAATGAATGTTGCATATTTTACACTCATTCCTCCACCTCCCTTCACATTTGCGCATACCTACATAGCAAAATATATGTAACGAAACGAAACGAAACCAACTCTCTGTATGCATGCCATCGATTAAGAAACCTCTTGTTATTATCAGTATGGAAATTGACATGTCACAAGAATCAGAAGGTCTTTGCTAGATAGTTGACGGACAATGCGCGATTTCGATTCCATTTTTAATTTCGATGATAATAGATAAGTGCAGATAAGATATTGACCCGTCCGTCCGTGGCGGCCTTCCCTTGAGGAGCAAGACGCATCTCAAATTTTAATTATAAGCGAGCTACAAAGGAAGAAATGCCACCGTCAACGAGACCAAGTTTGTGTCAGGTAATGGAATTCGACACTTAAAATAATAATAAATATGTGGAAAAGTAAAGGTGTGAATGCGAAAAGGTGCTTAAGAAAACCGGACTCTTGGCATGGACATTTGTGCGACGTGATGGAAACTGGGAGAAGGCGATGCAGAAAGTAACTGTACTTTGCAATCCTGCATATCCAGAAATGCAGCAGAATGCATGCAAGTTTATCCTTCACCTCATTTTTACACCCATTCATTTAAGGAGAAAAAGGGTTAAGTTGAGCTATTAGAGTGGAAATGGGACAATGTTTTCCCACTAAAAGCTTATTTTTGCTGGAATTTAACCAGGCAAAATTTCCAAATTTCTACCGCATTTCTATCGAAATTTCATTAAATCTAGATAAGATGAGACTCCTGAATTAAGTAAGATGAAAAAAAATTGCAAACTTTTTACCTTGAGCAATAGAAGCTTTATTAGTCAACCGCCATGAAAAATGGTACAATTTTGAAAAATTCAACTTCCTTATGTATTTCGTATTTAATTTCTCAATTTTTTAAAAAAATTCACTCCTTTCAAATTCCAATGGTCACTTTATATCTCTACTTTTATTTTTTCAAAATTTTATTTTAATTGTATCACCAATCAATCTGATAGGAAAGTTAGTTACTTTTGCGCGTCTCTGAGACCCAAAGTGTGACTGAGGAGAGAACTTTACCTGTTTTACAACTACTTTACTTTACTACTGCACTTTTAAAGTTTGCATTTGCATTGCATACGGCCAGGCCAGGCCACCAGCTAGCAAAACTACCTGATTTCATCCCACCACGACCACTACCTGCCTGCCTACATAGCTAAATATCTACCTACCTGCTTGATGCACTCACCTGTCTCAATCCCAACGTGGTCCCCATAAGCAATCCCTCAGCAACAATGCAATGCCAAGTCTACTCTACTCTTGAGCAAAATTGAAATGCATTGCAGGACGTGGTTGGCTTTTTCATCTTAATAAAAATAATGGCAATGTTAACCCAGAGGAGTTAAGCAAAGTTAAGGTAAGGTAAGCCTGGGAGAAGGAGGCACTTAAATTAAATACTACGTAAATTAGAGGCTGCACCAGTCGTCAGAATGATAAATCTCTGTGTGTGTGGATAGACAGGCAACAATGAAATGGAATAAAATGAAATGAAATGAACCAGACCACACTAAACTAAACCTAACCACTAACTAACTAACTAAGCATTAGATATGTTCTTATGGCTATTGTTGAAATAAATATTGTCAGTTTTAAGACTTGACTTTCATGTATGTATAACCTGCTCAGTTTTGGCATTGGTTTAGCTTTAATTGTTGTTGGTGGCATTAGCTAATATTTATATTTACAAAGGTAAATATGTAAATTAAGTGAGGTGCATTCTCTGACATTTACTTTTCTTTAATTATACCAGAGCATTTTTGCACTAAATACATACATTTTTGTGATTTCGACATTGTCAAAGTACGTATTTAAATGGACAGGTAATCAATCATTAATTCGACTGGACAAGGGGCAAAGAGGTGTGAACTGTAATGACCACTTTTCAACTTAAACAATGCACATTATGACACGAAGCCAAGTAAACGATGGGATGGATGCGAACCAAACCAGGAACCGTTTTATAGTTGGTTGGTTGAGTTGGTCATGAATCAAGAAACTTGTCCGTCTGCAGAAAATATTCAGGTAGAATATCTCAGTCGTGAATCAGTTAACTCAGTTCTTCTTTTATGGGAGAAGATTACTTACGTGGCAATTAAAAAGTGTAATCTTCTTCTTACATATTCCTGGAATGGATGGATGCGTCATTTTTCACGAGTCAAGTACTCACTCATTGTCAGTGGCCGCGGAAGAGTGGAACAATGTCCCCAGGGTTGTTCGATGTCCACATCATCTGCCCATCTTATATAAACCCCGGCCTCCCCCAACCTACAAAGTTAATGTCCCCACGCTTCCGCGGCCACTGCTCGTTGCAGTAAAGTTTTTAGCCCTTTATAAAAATTGGGGCTGGTGGATTTGGACTTGGATAAAGAGCAAGATTATTATTATTACTATACTTGGTCATGTTTTTATTATTTACATATTTATTCGCCCATGTAACTGGAAATCTTGCACGTAAATGAAATATCAAAAAGTATCAGGAAACCCAAGAAGCGGTGATTAATCTTATCAAAAAGATATGAGGCAAGGTGTATAAATCGATAAATGAATGCATAAAGCATGTATAGAATCACGAGACAACGTGCATAAATCGTAAAATTGCATTCATACATAAATTTGGAATGCTTGCGAATACATCTTGAAACGAATTTTACATATACTCGTTTCGTCAAAAATGTGCTAAATGAGGTAAAAATCTGGCAATTTCGTAGTTATTGGTTTATTTTCTCACTTTTCTCACCAGTACAAAGAATCTCAATCGTTGTCGTCTCACCCAATCTCAATTTTCCCATCCATTAATTATTTCTGACTAAATAACAAGGCTACTAATAACCTCTATTTTTTATTAAAAAATAAACCTCTATTTCATACATAATTCTACTATTTTAATTTACGAGTTACAAAAGTTTCTTAATTTCTGGTATTAGGAAGATTATTAATTAGAATTAATAATAACATCGGTAACTGTAATGATTGATTGTTGATTAGTTGATTGATTGACTGATGATATCATTGGTACACACATTTTTAAATATTTAATGTAGGTATTTATCACATCCAAAATATCTATGCGTATTTACTTAAATGTTCCATTAATTAATTGGAATTTTTAATTATTTATAATGCATATAAAAGTCATCTTACTTAACACTTCTAAACGTATTACGTTCATATTTCACTCGTTACTAACTTGCGCCAAGTCTTATAATAATTTAACTATGGCGCAAGTTACCACCGAGTAAAGTCTAAACACAACCCAACAAATAGATAATAACAAACAGCGCTTAACAAATATTTAGTATAATTGAAAAATTAATTAGTTAATTTCTCTTTAATTAAGCATACATGCGATTAATATCTGATTGATAATGGTCCTGAATATTTTTCCTTTTTAATTTAAAAGCTGCCGTTACCAGCCCACTGTCCGGCTGCCACGTGTCACTGCATAACGTGACAGCACCGGGAATTTCAAATTTGGCTAGTTTCGAATTCGTCCCATGTATCTGGATCTCTTTTAAGACGGCGTTCGCCAACCCGGCGTCCGCGCACATCTCTTCCAACGTCATGTCCCCACTTTTACCCAATTTTGTGGCAAGAATGGTTAACTAAAAGTGAAAAAATGATTGTCAAAAAATCAAATTTCCCAAAATTTTTTGTGGTTTAGTAAACTTACATGCTTAACCGCAGGAACTATTAACGCGACACAAAACTGTTTCGAGGCGTCGCCATAAATGCAAATGTTGTCGACCAAAGGGCAAGTTTTAAGTTCGGATTCGACCTTTCCTAACGACACGTACTCTCCAACCTGCAACTTTACGAGATCCTTCTTCCTGTCAATAATTTTGAAGCAGCCGTCCTCCTGAACTTCGGCAATGTCGCCGGAACGGAACCATCGGCGGCCATCTTCTTCGAAAAAGTCCTTTTCCGTAGCTTCGGGAAGTTTGTAGTAGCCGAGGGCCACGTTGTCGCCACCGATTAAAATTTCTCCTCGGGGGAAGGGGCGATCTTTTATGGTGTAGTTGCCCTCGTCCCAGTTGACTAGGCGGATGTCACAACAGCCTAATGGCGCCCCGACGCGGCCTAATTAAAAAATAATGAAGTTTTTAAGGATGAGAAATTTCCGAAGAATATTTTCTGAAAATATTGTAATTTTTTACCTGTCGACATGTCCGATCCGAGCGAAATTGTGGCGCAAGCCGCTGTCTCGGTAAGTCCGTAGCCCTGGAGGAGAGGGACGCAGAGGGAGTTGCGGATAAATTCGTGCGTATCGGGGGCAAGTGGTGCTCCTAAAGGTAATAAAAAATCACAATTTTGCACACTTTTGCACAAAATTTTGCACAAATAATTTATTCTACGTACCTCCCGATGCCAAAATTCTGACCCGACCTCCGATCAATTGTCGCAATTTCTTAAATATGAGTCGATTCACGAGTGGTGTGTTAAATCCGCGGTAGTACCACTATTAATTTAATTATAATTAAATGTTAATTGTGCAAAGAGATTTTACATTTTTTGAAGATATGAATGAACATACTTTGAGTTTGTAGTCGTAAAAGAACTTGAAAAGTGCTTGTCCAATTTTTCCAGACTCGCCGACCTTTTCTTGAATCCCTTTGTAAATTCGGTCCAGGATGAGCGGTACAGACGCCATTATGGTCGGACTGGAAATACACAAAAGTACATAAATATAGTATAAATTAAGTAGTAAATGGATAATTAATTAAATTATTTTCTTACCGGAGAACAGAAGTGTCTCCTTTACAGCCGCGTTTAATTTTGGAAGATTGGTCCGTCATGGTCTGCAAAAAACAAATCCAAAATTGCAATGAATTTGCAAACTTACATAAATTTTAAAAATTAAAATTACCAGTGGCGTCGAGTATCCGATAGGAATGCCAGATAAGAAGGATATCGACTCGCACATCAATTCCAAGACGTGTGCAAGTGGTAAGTATCCCAAATAGATGTCTGTGTATTAATTAATTAGTACTAATTATTGCTAACTATTAAATATTGCTGGTAGTTAAATTAAATTACTTACCATCGGGATATACGGGTCCCAACGCGTCAGAGAACGCCATCATGGCGATGGACACGTTCCTCTGCGATAACAAAACCCCCTTCGGGGCCCCTGTACTTCCACTCGTGTACATGATAATGGCAACATCCTCCGGGGACGGGGGGCTCCCACCTGATTAATCAATAATAATTACTTAATCTGCATAACTAGTTTCATACTTAATCCTACTAAATTCTCACCAATCGAAGACTTCGTCCCTGCCGCGATGACATCGCAAAACCCGTGAATCTTCACATTTTCCGGAAACTTTGAAACATCCGTTTTTCTCAGAGGATCCTCCATATAAATCAGGTGCTTCACAGACTTCGAATTTTCCAAAATCACTCTAAATTTCGGCATCAAGTCGTGCGACGTGAGAACAAATTCGCACTCGGTTTCGTTCAGCCCGTGAATTACGGCGTCCTCTCCGAGCGTCGCGTACAGAGTGACCACTAAATTAATTAAAGCACCATAATTAATTAATTATCTTATCATCATCACCGCCATAATCTAAATAATAATAAATTCCTACAAGTAATATTCTGTTTGAAACATCCAATCGCCGCGATCAACCATTCCGCCCTTGTTTCCGCAAAGATGCAAATTTTCCCCTTGGGCTCCAACCCCATTTGGCGGAGGCCTTTACTAAATCCGGAAGCAAGTCGGTCCACCTCGTTATAAGTTTTCCAGAGGTATTCACCCAGAACGTATTTTTTGAAAACTTTTCCATTCTTTTGAACCTCGTCTTCTTCGTCGATCAGTTCTCTCGAGCCTAAGCAACGCTTCGACCCATTTCTGCGTACGGCGTAATTGAACACTTTCTCCATCGTGTCGATCCCTTGCTTTTCGAGTTCCACGTGCATCTTGGAAATGGGGGTCGTGCTGCGGAATGTGATGCCACCCTCGTGGCTGATGGCCTGGGCCTATAAATAAGCAAATAAATTATTTGACCACATGACGCTACGACACGAATTCATTCGTTTAAATCAGAGTTTCTTTGCGTCTCCCAACCGTCTAAGCTTCGAAATACATGCTAAAGCCATTTCTGAAATTAGCCTGCTGGTGATTTTTTTCTTATAGAAAATTTAAAAATAAGACGTTTTTGTTCTTTATTATTTTTCGAAAAGAGTGACCTTGTCGCCCGCTACGTCGAATTATGACAAAATTTCGCTGTAATTAACTCGTTAAACACTAAAGTTAATATTTAAATTTTAAATATTAACAAGTTTAGTGGGACAAGATTCAAGTGTCACCAAATAAAATAAACAATGTCAAAACAAGCGATTATCAAGGTCGAGTAAGCAGGATATACATATTATTATTATGCAATTATTATTGTGCTGGCTGCGTTTTTGCAATCAGCATCAACAAGATTACATATTTAATTGATCAGTCAGGCTGATAGTTAAGTATTAATTGAGGAGCTGCTGCGTGATGGACAGATTGATGATTATTGACCATGGACTTTTGTCCCAAATGGACTGAACTATATTGGACATTGAATCTTGTACATTTGTCATAAAATTAAGTTACCTTTGACTCCTTGCACTCTCTCACTTTTCGCCACGGGTACTGCACAATGGTGTAGATGGGAAGGGTCAAAACGTCGTAAATGAAGGTAATCGCCCGCAGTAAGACGACCACCAAAGTGTCCGAAAAACCCATCGTGTCACTTTCTTCAGGGAGGAGAAATCGTAACGGGGGACGATCTGTAATTAATTAATATTTAATTTAATTAAGTAAATAATTAATTAATTAAAGTATAATAATTACTTAATTAATTAAAATTCAACGCACGGAAAAATTGAGATGATTTTCGTAATCGTACAGACGAATTTCTCACTGCGACCGACACCACCGGTCAGAAAATGACTGACATTAAAGTTAACTGATTTGTGGTTTAGTTTTCCATGCCATTTTAATAATTATCATTCATTTTACATATGCATACAACGTGGCAACGTATTTATAACATGGTTAGGTATGCTTATCTTAACTTGACTTATCATGGTTTTAGTATATTATTACGTGACGATAGCACAGACAAGAGAGGGGAAGAATATGTAAGGGGTTATCTTGTCTGCTTGGTGAGGTTATCGGCAAATTTATTCACCCCGATTCCTCCGGTGCCTTCCCACACCCACCTACACGTCTAAATACTAGTCAACCTTTAAACCTGGACAGATAATTGTTATTTATTGACAATTGTGTAGATTAATTGCGGTATTTTTATAACACTTTCGCATTTAAAACACTTAAATATTGCAGTATCCGTCATAAAAAGATTGGATTATGAAAAGGTATTATTTATTATTAACATAAACATTGATAAACTATGATATACACTTAGTTGGATTATGAAACAATTTCAAATTCAAGGTAAACTTGCACAATACTTATCAAGTAGTTTTTTTTAGTCCGTACTCGACCCGACCCCAACGACGTGGTCAAGAATTTATGATGCATTGTGGGAATTTATGGATTAATTGTGAAATTATGTTTAATTGCATCAATAATTGCAACCAATTTAGATATTTGACCACACAAAACTACTTGGTTCGTGTCCAGCCACATGCAAAATTAGGACAGAAATCACAACAAATTGAAGGGAATTACTAATCTCGAAAGCGTGTCCAGTCCAGATTCTAAAGGTTAACATGAGCTGAGCTTAATTGACATGCCATTAATTAAGGAAGATTACAAGAAGAATTTCCATATTTGTCTTCTTTCAAACCACGTGTCGCCGGATGGACGAAAACGTGTCAAAATTTATCCAAGCTTAAACTAAACTAAACCTCGTCATCCGGTTGAAGGCCAAATTATTATTATTAATTTAAATGAATGGTCACAAATAATGACGTGGCTTTGGTTTATATAAATCATGCATAAACTGTTTATAATCGCATCGTACGATCATCATCATCTTCACCCAGGTCAGAAAAGAGTTGATGATTACGATTTATTTAGGCCGATTTGAGACGGCACAAATCTGAGTCAAACGGAATACATTGAAAATTATGCCATTCATGACATGTCACGTTATTCAAGAGAAGAGAGGTTTGGTTTTTGATTCGTATTGGGATTGGATTTCGTCGATGAGAGATCAAAGTACGAATAAATCATCGTCATCTTATTTATCGCTTTTGAGTGATAAGTAAGTAAAAGTGGTCGTGGTCCAGATAATAAAGAAGGATTGGAAAAGAGATTACGTGGATGGATAAGTTGAGACAAGATCAATTGCACGTAGATGAGATCATGATGACGAGATTATTGCAAAATATTTGCAGCAATTAATCCATGAAGAATCCGTGAAGAAGAAACTTCCAAAAACTTCCCAAAACAAAATTCAAAAATCCTGATAATTGCTTTCAAAAATTTCCTAACCCTAACCTATTGTAATTCAGTACAGTCAATCGGTGTTCCTTCCAATTATATAAATTATCCTCCAAAAATGCTTACCGGCGTTTCCAGAAATCAATAATCAGTATGGAGATTATCACTTAATTTTCACCAGGGATTTTATTATCACAATTATTTTACCCTCAATATTTTCCCAAATTTCAATATTTTCACACGTTTGAACAATATCTTGATATATTTTCAACTTGGTAAATTTACCAAAGTAAGTCCATGGATTGGATTGGATTGGATTAATTGACAGAGTGAGACTTTTCAGCTAAATGTTCATGAATTTATAAGTAATTCACCACTAACCATCATCACCACCACCACGACAACTGATTATCTAACTGACCGACTACTGACTTACTCGCGAGGACGAATATACACATCAATATTGGATGTGAAGAAGCTTCGTTTAAAGAGTAAAATGAAATAAATAAAGGGTGCACTCGACTTGATGTACTCCCACAATTTCCAGACTGGATTAGAAGAACCAAATGAGAGGACAAGTCCAAGTCCAGTCCAGTCCAGTGACCGGCAGATCAAGAACGAGAGGACAGAGATCAATCGGTAAACTTAATGAGTGCACCCTGCGTGCATATTGCATGATAAAGTGGTAGAGATCATCATCTCCTCGCTTATCTTAATCCTCTATAAACTGACTTGTTTCCCCTCTTACCACTACTTTCGAGCTGGCAAGGTCTGTAATTAGCCTGATAATGAAGACGAGTCGAAATTGATAAAGTTTTCTCGTGTTCTTTTAATAAAACCAGGATCGTCAACAATCATTATCTAAAAATATTTTAATCAAAATTTCATATAATTTTGAAATTTCATAAACGGCGTCTCAACTTTTCAAAAAATCATAAATTTCTCAACTTTCCCTTCAAATTTGTTGACATCTTTTAACCTTCTGATCTGTTCTTGTAATGAAACCTGGATTATCGACAAACATTATCTAAATATTTTAATCAAAATGACATATCATAATTTTGCCATTGCATAAACGGCGTCTCAACTTTACAATTATACAAAAATCAGAAATTTCTCAACTTTCCCTTCAAAATTGTAGACATCTTTTAACCTTGTGATCCCGATAACGCAACAGCTTCTTATCATAGTTTCCCACTCTTTTACACTACACATACAATGTCTGGATGTCTGGAACCGTTACAAAAATTCTAATCTCGTCTTGACCATACATTTAAAAAACTATTTCTTTTACGACTTTATGATTTTACTCTTTGGTTTCATTTTCATTTTCAGTTCATCCATATGAAATATTATTCCGACCCGACCTCGACCTCGACTTCGTACTCTTTATAGTATATGAAATATCATGAAGTGGACCATGAACCCCACAAACGCTAATCAGTGTTGCATGTTTTCTGATTAAGTGGTTGGTTTGGTGTTATGTTACAGAATTTAGTCACCACGCTCTCAGCGAATGTTTCTTCCTTCCGGTTGAAAGGAAAATAATGTAATGAATGATGGAAATAAACCAAAGCTTGTTAAACTTTAAGGGACTTTGGATCCATGAGAAGCCAAAAAGCCACGCTGCATGGCATGCATCCCAAACAGAAAGAAAGGTGCGGTAGTGTCCCTAAAAGCAGTGGCCGCGGAAGCTGTGGGGACATCTGGGGACATTGACGATGTAGGATGGGGGAGGGAGGGGTTTGTATAAGATGGGCAGATGATGGGGACATCGAATAACCGTGGGGACATTGTCCCTATGCTTCCGCGGCCACTGCTTAAAAGTGTGACCACGTGTATCCCCAATGACTCTGTTGTCACCGTGTCAAACTTTATTTGATGCACTTTGATCCTATTACTTAAATACGGGGCAAACGAGATATGTGTAAACGAGTAGAAGGAAGAAAAGGAAGAAGTCTAGTTTTGTGGAAAAGTGAGACAAAGACGGACAGACGCCCGAATGGAATACAGTTCAATAGTCCAATAATCCCAATCAGACGTGACGTACGTGTAGTATTGATTTGTAACCAAAAATAAAAATCCCAACCAACACATTGCACATCACTCGTGTTTAGATGACACGATTAAGAACTTTTGGTTTTATTAGTCGACTACTTTCTGTGTATGTAAATATGCAATACAAGTCTGAGTTTTTAGTGCAGTTTGTCCTGTCCTCCACCACTACCACCTTGGACAATGTTTGCATAGATAAAACGTATGAAAAGCTGCGCCTTGGCTAATATTGGGTTTAGCTGGTAATTGGTTAATTGGTAAAGATAGCACTAACTTACCAGTCATTCTGAAGAAGAAACTTTGAAGAAAATGCAACAAATTTTTGTAACCGCACTAACGCCACAAAGAAATATTATTATTTTGCAAATTGAGTTATTAGCACAAACACTTTTCTCCAAGTCTAAGAATTTTGTTCCTTTATTGTTTACACCAAATAACAAAAATTACATCGATTTTTCTACAAAATCACTTTATCTGTCTCAAACCGTGTCCAGTTGAAAATTTGAGTCATCCAAAACTACGGAGGGTTGTAAATCACACTAAATAACTTTAAATATGCATCACCAACAGATGAGATGACGCTTATATTATGAATTAAATTGCCTGCACACTGTATAACACAACAACATAGCAATTTTCCGCCTCTAATAATCCAGTATTATTACGTAAAATATGATTCACTAGCAACAAACGACCCCCAACTCCAAGCTATTTTCCAACTCTAACCATAAACTTTAACTCTATTAGAGATTGGTATGCATGCATCTAAAAAGCTATGCATCTATCAATCCATCCAATCCACGTCGTATTACATTCTGACTCCTAAAGCAGATTATATATTATTGTACACGTACATATGTGGACCAAAAAGTAATAAGTTTGGCGATTCCATACACCCCACCACAACACATGTACCACTAGCAGAAATAGGAAAAAAACATAACATACCGACAAAAAATGCGCTGTATAATAAGTCTGCAGATGCCGTCACTCATTGATATATTGGCAACGATGTACATATGTACATAATACATAAAAGTCATATGCATACGAATACCAGCGTCGAAATACTGCTGGCGTGTTGTCTTGTTGTTGTCTTTTCTAGTGAAAATTACGTAATTGGAAGTATGTACAAAAACTTTATACACGATGATGCATGGCATGCGAGTGAGTGAGTCAAAAAGCGTAATATTAAATCGTGACATATTTATACAACGTGGGAGGAGGAACAAAGGACGCGTGTTTACATTTGTCCATGAAAATGAATGGTGGTTGGATATAGAACAGCAAAGTTAGATAAATAACAGGACAGGACGGAACGCAGGCAGACTATGTATTTTTTATTTACATGTGTAAATAAGTCGTAGTTTTGAGGGTGGCGTGATTTATATGGACAAAGACACGTAAGTAAAGCGACCAAACATTTTTGTAACGGACAGGATGAGGAATGATTGACATTTGTGCTATCTATTTCGTTTCCATTCGGCAAGCAGGATATGCTTTTGCACTAATTGTTCTTCTTAGTCGAAATGGTGTTGCAAATTCGTTGGATAAATGAGATATTTTGAGTTGGGAGACACGCAAAAATAGAGGACAATTGAGACAAAGAGGGAGAAAAGAAAGGCTATAATATTTTATTTGCATGCGACTTAATTAAGAATATATTGGCTATTGCAGACTCATCTATACATAGTCAGACTGGACAAATTGCATAATAAAGGATGATTGGATATAGTTTTTTGTCTCCGGAGAGAGTTTCATTTTTATAAAATTAGTCCTGCTGAATTTTTTCTGTGCGAATCTAGTCTGTACCAAAATGAGACACGTATATTTAGCTCATTTGTTGTCTCAAAGTGTCATATTTTGCACGATATGAGATATGATAAATGCATAAGTAAATAGATAATATGTAATTATTAAGAAAGTAGTTGAGATTTTCTTACCTCCACCGCCGTGCATATTTTGTTAGAGTGTAATTTGAGGTAATTTTATTAATTCTTTAGATTATTAATTGATTTTTATTGAACTGTAGAAAAAGCATGTGATCAATTTGAGGTCTAACGCTTTTATTCCTCACGTGTCAAAATGATAATATAGGTCACGCCAGGGAGGTAATGGGTCAAAATTTCCCGAAAATCGATCATATGCTTTACGTAACGGTAACAGATGCACTTTTTCTTTCAAAAAAGTTTAACAAATTAGACAACTTTCTCCTTCTGACTTTCTCTTCCGTTTCTGCGTCATGAACGAATGAATGACTGACCGACTGACTGAAACCACGTACTCGTCTACTTCGTAGTGCACCTGCCTGCTGAATCTGTTCACAAACAGATTCAGCTGCGAAGTAAGTAATAAAACGACTTCAACTTTCTCCCGGGTATCCGACCACGACTTACTTTCACCCAAAGGAGGAAACCAATATCCCACACCAAACCAACCACTTACGTATTTACTTACTTGATCCCCACTTTCTCCACCTCCACCTCCGCAATCTCAAACTCCACAGTCACTTTGACAGATTTCACAATGCACCGACACGACTCAAAGATGAGATGGGATTGATTCAATTACTTTCGTCCCACGCAGTTTTTCCGGATACACAAGAAAAGCAGGCTTGACTACTAATTTGGGACAGAGACGAAATTGGGCTCTCTTACTTAAATTTCACATACAAGTAGCTCGTTGATTGGCAAAAGGTGAACAAACGGCTCTAATTTTTATTGCGACTGTTCTTCTCTTTCATGATAATACATGTAATAATGTAAAGCATATCTTGACAAGTTTCTTTCTACCATGAAAATTTAAATTAGTCAAATTATAATGTACTTTTAGCCGGATAATTTAGATATCGTTGAGTTCGATTCGATTATGATCATTTCATATTTGTTAAGTATTTTTAGATCCTATGTATGTATATTGCTCTTTCTTTCATAATATAACAACTTTTTGCCGTTCTACAGCAAAGCAGAGAAGCATGATATTCATATATTTAGAAACTTTTTACCTACTAATCTAACAATACTTTTATCCTGTCGTGATATTAAAGCTAATACGTAAACGTTAACCATATGGTAAAGCTATCGGGATTATCGTAGTAATCAAGTTTGAATGTGAAATAGTCATAATAAAGTAAATCAATAAAATCAAATTAATATAAAGGGTAAGTAGGAACGTACATAATTTGATAGTTAAGGTTATTGAACACTATGCAGCACTGGTAGATTTTATCCTAAATTAAAACACATCCAAGAAAATAAAGTTGCTAAGAACTTAGTCAGTTTAAAATTAAAACGAAGGCCGACTCTAAATGTCATTCAAAATTCGTCGAAATTCATCCACTTGTACTTTTTTTGCTATACTTTCTCCAACCCCTCGTCTCAAACGGCGTATCAATTTTCTTCATTCGAAAACTCGGACCAGAACAAGATAAGTTTCTTCGTGTCCAATGACTGTAGCTCGATTCGGTAGCTGGGATGAACAGAAACATCTCCGAGTTGCCACCACCATTCGGTGAGAACTTGCGGTTTTAGGAGGGTTCGGGCATTACCATTGAATGCCAGCTCGTACGGCATTTTTCCTTGATGGTTTAACACCTTTAGCGCTTCCTCTTTTACCTGCACATTTAAATTGTAGCTTGTAACTTTTTATTTAGCAGGACAATTTTGGCGATTATGCAATTGTACAATTGTCGAAATCCATACTAACCTGCAGATTATCAGCCATGTAGCACAGTAATTTAGACATTTGCTCACTTTGGTCATGTGAGACTGCAGCTAAATGAAATGGAGTGTCCCCAACTTCATTCTGAGCCAGTAAATTTACTCGCAGCTCTTCAGGAAGATTTACTATATACCACATAATTTTAAAATGTATATCCCATCCTCAAATTTCAGTAAAACTCCACAAAATTTCACTACTCACCATGCGTACAAAACTCATAAAATTTTGTCACAGCATCAAACCTCCCATGAGCGATGGCATCGTGTAGCGGCTGAAACAAATGCATTGTATTGAATTTTTGTTTAGCTCATGCGTGATTTGATTGATCATATAATCCTTACAGTATTGCCAAAATTATCGGTGGGGTTGACCGTTGAGAATCTTTGCTGCTTGAGTTGTTGAGCTAACGTGAGGCTCGAGCTGTCCTTGGAGTCATGACTCACTTTCTTGCACAGTTTGTGCAGATAAGATTCTCCCTTCAAGTTAACAGCAACAGTTTCAGATTTCCTGCCGTTCACATTGACAAGGGAGGAAATTGGTATGGTGGGGTATTCGTTGGAATGCCTCCTTTCCTTCAGGTTCAGACCGGTTATCAGATCAGATTTAGAAAGAGATCGCTACAAATAGAGATAAGTTGTTAAAAGTTATTTTTAAATAACTTTGAAAAATGATTAAAATCATTTTTCAGGATAATCGGTACAATTAGTAACTCACCAAGTACATGGCAATATCATCATCAAAAGGCCTCATCGAGTTGTCCTTAACAGACTCGAATTTTATCCGATTCGTTAATATTTTGAAGCTGACTGCAGCTCCGAGTGTATAATCGCAAACGGCTTGCACAATTTGGCTCGTGCTAGAGGAATGTTCTGGCCCTAGCGAATAAAAAAACATTGAAAATTGCACAAAACTCAACACTTAATGCTTTAAAATCCTTACGCGATAATGTGTCTGCAAAATCATTGACAAGAGCTCTGAATTCGTCATCTAGTGGTCCATGTTTCTTTAAGTGGTACGCGAGCAGGCCAACCCACCGCTGCAAGAAATAAATTATCCGAGTTGTCAATTATTATTATTTTATGTCAAAATCGAATCAAAAAAACTTACCATGACGGTTTTAAACTCTTCAGGATAATCTTTCAATAGGAAGGTGAAGTGTACTAATTTCTTGCAGTACAAATTATACGAGAGGATTCGATCTTGCTCCTGTACACCATTATCCAACTAATTAACATTATATTACAAATTTCAACAGCAGATACAGACTGCATCATGATTAACTGGGTGGATACAAACCTCTAAGAATTGGACGAAAAATGGTCTTCTTAACTTCACTTGAGAAGCTCCATAATCCTTATACTGCTGAACCACCATTTTCGTTAATACTTTGAAAAAAGGGAATGGTTTGGATTGCACGCGAGCTTGAGCATCTGCTTGTACACGATTTAACACGTCAAACAGAAATTCTGACATTGAGCACATATCGGAAGATGTCTAGAAGGAAGAGAATAATAATTAGAAAAAAATATTCCATATTTTAATTAATACCATAAAATGAGTACCTGTGTGAATGTGCAAGAATAGTACTGTGTAGTTTCGTCCCCACCACTAACGGGGTATTTTTGAACAAGAGTTTGAAAAAAATCCATAGCCAAGGTAGGGATATCTTTTGCAACTCGAGTTCCAAGACCCAGAATAGCTTTTTTAATCAGGTCGCCAACATGTTGGGGTTGAGGAACTAGTTTGTTATTCAAATTTATCTCAAATTTAGTGATAATATCTTTCCAGGCATTTTTCCGGACTTTCTTTTCCAAGTCGGGATCCAAAGGTGCCTATAATAAAATATACATCAAATTGGTTAAACGAGATATCATTAATTAGCAGATATTTACATAAATAATTGTATTACCTGCTTAAATATAACAACAGGTGGATCTTGTAGAACTTGTCGACAAAACGGTTGTTTAGGTCCCTTTCCTTCAACATCGCTCGAAGCGGCTGACGCCGATTTGCGTCCAACTCCACCTCCATGTCCGGAACTGCTGTCACTCGTACATCCTCCTCCTTTTCTTGGCGTCCTCTCCAGTCTCATCCGTTTCTCGGCGGGGCTCTGCTCCACCTCGATAATGACAGGAGAAGAATGGATTTCTAAATGGGGAGACATTCTCACAATCGAACTGGTCGAGGCAATGTTCACTTCTGGCGTCGTAGTGTCGGGACTAAGACCAAATGAAGAAGAGTAGGTTCGCTTATTCTTATTGTTATTGTCTTCTTGGTCGCTACTCCCGGATTCGTAATCTTGTGGAAATCCGTTTGCTTGCAGAACTGAAATTAAATTAAATTAAATTAATGCTATCAATAAATTGAATATTGGTGATTTCATTTAACTCGACCCGAAATTAAAATCAGTACCATGCCCACCACCACCATTGACCTCCCCGAGCACGTTATTATAATGGTGATGATGGTTATTAAAGACTCCAACAACTTGAATTCCATCATCATCTTCGTCTTCGTTGCCGTTACCATCTTCTTCATCATTATCGTCATCATCACTGTACCGTCGGACGATCTGCTCTTCCCCGAGGACAACTTGTTGACCATTGTTCCCCTCATCGGCATCATCGTCTCCGTCTATGTCGGAAGTTGTGGGGTCGTCATCTTCTTCCTCTTCCTCTTCATGCTTCTTCTTCTGTAGTAAATATTTTCGAATCGCACCAGGCACCATTCCTGCATATTAATTAACAGATATAAAAAACCTGATATAAAAGACATATTAAACATCATATTAAAGACCTGATTTGCGACACCGCGCGGCCTGACGATCTTCACGCCTCGACGGTGGTGGGATTGGTTTCGGTGCAAGAATTATTGAATAATCAGACAATCGTCTCGTCTGTATTTTAGGATTTCGATTCTCGTTATTGATTGCGGTGGTGAAATTGGTGTCGTCCCGTTCAAAAAAGTACGCAGGGTCCAATTCCATCATTACACAGGGTAACAGGGGTGCTGCAGACATATTAAAGACATTAAAAACGATCCTTTCATCGTCTAGATTCTTCTAGACTAAATATTTAGGTTAATTACCGGAGCAAATTCGCCGCAAAAGTGACGCTGCTGCTAAAATAGGAGGAACAAACGTAGCAGGAACATTGATGGTGGTTAATTACTACTTCTTCCACGTTAATCACAAACATTAAAATAAAAATAGCAGCGGGTTATCAGGAAGTATAAAATGTTCGACAATTTTCCCAATAAAATTTACACGACTGTCCTTTAAAACAATGTCACAAACACAATTACTACAACGTCACCTAATTTCTACCTGTTACACACACACATTTAAATGTCTATTAAATAATAACACCATTAATCGTTAACCGTTAAATAATAATTATTTATTTATTTATTTTACTACTACTCGAGTTCTTTTGTGTTGCTGTTTTTGAGTGGCCCACTCCACCACCTAATCTCTGGCGGAATATGCTCACTCGGGGCGTGCGAAGTCATCATCTGTGTTTAGTTGGCAAATTATTATATCAACAATAAATACGATTGTATTTCAAGGATGTATTTCTGTCTACTGCGTGCACCACAGTTAGTTAGTTAAGTTAAGTTAATTAGGCAATTTGTTAATTAAGTGGGTTACCAGGATTTGGGTGCGTCGTCGTGATCTGATTGAGGGGGATTTTTTTTGTGGCAAAAATTGGAAACCAAATTTCGTCAAATTTCTTCGTCGTGGAGGACGAAACAATTCACGCCCTTGTTCTCCCAGCGCTTTTTATTGGATGCTCTATTGTTCTTGGAGTTGTTCTTTACGGAGTTTTCTACGGGCGAGGAGGGGGAGGGGACAGGAAGAAGGATAAGAAACAAAGAAGACGACGAGAACGTGAAGGAAGATTATCCCCTTTTTCTTGGTGGCGACGAATGAGTGATTGGGGGGTGGATCGAGGTGTCCGTGTTTTGAAAGGGGTACGACACTTTCGTCATAGAATTCGTCGCAAGATGGATATCATGTTTGACGCTTATCTCAACTCGGAGGGAGATTTTCCAATGTGTGACTCACCCGTTTGGATATTTGGGAGGTCTTATTCCGTTAATTATGGTGAGAGTTAAACAGCCAAATACGTATTAAAAGGTTCCTTCGTTAATGTTGTTTAATTTTGCAGATTTAGATGAGCTGCGCCGCAGTGTGGCGAGCTGTATGTGGGTGACGTATCGCAAAAATTTTGGCAGTGTGGGGGAAACGTCGCTGACATCGGACAAAGGATGGGGATGTATGATCCGAACGGGGCAAATGTTTATGGCAAAGGCGCTTATACTTAGACATTTGGGTAGATAATTAACTATTTGATTTGATAAATGCGCTTTGAAGTTCATAAGTATTATATACCGTCTATTTTAGGTATTGATTGGCATTGGGAACCAGATTCCAGAGATCCTTCCTACTTAAAAATCGTCTCTCTGTTTGCCGACCTTAATTCTGCTCCGTTCTCTCTCCACCAAATTGCTCAGACAGGGTCGACCTTGGGTAAACCTGTAGGTACGTGGCTCGGACCCAACACGGTATGTCAAGCGTTCAAAAAGCTGCTTTCCTCTGGGGCGACTGGGCTTGATTTGACAATGCACATCGCCATGGACTCTACCCTCGTTCAGTCAGAGGTGAAACGACTCTGCTTATCGCATCCTTCCATTAACCCCTTCGCATCGGCAACCATTCCATCTTCCTCTATTATTAATACGCCCAGGTAATTTTAATTGCATAATTGTGGTATTTTGGGTGGAAAAGTTTGTTTAATCTCTAGTTAAATCTACGTAGGATCGACCCCAAGTGGAGACCATTGTTATTAATTGTTCCGCTACGTCTCGGCCTCTCAGATTTAAATGAGGCGTATGTTCCTGGGATCAAAGCAGTCTTTGAGATACCACAGAGCATCGGAATAATCGGTGGAAGGTAAATTATATTACTCACTACATTTGAATTAATTGTGCTTTAATTAAAAAATCTAATTAATAGGCCTAATCATGCTCTTTATTTCATTGGTTATGCTGGTAAGATAAGATGTTAATAAGAAAATTGCTAAAGCTTTAGATTGAGCATGAAAAGTGAGTAATGATGGGTTGATTTTTTGTTTTCTTAGAAAACGAGGTGCTCTATCTCGACCCACACACCGTACAACCCACAGTTCACGTCGGCTCAAAGTTGGATGAATCTGAAAAAGCGGCCGACGAAACGTACCACTCTCAGAAGCCGGGGAGAATGTCCTTCCTTGCGGTATAATTTTTTAAGGAGAAAGCCAAAATTTTAAAGCCCCAACGTAATACTAATCCAGTTCCCACATTTACAGATGGACCCGTCAATCGCGCTCTGCTTTTACTGCAAATCTGAAGCAGACTTTGACAGCTTGTGTCGAAAGCTCACGGATCGCTTTTCCGTGATTCCATTGCCTTTATTCGAAATCTGTGAAAGACGTCCGCAGGACTGGACAACGTCAGACCCGATATTCATGTCTTCCCCTCGGTCAAATTCGTCTGGAGGAAGGAATTCACCTGGAGGATTCACAAGTATTGGTCTCCCTGGGAGCAGTAGTAGTAATAGTAAAACACGGATGGGAAGTAGCTCATCTTCCACATTTTCAGGTGATGTAGACGATGAAGAATTTGAAATTTTAGGATAGCTGAAATTATAATATGATAATTAATAATTTAATAATCCGGATCCATGTCTCTTGCATTTTACTTAACCAACCGTAATCATACACAATTTAAACTATTAGTCGTACGGACGGAAAAATATTTTATAATTGTTAATCTACGGCCGGATACAAATGTGTGCTAATTTAATTTATACCACATCTACTATATAATTGTACATATATTTAATCTTATTGTGAGTTTAATTGCACCTTCTTTTATTACGTAAATAATATATACCTTTAATATTTAAAATTATGTTAGATTTTTAGGATGAATAATCAATAAAGAATATGTGCTACACACAATGAGCAGTTTGTTTTTAACAAGTCGTCATATTTATTTCGAAAATTTCAAATCAAGGGCAGTAGTATAGTCCAATCAACGAATTAATGTCAAATTACAATTTTTTCTAAATCGCATTACATGCAAATTTCTACAGCTTGTGAGAAATTAAAATTAGAAATATATAGTGTTGAATTTTAACAATTCATAAAAGTTTCTGTTTTCTTAGTTGCTTTTAATTATTATTGTTGGAATGATCCATATTTAAGTTTCATTTATTGTAATGTAATACATGTGAAAACAAAGGATGACTATGTATCAAATCAAATCGTTCTTGTCTTGGTCGTTTTAAAAGAAATTGAGTAAAACATTGAGATGTTGTGATTAAAATGGGATATGATAACATAAAATTCGACTGCTTACTATTTTAAAATGAGTAATAACAAAATTTAGGTCCTGATTGAAGAGACTTATCAGATCGTTAATGACATTAAATTATATAGTGTAGTAGTGGTTTTTTGAAACCGAGTGTGAGGAGCGTGTTTACTTGTTTGTACCTATTAATTCCTTGATTTTGTCGGCGTTTGCTCCTACGAATAAAAGAATTGAAACGATATAATATTTTCCAGGCCCCTACAAATATAGTTAGTTAAGTAGATTATTTTACTTACCAGAGAACTCGGAAACCTAATTTTTAAATAAAAACATAAATTAGCACTGTTAGTAAATTAAGTTTGGTAGTTTATCTTAACAAACCTTCTCTCCGTTCTTGATGAAGATGAACGTTGGCATGCAACTGATTCCGTATTCCGAGGCGACTTCCTCATTTTCATCGACATCGACCTTCAGGAAAATCACGTCAGTGAATAGGGCCGCCTATATAGTAAAAGATTATATTAGTTAAGAAATATTTCAAGTCATCATTCATAAATATATATATTTCTTTACCATTTCCTCCAATTTGGGAGCCACCATTTTACACGGTCCACACCAAGTTGCGTAGAAATCGACGACAACAAGCTTGTTTCCAGCATCCTTGAGCTGGGTGTCAAAGTCCGACTGGAATTTTAAGAAAAAAAACAACTAAAATTGAGACATGTTTCGTCACCTGCTCATTTACATACAAACATACATCATCATAATGCATATATAGCGTCACGCGCTGCTGACATCATAATGCATAATGATCATGAATTTAGAAAAAAAAAATGTCATCCCTCCCTCGCCCACGACACAATCTTATCACCAACCAATGCCATGCCATTCATTGTGCATTATCATCTTCAACTCGTTTAAATAAAGTCGTTCGTTTGAACAAAGTTGAATTGTTCCAGAAATCTCGTCAAGTGCAATAACGGTCCATAGTATATTGCTAATAAAGACGGCATCATGACATCCCTTCAAACACAACGTTATAAAATAAAGCCGTCGTGGTGGGTAAAGTAAAGTCAAAAGCTAAAAGCTGATCCCGATTTTGTATTATGCTATATACACCTTATCCTTTGTGTAATCATCCTCCGCCCCAATTCCATTTATCGACCCATGATTCCTAGAAATATAATATAACACAAGACACAAAGGAAAGGGATCCGCCATCAGCCAACAACACGACGAGAACATCAGAGAAAAACAGAAAATAGGACACTTTCCCTCAAGCTAATATGTCTATAATGTTAATGAATATAATACCCGACCGAACCGAATCCGGGTATTTTATCAACTCTCTCTCTCTCTCCTACTAAATGCTTTTGCATGTTTTCCTCAAGTCCACTCCATGTCTACTACCTCTTACTTTATATCCACATATATGGTGGATAAGTGCGTTGGCTTTTTACCTTTTGCTGGTCTGGTCACAGGTGCTGCGATGACTGCAACGACTACAGTATTAATAATGGTGCGACACGAAAAATGGATTAGGAATGACGATTGATGACAATGACGGGGGCATGAATGAGTGGGATTTACATACATAAATCAAAAACGGACAAATTTATCCCATTTTCTTCTAAAATACATACCATAAATCCCACACTGTTAAATGACTAACCAGTCCAAAAACTAACAATTAAGTACAAATTGCCAATTTTATCTCTGACTAAGACAGGGATACCTATACACAATACGAGTCAAGGTCAAACTTGCCCAGAGGCGAGTGAATGAATACAAATATAAAAATACCGTCGCAAAATCCTCCCATATTTTCAAAATTTCAGTACAAAATTTTCGTCACAGTCAAAATTCTCACCTTATCTTGGACGGAGTGGATGAGCGACATTATGCTTGCTGGATAAGCTACGAGATAAGCAACCTCCAAAAAATATTTGTCTCGGAAGAAATCAAGCTGGGAATGCAAACCCGGCGAAAGGTAGAGCGCAACTGAGAACGAAACTGAACTGCACCCAGAACCAAACCATGAACTGACTGACTGACTGCTCATATGCCATACACTTTCAGAGCTGGAAATATGAAAATTGTCGGTATTTGCCAAAATTGTGCAATTTTTTTAACCACCATAATTTTTTATGAGTGACTAATTTTGAAGGAAATTGGCAAAATTATTATTTTCGCAGTAAAACGTTTGAGTTAGAGTTGCTGTACGTACATGCAAAATTGTATCTCTTTCTACTAAACAGCTTCTTAATTTATTGAACATTTGACTCGTTTCTTCATTGTGTTTAGTTACACTACTTCTTATAGTTTGACCCATATTATACATACACTCATTTACTTACTTGCACGGTTTAAAAACGAAGGAAGGATGGGATCGGAATAATTTTTAGGTTTAGTAAATTTAAACGAGGAGAGTAGAATATAGATTAAGAAGAAATTTTTTTGCAGTATGGTTGGTGACGAAGATAGATCTTAAATGATGGTGTGATTATGGCGTGTGTTGCTTGATTTGGTTTTTTTCGTCGTCGTCGGTAGTTTTTAGTCGTCATCATCCCGCACGTAAATAAAGTTGGTTCTCTTCTTCATTTATGCTATAAATCATATCATCCAATTCATGGTGTAATGTCCTGCTACTTAAATTTTTAATTGTACCTGAAAAACAAGAAGAGCGAGATATTAAATTTAGGGTTACGTTTTAAATGTCCAATATTGATATTGGAAAGCTACTCACACTAAAATTAGTCGTAGACATCCTTTTTATCTGCAATGTATTGGACAATATCTGCCGGTCTTAGTAGTTTCTCGGCGTCTGCGTCAGGGATTTCGAAACCTATAAAGGAAAATATTTGTTAGTAATTATAAACCTTTAGTTATTAGTTACGCAGCATCAAAATTGATTGTTGAACTTACCAAACTCATCTTCAATGGCCATAATGACTTCGACATGATCCAAAGAATCCAGGCCCAAGTCATTCATGAAATGTGAGTCAATTGTAAGCTAAAATAAATAAAAACATCAAAAATTTAAATGGTGAAACACCTTGAAATAAAATCCCAATAAGACCAAAAAGCAAATTAAGGTAAACCCATTCTTTGAAAATCCTAATTTTTGAAAATTCTTACAAATTAATTTGACAACTTGAATTTTAATCTCTTTAATTAAGGATTTTCAAAAATTAGGCCATTTCCAAACCATGATTTACCCACCTTGCCAACATCGACTTTATCATAAAGTTTAAGGACTAATAGAATTCTATCACGAATCATTTCCAAGGACAGAGGCTCAGCAGCAGAATAGTGTCGAACTTGCTGACGTCCTCCTAGTCCCTGCTCCAATTTTCCAATCGTCTCATACTTACATTATAAACATAATCTCATCAAATATATCTTATCCCTTTACGCACCTTATCTGCCGTGATCTTATCGAAAGCTCCCACAACTTTTAAAACACGGGCCCTTAATTCATCAACTTTTGCCGATGATCGCTCAGTCGCGTAGAATCGTCGCTGCGACAAAGGAACGAGGACGCTGCAACTCGTGGTCAGTACGTCACTCTAATATAAATACATTAACAAAATTACTCAACAAATCAACTTATCATTTAAGTTATTAATGGTACCTGAACAATTTTAGGAAGCGAAAGTGTCGTCAATGTCCGGGCGTGAAGAAAGCTGCTCGTCGTCGCGGCGGAGGCCGGTTTTGGCAGGGCACCCCGCAAAAATAGGCGGACGACGTTGCTCGCCATTTTCAGACTTTAATTTATAATTGGTTATTTAATTGTAATTAATTTTTGTGGCGAATTCGGCGCAAACTAAATAAAGTCCAATAATCCAGGGTGGCGAGTAGAGCTGAGAGAAGACTCAAACACTTCCCGACTTTCAAGCCACGGGAGCACATGGATCACTGGGGTGGGCAGGGTTTAGTCTGTCTGTCTCACTTGCTGAATAACTGAGTATCTTATAAAAAATTAATCCGACCACACCCACTGCACTATGTTAAATATTTTATGAAATAACAGTTATCTGAATATGTCGTGTCAAAATTTTGTAAAATTTTAGCCTCAATTTAGAGAGAAAGCGCATGGAGAACGAGACGAGCGAGGCAAATGAGACAGGAAGTGAAAGCAGAGAAAGCCACACCCACTGCATCGTCTTAATAAATATTTTATGAAATAACAGTTATCTGAATATGTCGTGTCAAAATTTTGTAAAATTTGAGCCCCAATTAGAGAGAAATCTTATGGAGAATGAGACGAGGCAAAATGAGACAGGACTTGAAAGCAGAGAAAGTAAAACGAGGAGAAAGTACTTTTCTTCGTTGGACTTTGGTTCCTCCTTTGCTGTCAAAAATGACAGTAATTGGGTATCAGATAAGCACGTAATTACATACGAAACAGAAATTGGATCAATACATGGTGAACTTATTGCTGCTTACATATTTTAGTGAGGCAAGTTGAGATTCTGCTTTCTCTTCTTACTTTCTCCATTACATTTTACCCTTAAATGGATCAAATGGAATGTTTTTAAGCTACCCACCCAATTTTAATTGGCAAATTTGTTTTTATTTCAGAAATCTAAATATTTCCTCGTTATTACATTTGCATTTCGATTTTCAAACATTTTGTCAACCCCGTTGTTATTATAAACTTACTTACTTTTCACCATAAGAATCTGGAACTTTTTCTTTCAAATTTGTTTAATTATTAGTTAACAATTCTTCATAAGTAACAGTGTTGTTTTGAGTACAATGTTTTCTTTTAGTTATTCGACTACTACTGAATTTGTGTTCTTCTGTTATTGCCACACTCTGCAGTATATTTTTTTGAACGATATATGCTGGCTGACCCTCATTGTCCGTGAGAAGGTACACTCTTTTTTTATACGCACCACCCCCCAGTACTTCACTTCCTGCTAACTTGCGCCATAGTTAAACTATAACATTGGCGCAAGTTAGAAAAAACCGTGAAATACTTTTAAACCCATATTTATCTCCTGATTGATTTGAATTTGTATGTTACATATTTTTCTCTGATTTTATGGACACAGTTTGTTTTGTTTTGTTTGTTTCGTTATTATGTAGATTTTTTTGTTCGTAAAATTAACTAATTGTTACGTTATCATTGCGTATTTTAATTAATCGTATATTTTTTCGTGATTCATTTCATTATTATAAAAAACAAAGGCCTATGAATTAAAGGTCAGGTATACATTTGGCTACTTTCTCTCCCCTCCATTCCATCACAATAAATACATTTCTTTTTTACTTCCCCCTATCTTAAAAATGTTCCATTTACTACTAAAAGCGGGGAAAGTGGGGTCGACGACGAGGCCAACGAGGGGTACGTGTAGTCGTTAAAATTAAAGATGAGATTCCCATACGTCACGTGGAACAGGAGGATGACGATGATGCAGGCAAAGTTGGGAAATAGACATACTTTGACCATCTCCATGATGCTGATGTCGCCACCCCCGGCGGCGAAGACGATCTGGAAATTTGGAAATATTGATGATAACCCACTTATCTAGAAGCTACTTGATCATCTTATCATAAAACCTTACCGCATTCGTGGGTGTCGCGACTGGAAGGAGGAATGCATACGAGCACGTCACCGTGGCCGGTAACGTTAAGTAGAGTGGGTGAATGTTGAGGCTTTCCGACTATAAATACATAAATAGAAAATAAATGTGGTGATAAGAGTGGCTTATCGAGCAAGATAAGTTACTTACCAGCGCAATCAGGATTGGTATCACAACATTAACGCAGGCAGAGTTGGAAGCCACCTGTTTCAAGTAGAATAAGTTAGAAATTAGTGAGCCAAGTAATTAGGGGAGCTTTACCTCGGTCAGCGTGGCGGTCAGGAACATGACCACGACCAGGATGACGGTGAGTGGGAGGGTCTCCACGGCGTGGAGTTGACGCCCCAACCATTCCGAGAGGCCTAAAGCGTCATTACAAAATTGAGAAATTATTGTTAGAAATTATTTCAAATTTCGAAATTTCTTACGTATTTTATGGAAACATACCGGAATAGACGACCGCGTTCGACAACGCGAACCCCCCGCCCATCAAGAGGATCACGCCCTAATAATAAATAAATAAATAAATAAATAGGGGAATAAATAAAATTTATTATCACAATGTCTCACATACCCCGGATTGCTTTCTCTCTTCCACTTCATTCAAACTCCACATTTTCATCATTTCTCTCTTATTTCTCATCATTTTAAATTTTTCTCTCAATTAAAAAAGTAATTTTAAAAAAATGGATCGTTTCGTTTTACGGATCTTCTTATTAATGAAGCTCTACGAGGAGTTTGGTATAACAAGAAGAGCGTAGCTCAATACGTCATCAAACACCCCACTGCTTGGTTCGTTATCGAGAAGAGATGGGAATCACCCCCTGCAGAGAGTGTGGTACAGTTTCAAACTGTTGAAGTATGACGCATTTTTGAAACCTAATTTGAAGTATTAAATATAAATATGTACCGTACCGTAACACTTTGTTTAATCCCTCAGATAATAATGTCGCTCCTCACAACAATCTACAACAACATGACTTCCGAACCAGCCGAGCAGATCCATTTTATCAACTGCGACATCATCACCAATGCAGGGAACTTGGAGGAGGTGAAGAAAGGGCTCGAGTTGAACGACATGGGGTTCGAAATAGGGGATGAGAACATTTCTCTCTCGTTCGCACTTTCTCCTCATATTCCCACCCCGTTCAACAACAAACTACCCTATGTCTATGTGGGATATAACAAGGAGGGAGGCTATCGATTCGGAGAAGACCATTCCAAGAAAAGTGAATTTACTGTGAAAGGATCCAAAGGCCACCAACTTTTGAAAGTCACGACGATGACAGGAATCGAACCCAACAATATCCACAATGTGTTCCAGGCTGACCCCTCCACCTTCACATCAGAACAAAGTTTGCAAAAGACGAAGGAGGTGGAAACTTTAGGTCATAAGGGGGTTCTAGTTGCTCAAATATTGGGTATGAAGACTGTTGATGGTCATAATGTTTATAACTTATCAGAAAAGTACACTCACTTCGACCATGGATGGGATGATAGTATTTTTAATGATATGATTGTAATGATGACGGGTAAGGGGGTTGTTGTAAAGAAAGAAAAGCTCAAAGCTGTTCCTACTGAGGTTAAATTTATGGTTCCAATTTATAAGACTGTGGGGGTCGGAGAGAAAGCGAGACAAGTTTTAGATGTTGATAAGATGAAAAAGGTTGGTGTGCAAAAGAAAGTATATGATAAAATTGTTATTTGTTGGATCTAAAAGATTTTGTTAAACCAATTATTCGATGTTTATTGTTTCCGGTTTTTAGCCCGAGTCAGGGCTAAATGAAGGCTGCACACAGGAGGTTTTTTTTGTTAATGAACTATTTCTATAAAAATAAAACTTGAATTCATAGAAAAACTCCCCTTTGCTCAACAAGTTAAGCAAAGTTAGTTTGGAACATATGCAAATAATTGAATCCGGACTTACGCCGACAGTGGTAAATTTTGAAATTTTTGATTTACAAACTTACCCAGGGGAGATTCAACTGTACGTATTTCCAATCTAACAGAGGCGGAGTCTTTGTCAGTACTGCGCCACCGTTATTGTCACCAACTGGAAAAGAATAATTGTAGATTATGAATGATACAGAGTGAGAATTTTGATGGGTGGATTTACCTCCGCAGAAGGTTTCAATATTTCGAGGGATGATAAAGAGCAGAATGACGACGAACAAGGCGGCCGTGGAGTCGCCGATGTCCGCATCGCTAATATGCTCGGCCCACCCCTTCATAAATTTTGGTTCTCGGAAAAGCCACAGAGCCACGATGATGAGGAAGAGGGCAAACACGGCCGACTCGTGGAAGGACGTTTTCCCTGTAAGGAATGGTCTCAGTTTGAATAAAAAAAACAGACAACAGCTTTATTTAGCCCGACTCAGGTTGTTATCAAAAATTGAGGCGGGTATAATACGACCACGACAACTTTTTTCAGATTTCCGAACTTGATTCATAATTTTGCATATTCTACTTGTGTGCAAAATTTCAAGTCGATTGGATAAGTTTTACGAGCGTAATTGATAGACAGACAGACAGACAGACATGACAAGTACATAAGTCCTGACTCGGGCTAAAAAAATGTCCGAGTAGTAATAATTATTATGTGTTACAAACCCAAGAGGCGACGTTTCTCTTCCAGAACTCGGGCAACCCTAGAACAAAATGGATTAATAAAACATTAAAATCGCATATTTTTTGCGTATATACCTATTGAGCGCCTCGGTCTCATCCGAGTTTGGAGTAGATTTTTGCTTTCGCCAAAAGTAGACCCAGTCCGGCACCCCGAGATACATGACGACCAAGTAGATGAAGGAAAATGCTATGTTGACCATCATTGGAGGGATGTTGTACGCCTGGCGGAACAGAATTTAATGTATTCTCCAAAGTCAGAGTGCAAATTTGTGTAAAATCAATTATTTATGTTTACTCACCATCCACGTTGCAAAACTGATGTCCACATACTTCCCACCTTGACCCACGTTCACTCTATCAGAGAAAATCATTAGATTAATTAACTATTTAATCAAATTAAAAACTACAAACAAAACCACTAAACAAGCGTCACTTACGGTTTTATGAGTTCCTGGAACACCAAATTGCTCGCGGTGCCCGTGATGACGCCAGTACCTACAGGACAAAATTACTTTATAAATGTGATCCTCCAACCTAAAGTTCCCGAAAGTTTCCTCGCTCACCTCCAATATTTGAGGAGAGTAAAATCGAAAAGAGCAACATCTTCTTGAGATTCAACCTTTTCGCCATTCTTATCTTTTCCGGATTATTTTCCGCGTCATTGTTCTCCTCGTGTTCGTCCTCGTTCTCGTTTTGTTCTTCCATCCTAAAGGGGAACATTATACATTCTCAATTTATGCTATGATTTTCACCAGTGGCCGCGGAAGGGTGGGGACAGAGGGACAATGTCCCCACGGTTGTTCGATGTCCCCATCATCTCCCCATCTTATATAAACCCCTGCCTCCCCCATCTTACAATGTAAATGTCCCCAGATGTCCCCACAGCTTCCGCGGCCACTGATTTCCACACCTAGACAATTTCAACCACTCACTGCATTTCGAACTGGATATCCTTCTGGCGATCCCTCTCCCGGATGAATCTCGTCAGTTCGGATGGTTCCAGAGGCTCGGGGTCGATTTTGAAGGACAACTGCTTCATCATCTTTTTCGGGGGTCGTGGTTCAGTGCGGAAGGATTCGGCCGGGAGGGACTGCTGATGCTTTAACTGGGCTCGTTTCTTCTTTATCTTATCGACAAAGGCTTCAAAGTCGACTTCACTCCTCTCCTTGAAAATCGAGGCGCGACGCTTTCGAAAACCGTGCGGAGTTTCGTCCGGCTTGGGAAACAGTTCTTCCAACACGGCCATCGAGATGGGGCAAACCATCGCGGCCGTGGCGGTGTTAGATAGCCCTGCATAAATTTTTGCAATAAATTTATGCAAAAAAAATTGCACATTTTTGCATAACTATGAAACACTTACACATGGACAAAAATGACGTGGTGAGCATAATTCCACACATGAGTCGGATTGGACTAACCCCCACCGTCGTCATTACGGTGAGAGCGATACGACGATGAAGGTTACAATATTCTACGGCCATTGCTATTATCAGTCCACCTGAGAAATTTGGAAAAAAATTATGAGCCTTGAAATTATGAAGGTTTTAGTTTTTCTAGATACTAATTTACTCACCCACAAACATCATGTTTGTCTCTTTCATATAATTTATCGACACTTTGGCTACATACAAAATTCAGAATTAAATATTTTTCAACACAGAAAAAATTATGACTAAAAGTTATCCCGGTTAAGAACTTACCCGTGTCCTGAACTCCCAAAAGGGGAAAGAGAACCATTGGTAGCTGAAAGTAATTAATTATTTAATTAATTGAGATTAATCTTTAGAATACCACCAAAGTTAACTCACCAGCGCAGTGATTGCGAGAGGCAACGCTGCAAACAAAAGTTCAGTTACAAATTTTCAATAGGTATCACACCTTTTTCGACGTAAGCAGTGGCCGCGGAAGCTGTGGGGACCTCTGGGGACATTTCCATTGTAGGATAGGGGAGGAAGGGGTTTATATAAGATGGGGAGATGATGTGGACATCGAATAACCGTGGGGACATTGTCCCTTTTGTCCGCACCCTTCCGCGGCCACTGATTATGTATCTACTTACCTTCCACCATCCAATATATAGCCATCAATATGAGAACAAAGGCGCATTTGAATTTCTAAAAAAAATGTCAAAAATAGTGAAATATCTCAATTTTCGAAATATGCAAAAATATTTTTGAAAAAAAAATCTATTTACGGTGGAAGGCCTCGTGTTTGGCGCGACCCCGATGACCTCATCGTCCGGGATGAAGAGGAGTGGGAGGAGGAGGAGGGGAAGACCAATAATCACGAAAAACTCCCAATTTCTCAGAATCCGTATTTGTAAACTTTTTAGACTCATTTTTCCCCTATTTTTATTATACTTTCCCTTGCATTTATGTATTTATTTATTTATGAGCAATCCCTACTACTTCAGAAACTTAAGGTCATATTTTCAGAAACGTATATTATGTAATTATTACTTATGTACTTATTACTCGATAAAATTCCTACTAGGAAAATTCGTTGCTCAGTCTTCTAAAATTCCTTTACTACGAAATGTCTCAAAAAAGTGTAGTGGATTAATTATTAGATTGCTAAGCTGGTTACATATTTAAGAATTATTGAATAATTTCCTACGGTCTCAAATTCCCGAAAAACTTGGACGACTACTCCACGAATGTATCACTAATACTGAACTGATGACTTCCTCGTATGCAAATTACAACAGTGTCGATCTACCTCCTGTAATACTGATTTCTTTCTTTTCCTCACCCTATTTAGTTAACCAGCACCATTAATAATTACGCGATTATTATTACAACTTCAGTACCACAAACTCCTTTTTATTAGCAATGAACTACTCAACGATGATAAGACGGCTTATCCTGCTACTGTTCAGTTCTTCAAATTGATACAAAATCCTATCACCACCACCACCAGCACCACTGTTTCTTCTTGTCCCACTACTAACGACCATGACCACGCCGCCGGGGTGAAAGATTATTATTCATTAAGTAAGCGTGGATAATTTACGGTTTAATGGAAGCATTAAAGACAAAAACTGCTCTTATTTATATGACACAAAAAAATGTAATGGTGAGAACTTAATGTGAGCGTCTGTCTCCTAAATTATCGCTAATTATTGAATGAAAGTTATGTATAAAGTTGATAAGATTATGTATTTATCTGGCGTAAATTATGAATTGGATTGAATTTTTTTTCGCGTGAAGAGCGTTCACGTGAAGACGACGGGCCGACTTGTGGAAGGGAAGTAATAACAATTTGTATTTTAGGTGTCTGTCTGCCTCTAGAAAAATCAAACGCATCAAATTTTAATTTATTGACCATTATTACATGTGAAGGAGTCCAATGTATATACTCTCCTATTTCTCGAGAGCTTTGTGGAGTATGGAGTACGTAATAAATTCTAGAAGTGGTCTTTTCTAGTGGTTGGTTGGTTGGTTAGTGGGTTGTATGTAATAAATGGCAAGGAAATTATATTTCATTCAGATATTTAAGTCGAGATTCGCATTATTTCTGCACTTTGCCATTCACATTTTGGTTGGTTGGCATTTTAGCATTACTTTTGCCATGCTTTTTCCTTGCATGCGGTTTTGCCTGCATTTTTGGGACTACCTACATATCCATGTACACAAAGGGCAAAATGTACGCATGCATGTATTTGTACCATACAAATTGTAGGTATGTATGTATGTATAAATCAAGTCGGTTTGGTACTAAAAGTATCCGTATATTACAAATACATGTGATTTCGTGATGCCGTCTTTTCTATTTTGTCGTTTATTGCATACCCGACAATATTTTTATATATGACATTTTGTTAACTGGCTGTTAATGACTTTGTTAATGGATGAATTATGTAGTTCGCTGGATAATAATGTGGGTCTGACTCAGGTTAGGGTAGTTATCACGTCGTAAAAGTGTGTAGTAGACATACGGATAAGCCATGAAAAACTTTCCGCTGACGGGGAGATTGAGACGCGTCTCATTTCGTGGAATCAATTGATGCATCAATTCGTGGTCTCATCATGAGGCGAATTGATAATTTGTTCAGTAATGGGACAAAGGCTTCATTTATATTTATGTATCTGTCGCCCCATTGTGTACCGTAGTCAATGAAATGAGAAACGTCTGGTACAGATTCTTTCGGTCATTAGCGTCACTGACGAGTGGTCTGGTGATTCAGTTTTCGTAATAAAAAATCTTCCAAACTGGAATTGCCCAGTGGACCTTTTTTGCGAAAAGTTTTGTCACGTACGCTAAATTTCTGTACGTACATAATTTATATTTTAGTACATATGCAGCACCAATTTTTACTAATCATAAGTACGTCAATCATGCACTTCATAATTGTCACCTTCAAGATCCGGTTGTAAAATTAACACCTGCCTTAAATCCGTCATTCCTAGATTTAGATTTTCATTATAAAATGTTTCCCATTTTTATGCGAGAAACGTGAATCATTGAATTTTCCATAAAAAATTTCCAACCCAGTAAAAAAACGTATATAAGTATTTCCATGCAACTTTAGTCATTTGTTCTTCTCGAAACACATAATTCTAATTGAGGTTCGTGCGTAAACCTAAGTACGTACGTAGAAAACGGAGCAGATGCCGTTTACTGATAATATTTATGTATAATGGGACCCAATTGGTGTTATACAAAATCTCATCGTCTCATTATTTTATTAAGTAGTTGGCCCATTTACGAGCCAGAGTGACGCACAAACAAACCACCAAACCCACTAAACCTATCAAAATATGTCCTTTCGTAAATACTAAACAATTTACTACATACTTGATCGGATTGGATTGATGGTGTCAAAATAAAAATAAAATAAAGAATCTCACACATTTCTCACATCCTGTCGTCCTCACATATTTTTTGTACCCTCGCTTATTTTATACCGTAGTAGTAATAAATAACTCCGAGTAGTAGTAAAGTCGTCCAGAAATAGACTCACGGCATATGTACATACTTAATAATTACACAATATGTACCAAACCAACCAACCACCCACCCAGAACCAACCACTCTGCACTAACTCTCGTACCACCGAGACACACACGCACCAATCGTATCACGAACAATGTGATGACGACGACTTACCCTTCCGAACGTATGTCACATTTACAGATTATTTTTAAGCTATTATTCTTTTAAAAGTCGTCCAATCACCGTACGCGCACCGAGCGACAGAGATTTCTTCTCGGCAAAATCCATTGTGTAACTGAGAACCTGGAGAAGATGGAAGAAGGGAAATCATGGGACGCATATCCATCTATATCAGCTACAATTCGGTTCGGGTTTTCCCCGAAGTCGGTCCCGTACTAGTGTGAGGGTGATGCTCACACTTGACATTTACGGGCGGCATGCTTTCCAGGCTGCAGGTTATGAATTGCATGGAGAAAGACATCATCACATCACCAATGTTCGCAGTATGGAGAAAGCCCACACTAACCAAACCGACCTTTCCCCAACTAGCAAATCGAGGGAGGGAGAAAGTCGTGGGTAAAATTGGATGGATTTTACACCAAAAGAGATGAATGAGTAGGTAGTCGTCGTAGTGGGAGAGGAAAATGCTGCATGGAATCAAATAGCTTTCATACATGATTCTGAAACCATCGCATTTTCACTAACTCGTAGTCACACTAACCACCAAAACCGATGAGGGCTGAAACGAAAAGCATGTTGGGTACGTATCATCCGTGTTTCAGACTGATTTATAGGCATGTTAAGGAAGAAAGAAAGCTAAAGAAGGTCGGCAGTAAATTGAGGTATTTTTACTCTTTTAGTGATGCACACGCCTCTTTTTCATTGAGGTCGGGTAACAATTATGTACATGATTGTTTCAATAATTTGCAACTTTTCTCCTGTTACATGCAAATTTTTGAGCATATTTTTCACACAAAACGTATGAAATGCGTCACAATTTTATGTACACACTAATTCTCAAATTTTCTCTTATATTGAAATGTTACATGAAAAAATTTCATGCAAAACATATGAAATGCATCTACGTGACCTAGTTTAGTGCTTAACGGCATGTTACTAATTTTGTCTCATTTTCCTCTTTCTCGGTCATGTCGATAAATTCGGATATGCAAGTATGCAACCCGGGTGCTCAACTCATACACAAGTGACCGAAAAACTACGCAAGTTGGGTGAATCATGCCATTTGTTAGTCATTCTCATGAATGCATGTAAATAGTAGTAAAAAGATGGATAATTATTCATGTTCTTGTGACTGAAAGCGCACATTAGCGAATCGCATCGCATCGCATGTCTGCCTCTCAAACTCATCTCATCTCATCTTTTTGCATGCAAAAATAAGTTGGCAAAATCCCGACTTCTACACAAATAAATACTGTCCCACCTTTCCTTCCTTACAAACTGTCTGTCTTCCCAAAAAAGTTCAATGTCATGCGCTAAAAAACGTTAATACACGATGAACTCACTTTTAAATATTTGGTATTCCGGATTACAATACACTGAAATAAATCCCACATCGATTCCCATCCCATAATTTATTTAGACCACTTTTTGTTTGTTTATTGTGTAAGACGCACAATAAGTGGATAACCAAACCCAACAATTTATCCGTTAATCGATAATAAGAAGAAGCATACATACCTACCTCGAGTAATAATTTAGTATTAGAAAGGGCTCAAGATTCTGAATTCAATTGTGACCTCAATCCACTCACGGAGAGAGAAACGTATCATTATTATTGTCGAAAAAGAAAACAATACAATTGATGCAGGGCATGCAGTGGCCGCGGAAGGGTGTGGACAGAGGGTCAATCTCCCCTCGGTTGTTCGATGTCCCCATCATCTGTCCATGTCATATAAACCCCTCCCTCCCCTATCCTGCAATGTCAATGTCCCCACGGCTTCCGCGGCCACTGGATATTTCGCTGCCTGCCTGCTGACCATTTATTTATTGCACACATGTTTTGACGAAATGTGACAATGGGATCATCGCACCAAGCCAACAAAGAAAAAAGGGTTGGGAGTTTCTAGACAGGATTAAGAGGAGACAATGACTGAAATTTGCAACAATTGCAAATAATTATCGGGTCTCAAAATCGATGCAGGTATGCATGCATTCATTCATTCCCGTGGAGAGAAAGATGGACGTGGAGGTGTCCCTGCAGTCAGAAATATTTAATACGATTGATCTTAATTATTAATGGATGTGGATGAAATTGACTGCATCCTTCTCCCAGAGAAGCAGAGCAGACACAATTGAATTGCTCAATTTTAGAGAGTCAGTCGAGACCAAAATTGATTTTCGAGTAGGTGACCAAATTAAATATTTAAGGCGACAGTTTATCATTTTTGAAGGATTGTGACGCCAGAAATAATTTTTATTTTTATTAAAGTGGAAAATTTAGTGCAGGTTAAAATTTTCCGGTCTTTCGATGTCAAGAGCAAAATTGTCGAGTAGGCAAGTGAATTAAATATTTAAGGCAGCATTTTATTATTTTTGAGCGATTGTGACGCCAGAAATAATTTTATGTAATTATGAAACTTTTATTAAAATGAAAGATCGAATAAACTTTCTGGCTTTTCGATTTCGCAAAATTTGAACATTTCATTGCAAAAATTTTCACTTCTTAAAAAAAATACGACATATACCCTTCTCGTGGATGTTGATGAATTCAATTCATTGAATTGAATCTCTCTCTCAATTTCTGCCCTGTTTGACATCAAAATCAAATAAAAAGTCCCTCCAGGAATTGTTTATTGGTTTTGGTTTTATTTTATCATCAATCGATACTCGCTACGCGTGCAGAAAATGAATCGATTGCACATTTATTTGTCTGAATTTTACAACAACAGCGAAGCCACTCTTCTTCCAAGTCCATGTTTAATTAATGATCTTCCAATGAAGGACATTTTTAATGGGTGTGCTGTGCATCTCTTTCATTTCAGATGCATAATCTCACAGATCATGTATTTATTAGTGCATAATGCAGTCTTTTTTGTTCACTTTATGTATGTACCTACGTACTTCATTACGCCGTGATTCTCTTGCTTGCTTGCTTGCTACTCGAGAACTTAAATAAGTACGAGTCCAAGGCGAAGGTCACGTTTTAAGAGTTCGTTCCTTCCAAGTACGAATGGAGTGATGGATGTCTGTGGCCCATTTGCTTTTGCGTGACCGTGTCGTGTTTCGTTAGTTTGTAGGTGATGAACTTGGCTTCAGCCAGGATACGGAATAGTCACGCTACATCGCATCATATAAATACTTGTGTCTTGATATGCCAAACATCATCGTCATCTTTTTATGTAACTGAGGAGCTAAGCTACATAATACGACAACAACGAAACGAGTGAGCAGTGGGATGGATGAGATACACGAGAAACAAGGTTATGAACTACTGGATTACATATTATGAGATGATGATAGCCTGCTTTTTGCACCCACTAACCAACCAACCACTGCACTGACAGACTGAGAAACGGCGTAAGTATTGGTATAAACCGATGAATCATTTCTGCATGCTCATCCGATAGAATTTCGTACTGGATTCAATGTAGTATCGATCACCTCTAAAACCTAGACCTGAAAAATCAGACAAAAACTCAAACAGAAGCAGAATTATTGGATATTATGCACTCTTCTAGGGGAAGATAAAAACGCTTCATTTATACGTCTTATCGGCAGCATCACCGGTCGGCTTGTGTCAATGAAATATGAAACGGATGGATGAAATGAAACGACGTAATACCGATTTAGATTACGAAGCCTTTCCTCGAAATGTATGTACCTGACTGACACTTGAGCACATTTTTTACGGGTTGTTACATATTCGTGCTATCGGTCAAGGATCTGCAGACTGTATGCACAAATGTACGATGTACATACGTATGTACATATACAAAATTTAGCATAGACGCCACTGCTCTGTGCCGATCCAGTTTGTATGCATGGAAAAGAACCGACACGGACACACCTCCCAGTCTGGCCAATAGACGGGAAGGTAGGTGACGGCTTCTGGTATCGTGTCGTTAATCAAGATAATTATTACTTATACATATTTTATTCGCGGTTGGACGACTCACTTTACTTGGACGCGTACAGTCGTCATGTATTAAATGAAATGGCAAAGTTTGCAAAAAATTGGCAAATTCCAGTCAGCCTATGAAATTGCGGTTATATCAGAGAGTAATTTGTATGTAATAAATATGCATCCATTTATTTTTTTGTGCTGCTAAATAATAAATAAATATTCATGAACAATTATTATTTTTCATTCCAATTTCCTTGAATTCATCCAAGAAAACTGAACAAACCAGACTTTTCTGTGGTGGTTGTGGTAGAACTTTTCCTCTTCGGGAGGCGAAGACCTGGAGGAGGACCGTACTGCAGATCGTAGTCGTGTTGGTCGGGTCCCTGTTTATGGCCACGTGGTGGTGGTCCAAGGTCATGTTCTGGTCGCTGTTCATATTTATGTCGTCTCGGTGGCGGTGGTGGTGGTCCATATTCATTACTGTTCTCATGATGACTTGGTCTCATCAAATGTGGATGAGTTTGATGATTTTGCTGTCCCGTTGTTGTGGCTGCATTCTTATCTTCATTATCCTTACCACTCGATAAGCCCGGAACGAGGGATTTAACCTTGTAAAAAACCGACTGCAAAAAACTCGAGTTCAACTCGTCATCTTGCAAAACTCCGGTGTGAGATTGGTTCGTGTGGTCAAAATTCACAAAATTGATATCATATGGATTAAACGGCGGTGGAGTTGGTCGTGGTGGTGGTGGTTTCTTCTTCTTTTTGGGCTTATCTTCCTCATCGGAATCTTCCTCTTCTGAATTTTGGTCATCTTCAGACTTATCTTCGTCCTCCTCTTGCTTATCTTTCTTCTTCTTCCGCCGAATCGTTATAGTAATAGTTTTCTTCTCGGTGGAGGCATCGTCGTCTTCCTCGTCGTCGTTGTCACCTTCTTCGTCATCACTGGCGCCTATCGTGACCTTCTTTTTGTCCCTGTTTGATGGCGGAAAAGGCGGAAGTTTTGGGATTTCGAGAGGTTTCTTGCCCTTTTTAAGGAGCTCCTCCCTCTCCTTTTCGGCGAGGAGGACTTGCTGATAGTACGCGTACGTTTCGACACGATCGTCACTGGGGACGAATTCCTTGACGTTATTTTGCGGATTTTTGAGCAGCAGGAATTTGTTATTGTTCGCGACCTTGTTGGCTAAAGCGGGTCTCTCTCTTAGGCCTGGAGGTCGAATGTAGGACAACAAAGCGGGCGTCGGTTTCGACACGGGGCGCGGACCGCGGCGGATCTTTTTCTGAATCGTGTACGGCGCGGGGGTCACTTTCTTCCGCTTCATGGTTGCCAGAGTGGACGCGTTGATGAAAATGGGAGCAAATTCGGGCAACGGTTTGCTCGGGGGGATGTACGAGGCGACTTTGGAGAGCACGTTGAAATTGTAGCCGGGACCGCGGGATGCGATGGAGCCAGCGTTTTTGGAAGTTTTTGGGTTTCCAAATATTTCTTTGAGGACCTGCACCATGAATTTTGTAAATATGTAAATTTTGCTTAAGATTTTAGTTAACTAATTACAGTACCCATTCTTGATTTGGGGACCAAACTCGACAATCGTGTTCTTCCACTTTGCTCTGCTCTCTGAAAAAAATTGGTACAAAATTTTCTAAAGATTTTCAAAATTCTTAAAAAAATTAAAATTATGAAACAACTAACGTTTTGTACAGACAACGCTGCGCTTTTTCGCTTTTGATGAGGTACCTCCCTCTCCCCACGCTCATCAGTTTCCACAACTTTTTCACAATTTTCCCCTGTTTTAGAGACTCCTCGTCATACGAGACGGGATAATTGTCCCCGAATTCACGTGGTTTTAGGGAATATTCGGAATTTGAGAGCTGTAAAAAGAGTAAAATATGATGTCAGTAGCATGACCTCGTCTTGACCTTGACATTTCTAAAAATAACTCCCACCTCAACTATGTCCCACTGTTGCGCCTTTGAAATCAGGGTGCTCGCATTGACCGTGAATGCCCTCGCGAAACCGCCATACTTCGAACTGACCGTGAGCACCGAGGCATCTGCCGCATTTTGCAGGACAAACCGTCCCGATTTCACCTTCGGCCCACAAGCCGACGCTGATTGGACCCTTTCCGCAAAATTGATGAGGGAAAGATCCATCTGATGGATCGTGTGGAATGGCTGGATTATCGTGAGGGCTCCCTTGCACAAGGGCTCGTCATACAATTGCACACAACTCCCCAGCGTATTCACCGAGGCGGCTTTGGACGACCAGGAAACCGGAAATGTGGAACATTCCGTGTCACTAACTTCCACGCGGATCGATATCCCTGCCAAATTTTTGTGGAAATTCGGAAATAAATTTTGGAAATATATTTCTCCATCCGAAACAAAATTGTGTAATCACGTCACTCACCGTGCCGATCCTTCTCCCCAAAAAGGTCGAGTAACAATCCCCCCGCACTTTTCGAGTGGAGAAGAACAATCCCTAAAAAAATCCAGGCGGCTGACCTCTTCATGTTTTGAAGCTATTAAAAATTCTAAATTTTTCCTAGCAAATTTTCATTCACGACCACGGCCACATTTTTCAGAAACACGCACACACAAATACAAATACGTCTAGAGTTTGTCTTGATCAGAAAGTTAATGGTACCACTTGGATGATAAGATGCGTGAGAGTGTGCGACATTGACATTGCAAATGATGCGATTTGATGGAAAGTTGTACATAATTTTTTTTTGTACTTCCGCTATAAAATTCGACACATTATTACGACCCACGATTAGGGTGGACCATTAGAAAAATAAGGTATAGTCACTCTCCCTTTGCATAATTGTAGCAAAGCAGTGGTGGTGGTGGTTGATATTATGAAAAAAGTTACCTCATCCCATGTCATTCAGTCCTGCCTGACATATATCATCATCCTCGTGGGCTTTGCTTTGACTATGTCGTGGTCATGATTTCGATTTCTTCTTCTTCTTCTGAAGACAAAGCTGTCGGACTGCTTTTCGATTTTGTGAAAGTTTATTGGCAATGCCACTCTGTACAGTGGCCGCGGAAGTGTGCATAGTTATTCGATGCCCCCATCATCTTCCCATCTTATATAAACCCCTCCCCGATCCAGCAATGTTAATCTCCCCACATGTCCCTACGGCTTCCGCGGCCACTGCGTACAGACAGATCCGACCAGTAGGAGCCAGTTTATGTATGTTTTAATGGCAGAACGACGTACAGACATGCGTAAATCGTCACTTTATTAATTTCCTCCGTATTATTATCATAATGCATAATTATTACCATAATTTGTACAAATATATGTAAATTTGTCATCCCCACGACATCACCCAATGAACTTGGTGACGACGATGATAAAAAACAAGCCCGTCCAAATCGTCGAGACGGACGTCATGATTCCTCGACCTCGACCTTTGCCAGGTTTCCACGCTTCCGGAGGTCCGTCCAAATTCCAGTAGAATTTAACATCCCCTTGGGCGTAGGTCCGTTTTCCGTTCTCGTAAATGATGATGAAGGGTTCGACCTTGGTGGGGAGTTGGATGACCCGGATGGGTTCCGTAATCGTACCACAGGCGTATTCCATCCTGATCGGGGAGCCTTGACTGGCTTGGAAAATGGAGACGAGTGGGGTCAAAGGGGTGGTCGGGGGGCAGGGTGAGGTCACGTTGTACCTGGATAATTAGGAATTAATTATGTATCTCATTTACATAATTAATTAATTATGCAAAAGAGATAGATACCTGTACAAGACAAACTCCGTCGGAGCTGCCAAAGTCCATGACACGATCTTGTTCGACACGAACGGTCCATCGTAGTCGACCCATGAGCCGTCCGGACCGTATGTGTAAGACTCAAAAATTTCCCCCGAGGGTGGCAACATGGCTCCGCTGGGTTCAATCTTGACGGAAAATCCGGTCCCTTGAAGGGCCTGGTTCGTTCGAAAGACGAGGAAGACGAGGGAACTGTTTACCATGCAGAATTGGGTGCGACGTGACCTGCAAGGACATCGCTAGGCTGGAAATTAGCCATATTTTATGTACTGGCCGCGGAAGGGTGTGGGGACAGAGGGACAATGTCCCCAGGGTTATTCGATGTCCCATCATCTCCCCATCTTATATAAACCCCAGCCTCCCTTATCCTACAATTTTAACGTCCCCAGATGTCCCCACGGCTTCCGCGGCCACTGATTTTATACAAGTTTTTTTCTACGTACAAAATTGGCCCGTCGCAATGTGGCCCCGATCCTGCCACGGGGTTCATTAATTTGCCATCTTTATAATAAAATATTTCCAGGTGGTCACCCTCCTCGGCGAACCCAGCGTCAATCAAGTCCAGGGTGACGAGGGGATACTTTTGGTTGACGATGGTCCACACGCATTGTTCATTTTTCTCGTACTGCTCGCCAAATTTGTAGCGGATTTCTCCACTTCCGGTAACCGTACCGCCGCATCCGGGACGACCTGGGGAGACACTTGTTGGCTTCTTCGTCGTGGAGGGGACTGTCGCGCCTGGAAATTTTTAAGAGAGAAACGTTACCAAGTTTTTGCGAGAATTACAATTTTTGCAATTTTGATTTGCAATTTTTTTGCATACCTTCAGCCACAAGGATTATTAAGTAGGAGTAAATCAGGATAGAAAACATGATGCGAGTTAAATTCGTAAAAATTTGTAAAGCCATTTTTTCACTCAGAGTTCAGAAACGATAACTTGTTGAGGCCAACTGCGTACGTGACCAGTTGGCAAAAATAATAATAAACCTTGCCTAAAAATTGCGACTTTAGTCCCACTAAACTCCAACGTATGTAGATAACAGCCCATATTTAATACCCAACTCGTACTTAAAAGATCGAGTTATTGTTAACTTTTCTGAAAAAGTGGTTATCTTTATACCTCATAAAGTAAGAAATTGCGGTATTCATTATCAAGATAAGCGTTACTTATCAGTCTTAATTTTACATGAAAACCAGTAACCTTCATTTTTCACTGGTAATAAATAAATATATACAACATACCTAAATCTGAATTTAAGTAGGTTAAAATTTCACGTAGAATAAAATCATCACCCAATTCTCATCATCACTTATATAAGATAAACCCCGCTAACATGGGTAAGATCTTATCTTCATATTATTTTTTTTAAATATTCTACACCCAATTAAAACTAATAGTCAATTTTTTGACAGTTAATCCACCCAAATTCTGCCCATATGCATAAACAACTTACTTATCATCCGATACCCATCATCATCCAGGAAGGATAATCCTTTCCTCTTCTCATATTCTGTCCTCCTCCTCTAATCCTAACCAACAACCTATTTAGCTAACCGGAGCGGAAGGGATGACGACGATGATGATGGGTTTACTTACATACACACGAAATATCACTGTTTACCGAGTTCAAGGACACACTTTAAGTGGTCCTTGATTACATAATGGACTCTCAGAAAAAAAGAAGGACGGGCCGAACGGCAAAACGATAATGGTGCCTAGACCAATAAATAAAATGACAAAAATTATTTACCTTTTTTTATTTCATACTGAAAAACATTTGTCGGACAATGAAAAATAGGGTTGAATTGAAATTGTACGTATTTTCATAAGAATTTCAAATCCTACAATTTATTTGTTGTCGCATTTTATTAAATTATCTGTAAAAAAAAGTTTTAAAATTGTTGGATTTATGTGCCACATATGATTTTTGGGTAAAGTTGAAAATTTTAAAAATGAAGTAAAAGATATGTACTGGGTCGTACCATAAGTATCAAACGGTTAAATAAAAAATGATACGTAATAATATTATAATGAGGGAACTCACGTCACAGTTTGTAACCTTCGTAACTGCGTAAGGTTTGTAAGCTTACAAACGTTTACGAACTTTTACACACATTTCTAAGGAAAATTGCCTTACGAACTTTTACGAAACTTACGCACTTCAAAAGCATGTTTTTGGTTCGTAAATAAAAGTTCGTAAATAATTCAAGTGTTTGATATTTGCATTTTCGGTTGAAATTGCCTTAGAGATGAATTGTCTATTGTAAACTTTTCATCATCATGCAAATTAATTTAATTACTCAAACAAAAGATTGCTCCAGCTGAAAATATTGGTCGCTATCCGACCAGCCCCCAAATGTCAAATCCGGGCTAAATTGACACACTTCATCCAGTGGGGTGTCAATCGATCGGTCTTGATCATACGATCATTTTGGTATATTATAGAATTTTGTGACATAAGAAATGGCTGTGTAATTCCTGAAAAACTGATATTTTAGGCAAAAAAAATCAAAAATTTCATTTCGTGTAAGGTAGGGAAAAGTTGGCTAGCAACATTTTGATGTCGTTTTATATACGACATTTTTTACCAAAAAAAACTTTACGAAAATGTTTACAAAGTCAACTCACGTCAAGAGTGTGTAAACTTACAAACCTAACGCAGTTACGTAGGTTACGAACTTGACGTGAAATCCCTCAATATTTCGTTTTTTTTGCTGAAATTTTAAAATTCTCGCCGTATTGGTAACTCTTCTGACTAATTTTATGCTGGTCGCTCTGGCTGGACTGGAAAGCATTTCTGTCCGCGATGACCTTGTCCTTTGTCCAATCTAGTCCATTCATCAGACCGAACAAATAAGTGTGAATTAGGTTTATGGTCGACTTGACCTATGGGCAGGAAGTACACAATGGAAATGAAGTGGACAATAATTATATGTACCTAATTCAGGTTAAAACTGCTGCAGTCACCCCTTTTTCATTTCATTGTTTTCCTTTAAATAATAAATGCGTTACACAACGAAAGGAATGGTCAACTCTTTCCGTTCCAATTGTCAATTTTACTACAATGATGCCGTACGTAATCTTTTGTGTGAACACCTGAATCTTATTTTTGTACCATTTTTAGACCACACGGACTTTGTTCAGTTTTGTTCTCGTACAACGACCCGACCAAGACGAAGAAAAAGTCAATCATGTCACTTTTCATGTCGAAACTGTCATAATTACAAATTTCTAAAAATCTCTGGCTTTCGAGACGAACAAACAGGCCCCCCTGGACACGTTCCCCATAATCCAAGGAAGGGAGACAAAGGACAAATAATTAATAATCCAGTGGCCGCGGAAGCCGTGGGGACATTAACATTGTAGGATAGGGGAGGGATGGGTTTATATAACATGGGGAGATGATGCGGACATCGAATAACCGTGGGGACATGGTCCCTCTGTCCCCACACTTCCGCGGCCACTGTACACCCATCAGTTTAACTTACTCGTCTGTTATCTCAGTCTGTCCAGCCCTGCAAACAACTAACTAACTGTTATCATTGTAAGTGTTGTGTAAGGATGTCAGTCAGTCAAACAACTGTCAATGTCAAGTGGGATTAGATAGTTGCTGGAATTTAGGAAAAAAGGACCCAACGCAATTTACATAAACCCTTTTTTCCCTTCCTTCACTCACATCCGTCAATGCTAATGTTTCCTCCTTTCTTAAAGACTGGACGGGGCATCATTCGTTGCGCAACCGAGAATAATGGGATAACTGGAATAATGGAATGACACAATTCTCTGTACCTCACGCAATCCGAATGCGGCTTTGGTTTGGAGTAAAAATCTTCCTTTTTCTAGAAATCTGGTCAGTCTTTCTTGAATTGTGGTTGGATCAGGAGGGGCCCTGTGACACACACAGGGCCCCTGACAACTTTTTGGGGAAATTGAGACGACGGACATCCACAAACAAGGAGAGGCAGATTGAGACTGGACTGGATTAAATCGAACGTAAGTTTATCTCAACTATTTGTTACTCCATCCATATGTTAATCATGTCACATTGGTGTGGCGTGTTTTATTTTAATTCAAATGGAAAGATATGACCCTGTCCTCCACGTCCACGTGCGTCTGAGAATTTTTTAATATTCATCTCGACGGGTGAAGGACGACACAGGGCGAGTAAAAGTATAACATTTGCAAAAATTTATATAAGTCATTCAATCCAAAATTTTATTGCAAACCGCACAATTTGATAAAAACATGTAGAAGGTTGCGCGATATGCTAAATTTTTACAAGATTTTGAATCACTTGAATTGCCATTTTGACGAATGAATAGGTATCACAGATCAATTATGGATTAATTTTTTATGCACTTTGATGCGACACAGGATGTGACGAGGAGAAGGAGATACATGATAAATCTGACGAAGCGTAAATATGTAAATGTAAATACCTTAAAGTTATTGACTTGAGTCATCTTTTCCTTCAATCTTGTTTATCAGACAAGGGCAACAGTGCGACGTGTCATGATTTATGGAGATGTTTGCGTCTGCATCCTTTAAACTAGGCTCTCAATTTTAATTATAATAAACAGGCAAATGTGGAAAATTATGAAAAATAATTCAAAATAATCTCTTCCTCAAGGTAGATCCGCCATTTTGAAACCGGATAAAGCAATAACCCTTTAAAAATCATTATTATTTCCACCATAAAGTAATTATAAATGATAAAATGAACATCATCATCATAATTGGCTGACAAAAATAGGGACGAAATATGCAAAATTTTATTTTTTATCAACAAATGTTTAAAATTAGGAAAAATAATTAAAAACAACATCGTGATCGAGGTAGATCCGCGTTTTGTAACCGGATAAAGCGATAACCCTTCAAAAATCGTTATTATTTCCACCATAAGGTAATTATAAATAAGAAGACAAGCATTGTCATCATAATTTGGTGACAAAAATAAGGATGAAATATATAACTCCTACTTTTGGAAGTAATGAATTAACCATGAAATGAATGGGACAACTGTCCTTGCCAAAATGGGCGAGTGAAAGTTGGCAGCAGTGGAGAAAGTTGGAGAAAATTGGCTGAAATCCGATTATACGAGAAATCCGATTTCACGTCATGTCGCACCAACGGATCAATAAAGATTCGTTTAGCTCTTATTGCGAGAATTTACTGAAATTGCAACATTGTAACGTCAATGGTTATAATTTTGCAAAATTGCTAATAATTAAGCAAATTTTTGCAGATAACCAAGTTCGGCCATCCAATGTGAATTTATTTTGGACAAGAAATTTGGGGTAGGGCAGGCCTCAGACAATATTCGCTCAGACCAATTAATTCTATTTTGTTGTCTTATTAACGAACCAGGCCAAGGATGGGATGGAACCCATTTTTCTCCATTTCAGAAAGACCACACTGTCTGGAAATTGTGCCGACTGAGCAGTCCAACTTTTTTAAGTGGATCATCAGTCTCATTTTCATCAAACATAATTTGTTCTTCCGCTATTGTTATGTCTTGACGAAACGGAATGAAAACGGGACTTACTTAACAATCACCAGTGGCCGCGGAAGCGTATGGGGACAGAGGGACAATGTCTCCACGGTTGTTCGATGTCCGCATCATCTCCCCATCTTATACAAACCCCTCCCTCCCCCATCCTACAATGTTAATGCCTCCAGATGTCCCCACAGCTTGCGAGGCCACTGACAATCACCTAATGGTAAGACCAGCTCAAACGAATCATGATATTGACAAGTTTTACGTAACGAAAAACTGGTAAATATTTTGATGCTTGCTGCACTGGAGCCGCAAATATTTAGGCAAATTGTTGTTGTTTTGTACAAAAAAATCATTCTAGATGGTTGTCGTTACGCTACTATAACTTTCCATGAAAGTCGTCAGCACGCATAATCGAAACCTGCACCAAATCATGTCAGACACAACATCATGCAACTTATGTAAGTATCTAATTGTGTCACACATTTCGCAACAAAGTTTACGTCTGAAAGATGACATGCACATGGTCAGCAGCGTCTTTTTTTATAGCATGCAAATGAAGTATATGTATATGCGTATGGATATACACACCATATCAATATCAGCATTTCTGTATTTCGAGATGTACATAAGCTACTATACATGTATCGATAATGTGCAAATATAATGGCAAATTAATGGCGAACTGCATCCACTCCTCTCGGACTCCATAAATAGTACAAGCTACACTGCCTTCCGTGACCACTTGTGAATATTTCCACTCGCTGAAATGATAGCTTTTCTCATCATTAGCTTCTCCCTGATCTTCTTTGGTTATCTCGCATATCGCAGAATTCTCCACTTTCGCACATTTTCCAAACATGGAATCTCAGGTTGTTGTGCCTTTTTTCAGCTAATTTTGAACCTTTTTTGTGCAACAAGTCGTTTGTTTTCTTTAGGCCCACCGCCATCTTTTTTTACCGGAAATATTACCCAGCTCCGCCAATCTGGAGAAACTCCGTTGACCGTGATGCACACCTGGGGGAAAAAATATGGCAAAATTTTCGGCTACTTTGTCGGCACTCGGGCCACCCTCGTCGTATCGGAGGTGAATTTGGTGAAGGAGATTTTGGTAAAAAATCGTAAATCTTGCGGAGATCGACCTCCCCTCATTGTCAAAATGGAGCCTGTAACGGACACCTTGGTCGGTTTGCGGGGGAGGCGATGGAGTCACGTGAGGGGACAACTTTCTCCCATTTTTGCGAAGGCGAGTCTCCGCGAAATGGGGAGGACGATGGCCGTCTGTGTCGCCGTGACGGGGGAAATTTTAGCGGAGAAAGTGAATAAAAGAGGAGGAGGAGGAATTGACGTGTGGAAATTGTATCAAGGACTGACCTGCGATGTGATTAGTAGGTGTGCGTTAGCGATGGAGGTGAGAAACCGAGGGAGAAAGTAGGCAAGGAAAAAATTAGGGGGTTGAAGAGATTTTTTAAATTTTTTATTGAGTTGGTGGGACTTGTCATCCATTTGATAAGTGTTGATAAGTCTGACAAGTTGATAAGTTAAAGGTAACATGTTAGAAAATCATCAAATTAACTAAAATTTCAAAATATTATCTGATTTTCGTCTGAGATTCCTTTCAATCTTGAAATTTCGACGCTAGTTTCCCATTTTAATATGTAACATGTCCTCATTTCAGGCATGTTGATAAGTCTGACACGTTCATAAGTTGAAGGTTACATATATACAAAACTCGAAAAACATCAAATTAACTAAAATTTCCAAATATTATCTGATGTTCGTCGCTGAAATTTTTTTTAATTTTGAAATTTTGAACACTAGCTTTCCATTTTAATATGTAAACTGTTCTCATTTCAGGTAAATTCCCAACGTGACAACGACGGTGACGAATTTTTAGCCGCCGTCCGTGGATTTTTACAACACGCGATGAGTCCCTTCATCCTCCTCGCGCTGTGCTTTCCCTCCATCGCCAAAGTGGCCGAGGTTGGGATGAAGGCCTTCGGAGTGTCGCATCTCATGACGAGAATGATCATGACCTCGGTCACGGACGCGTTGCAAAATAGGCGACGAGGGACAACGGACAGGAAACAAAACAACAATTCATACGGTGAGTATGCAAAGTGAAAGTTGAGATTAAAAAAACTTGCTATTTCTTTACAATTAAAAAAAAAAATAGTTGACGTCCTCCAATTTATGCTGAATTCTGGAAAATTGTCCGACCCTGAAATTTTGGCGAATTCTTGGATCTTCATTCTCGGCGGGTTTGAGACCACCGCATCCGCTCTGACTTTCTCCACCTTGCTGCTCGCACAACATCAAGACGTCCAAGAAAAATTGGCGTCCGAATTGGAGAAAGTTTTAGGGGTAAATTTCCGAACTTTTTTGAAAAAAGTTTTTTTCAAAAAGTGAAAGTAAAAATTTTCTCTCATTTAGGTCGACGAAATTCCGACCTACGATCAAATCCAGAATGTCAAATACTTGGATAAGGTCGTATCCGAATGTCTCCGCTTGTATCCACCTGTCGCCACGTTTGTGACTCGGCATGTCAACCGTGACATGAATTTCGGTGGTATTACTCTCACTTCCGGTTCTACGGTGCAGGTTCCGATCTGGGAAATTCATCACGACCCGAACCTCTGGCCTGATCCGGAACACTTTGACCCGGAAAGGTTCAATCCTGCGGAGAAAGTGGGGCGACATCCGATGGCTTTTATTCCCTTTGGGGCTGGACCGAGGTCCTGCATTGGGGCGAGGTTTGCCCTCACAGAGATCAAGATGGCGTTGGCACATATTTTTATGAAATTCCGGTAATTTCAGGAGGATTTTTTTATAAATACGCGAAAATTTTGGATTTATAAATATTCGTATATTTTTCTGAAATTTCGGGAGGATTTTTTTCTAAATACATGAAAATTCAGTCTTTATAAATATTCACATATTTTTATGAAATTTCTGTAATTTCAGCAGGATTTTTGTCTAAATACGTGAGAATTCAGTATTGACAAATATTCACATATTTTTATAAAATTTCGATAATTTCGGGTGGATTTTTTTTCTAAATTCAGTTTTTATAAATATTCGTTTTTTTTCTTTTCAGTGTACATGCACCACCGATCGACTGGGCGCCTAAATTGGCCGTGCCTACAGTCACGCTCGTACCTGGGGAAGAGATCAAGCTAACTTTCTCCTTGAGAAGGAATGTATCTTGAGGATTGTTATGGGTAGAAGTTACCAATTTTTTGTAATATTCAGATATTTTATTCATTTTACATTTACATATTTAACTGATCATAATTTAATATACTTTTTGCGACCATAATTAATATGTACTTCCTGTTATCATAATGAAATCCAAGTTGACACACAAAGAAAAAAATCTTGTCTTGATAGAAACGCTTGGTTGACCAGCAAAAGCTTTCAAGGCATTTGTGGTTGGCTAATCGTAAAAATCGATACAATTTGTAAAGTTTTTTTTATTTAAATTTTAAAGTGAGTTTAACGTGTATTATCACTTCTGGCAAAATACTAGTATTTATGGATAACGAAATACTTTAATTATGAGTATTTCTGTAATAAAAAACACTTGTTATGGTTAAACATTTTCAAAGTAGGATAACCTCTATTCTTTCATTGTTAATTGATTCGTAGCTATTTATTTATTAAGTATTTATTTATGTGCTATTTAATAATTTATGTATGTATTGGATAAGATTATGAAGTAATTGTTGTGTGCATGCCTAGTAGTCAGACTGACGAGTTTAGTTATTCCATCTGAGTGAAAAGCATAGCTGAGTGAATAATGCCGGTGAAAATGTACATAAAAATTAGTGATACCATAAATTATTTATAAATAATGTGTAACTATCCAATGGGAAAATTGACCTATCGTAAAGGTGTCAATTTTTTTCTGCAAAACTTTCCACAATTTATCTGTATGCAAATTTTATGCAGTGTTAAATGTGCAGGATTTTTTTTCTAAAGACAGTTCTCTGCCGTAAGTTTCCAAAATGTTAGGGATGCTTTGTGAAAAAAAATTGGCAAATTTTTGGCAGGTTGATATTTCACAATTTAACTTTAGTTTTCTATGCATATATTTTTTGCACATTTTTTTTGTGCTCACTATCTGTACCATGCATTACATAATAGTGTTAATTGCCAAATGTGTGTAGTAAATACATATTTATGTACCATACCCTAAAATATTAAGTATTCCTACAACTAATTAGTTAACTTAATGCGTGTCCAAAACTGTGATACTAATTTCCGTTTTTATTACAGATAAAATGTTTAACTTGCTCAAAACCAAATTTTTATTCGCAATTTACTCTTCCCGATAGTAAAACAAGTCTTAATTTTTTAAGCATCACTTTATTATCATCCACCTTCGTCATCATCATCATCATCTCCGTCAAGCAGGCTTGTTTCATTCTCCATAAAACATCATAATCCAGGATTACTTGCTTACTTACTATTAATGTTACATAACACCACAACCCATTTAATACATACGAATAGGAATAGCTATAGATTGGATTTCTAAATTAACAGCCACACTAAAACCTAGTATAGCTACATAAGTACTTATCCTCATATCCCATGCCGGCATAAACTTTAGGATTCGATATATGTACACATGCACATACACTTTCATTTCATACATAAAATTAAATCAAACTCTCTTAGCACTTCGTCTCCTTCTTGGCAATGAAGTCCTGATCATGATGGAATACGCTAACCAACTAACTGGAAGTTTATCTCAATCTTCATCCATCCTCTTCATTTCAGCCGCATCACGAACTACTGGAGTTCATATAATTATATTCATTTCATCCATACCTATCTCACCATCATTAAACATGAACTCCTAAATCTCAACTTGGATAATACAGCCAAGCAATAAAAACAGCACAGTTTTCTCAATAAGTCTTTAACTCTTCTCGTATTCCGTTCCTGACTTTATCTTCATCTCTTCGCGTTACGAAAAAGAATCCAAATAACACGATGCGATAAAGGCTTTTTAATCTGAATGAATGCCAAGACAGAAAGAGAGAGAGACGGAATAATTTTTTGCAAAGCAAGTTCAGTTCTTGGGTGTAAAGGGTGGGACCAAGAAGTTCGTTGCGGGATAAGAATAATTAATCTACAAAATGCATACTTCCACGCTCTTTTTGGTCTTTGCGGCCCTAATTACGACAGGTAATCAGGGCTTATCTAATCATCGTGCGTCTGTCTGTCGATAAGTCCCGTATTTTGATAACTCTCCTCTATTTTCATATTTAGGGTTCGGAATCAAGTGCTACGTCTGCAACTCGAATGACCACGAAGGGTGCAAGGATCCCTTCAAGTTGGAGGATGCCTCGTCCTACTTGCGCGATTGTGGGCGCGAGTTGAACAAGACGCGCCATGTCGACCCCGAGAGTGGAAAAGAGGTCTACACCAACTACACCTTTTGCAGGAAGACGACACAAAAAGGTGACCCCGATGATTTTTGTAAATTTATAAAGATTTGTGAGATGGAAAATAAAGTTATAGTGTCATTTTTTCAGCTTCTCTCGTTGGAATAAAAGCTGAGGACAAGAGGGTCGTGCGAAGCTGTGGATATCTTCCGGACAACAGACTCGTTCCAGATTCGGTGAGATATAATTAAAATTTTGCAGGAAATATGATGATAACGTAAAATTTTGACCAGATTCGATGAGATAATTAAAATTCGGCAGAGAAAATTACGATGGTATCCTTAACGTAAAGTTTTGACCGGGCTTGAAAATTTCCACTCTATTTATGACAAAATACGAGTGGCCACTCCCACTTTAGTCAAAACTTTGCATTAAGAAAGCACCACCATTGGCTTGAATTTTTGCCCCAATTTGGCACAAGCACAAAGAACATCGACCACTTTTATAGGCAGAGTTTTGTTTGATTGACATTTGCCCAGATCAATTAATGATGCTGATAACCTCTCTTGGTGACCCTTTTAAACCTTCTCCAAACTTGATGAGCAATAACTAATTCCAGACAAAATTCAGTTAAATAAATAATAAACTGAGATCATAATAATTAAATAAGTTCAAGAGTGGAAAAGACCAGTTATTTTTTTATTACTGGAAAAATGAGTTCAATTCTTCTTTCTTGCAGGATGACGATAAAAATGCGCTGAAATGTTACCGCAAAGTGGGAACATTTGAAGTTGAAATGCTCTACTGTGCCTGTTACGCGGACGAGTGCAACCCTGCCGCGCGTCCCGAACCCGTCGCGGTCGCTGGGGTCGTCGCGGCTACCGTTTTGGGCATGATTTTTACTCGGTGGTTCTAATTTCATTTTCATTTTTAAATAAATAATAAATAGTGCAAAAGGTTTAGAGACAGAAAAACAAAACTTGGTGAATATTATCCAGAAAAAAAAGTGTTCATTTTAAATAAAAGTCAGTCGGATTATTAATTAAATCTTGTAATAATTAATTAATTGTTGTTGTTTTATGTTGTTGTTAAATTTATTTTAAAGGAAAAAAGTACATAAAAATATTTAAAAGACAAAAAGAATCTTGTTTTCTTATTTTCACTCGGCAATTTGCATGAGATGAAATCATGGAATGATCCCAAATCCAGTTTGTTTTGATTACATGACAAATGTTAAAGTTCAGAGTCAAATGTTGGTTAAATTTAATGACGGCATTTTCACAGAGTATTAATCAGATTGCATTTCCTTTGACACTAATCCACATTTCGTTTGGTTGCTCCTTAATTATTAAAATAATTAAAGTTTCCTAGAAAAATGGCATATCAAAGTTTTCGACCGTCTGCCCCCATCATTTACGACGTTGGTATCATCGGGGCCGGCGTGATGGGTTCCGCCACGGCGTATTTTCTCGCCAAAAATAATCCCGACTTGAAAATCCTACTTCTCGAACAGTTTGACCTTTTGCATCGAAAAGGGTCATCTCACGGGGACTCGAGAATTACCAGGATGACTTATCCGCAAGAGAATTACACCCAGCTCATGATAACGAGGGCTTATCCGCTCTGGGATGAGGTCGAGAAGGAGGCAAAGACCAGGATTTTCACAAAGACGGGTCAGTAAGGAGGGAAAAGGTAGGTTTTTTGGCTACTTTTTTAAAAATAAGTGTGACATTTGTTTAGGCGGATTGGATTTTAGTCGTGAAAATAATGTGGAAATGAGACGGTTGATAAGCGTGGCACGAAAGTATGGCGTTGGAATCGAAGTTCTCAGCCCGTCTGATGTGAGGCATCGTTTTCCCTTGATTACCATTCCTGACGGTTGGATTGCGGTGTACAGGTGAGAATAAAAAAAATACTTATCTACCATTCAACTTATCATTGGCTTATTTTTCGTATGTATTAAAGTCCGAGTTCTGGCATCTTAAATGCGAACAAAGCAGTGTCCGTGTTCCAATCGCTGTCCGCCAAGAGAGGCGTTACTCTTCGGGACAATGTTAAAGTCGTGAAAGTCAAATGGGACCAGTTTTGCTATGAAGTGGCGACAGAGAAGGGGGAGATTTTTATGGTTAAAAAAATATAAAAATACAATTGTATGTACAAAAGAGATTATCTTGATCTGAATATTTTTCTAAATAGGCAAGGAAGATAATCTTCACGGCGGGGCCATGGACTCGGAAATTGCTCCAGAAACAATTCGGACCTAGGAACGATCTCCCTTTACAAGTCCAACAGACAACGATCGCTTATTGGAAAGTGGACCCTGCACTAATTTCTGCTTATCACTCGTCTTCCTTCCCAGTTTTCATTAATTATGAAGGTAATTAGCAAATCAAAGATAATAAATGTTCATAATTCAGTAAAATGCAGTGGAATCGGACGCGTGAGGACAGAGGGACAATGTCCCCACGGTTAATCGATGGCCGCATCATCTGCCCATCTTATACAAACCCCTCCCTTCCCTATCCTACAACGTTAATGTCCCCACGGCTTCCGCGGCCACTGCTAAATTATGTTCATTTACAGACCCATTCCTTTACGGTACACCCGCCCACGAGTTCCCCGGTCTGATAAAATGCGCTCTCCACAATGGGAAAGAGGTCGACCCTGACACGCGAGACTTTGAACCCGATGTGACCGGTTTGACGGAAGGTGTGGCCCCATTCCTGCAAAATTTCTTCACTCGCGTGGACCCAGTTCCTGTGAGGACGGAGAGTTGTATGTACACCGTGTCACCAGATCAGGATTTTGTCATTGATGAGGTACAAATTTTATTGAAAATTGGTGTGATTTCTGAAAAAATAATTTGTCGACTTTTTAAAATGTTGCAAATTTTGTCGATATCATATTTAGGTGAATAGAATAAATCTCAATTTAGATATTCATAAACTAGAATTTTACAAAATCTCGAATTTGGAAAATCTTAAAGTTGTTAAGTTTTTGTTTTAATTAAGGTGTATGTTTACTACAGTAATTAGATAAATCAATAATCATAATAATTTGCTTAGTGTGTGCAAAAATTATTGGCAATAATGTCACTACACACTTTGTGATTAACTTACAGCTCCCAGGTCACGATGGTCGTCTCTTTATCGGGTGTGGATTCAGCGGTCATGGTTTTAAACTGGCTCCCGTCGTGGGGTCACTTCTGGCAGAAATGGTGACGAAAGGGGTGGGAAAATTGTCCCCATCTTCCACCCGAGCCGCAAAACATTTCACCATCCAAAGGCTCAAAAAGTCGTCCAACCTTTAATTAATTTATCAAAATTGTGACAATAATATTTAAAACTAATAATAAAGAATTAATAACAATATGTTTTATGAAATATCTATATTTCATATTTTTTTTTTGAATTTTTGGCCGATGAATTAGCATAACAAAATTTCAAGCAAAGTACATCATGACGAATATACAAAACATATCCATCAAATATACAGATATCAATTGATTTATTAGCGTACGATACAATTTGACCTGTAACCTTTTGCTTGGCTAACTCATCATCTAATCTTGCGTACAACTCTACAAAAAGCAGTGCAACTCAAACCCCAAGATTTATTCGCGTATCTTTTGTTCACTGGTAAAGTGATTAAAAGAAAAGACACAGCACTACTTTTTCTCAAAGTTTTCCATCATTTTTTCCCCCTAAAGATGAATACTCTCCTCCAAACTGTCTTCGTTCTTATCGTCTCCCTGGGAGTATCGTCCAGTCAGGTTATCGACACAGACGGGCCACCCACTTGGGAAGGTAATCATCATTATCATCCCATAACTAAATATCACCAACCTACTTTAATTGCTTCAGGCGCCCTGACTCAAACCCAATGCTCCACCTTCTTCACTTCCGGTCTGTTTGAGGGCATCTGTCGCCTCAACAATACTGCGTTGGACAGCATCACGTGCGACGTTCACTGTCAATGTGCTCACAACTCGGTGTGGGGCGAGTGCATCGACCGACCCGCCGGGACTGTGGGAACCATTGTCGAGTTCGGACCGGGCATGTGCACTTGTTATTATCAGGGCGGAAAAGCTACTCCGATTGGATGGACGGCAGAGCCAAGAAGTTAGCAATAAATGAAAAGTTAATTAATTAATGACCAATTAATTAACTATTAATTAATTAAATTCATGACAGATTCGGCCGTGTGTGCCGCGTACAAAGCGGTTGTCGAAGCGAATCTCTGCGCCCCAGTGAACCCACGCTGCATGGGGGACTGCGTTTGTGGACACGGGTTCAAAAATTCGGTTTGTACCGTTGCCCCGGAGGATAATACGAAATATTGCGTTTGTACGGACGAGCAGAATCCTGTGGCTGTGACGCAAAGTCCGGTGAACGATGTGGTCGGGATTATAGGTTAATAAATTCGGTCAGAAAATCAAAAATATTTTAATAATCTGAAAAAAAGGAATTGGAAGATGATGCTCAGAAATGTGTAAAAAACATTCGGGGATGAGATCATCTCATTATTTGCATTAACTTAAATTAGACTATAGTCTCCAATATTACTTGGTGATATTTAGATAACAACTTTACTAAAAACAGTGACCTTTGCGTGTGACACTACATACACGTGTAAAATCTTGACAAATTTGACCTTCACCCTGCCCAAGATATGGATTGAGGATTGATGACTACGCAAATAAAGTTGCAAATAAAGTATGTATCTAAATTTTAGGTTATAACACGATATGCAAAAAAAATACTGCGAAATAAAATTTTGTTGCAATTTATTCCTTCAAAAAAATAATTAAAAGATGCCAATGTATATAGTTTCCTACTCCATCAAATCAAGTCACAAAGTGCAGTATTTTCATACAAATTTGCTAATTTTTCGCAATTTGCGAATTTGAATCCTAACAGGAAATCCAGCTCATTATTATTCCATGTCATACCACTGCACTGTCAACTGTACGCATAATTATTATAATCATGTCACCAAATTATCCCCCTATTTTACTCTCTGATCCACAATTTATCCCACAAATTAAATTCTTTTCATTCATAAAATTCTATAAAATGGATAGAATTCGTGCCACATGAACTCAATTCTAGAAAATTACATTTATTTACAAAATGGCGAAATCAAGATTCGATTTAAAATTCGTCATCATCATCGCCATCATTCCAATCATCAATGGAGTCCCCCTTGACTTAAAGTCAATCGGAAGTAACTGGACGACCGAAGACGTTGGTAGGTTATCTGCTGATAAGTCATTTATTTACAAGCTTGTCTTATCTTAAGCTCACTTCTCTTATCAAAAATTCTTACTCGTCAGAAAACTTCAAGCAGAATGCAATCACTAACCTGAAACAACTCGCCGTCTTCAACTGCACTATGATTTTCTTCCCAATCGAAGAAACCATCCAGTCCTTGAAGGAATGTAGCAATTCCTTGACCACTGGTGGACATGGTCACAGACGAAAAAGAGACGTCATTTCGGAAATTGAAGCATTTTTAGGTTATCATCCCGAACCCATTCATTTTTTCACGTCGACACGAAACCGACGAGTTCGAGGCGTACCTAAAATTTTGACAAAAGGTGTCCACGACGAGAGTGAAGATCCGGTAGCAAATATTTTTTTATTAATTTCTTTGGTAGGCAACAGTTCGTTACCACCGTAAAAGAAAGTAGAAATTCACAGAAAAAGGCCACAGACAAATATCAGTAAAAGTCCCTATAATGTTACTAATTGCCCTAGTAGCTCAGAGGTCAGAGCACTTGACATGAATTCAAGGGAGCCGTGGTTCGATTCCCGGCTGGGTAACAATTTTTGGCATTATTCGGGATTTACGTATTTGATTTCTAAAAAAAATTTTTTATTAATATTTTTTTCAAAAATTTTCATAATTTTATTTTTTAAAGTGCATTGGACACTGCGTACTCCAAAAGTTGGGGATGGTTGACGCTCAAGGGACGCCGGACAAGGAGGTTTTGACCCAAAAAATTACCAACTTTCTGACCCACACTAAAGGTTACGACGCCAAAGTAGGTGACGTTCCGGGACAGGCAGAAGCTATCGTGACGAGTTGTATGACCCAGAGGAAAAAGCAGTTGGAGAAATTGTACGATGGTGGTGGCAATATTGAGGTGTCGAAATGCTCGGCAGCCACAAAGCTGGGAGGCTGCTTATCCAAAGATACTTTAAAGGCTTGCATTGCAAGAAATTCAGGGACACCGGGTACCACAAAGTAAAAAAAGGTCACGTGGGGCCATTGTAATTTGAATAAAAATACCAATCCATGTTTTAACGTGAATATATAACCACGTTTCATTCAGAAGTTCAATTAACACTCATTTTTCATTGAGAAATTCAATTCCTCATTTTTCATTCATTTTCATTTACAATTTCATCTCATCGTCTGGATATAAACCTATTATTTAACTTTATTGGTCATAATTTTTCTAAGTGAAATTTGGCGTCGTGCAACAACAAAAACTTGTAACAATAAAATTCTTAACATGAATTGTATTTATTATTGCAAAAAAAACGAAGCAATAATTGAGTATACGAAATCCTTCTCAAATGTGAACTACGTTCTTCTGCAGGAACTCTGTGACCTTCCCGTCACACAAAGAGCGGAACGGTTTCCATTGTTATGTTCCATTCACAATGGAAAGGAAACGATCAACAAATTGTGTAGTAAAATGTGGAAATGTGTTTTCAAAAGCGAATTTCCATTCAAATTTAGTCCAGTTTAGTTTTATTCTCGGCTTCTAAATGTCGTCAAGATTTGCATTTTTTCTCCTCGCCATTTTTATCGCGACATGTTTGGCGAAAAAGATTCGACCCCCGCGACCACCGCAGCATAAAGTGGTGGCAGATTTGAAATCCGTCGACTTTCTTTTCACGGCAACTTCACCCAAAACTATACATGCGCATTCGAGCTATCCGGTCATTCTTTCTGTGGAGAGGTCACTGGGTCAGGTCGATTTTGAGGTCAGGATCACAAACTGTCCGAATCCGAATGAGGATCAGCAGGATTGGGTGGCTCCTGGTGGAGTATTGAAGAAAGCGAGGAATAAAACCTTGGTGGAAACGCTGGCGAAAGGTGAGGTTCGTGACTTCCAGTGACCGCGGAAGCCGTGGGGACCTCTGGGGACATTAATATTGTAGGATAGGGGAGGGAGGAGTTTATATAAGATGGGGAGATGATGCGGACATCGAATAATCGTGGGGACATTGTCTCTCTGTCCGCGGCCACTGGTCACTTCCGGTTTTTGTAAAAAAAATAAAAATATTATTCAGGTCACGCCACCCTCGAACCGGAAACGAGCACGATTCTTCAGCTCAACGTGGAATCTCTGCTTATCGACGAAGTTTATAATGTTAGCGTGGTGGCGACAAGTAGAGGGAGCGGACAGAAGGGGGCGGATTATGCGTTTGCATATATAGAGAGAAAGGTGGTGGTACTTCCTGTATGCAAATTAGGTATGATTTAATTAATATTTAATTTCTTCTTTTCAGAGTCATTCCGTAATTATCCAAACTGACAAACCAATCTACAAACCGGGGGAAACGGTCCAATTCCGTGTCCTTTTTTTGGATCGATTTCTAAAACCTGTCCCGGTAGATTTGGAGGCGAAAAAGGTGCCAAAATTTGTCATCAAATTTAAAAAAAAATAAATTTTCTATAAAATATGGACAGTAAAAAAATTGAAAACTTATTTCATTTTAGGTCATCATTCACATTTACGACAGCGAACGAAACATCGTGAAGTCTTGGACGGGACGGGAGATCCCATTTCAGAAAAAGTTTGGTTTCGTCAAGGGTTCTCTCACCTTGTCGAAAGAGCCAAATTTGGGCGACTGGAGTGTCGAAGTTGTGTCGAAAGGGGGCTCAATCGACGAGGGGGAAGAAGAGAAGGAAAGTCGCAGCTTTTCTGTGGATCAATACGTCCTCCCAAAATTTAAGGTACGCTTAATTACTTCCTCGATAAATTGTAAATTAAAAAATTAATTAATATTAGGTCGAACTAAAAACGATCCCGACCTTCGTAACGTTCAACGAGTCAAAGTTCAACGTCGAGGTCAAATCGATCTACACGCACGGAAAGGGAGTCCAAGGACCCTGCACTGTTTTAGTTAAGCCAACTTACGAGCCTTACTGGGGATATTGGAACGATCCAGAGAAAGAGAAGAACAGACCGCCTCGTTCCATCTCGAGGACAAAGGTAACAATATTAAAAAGGTCACAAGGTCAAGGTCAAGTGTAATTATTTGTGTTTAAAATAGGAGCTAAACGCTGGAGTTGGCATGATCGAATTTGATCTTAAAGAAGACCTAAAAATCAAAGAGGCTGACGCCACAGAGTACGGAATGGAGTACACGATAGAAGCATCTTGTACGGAAACTGCTTCCGGAAAAGTGAGCGATTTGCAAAATTTATTCGCAATTTGCAAATTCGATTAATTGCAAAAAAAATAAATTTCCCACAGATTATCAACGCTACGAAGACCATCCACCTGTACAAGTACCCCTGGAAGATGACCACCGTCAATCTCCCTGCCAACTACAAGCCTGGTTTTCCACTTATCTTCTCCATAAAAGTGGCGCGACATGACGACACTCCGGTTGGCGATGATAACCCGGAAGCCCTCAAAATTCGCCACGGTTTCGCCTACAATGTCGAAGAGGGTGTCATTTTCACAGCCATCCCGCCCACTGGATTGGTCACGGTCACTTTCAATCCTCCCACGAACGACATGATAAATGTGAACGGGGTGGAAGCCACGTACAAAGGGTTGACCCAATGGCTGGGCATTCCATCCAGGCAGATTTCTCCGACAAATTCTTACATGGAGTTGACCCTGCAGAATCATAAGGTAGTTAGTTATTTAAAATTGGAAACTTACTTTTTGGTTTAATATTTACGAAGCCAAATTCCAAAATGACGTGAAAGATCGATTTTTGCATTTTTGGACAGTTTTTCGGTAAAATTTATTTGTTTTTTTTTAAATTTCAATGATCAAAATTTTCTATTGACCTATTTTTTCTGACAAATACTAATGTTTACATCATAAATCATCGAAATAGTGACAAATTGCACATTATTTTGAGAACCTTTTTGAAAAATATTTAGAAAACATTGATATTCATAAAACCTCAAAATCTTGAAAAACATTTAGTCCAATTTTGAATTTTGGAAACATTTTAGTTTTGAAGAAAGTCGTAAATATTCTGCGATATAATTCTTGCATAAATACTGATTTGTCCTCCTAATTTCTTCCCATTAATTCAGAACGTCTTGGAAAAACCACCCCTCCTCGTCGGCGAAACTGCCTCCATTCTCGTCCGAGTTAATAAACCGTTCGACTCGTTGAACTGGGTCATGATATCGCGAGGGGTCATGGTGGCGTGGGATCGGATCTCACTGACTGACCCCGTCCAAGAAAAGTTGCTCAGGATCCCCTGCGAGGCTGGATCCGACCCTTCCGTGCATATCGTGGTGTACACAATTCTCGGCGAGAGTGACGACGTGATAGCAGAATCGCTCAAAATTGGTAAAAATCTCGAAAATAAAATTTGATAAAATTTTGAAGATTTCTATTTTTGACGGTAGACGTGAAAGGGGTGGAAGACAAAATGCTCCGCGTGGGGGTTCGAGACTATACCGAATTCAACAAAACCGTCGAACCCGGCACGAATGTGACCTTGTGCTTTGAAAACGTGGGGGAAGGAAGTCTCCTCGCTCTCCGGGGGGTCGACCAGTCCGTCCTCCTCCTCAAAGAGGACAAGGACATTGATGGCAACACTGTCAAGTACTTATCACAGAAATTTCGATAAGAGTTCGGCGGATATCGGGTGAAAAGCTCGAAAATATCTGGGTTAAAATCTCGCCCTCCAATATCCAGATATCCGTATCCATGAAAAATTGTCGCTCTCCAACCTCCAAATATCCATGATATCCGCCGAGCTCTGATTTCCATAAATAAAAATGCACCCCAAAATTTCAATTTTTTTGCAGAGAAATCGAGCAACAATACGAAAGCGGGATGACCTCGATCCGTTCCTGGGGCGGTTCTGATAGTTTCCAAGTCTTTGAAAACACCGGAATCAACATCATGTCGAACGCGATCATAACGAAGAACGAATACCCGATTTATCGCACCAGGTATAATTTCTACAGAGGTGGAGGATTCCGGCGGGGAGGAGGGTTTAAGGTGACCTTTCTCTTCTTGACGGCTTTTTTTATAAATAAAAATACTTGTGCGATTTGTCTTGTGTTGTTTTGCGAAATTCTGAAATTCAGACTTAACAAAAAAATTTCTTTCTACAGAGAAAATTTGCAAAACACCATCGCAAAGTAATTATAGTTCACATCAATTTAGTGTCTTAGATGTTGGATAATTGTTGCAAAGTTTTGTAAATTTTGAGATGGCGCCGATGATGATGATGAAAGCGGAAATGTCGATGGATGCCGCCGTCGGAGCAGCGCCGATGCCGATGGGGCGTGCCTTCGCTGCAAACGGGGGAGGAGGAGGGGGCGGGGGAGGAATGCCACCCCCACCGGAAATCCGAATTCGTAAAGCATTTCCCGAAACATGGATCTTCACCGAATTGAATGAACACGACGACAAGACAGAGTTGGTGCAAATGGTGCCAGACACGATTACTTCTTGGATTATAAATGCCTTCCAGATAATCTCGAGCGATGGTGAGTGACGATAAGCCAGATAAAATATGCTTACCGTTTCAATTAGTGGCCGTGGAAGGGTGTGGACAGAGGGACAATGTCCCCATGATGTCCCCATCATCTGCCCATGTTATAAACCCCTCCCTCCCGCAGCTCCCCTATCCTACAAAGTTAATGTCCCCAGATGTCCCCACACCTTCCGCGTCCACTGATATTTACATATTTTACACATCTCTCAAACTAACTCCATTAATCAATAATTAGGCCTCGGCGTGACAAAATCATCCTCCAAACTGACCGTATTTCGTCCCTTCTTCATCGTCCTGAGCGTCCCCTATTCCGTCATCCAGGGCGAAGTTTTCACCCTGAAAGTTCTCGTCCACAACTATCTCGGTCACCCAGTTGGAGCTCGGGTCACCCTCGAAAATCCTGACGACGCCTTCACCTTGGCCATCGGGGAGGAAGGCATCCTCACCAAAACGATCGACTCCATCCCCTCCCCCTCCGTCGCTGTGGTCACCTTCGTCATCAGCCCGACCAAGATTGGTGACCTCGTCCTCTCCTTGAAAGCCGTCGCCTCCACGAATGAAGCCGGCGATGGCGTGACGCAACCCTTGATCGTGAAACCGCCGGGGGTCAAGCAGTCCAAAACGGACGCCGTGTTCGTCAACCTGCTCAAATCGAGTAATAAAATCGTTCGGAAAACGCTATCAGCCACGTTTCCCGAGCACCGCGTCCCGGGCGGGGATATCGTAAAATTCACCGTTATCGGAGACATTATCGGGGGCGCGATTATAAATCTGGAGTCGCTCATCCAACTCCCGTCCGGCTGCGGGGAGCAAAATATGATCAATTTCGTGCCAGACTTGGTTGTCCTGGATTATCTGAAATCGATCGGGAGTCTGACGACGTTTGTGAAGACGAAGGCCGTTTCCTATTTGGAGGTGGGTTATCAAAGGGAACTTACCTTTAAGAGGTTTGACAGCTCGTTTTCCGCGTTTGGGAATACAGACGCGGATGGATCCACGTGGTTGACGGCGTTCGTTGTGAGATCGTTTATCGGGGCGAAGAGGTGATTATTATTGCTATTTCGTAATTTTTAAAAAATTTATTTCAAAATTTCATAAATTTTCAGATACATTTCCATCGACGACGCGGTCCTAATTTCCTCCCTTGACTTTCTAATTCGACAACAGTCTGACAATGGGAGCTTTGTCGAGAATGGGTACATCCACGACTTGGTTTTGCAAGGGGGTGGGGGTGGAAGCACCTACGCACTCACGGCCTTCACCCTGCTCACCTTTGTCGAAGCCAAGAGCCTCCCCTCCCTCCAAGATAAGGAGAATCCCAGAAATTATGGCGGCATTGTTGACTCCGGTATGTTAATAAATTCTAAATTAAATAATGAATGAATGAATAATGTTTGAATTGAATGATGAATGAATGATGAATGAATAACACCGTACGTCCCTGATACCTTATCATCATCCTGGATAAGCAATTTTAAACACTAGTTACAATCAATCTCCTAGGTCAAACCCGCCTCCGTAGAAATGACCGCGTACGCCCTGCTGACCTACCTCATCCGGGAAGGGGACGAACTTAAAGATTCCATCGAAATTGGTCACTGGCTTCTCAAACAGCGGAACGACCAGGGCGGTTTTATTTCCACGCAGGACACCGTCGTCGGCCTGACCGCGTTGGCCGGTTTGGCCAAAGCGACCTCAACTCCGAATTACAACGTGAAGGTCAAGCTCCTCCTCCCGGCCGGGGTCACGAGGACCATCGACATTGGTGCGGACGACGTAGGGACGTTGCAGGAGTACTTCCTCCCAGCGGGCCTGACCAGCGTCACTTTCGAGGCGGAAGGCGTCGGTACCGCGTTGGCCCAGCTGAGTTGGATTTACTACACGATGAAGACTGGGAACAATTCTGCGTTCAGTTTGGAAATTGATGTAATTTCTGGGAATATATTATTTTTTTTCAGAATTTTGAAGAATTTTGAATTACAGGTTCAACCAAAGGATAAGAATCGACTTTTGCACTTTGTCATTTGCACGGCTTACAAGCAAGGAGATAAGTCAAATATGGCCATTTTAGAAGTTAATATCCCGACGGGGTACGGTTTCGAGCAGGATGAGCTTATCGATTTGAAGAAGGATGTGGCAGTAATTTTAAAATTTGAGATACATAAATACGTTTCGAATTTTTTAGGAAATTAAATATTTTTTTTGTTTTCTCTTAGATAAAACGAACCGAGTTGGAAAATTCCGACTCAAAGTTGAACATTTACTTCAACTCTTTAACGGCGAAAACGACATGTGTGACCGTAACTGCGCATCGGATTCATTTCGTCGCAAAGCATTCAAAGTCTTCCGTCAGTGTGTATGACTATTACGACACGACGCAGAGAGTGACCAAATTGTACGACGGGGCGGAAGTTGATCCTTGTCAAATCTGTGAATTGGACGATTCTTGTAAAGCGCACAAGTGCGTTTAATAATTAATTAATTAATTTAGATGATTGTAATTGTGCAATTAAATAAATCTAAAAATGCAACACATTAAACGATGTAGTCAAATAAATGAGCATTGTGGTTTCATAAAAAGCTCGACAAAATTATTCAGAAATTTTTGAACAAGTCATTTTGATTTTGAACAAGTGATTTTGTAACCAAGCAAAATTTGAAACTTTTAAAAAACTCTGACCAAACCAAACCAGACCACGATTGCTTGACTTTTAGTGCCTAGTTACCCTTAAGGGAGACGCGTTACCTAGATACTTAAAGTCAAGCAATCGTGAAACCAGACTTTTGCCACAAAATTAATCATGTCTCATGTCATTATACAACACTAAAAAATTATGTAATCACCTCAGTATGTAAATTAACACAATGTCCCAACATGACGACAAACCACCAGAAACTGACCAAAACAAGGAAGAAGAAGAACCAGCCCACAGTCTCCTCAGCTTTCTCAATCCGCTTGGCCTCGTCTTCATAAATTCGTCCCTGCAACGCATGCACTCCAGACATACGAATTTATCCAGTGGAGAAAATGTAGCAAAAAAATACTTATCAAAGTATTCCAACACAATTACTTATATTTCATTTAACTTATTTAGTCGCAAAGTAAGAATGACGCGACATCGCCTCCACAAGCAAAGCAAGTCACGTCGTCGTCGACGACGACAAATAATAAGAAGGCGTCCGTCTCTGATTTTGACGAGGGGGGTGAAGATGACGACATAGGAATTAATATTTCCAGCGTGGCCGCAGTTGGGGTGGCAGGGGTACGATTTCTTAGTCATACTCTCCAGTGACCGCAGTCACTGATCAAATTACTGCGTTACAGGTTCCTGACGGTGGTTACGGTTGGGTCGTTGTTTTCGCCTCGTTCATGTGCAACGTACTCGTGGACGGGATTGCAAACAGTTTTGGACTATTTCTTCCCAAATATGTTGAATCTTTCGACGTTGGAGCGGGTGCAGTGGCGTGGGCGGCGTCACTGCTGGTTGGCACTATGCTGCTCATAGGTATGTAATATGTAAATAAATAGGTGACAAGTTTCGGACTAAATTTTTCGGAAATTTTTCGAAAACTGAAATACATTTTGCTTAAATAGGACCAATTACCTCCGCATTAACGAACAAGGTAATTAAAGTTGCATGATTAAACTGATAATTAATTTGAAACAGTGAATTCAACAACGACAATTAAAAGTATTTTTTGCACTCGTTTCTTCACTGGCAAGTTTGGATGTCGAGCAGTCTGTGTGGCTGGGTCGATTGTGGCCGCGGCAGGATTCGCCTTGTCCTCTCTGGCAAATAATTTGGGCGTGCTTATCTTCACGTATGGTATTATCGGAGGTATCAAAAATTTATATTTATAAATTGTTCAACCTGCTAATCAGACCTATCTGAGTTTTTCAGTTAATAATAAGAAATTTATTAAATTCTTACAATCGGCCCATTTCAGGAATCGGCTGCGGTCTAATTTATCTGCCTGCCGTGGTAAATATATTAAAATAAATTACTTTTAACAGCCAATTATCTCATTGTTTTTCATTTTTAGGTGTGCGTCGGCTACTACTTCGAACGCAAACGTGCCTTTGCCACCGGGGTCGCCGTTTGTGGGTCGGGCGTTGGAACTTTAGTCTTTGCTCAGATTGCGGAGGCGCTGCTAAAGGTCTTATCGTGGAAGCAGGTCAACCTTATCTATGCTGGACTGGTACTCATGTGTGGTGTAAGTTCATGTTGGTGTAATTTATACTTATGCAAATACACACTCATGATTGATTGATTTTTTTACGACAGGGTTTTGGAATGCTGATGAAACCTTTAGTCGTGCAAGTACAGCTGGAAAACGTTTACGATGAGGATGACGAAGAAGAGGACGATCTGGACGATCCGAAATTTATTAAGAGCAAGAGTACACAAGAGTGTGGTAAATTTTTGGAAAAAATTCGGGAACATTTGGGAACAATTTGGTATAGCCAACGTAAAATGTCTACATTTGCAATTTAAGATTCCGGCTATTTCATGGTCCAACTCCCCGATGGACGGATGGAACGAAGATTAAAAGTACCACTTACAGGCGCCACGGACCCCGAGAAAGCAGCTTCTTCTTCCGACGGTGGGACACCACACACTCCAACGACGTCCATCCATAGTCAAGAAATTCCCAATACTGTCTCCGCAAGTGGTCGAAGACATAGTTCTCTTCTCAAGTTTAACTACTCCAAGACGAGGACAAACTCACTATTTAGCTACATGGGGAGGACTTACTCCTTCCGAGCGGTCCCGATCGGTTCAGAAAAAGCGAGTCCGAGTCGATCCAATCTTAGAAATTCGAAAATGTCGTTGGCATCGTCAAGCAAGCAAAAGTTTAGTGGTGAGGGTACCATCGAAATCTTCAATGGCCGCGGACAGAGGGGCAATGTCCCCACGGTTATTCGATGTCCGCATCATCTGCCCATCTTATATAAACCCCTCCCTACGATACCTATCTTGCAATGTTAATGTCCCCACAGCTTCCCCGGCCACTGCTTAGATTTATGAATTTTTAATTAATTTGTACTCTATTCCAGTAATTTCGGGGAGTCAATCAGATTTCCCAGAGGACCCCGGAGTTATCCGACAGGAAGACCTGTTCGGGTTGAATAGGCCAGAATCACGCCACATAATTCGTCCCATGTCACGAAAAGATGTCTTTTACTCTGGATCCATTCACAATCTTCCAGAATATCAGAATAGAAAAAGTATTACGGCGTATCGACAAAGCGTCATAAATGTTGAGCCGGATGGTAATCAAAATATTATTTTAAAAACATCAATGTTTCCTAAAATATTTTTTTTTCTAAACTTCAAATTTAGGACGAGGAGATGAACCACCATCACCAGACAAAGAACCATCACTCTTCGCCGCACATCGTCGCCGTTTCTGCCCCTGTTTCCATCTCCATCCGAGCGACGCCTTTAAAACGGCACTTTCTCAAATGACGGATTTTTCCTTGTTGAAGAATCCCATCTTCATTTTCATCGTGGTCGCGAACGTATTTGGATTTCTGGGATTTTACGTCCCCACAGTTTTCATCGTGCCGGCCGCAAAAGCCATGGTGCGTGGATTGGTCATACATTTCTGCAGTGGCCGCGGAAGCCGTGGGGACATTAATATTGTAGGATAGGGGAGGGCGGGATGTGAACATTGAATATCCGTGGGGACATTGTCCCTCTGCCCTCACGCTCCCGCGGCCACTGCTTTTCTATAATTTTGTTACTAATTTATCATAATTCCAGAAAGTTCGCACCACCGAGGCGTCCTCGCTTATCTCAATTATGGGAGCGTCAAACACAATAGGTAGTCAATTAGAAAATCTTAATTATCGTGCTTATCACTAACCTGAACACGTGTCTTTTAGGCCGGATCACCACCGGGATTCTGTCCGACCTGCCCAAAATGAACTCACTCGTCATGTACAACTGCTGCCTCTTCTTCTCCGGCGTCGTCATCTCTTGCGTCCCGTGGTGCACCTCGTACGCCGACTTTATCGGAATTGCCATCTTCTTCGGCCTATTTATCTCAGGGTTTATTTCCCTCACGTCCATAATTTTGGTGAAACTTCTCGGCCTGGAAAAGTTGACGAATGCTTTCGGCCTGCTGATCTTGTTTTGGGGGACAGCGTCCATCTTGGGGGTGCCACTCGCGGGCGCTTTGTTCGATACGTTTGGAAGTTACGATATTCCGTTCAGGGTGGCGGGGGGATTTTTTGTGGCGGCTGCCCTGGTCGGTGCCATGATTCCCATCGTGGTCAAGTTTGGACAGCCGAAGCATGTCTTGCAGGCGCAGAAGGATGCGTACTATCGTGTCGGGTATTTGGAAGAGGAAGGAAACGGGGAGGCTGGGGACAATGGGACAGCGACGACGACAACGTCGCCGGGGGGAGGGGGAATTGGGGGCACGCCTGTTTCCGGGGTCCTACCAATTTAGTAGGTAAATGATGATATTAATGCGCTCAGATAAATTCTAGTGACAAGTTGAGTGAGATTGTGAAAATGAATGGAGGATTTTGGTTAAATTAATTGTGAAAATACAGATATATTTAATTAACAAGTGTATTAAAGTTATATTGTATTGGTTAAATAATAATGCTATCCATCGGAATGAAATCACGCAGATTTTGAATTTGTAATTTTAGGTCATCATGCTTAATTAAATTATTCAGCTCCGCTAAATTATTCATATCGTTAATGAAGGTGCATTATGTAATTCTCTCGTTTTGGCGTTTAAAGAATATTTGATACAAGTAGAATTCTGGAACTTTATTCATCTTATCAATGGGGTTGCTGCAACACATCTTACAATGTCAAGTAATCGTGCTTATCAAGATTATTTGACACTTTATCACTCTATAGAAGAGACTAACGTTCCCTAGATACCTAAGGTCAAGCAATCGTGCGTCAAAAAAGTGTCAAAAAATCTTGAGAAGTAATCCGGTCGATATTTTTGCACGTTGTCCAAAATAAAGTGCAATTTGATACGTTTATCAATTGTAAATCATTTAAATAACAAAAATCATGCTCGAATCCGAACCCCTTATTAGTTTCGACACGGATTCTGAATCCGACAGTGTAGAAATAGCGCTGAATGCAATCTCTTCTCCCGTCGGGATCGCGATGGGCGTCGTTTGGCTGACTTTTCTGGTAAACAAAATAGATAAAAAAAATCGCCTCGTACGACTAATTGGTTATTTGTAATCGCTCATAATTCACTCTTTCAGGTTTGGTTTGCCTCCTTCGTCTCAACCGGAAATGACTCCAAGCCACCAACTCGAACCACCACTCAGAATAAAATACAGCATCTCAAACCACACGATGGGTGGGACACGTTCAAATCGCTCTTTGCCTTTCGCCCTGTCGAGACTGCGAGAAATTTTTTCAGTAAGTTACACATTTCTTTAAAAATTTAATTGACTTACAATTTAATAAAAAATTGGCAAACTTTTCCAGAAAAATTACCCCGAAGATTATGGAACTTCTTCATCGAAGCCATGCTCATCCCGTCGTACCGTCCCGAGTGGGGCAAGTACACCAAGTGGTCGTACAAAAGTCCGGACAGGGTGGAAAGAACGGAGGAAGAAAGACGGAACATTATTTTGAAAAAGGAACGAGACAAATTGAGAGAAGAAGCGAAAATGGTAGGTCAAAAAAATTATGTATGTCAAATTTAATTATAATTAAATAAATAATTAATTATCAGTCGCCCCACCCCATCGCGCACGACCACGCTTCCTGTACCAGGGTCAAGTTTAACGTGAACGGACGAATATTCGAAACTCAGCTCCGAACATTAAACCGATTCCCGGAAACTTTACTAGGAAGTCCGAAAAAACTGGCACAATTTTACGACCCGGACACGGATTGCTATTTTTTCGACAGGATGCCCTCCAGTTTTGAAGCGATCCTCTACTTTTTCCAGAGCGGGGGTTATCTCCGTCGCCCAGAAAATATTCATTTAGACATCTTTTATGATGACGCAGAATTTTTTGGGTTGCCGCAATCCGTGATTGCAAATTTCAAGTGAGCTTAATAATGTTTCCTATTTTTTTTTGCAAATTTGCAAATTTTTCTTACCAATAGATTGGAGGAAGGTGTCGCAGAATCTCCCACAGAGGACGACGACATGCCGCAGAACCTTCTCCAGAGAAAAATTTGGCTGCTATTCGACTATCCGGAAAGTTCCATTCAGGCCAGAATTCTTGCAATTTGTTCCGTTTTTGTGATTGTTCTCTCCATTATAATTTTCTGTGTGGAAACTATTCCCGAGTTTCATGGGCATGCTGAAGAGAGGACCGCGGAGAATGGGTATTTCTAATAATTAAGTACTAATTATCTTAATTTAAATTTACTTTTCATTCGCAGGGCCGCAGTCCAGTCCGCGTTTGAACCGATGGATTTTGCTGACCCGTTCTTCCTCACGGAAACGATTTGTTCGATCTGGTTCAGCACGGAGTACTTGGTTCGATTCGTGACATCGCCAAACAAATGGGATTTTGTACGAAATTTGCAAAATATCATTGATTTGGTGTCTGTTTTTCCGTACTTTCTCACCCTCGCGACCTACCGGACGGCGGGTGCGAGTCCTGAAGAAGGAAACAAAGGGGTATGTATAACAATAATGGTTTAATTATGTAATTATGCATTTATATTTAAATATTCAATGTAATTAATTCCATGAATTGGAAACAAGGGGGTATGAGAATAGTTTAATTAATTATGCATTTATATTTAAATATTTAATGTGATTAGGTAATTAATTCGATTAATTTTACAGGGAACTGCATCCCTCAGCATACTTCGAGTCATTCGATTAGTCCGAGTTTTCCGAATTTTTAAACTTTCTCGACATTCAAGAGGGTTGAAAATCCTGGGGCTTACGTTGAAGAGTTCGATGAGCGAATTGTTTCTTTTGATCTTCTTCGTATTCTTGGGTGTCATCATGTTCTCGAGTTGCATCTACTTTGCCGAACAGGGCGACCCCAATTCTGAATTTACCTCGATTCCGCGTGGATTTTGGTATGCTGTGATTACAATGACGACAGGTGAGCGGATTTTAAAAATTCAAGTTTAGGAATTTCAATTTAAAAAATTTGAAATTTTGAAATTTTGAACTTGAAAACTGAAATTCCAGTCGGCTATGGTGAAACGGTGCCTCAAACCGTGCTCGGCAAGCTGGTGGGGTCTCTCTGCGCCATCACGGGTGTGCTAACAATTGCCCTTCCCGTTCCCGTAATCGTGTCGAATTTCAACTACTTTTATCACCAGTCAATCGACGAACAGCAATTTAACTTTGCGAAGTTGAACCATGTCGAAAACTGTCCGTATCGTCCGGCCGGAGGGGACGGGGTGCTGCCAGGGTCACGAGATGAGGAGGAGGACGAGATTGATTGGCAACCAGAAGTGGGGGTGAAAAGTGACGAAGATATACAGACTATTTTCGATTAGAATTATATTGAAATTGTGAGAGGAAAGTAGTAATTCGAGGCAAAATGAGATTTTGTAAATGATTTACGTCAAAAGTGAAAAGTTTGGAGTAATAAAATGTCTTAATTTGCATCTCACTATTGAGATTTGAGACAAATCGTTTTTTACCTCCCGGAAATTAAATGCAATAAAATGTTTCATGATATAAAATTATATTGTGAGTTTATCTGCAAATCCTAAACGAATATTTGCATGCACTTTTGAAAATTGTCTGCAAAAGTCGGAACGACCTGTAGCATGTCATAAGCATGAGAAATCCCGACCACAGTTTCTCAGTTTCACAGAAAAGTATTTGGAATTCACAAGTTTTACAAATGTTCTGATTCAGTTCCAAATCGTGGGGTAGGACTGGCTAGAGGGGATGGGTCGACATTTGGTTGTATTTAAATCCATTCAAAACAAATTGCCAAATTGATGGTTTTATCATATTTTCCACAATAATTCTAGCAATCCGTTAACATTTTCCATTCATAAATATTCTCCACTTATTTATAATATTATTTGTAAACAGTATGTATCCTTCAAGAATTAGAAAGGTGAAAATTTCCAGAAATGTAGGGTCTGGTTCTGGCATCAACGATCGGTTAAAAATATTGAGTTACTTACTTGCGCCTTAGAAAAACATTGTAATATTTTTCCTCCTCAATATTCCTGAGAATAGTGTGGTCTGGAAGTTCTTGAAATATTAATCCCAATTTACCAAGAAACTTCCCTTTAGAAAAACAATGGAATATTTTTCCTCCGATATTCCTCAGAATGCACGTTCTGGAAGGAAATATTAATCCCACCCAATTTAACAATAAACATATTTCGGTACCGGCCACGAAGAAACCCCTTCCCATCCTAACCTTTCCTCAGGCACACCGCGGCTACCCGACTCCCTGACCAAGCGACCCTTCACTTTGCAAATTTTACATTGAAACAGTTGCATGTATTTAGTAGTTTTTTAATAGATACGTAGAAATAATTATTCACATCATATCATAATGTCGATATTTTTTAAATCCACTATAGACAAGCTGCCAAATTGATGTCAAGTTTTATCATATTTTCCACAATAGTTCGAAGAATAAATCCGTTAGCATTTTATATTTATAGGATTTGTGAACAATATCCTTCAGGAATTAGAAAGGCGACAACTTCCAGAAATGTGCGGCTTGGTATCAACGACCGGTCAAAAAATATTGAGTTACTTGCGCCTTATGAAAGCATTAGAATATTTTTCCTCCAATATTTTTCAGAATAGTATGTGCTGGAAGGTCTGGAAATATTAATCCTACCCAATTTACCAAGAAACCTATTTCGGTACCTGCAAACTAACCCTTCCTCAGGTATCGCGCTACCCGACTCCGCGAACAAGTGACCCTTCACTTTGCATGGCCTGCTATGAATTTGACTGCTTACTTGCTTCCTACCACATTTAACTAATCCTTAACTGCTTCCAGTAAATAAATAGCCCAGCATTCGACAATCAGTCCTCATTCGCAATTTCGTCCTCGTCCAGTAAGCAAGCTTCAAAAGCAGTCCACATTCCAACCAAGACGTAAACCTGACAAGAAATCTGCCCCCCATTAAACTGAAGAAGTTAAAGAACAATTAAGTGTCCATGATGGAGATTGGTTACGACATTGTCCCGAGACGCAGCATTCAAGCCAAGAAGACAAACCAGTCAACCAGTTTCAACGACTACTATCGAGAGTCCCTGGCTCAAAGGATGGAGAAGACTTCGCCACAAATCCTGCAAGGCGAACAACCCCTCGTCGTTGCCGAGGAGGAGGAGACGACAAGCTGGCGACAAACTAATCCCCTCCTGATTGCGAATGTGAGTTATTAATCTGGGTTTCACTAATTAATTTGCAATTGATTTTATCCCACAAAAAATATTTCATGAGATTATTTATGCCGTATCATATTCCCTGCAGTTTCAACCATTAATAATAATAATTGCTGAAAATGAGTCAGATTTATTTGCGACAAGAGTTGGAATCCATCATTTAATACCAGTTTATTTATTTTGGCGTCAAAATCGTTCAATTTTGTATCTGGAATTTGCAAAATTGAATGATTTTCACGTCAAAAGGAAATAAACTGGTATTAAGAATTATGCGGTTCGGCTAATGTAAATTGGCGATGGATTCCAACTCTCGCAGCAGAAGTTCTGCTGCAGAACCAACAGTAATGGAATAATATGTAATGCAATGGTTCATCGCCTTAAAATGTAACTAAGAGGCGTATTGAGACTACTACTTATATACGCAATTAAATTATGACAATTAAGCTTTCTCTAATGTTTAATTTTACTCTAGTGCAATCATTTTACCAATATTTTTGCAAAATACTTGTGTTCCCAATATTTTTCGAATTTTATGAATAATTAGGTAATAATCCTGTAATTATGAAGTAACTAATATCCTCCAATTTATATCTCCCCAGGTCCTCGAAGTCATTTTCCCCCACCTGGACCACGCCTCCCTGAAAGCCTGCAGCCAAGTATCCTCCCTCTGGTCCGTCATGGCCACCCCCCTGCTCCGATCTCGCTCCCAGATCCACCTCGAAGGCCCCCTCCACGACGACCGGAGTGACGCCTTCCTCTCAACCCTCACCCCCACTGACACCCTGCCCATGGCCAGTCTGACCTACAACCTCCACCACACCTCGACCCCCTTCCTGTCCGAAAGAGCGTCCAATTTCTTCTCCACCTTCGGTCATTCCCTCACCTCCCTCACCCTGCAAGCCTTCGCCCACCAAGACCCGGCCAATTCCCTCGGAACGAACCACTTCTTCTCCGTCGTGGCGCAGCTTGTGGGTCGCGACTGTCCCTCCCTGACCCACCTGACCTTGACCCACCTCCAAAATCTCGACTACCTCGACCCTGAAATCGAATCCCGACTGACTTTCACCTCTCCTTCCATCCGCCACTTGACCATTTCCTTCGAAGGGAACTCCTGCCTCGTCCGACCCAGACGTGCCTTGAACTGCATGACAGTTTTGAAGTCCCTCCTCGCCATCGCCCCCAACGCGACCACCCTCGACACCGACTGCCTCTGTGGGGGTGAAACCTTCATGTACTTCCTCATGACGCTGAGAGACTCGCAGATTTCGTCCCAATTGACCAGCTTCTCCCTCAGTGGTGGACCACTCGATAAGGTGGCGATGAACATTTTGAACTCCATGACCTTCCCCAGACTCACCTCGCTCAAGATGAATACCATCATCACGGCCCAAGTGCAGACGGAATTTGTCCAGTTTCTTGAAAAGTTGCCAACGCTGCAAAAGTTTGTTATGTTTGGCGACAAACGGGGGAAATTTGGGCTGCAGGGAAGAATGGCGAGGTATGAAGAGGGATTCACGATGGATTTCTCCCTCATGCCCAAACTCAAGGTGCTTGAGTATCAGAATTATGAAGGCCTGCGACTTGGGGGTGAAGATTTTCTGCAAAGGTTGCCAAATTTGGAGGAGGTGGTGATTCGCGACTTCCAATCCTCATTGGGAGATATGATGCTGTGTCCACAGCGCAACGTGTGGGGGACCATATTCAGTCCGAACATTTACAAAAGGGGGAAGATCACGCCGAATTACGCCAACGTCCATGTCAAGAAGGTGGTTCTTGATGTCGTCTTCGTCCCCTCGTATGAAAATCTATCCTCGATGGAAAAACTACTAAAAATGTTTCCAAATGTGGAGGAGTTGGAGCTCACTATCAGTTTCGCGTATCAGAACGTGTACGTGGGTCAAGTTTTGGACATTTTGGCCAAGTCGAAGGTCAAGAAGCTCAAGATCAAGTTTCAACAGTGTGCTGAACTCAGATCTGAGAGGGTTGCGGCTTCATTTCAGGCAGCATTGCTGAATTATCTGCCTAAATTTTCTCGTAAGTTAACTTCTATTATTTACATATACATTTATATTAGTATTAAACTTTTTGAATTTAATTGAGAAATCTAAAAGAAAAATACTGGGAATAATTTTTAATGGAAACTTTATTTACTTTTCTGAATTACAGGACTCCAACGGGTCGACTTTGTCTTGGACGACATGCCCCCAATGTCCAGATTCACCTTGCCACTTTACATAGTCAAAGGGATGTTATCCACCAGGTCATTGAGCGTCCTTAACCTGACCGGATTTTGCATTGGGGTGAGTATTTGAGTATTTATTTCGATTTCTGAAATTATTTCTTATCAGCGAAAAAGTTTGTGACGAGTATAAATAAATCTAAATTTTTGTATATTTTTATCTGACTGATTTCAGGAGGACCTCGAAGAGACGGAAATGTGTCGCCAGCTCCTAGATAACAAATTGTCCCAGTGGAAAATTAGCGAGAGTTTGATGCCCTATTCAAATTTTAGTCATTTCGAGTATTAATTAGTTGGTTATTAGATTTTTGGCGACTACAATAGCAATCATGTTTGTTTGATGTAATTTTGGATGGATAATTTGAGTAGATTTTGGTAATCGAGGAGTTTCTTGTTTGTGATAAGTAGTTGGAATTTGTGAGAATTGCGTATTAATCGTTTCGTATTTGTTTTATTTGTTTTATTTGTTTTTATTTTTTGACTTACGCTATAATTGAATTATTAAACATGTTGGTTTCAAAGATGTCCAAACAGATAGTATGTTTTGACATCTTTGTATACATTTCGCGAAAATCGAATTATTTTCTTCGTACTTGTTTGTATTTTTTCGTACTTATTTTTATTTTTGACTTACGCTATAATTAAATTGTTAAACATTTTACATATTAATTTCATAGGTTAGGAATTTTGTACTTATTTTGTATATCTTGACATTGTAAATATTTAGTGACAATCTGTTATGATTTTGATTTAATTGATTTAAACCTTTATTCACGTGTTAATAGTTATCAGTTTACAAAACTGGTTTAAAAACTATGACACAAGTAGATAAAACTATATACTTAACCTAAAAAATATCTAATGGACTCATGAATAAACTTGTAAAAGTTTTCAAAGTATTAAACAACTTTTGCATGCACATTTCGAGACGGATTGCATACGCATAATTTCCATTACTTCAAGAAAGAAGTACGTAAATGTCACGCATTAACTACTCAAAAGCATAAAATTACGAAAATATAAAGTACATTTTACAAATACAAATCTTATTTAAATATATAAACACCATTACACCTGCATCTGCATACTGCATTCCCTTATATGCAAATAAATATGTATGACATTCCATTATAAATATTTCCATGAATTAACGCATCCCAAAATCATCAAAATAAAATTAATGGATATCATTCAATTAATATCATTTCTCGGGTCTGGGATTTTATTTAAAATTCTGATCTCTCCCTTCAAAACCTGTAAAAATCTGGAGTGTACATATATCTTTTTAATTGGAAACGACTTGATCTATAAATTTGCCGTCCAGAATTTTTAAATAAATTCCCAAGCCAATGAATAATTTTTAAAATGGGTTGATTTTGACGATTGGTCACCAAGTTCTACGCTAGCTTGCTAATTTTCCTATTTTTAAGTAGTATATTGTTCCCATTGTACACGGCGGTCGCCCATCGAATGACACATCTATTTATTAGAAAGTCACCCACAATTATGGGTTTATATAAGATGGGTAGATGATGAGGACATCGAATAACAGTGGGGACATTGTCCCTACGTCTGCGGCCACTGATCATGAGTCATTACAAGGGGGTCGGTGGACAAGAAAATAATAAATCTGCACGTAACCTGCCCCCAACGGTGCATTAAGTCGTGCTCGGCAAGTTGGTGAGGTCTCTCTACGCGATCACTAACAATTGCCCTTCATGTTCCCGTAATCGTATCGAGTTTTAACTACTTTTATCACCAGTCAATTGACGAACAACAATTTAACTTTGCCAAGTTGAACCATGTCGAAAATTGTCCGTATCGTCCGGCCGGAGGGGACGGGGTGATGCCAGGGTCACGAGATGAGGAGGAGGACGAGATTGATTGGCAACCGGAAGTGGGGGTGAAAAGTGAGGAAGATATACAGACTATTTTCGATTAGAATTACTAAATTTTGAGATGAAAGTAATAATTTGAGGCGAAATGAGAATTTGTAAATGATTTACGTCAAAAGTGAAAAGTTTTGAGTAATAAAATGTCTCAATTTGCATCTCATTCTCAGCTGAGAACAATTAAGAGCTGGCATAGTTGAATAATCTCTTTCTTCACAAGATAACCCCGACCAGACCTTTTTTCATCAATCTCAAGTTTTTGGAATTCACGAATCTCCAAATTTTACAAATATTCCGATTCAATTACATGTAGTATGGGTGACTAGAGGGCGATGGGTCAACATTTGGTTGTATTTAAATCCATTCAGTTGCCAAATTGATGTAGAGTTTTATCATATTTTTCCCAGTAATTCAAAGAATAAATGCTTAAATATTTCCTATTCATAAATATTTATGTGAACAATATTCTTCAAGAATTAGAAAGGCGAACATTTCCAGAAACGCGTGGTCTGGTATGAAAGACCAGTTAAAAATATTGAGTTACTTGTGCCTTAGAAAAACATTGGAATATTTTTCCTCCAATATTTTTCAGAATGCGCGTTCTGGAAGGAAATATTAATCCCACACAACTTACCAAGAAACTTATTTCGGTCCCTGCCACAAGGAAAACTAACCCTTCTTCAGGTACACGGCGGCTACCCGACTCCCCGACCAAGTGACCCTTGACTTTGCCTGGCCTGTTATGCATTTGACTGCTTACTTGCATCCCAAATTTAACTGTGATTGACTGTCTCCAGTAGATACCTAAAAAGTCCAGCATTCGAGAATCAGTCCTCCTTCGCAATTTTGTCCTCCTTCAATTTTAGCTACAAAAATAAATCCACACTCCAACCAAGGCGTAAACCTGCCAATTAATAAATCTGTCCCCCATTAACTGAAGAAGTAAAAGAACAATTGAATCTTGATAAGTGCTAGTTGATAAGAAGAGAACGTTTAAGTGTCCATTATGGATATCGGTAATGAATTTGCTTCGAGATGCAGCATTCATGCCGAGAAGACCAACCAGTCACCCAGTTTCAACGAAAACTATCGAGAATCCCCGTCCCAAAGGATGGAGAAGGTTTCGCCACAAATCCTGCAAGGCGAACAACCCATCGTCGTCGCCGAGGAGGAGACGAAACGCTGGCGACAAACAAACCCACTCCTGATTGCGAATGTGAGTAATTTAATTTAGGTTTCAGTAATTAATTTCCATGCATGTACTGTTGAGATTTTATCGCACAAAAAATATTTCATGAGATTATTTACGCCGTCTCATATTCCCTGATAATAATAATTGCTGAAAATGAGTCAGATTTCTTTGCGACATTTGACAGTACATATATTTTTAAAATTACCAAATTAGAATGGTTGTTCTGTATGCACTGCATACAGAACAGGCCAACCACGTGCGTGCTATGCACGTGGTATGTCCTTATTTAAGGTTACGATTCATGAATCCTACAAGTATGCCATGCAACGGCTAATTGTTTCTCTGGGTTGGTAATTAACTTGAACAATATTAGCTTACACTTGTTATATATTTACATATTTGTTTATGTTGGATTATAAAATTTGATAATTGAATTGAACTGGTTGCCTAAAAATACGAGATTTCGATGGAATTATTACATTCAGAAAGTTTCATGGCAGTTTTTTTTGGTTGTATGCGTAAGAAGCCGTTTATCATTTGTTAGTAGTTGAGTTAATTGTGAGTTTAGGGAGATTAGACCTCGTTGTAATGAGTACATGTGAGGCAGATTGAGACATCCAATGATGATTTGAATATAAAATCATCCAACACAATGGTTTATCGCTTTAAAATAAAAATAAGAGGCATATTGAGACAACTACTTATATACACAATTAAATTATAACAATTAAGCTTTCTCTAATGCTTCATTTTACTTCAATGCAACCATTTTATGAATATTTTTCTCGTGCTCAGAATATTTTGCGAGTTTTATGAATAATTATCCAATCTCGATAATTACATTATGACGTAACTAATATCCCCCAATCTATTTTCCCAGGTCGTGGAAAAAATTTTCCCCTACTTGGACCACGCCTCCCTAAAGTCCTGCCGAGCCGTGTCCTCCCTCTGGTCCGTCATGTCCACCCCGCTGGTCCGAGCCTGCTCCCAGATCCACCTCGGCGGCGACCTCTACGACAACCGGGGTGACGCCCTCTTTTCAACGTTCTACTCCTCCCCCACCACTCCCATCACTGACACCCTGCCCATGACCAGCCTCACCTACAACTTCCACCACACCCCACCCCTCTCCTCCTGCATCCTGTTCGACCGAGTGTCCCGTGTCTTCGCCACGTTCGGTCACTCCCTCACCTCCCTCACCCTGCAAGCCTTCGCCCTCCAAGACCCCGCCAATTCCCTCGACACGCACCACTTCTTCTCCGTCGTGCCGCACCTTGTAGGTCGCGACTGTCCCTCGTTAACCCATTTGGCCTTGACCCACCTCCAAAATCTCGATATTGAAGGCTCCCTCGACCCTAAAACCGAATCCTGGCTGAATTTCACGTCCCCTTCGGTCCGACACTTGACCATTGCCTACAAATCGAACCACCGCGTCCGACCGAGACGTGCCTTGTCAGTTTTGAAATGCCTTCTCGCCATCGCCCCCAACGCGACCAGCCTGGACACCAACTTCGGCTACTGTGGGGGTCAAAGCTTGTCCTACTTCCTCACGACGTTGAGAGATGCGCAGATTTCGGACCACCTGACCAGCTTCTCCCTGAGCGGTGGCCCCCTCGACAATGTTTCGATGAACGCTCTGAACTCCATGACCTTCCCCAGACTCACCTCGCTCAAGATGAATACCTTTATCTCGGCCCAAGTGCAGACTGAATTTATCCAGTTTTTGGAAAAGTTGAGCCCAACTTTGGAAAAGTTTGTCATGTTTGGCGACAAATCACCTGGGTGGGAGGAGAGAATGACGATGTATGAGGGAGGGTTTACGGTGGATTTTCCCCTCATGCCGAAACTCAAGGTGGTTGAGTACCAGGATTATGAAAGCTTGCGATTTGGGAGTGAAGATTTTCTGCAAAGATTGCCAAATTTGGGGGAGTTGGTGATTCGCGACGTTCAACTCTCCTTGGCAGACTTGATGCTTTCACAGCGCACCTTGTACGGGACCGTGTTCAGTACGAGGAGGGGGGAAATCACGGAGAAAAATCCAATTTATGCCAACGTCCATGTCAAGAAGGTCGTTCTTGATAAGGTCTTTTTCCCCTCGAGTGAAAATCTGGGGTCGATGGAGAAACTGTTGAAAATGTTTCCGAACGTGGAAGAGTTGGAGTTAGCTGTCAGTTTCGCTTACCAAGACGTGTACGTGGGTCAAGTTTTGGATATTTTGGCCAAAGCGAAGGTCAAGAAGCTTAAGATCAAGTTTTTGGATTGTGCTGAACTCAAATCTGTGAGGGTTGCGGCGCCATTTCGGGCAGCATTGGCGAATTATTTGGCCAAATTTCCTGGTAAGTTAATTTCTATTATTCTTAGTGAGGCAAATACCTAACAACGAAAAAAATTACTAAGTATGCATTTGACCCACCCTAAAAAAGTGACCATCTGCGATATCTCAGTAATTTCTCAACCGATTTTGATGAAATTTTGCACCGATTATTGTTACATAATATAGAAACGGGATCTGATCCGACTAAGCGATTACGTGATCTTGACCGGAATTATGGGCAAAAATGTAGCCTTAGAAACACATTTGTAATTATTGTTAGTTACTAGCAAACTTTATCAACAGTTTGATACCCACGAATTGTAGGGCAGTTTATCCCGAAAATTTTAAGTATAAATATATCAAAATCTGTTAAGAATTGGCTTAGTTAATCCAATTTGAAGTTCAGAAATTCCGTGCGTGCTACAAATCATTGTCATTGACAACGACGCAAGACTAATAAATTGAAAACAAATTAAATATTCAAAACTGTAAACAGCACAACTATTTAATCGTTGTTTCTGTAACACTTTTGGTAAACTGCGTGAAATTGTTGTTGGTGTTGCACCTTCAGATCAGGTCTTTTGGTATTTAGTAATCTAGCCGGACATGTTGACCAAAATGATGTAAATCGGTTAAGAAATAACGGATTTATTCAGTTTTAAATACCCAGCATTTAATAAAATTATTCCGGATCAAACTAATGAAAAGGAGTAGTGCAGTGCAGTAATCCCATGGACAATTAAAAGTTATAAATAAACAAGGTCCCTAAAAAGGGGAAATCTTAGTGAGGTAGTGCAATCATAATTAATAAATAAAATTAGATTGCAGAATTTTTGCATCACCGCTCTCGGTTCCATTTTTTTTAGGATACACTATAAATTTTGCTTCGCATACGAATGAATTCTTAATTTTATTGAAAAAATTGAGGTAGGAATGCATTTTTACTATATAGTGAACGATAAGTGGGTTAAATTACTTGCGATATACAAAATATAATGGCTGAACAATTGTGAACTATGTACGTACTTATTTGTTTAAAAAAGATACAAATCTATAATTTCAATTCAATATATTAATTTGGATATTCTATTCAGACAAAATCATCGGACGTTTTGAGGGGGCAAGTGTTATACTTAAACGATTAATGCTCCAAGTTAAAAATGGAACCAAGAGCGGTGAAGCAAAAATTCTGCAATCTAATTTTATTTATTAATTATAATTGCACTACCTCACTAAGATTTCCCCTTTTTAGGGACCTTGTTTATTTACAAATGTGTACATTTTGAAAAATCTGAAAAGATAAAAAATATTATTATAAGTATTGATAAATATTGATATATAAAATCGTGATATCGGAAATAATTTTTAATGCGAACTTTATTTATTTTTCTAAATTGCAGACCTCCAACGGGTCGACTTTAACTTGGGCGATATGCCCCCAGTGTCCAGATTTACCTTGCCATTTTACATTGTGAAAGGGATGTTATGCACCAAGGCGTTGAGGGTCCTTAACCTGACCGGATTTTGCATTGGGGTGAGCATTTATTTAGATTTCTGGAATTATTTCTTATCAGCAAAGAAGTTGGTAATGAGTAAAAATAAATCTTATATTTTTATCTGTCTGATTTCAGGAGAACCTCGAAGAGACGGAAATGTGTCGCCAACTCTTAGATGCCAAATTGGTTCAGTGGAAAATTAGCGAGAGTGTGAGTGTAACGCCGCCTTCAGACTTTAGCATTTGGAATATTTATTAGTTGCGTATTAGATTTTGATAGTGGATGAATTTGAGCAGATTTTGATAATCAATCAGTTTCTTATTTGAGCAGATTTTGATAATCAATCAGTTTCTTATTTGAGATAAGTAGTTGGAAAGTATGAGAATTGCGTATTAATCATTTCGCATTTGTTTTTATTTTTTTTACTCATTACGCTATAATTTAATTATTAAACATAAGTTAGAAATTTTGTATATATTTTGTATAGCTGTTTTGACATCTTTGTAAACATTTAAACATTTAGCAACAATCTCATATGTGTAAACTTGTAAGTTTTCAAAGTATTAAACAACTTTTACATTGTACATATCGAGGCGGATTGCATACACATAATTTCCATTACTTCAGTTGAACAAAGAAATATGTAAATGTCATACAGTAACTACTCAAAGGCATATAAAATTACAAAAATATAAAGTACATATATAAATACAAATCTGATCTATGTAAATATACAAACGCCCATACACACCTGCATACTACCAACTTTGCCAAGTTGAACCATGTCGAAAATTGTCCGTATCGTCCGGTCGGAGGGGACGGGGTGATGCCCGGGTCACGAGATGAGGAAGAGGACGAGATTGATTGGCAACCGGAAGTGGGGGTGAAAAGTGAGGAAGATATACAGACTATTTTCGATTAGAATTACTAAATTTTGAGATGAAAGTAATAATTTGAGGCGAAATGAGAATTTGTAAATGATTTACGTCAAAAGTGAAAAGTTTTGAGTAATAAAATGTCTCAATTTGCATCTCATTCTCAGCTGAGAACAATTAAGAGCTGGCATAGTTGAATAATCTCTTTCTTCACAAGATAACCCCGACCAGACCTTTTTTCATCAATCTCAAGTTTTTGAGATTGATGAAATTGATGAGATTGATTACGTCAAAAGTGAAAAGTTTAGATTCAGTAATAAAATGTCTTAATTTGCATCTCACTATTGAGACTTGAGGCAAATCATTTTTTTACCTGTCCGTTACTGACTGCTTGTTGATTTACAGATAGTCAGCAGTAACGAGTAAAAGTTGGTGAATATGAAATTTAAATCTGTAAATAAGAACTAAATAGTTAATTTTAATTAATTAATTTGACAGATTTCTATTTTTTAAATCCAGTTTTATCTTTATGTGTATGTTTTTACAGCTGACTGATAAATAAAGTGAAAAGTTACTACACTTATTTGGTAAGTTATAATTAAAAGTTATAAACCTTTCATTAGTTATTTATTAAAACTCTAATTATTCATTATTTAACAATATGTTGACACTTTCAGATATCCTAGCTTGTCTCTGTTAGAACATTAATTAAAACAATTCATGGCACCACTAAAACAAAGTGACTTTCGACCGGTCACACACCAAAGATGAAGGACGAAGGACGTCGGCGTTCCTTAAAGTTCAAAAACAAATAATTCTAGTAATTCAAAAATACTTTTAAAAAATCACTATAATTGGCGTTATTATATAAAATTGAAATTTCTTAGATGCCAGTGCAGTACATTGATGGACCCACAAAGATAAAGTTATTGTGATAGCAGATCAGTAAATAATGGATGATACGGGCGGTCAGCCATCGCCTCAGCCGCACCCACTCCCCGCCCCTGCTGCTGCTGGAGTTGGACTAGAACGTGAGCCTGACCAAGTAGAGTACTGCATTTGCCGCAAATTAGATTTAATCGAAGACCAAGAGAGAAAGTATAATAAATCGAACAGAAGAGATAAACATTCTCCGGAGTCTGCCCCCTTTGACCAGCTCATCTACATGGGCATGTTAAATTTCAACCACCGCCTGAAGAAAGCACAACGGGCCGATGCAATCCGCGCAGCTTATTTTAAAGGAACACGGCCTAAAATCAAAACTGAAATAACCGAGGAGGATGTGGGACTCGAAATTTTGCAGAAATTTGGAGAATTGGACGACGAATCGCCTAAATTCGATCCTCTCTTTATCTCATTCGAGGACACCATGCAAGAAGAACTGGTCACCTTTGAAGCAGCTGAGAGGGAAGCGTTAATCTCGGGAAACTATTCTCTTTCCGGTTTCGAGACTGTAGAGCAAGTAAGAAAGGAGATGGACCAATGGGTTATCGAGAACAAAGTAAATGTCGAAATGTACACTAATTTCGACCCGAGAAGTAACCAGAGTAAAGCAGAATGGTTCGACTTGCCACGCCCGATGGAAAAGTGGGGTCAGTCTTATTTAGAATCGAAAGTGACGTCTCTCATAGGTTTGAATCTTCAAACGAAACCCGTTACCACAGTCGAGGAGAAAGAAGACAACAATGTCCAAAGTACAGACTCTACTCCAGCTTTCGAACCTGATTTAGTACCTCCCGAGCGTGACCTCCTTGCCGAATCTCTACTTGTTCTAGATAACCCGAACTGTGACCCCCAACGAAAAGAGAAATTAATAAGTGTATAATAAAAATCAAAGTTCCTATACTTCATTTCATTTAATTTAAAGTTAATACCGTTTAATGAAATTAATTACTTATATCTTCAGGTAAATCTGGCCGTGTTCGATCCAAAATATTGGAATTTTCCAAAGAACGTATCCAACTGGAACGAAGTCCCCAATGGAGAAGAATACTTTACCCCTCTAAAACTTTGCTACACACTGAACAAACTTATCCACCGGTGCCCCATGGGGATAAGTTCAAACGCACTGAATGACTTATTTTTTCGTAAGAACGGCTACCACGTGAGATTCAATATTGGGCAACGTATAACCTCGGACGACTTCGACATTGACGACTACACTGAACATTACATACAATTCTTCGTCAGTCTGACAGATATTTTTCACGTGGCCCGGCCAGTCGGTGGGGTCGGAAAGACACTCCTCTTCCCAGCCGCGTACAAAGGCTTAATTGCAAGTCGTCGCATTTTCGATGCCAAACTTACCCACTTTATCCTCATGACGGTTATCTTGAATGATACGGGTTTCGTCAATGTGGAAGAATTACCCTCCTTGATTTGGTCCTATTTTGGCGTCCACATCAACCCATTCGCGCTGGGGTACTCGTCCACCTTCAGCTTTGTCAAGGATTACCTATCCTCCCTCAGCAGTTACGTAACCTTTGCGGAATATTTCCATAAACAAGACAACGACCCCGTCACATATGAGCCCAAAACATTCCTCATTCTCACATACTTTCCCAACGCGACCCAAAACTTTGAAGCTTATCGGACCCAAACTGAGGACCCCGGGATGGCGGAACTGGAAAAATCACGAATCAAAAATTTAACTCTGGTGGAGAAACATCAGGCCCAAATGATAGGGTTGAAACCAATCATGAGGATGGTAGAGGAAATTGAATTCTCCTCGGATTTTATCGACCATCATGGCCTGCACTATTGTCGGTGCTCCTATGCTATCAGCCCTTCCAGCTTTTACGTAGTTTTGCACAAAGACTTTGAAAATTTGCGATATGTAACAAGAAAGTTGGAGTAAGTAAGATAATTAAACAAATACTTATATTTAGTTTTTTGTACAGTTTAATTGTTTTTAATTATTCTTCAGAAATCCGGCAGCCTACAGTAGTGAGTTGCCTTTCAACTTTTTGGAAGAAATTACCATCGGATCTCTAGTCTTGGCAAAGGTCAAGCCAGAAGAGAATGTATGGTGCCGAGTGGTCGTAATTTCTCTCCCATGTGTAAATGAAAATAATCCTGAGAGCGGCATAGGGGTAATAATTTTTGGCTCAAAAACTTGTGTAAAAATTTAAAATGTTCACTATTCGAAACAAATGCATTAATTTTTATTTAGGTCAAAGTTCGCCAACTCGATTACGGAGGTCTATTTTGGGTAAAACTTGGCCAAATTTCCCCACTCCCGAGAGAGCTTGGCGAACCCATACGAGCCCTCGCGGTTCATTGCAATCTCCAATTTCACGATAAGATTCTAATCAAAAAGGAAAGTACTGCTAGTTGGACGGACAAGGAGAGGGAAATGTTTATTGAGATGATTTGCGGCCAAAATATGAAGGTCCGATTAGGCGTGCCAACTATTCACAAAATTATGACACCCGTGGGAAAACAAATGACCGATGTGACAGATCCTTATGGAATTCCTTGTGCAACTTATCCTGCTCGAGGAAACTTACATCTCCCATTTCCGGTATGTCAACATTTTAGTTTTACCTTCCAGCTTAAATGAATAATTAAGTAATTTGTACAATTGTCCTGTTTCTGATTTTAGGATGTGCGACTTTTGCCTGTGACAAAGGCAGTGGTGCTAAAAACTAAACAACCAACTGATGACTGGCTGAATTCGACAAAGGAGTTTAAAACTTCCAAGGTCGTCATTTCAGATTTAGCTGTAGAATTTGAAACGTGGTATAAAAGCACGAAATAAGTTATTCGTGTTTGCAAGTTATTTCAAATAACTTGCAAATCATGAGATAAATGTGGATACAGTTAAACATTGAGCGTCCACCCAATCAATAATTAGGAAAGATTTGATACGATTTTTAATATTTGACGCATTTTATAACTATGTACTACAGTTTCGACATAACATTTCAAAGAAACTGTTTGCTATAATAGAGATGGACCCAGGAAAACCTATATACAATCCTGAGAAAAATTTGATTTTTATTGTACAAATTGTCGTATAATTACGTACTTACTTCGGTGTTTGAGGATATTTTACTTGATATGTACTTTTATTTTGAAAATCTATGGATTTTATTTTACCATAAACCTTACCTACATATGTATTTACATTAATTCAATAAGCAATTGGAGCGTTAAAATTATGATATAAAATTTGATCTTATCTTTTATGTACCCTTAAAAAATTAATACATGAATTTTGATTATTTTATCTTAATCATGTGTAAAATGCGCAATTTAATTGAGATTTTTTTTTATATTTCATTTCACACGTATATCATTTATTTTTTACACGAACCTAACATGAAGGATCTATGACACAAATTTACGTCTTTTTAATACAATCTACAATTAATTTATAGAAAATCTGGGTAATAAAATTAGTGGTAAGGTTTTCTGTTCTGTTCTGTATGAATTCTGTTCAATGTTCTTACTCTAAATTCAGACTTCTGAATTTGCAAGACTTGAACTTATGTGCAACTACAAGGATACGCTTGGCCACACGAAGGGCAAGTGGGTGGAGGGTAGCTGCCGTCATTCTCCCCTCGCGTAGGCGTCGGCCACACTGACATCTTGGACCGGATGGTGGTGATGACCCCACCGAGACGGCAGCCAAAATTATTTCTGGTGGAATCCATTGTTCTCGATTGTTTGAAAGTTGAAGAGCTGAAAAAAGTGAAAGTGAAAAATATTATGAAACTGTACGTTTTGTTGAATGGCTAAGAATATTTTGAAATTTTACTTCTCAAAAATATAGAAACTTGGAATTGGCGATCCAAATGAAATTTGATGCTTCGGAGTTGATCTCGGAATGATTTTCAGTGAAAGAAACGATGGCTTTTTATATCGACCAGATCCAATCCAATTTTGAGTCTCATATTTTTTCATGAAAATATTTCAGATAAGCCACGCACAGTACTAATCAAGGACTGAATTGAACATGCATGAATTGAACAATGCGGGTCGAACGTGCATGCTAATTTTAGTTCTGGTTGAGATGGTCAGTAACATTTGGCCATGTGCATGCATACTCATGTGCCCACGTGTAGGTACTTTCCTACAAATGGAAAATTTCATGAGGCATTATGAACCGAGAAAGTAAAGCAATAACAGAGTTCATAAACATAGGATAACAAAGGCCCGAATGAAACATAACCAAGTGGATTTTGTGGCTGAATTAGTCATACTTTTTATCATGGGTTGTATGTAGTGTGAGTTGTAAAAGAGTGAACATTATGCACGATTGATAAGGGAGCTAATAAAGTTATCATCACATACATATGTTAATATTAGCCGTGGGACAGGAAAGCACGACAAAGCTGATCTCATGCACACTCATGATCACGGATTATGTATCAATCAATTATAAATATGTTGTATTTAAACGGAAAAAATTCATGACTTTAAACATTTTTTTCTAAAACGTATTGGTTTTAATTGGGCAAAATGTAAATGAAGCGGTTACGATTTAGTAACGACAATGCAAATTCGATTCTTTCATAATCAAACGATTCACGGAAATGGAGAGGCGTAGATTTATAAATCATGCACTTCCAATGTGGGGATTTGTGTGAATGAACTCGTTGGATGGAAATGTTGCCGTAGGTGACCGTGGAAGCAGGGGATGAATGAGTGGTGGATGAGTGTTGGAGATGAGAATCAGTCGTGATGATGAGCACAAGTTATCACAATCAAAATAGTCACATTTACTTCAGTTAAAAATATATTGATGTACAAATTGGGGCGAAATTGAGACTTGTGGACTTGAGTGACAAAGTGACGTGGTCAAGGTACGTACAAAAAGAGAATGACAGCGAGGAGGGAGAAATGACCTCCTTTTATAGGAGACTGCTCAAGGTAATGAATATTACAAAAAGGACAAAAGTAAAAATAAACTTGAGCAGAGTGAATGATTTGGACTGGAAAAGAGAGTTGAACTGCTGATAGATAGGCAAATTAAACTGAGCGCATTGGCTGGCAAAGTTGAGAAAATGGTCAACTACAGTCAAAATCTGAATTACATACACAATGAATGATAAATAAGAATATGGTCATAATCATAAAATTACATAAAGCAAATGAACTCAAACATCCAACATTATCAAGAATTAAGATACATTACATAGTGCGAGTTATAAAAGAGTGAGCATTATTTATGCACGACTGATAAGGGACTACTTGCTCATGAAGTTATCATCAATATGTTAATACAGATTAAGCGTGTGACAAAAAGTCACACCAACTTGGTGTTAAAATGCGTATCTTAACAAGGCCTTGGATGGGTTCGAAGAATACTATAACAGGTCAAATGGTTGGCTAATTGTTAAGAAGTGGGTTAATAAAATAGTTTCGAAATTTGGCAATTGGCACACAGATTGCGTTCCCAGTATGAAATTGAAATTGTGTTTTGTGAATAGTTTATAAAAATTTTAAACCTTCACAATATTTTTTTATAATTCGCTAACATATTAATTTGCATTTTTTTTATTTTGAGAAAATTAAAATGTGCTGCATGATAAGGGAGAAATTTGCATTTTGAAACATTAATTTCTTAGCTCAAAATCTGCATACTTCATTTAAACTATTGTAACTAATTATGCCAAAATACTTATCTTCTATAACTTGTTAAAGAACAACCACATTTGATTTTTATTTTGTACAACTTTTTGGCCGAAACTATAATTATACATTGTTCTTATAAGTAAGGGTGAATAAAGATTTGGAAATATTTGGAGTAAATTATATAAGTGTTAATTAATATTTGTTGTTGATGAGATTATCTATGCAATTAATTTCATAAAATGCAGGGCAAAACTAACTAAAATATGCAAAACTGAGAGCTGGTTGAACAGAAGTTTAAAAAATTATGAACCAATAAAAACTGATGATCTAAACAATAGAACCCTTTCGTACACCACGTGTAATGTGCTATCAATCAGTTATCACTGAACAATTTTGGAGAGAAAAGTCGCCAATTATATATTTGTGACTTCAATTTTTTACCTGCTTGCAGTTTATTCATATGTAAGTATGTATACAAGCATAAAGTGCATTTTTCATATGCATACACATGTATAATGCATATGAAAAGATAGATATCACGTATTTTTCAACAATCAACATAACATGTTACATATTATTTAAGAGCAGGATCTATGGGGTACTGATTGTGAGTATGGGTTTACTGGACCCCACGAAAACTAGCTATACCACTTTAATGGTTGGTCCACACACTTACATAATTACTTACTGAAAGTCGTGCAAATATTTAAGTTATCATTTTCTAACATAGATAAGATTGCCTGGTTATGAAGTAGTATTTGATATCATAGAATAAAATATCTTATCTTGTGTATAAGTTGCACTGCACTCAAATCCCATAAACACTTGAATCACAAATACTGCGATGCGAGCAGAATAAAATATTAACATCAAATCATTTTACAATCACAAACATGATGTTCAAGGATTAAGTAAAAAAAAAAAAAAAAAAGTGGCCGGAATTATTCACAAATTTCTCATCGTTTCTTGAAAAAAGGTTGATAAGCACATTATATTTTTCATATTTTGTAAAAAATTATTCACAAAAATCCCCTTTCAGAAATCATGTCATCCTCCATCCGACTGGGAGAACCTGTCCAAATCGTCAACTTCAAACTCTTACCCAGCCAACCATCCCGACTCGTCTTGCAGAAAAAACTTCTCTCCCAGATCCTGAAAGAGGTAGGAAATACCCCCATTTGCCTTATCTCCATCGCCGGTGCGTCCCGTCAAGGTAAATCATTCCTCCTCACCGTCGTCCTAAACGCGCTGGAATGCTTATCTCGAGGACAAACCGATTACTGGGAGGATCTCGACCGGTTGAATGGCCTGAGCGGATTTCACTTCAAAAATGGTACCGAACGTGACACCGTTGGTTTGTGGTTATGGTCGAAGCCATTCATCATTACGAAGTCGGATAATACCAAAATTGCCGTCATGCTGATGGACACTCAGGGAGTTTTTGACAGCTATACGACGGAGAGGGACTGGGCCATGATTGTCGGTCTCAGCCTCCTGACGTCTTCCTGCCTTATCTACAACTTGTTCAACAACATGCAGGAAGACACGTTGAAAATATTTCATAATTTTGTCGAATTTGGAATGCTTTCTTTAGAAGAGGATTCCACTGCTACGAGTGCCTTTCAAAAACTCGTTTTCCTCATACGGTATTATAAATATAAAAATTCATGTCGTTATTAACAGTGGCCGCGGAAGCTTGTGGGGACATTAATATTGTAGGATAGGGGAGGGAGGGGTTTATATAAGATGGACAGGTGATGCGGACATCGAATAACTGTGGGGACATTGTCCCTCTGTCCCAATTCTTCCGCGGCCACTCGTGGTTATTAAGACAGTTTTCGAGAAATATCTATCCGTGACTACTTAGAAAATAGCATTACAAGAAAATTCGCTATTGTACTAGGGACTGGAATTTTCCAAATACTCACTCCTACGGACCGCTCGGTGGTTCCAACTTTCTCGAGAAGAAACTCGCCGTGACGCCCGATATGCCACCGGAAGTTACAAAGAAAACGCTGGTCACATGTTTTGAAGAAATTTTCTGCTTCCTAATGCCCAATCCGGGCGAGGCTGCGAAGGATAACAACTTTTCCGGAGCTTTGGGTCTTCTAAATGAAGCATTTCGTGACAATCTACGCCTTTTTGTGGACAACTTGATTTCATACGACGATCTAAAACCGATTAAAATTGGGAACAATATCATTGACGGGACCAGCCTGATAAGCTACTTTGAAAAATATGTTGAAGTTTTCAACGGGAAAACGATCCCACAACCGAAATCACTTTATCAAGCAATGGAGGAGGCCAGGTTGGGTTCGTGTATTACAAAATGCTGCAACCAGGCGAAAGAGAAATTGGAAAAGGTTCAAAAATCATGCAAGTACATTCCAAACAATGAATTCAAACAGTACTGCGACAAGTTTGGGAAGGAAGCTTTGACAGGTGTGCATAATTATGTAGATAATTGTTAATAATTAATTACAATTACAATTATTTGTTATTTTACTCAGAGTTCATGGCGGAAGGGAACAAAACTAAAAATCAAGAGTTTGTCCAACGACACCGTGCCATACTTTTGTCCGATTTGAAAACTTTATTTGGAGACATTTTTGCGACAAATGAGACATCCAACAAATCCATTTTGAATAAAATTCTGGACGTCTCTTTAGCACAGTTTAAGTCAATTTTGGCAGAGAAAACACGACAAACTCTTCTCGAACAAGATTTGGAAGACATATTGGAAACTGAAGCAAAAAAAATTATGCTAAAGGTTCGTCAAGATTGTGAAGGATGGGATGCCACATTTCAGAAAGAGGCTGAAACCAAGATCAAAGAGTTAATCGACACGGAAAACACAGCAATAAGAGGGCAAAATTCCACTAAATTTAAAGAACTTGAACACTTGTGTCAAACATCGCTCCAGACTTGTACCCAAGAATACAACAGTCTTATGAACCTTGCTTTAGGCAACGACGTAAAAAATGTCACAGAAGAAAAACTGAGTCAAACTCATAAGAAATGCGAATCCATCGTCCTTCCCAAATTCATGGGTTCCCTCGCAAATGAATCCGAAATTATCCAGGGGCATTTTCGCCATCAATTTAACACTGGAATCAATCAGATTCTAGAACAATATGCAGAAAAATTCAGCACAGCTCGAAATGAAGCGTCATCTGCTGCAAAAAATATATACGACGAATCATACACCGCTTACATCACAGCAATGACCGCACTCGCGGAATCTGGCACCGCTTCGGAAAGTGATCTCAAGACGGAACACCGATTCAAAGTTTTGGAAGCATGTCAGACATTGAACCAAATTCAAATAATTTGCTCCTCAGAGGAGGCGAAAGAGTTCGAAAATAAGATGCGGCAAGAAACCACACAGTTTTGTGACGAGCTCATCGCTAGCATCCACAACGAGAAAGAACGCTTCCAATCGCTGCTTGACCAAGCCGTGAAAAATGCAGTGGAAACTTATGACCAAGAAATTAAGAGTGCCGTCCTTTCCACGGCTGATGTACCATTGTCAAATGAAGATTTTGTAAATAAACATGAGAAAATTCTTGGCAAAATTTTGAGCAAGGTCTCCGTATCGGATTGGATACCTGCTGAAAATCGTTCAACCGTAGAAAACAAAATCAGGCAAGGGGTTCAAAAATTGTATCAAGATGCGCAATCCAGCAACAATTGTAACCTGGAAAAGGCTGAATTGACAGCGCTGGAAAAATCTAAGACTTTCCTTGCCACGTATGACGAAAGAATGGATGCACTCGTATCTAGAGTGGCACCACCCGTTCAGAAAACTGAGCTAGCAAGCACTCACAAAAAGTTGGAACAAGAAATCGGAAAAACTGCAAAGAAAACTTTTGCAAATTTCCCAAAATATATTGTCGATAGAATCTGGGGAAAATTACAGCTCGACATGAACAGCCGTTTTGAAGACTATAAGGAAAAATTGGCCTTAAAAGTCAAACAAAATCAAACAAAAATGTCACAGCTAGTTTCCGATTATGTAGAAATGTATCTTTCGGAGATGGACAATTTAAGGAGTACCGTAAAAAATATTACAGATGCAGACCTGGTCCGATTCCATGAACACAGTAAATCAAAGAATATGCGACATCTGACCAATATCCTTCGCCTTAACGAGAACTTAGATGAGGGAAAAGTCCAGAAAGAACTTAATGAAAAACTTGAGCAAGTTTTTTCCGAAATTCAACAGGACGCTTCTGATTTGTACAAAGCTACTAACACCAAAATTTCCGAGCTGTGCAACACTGCTAAAGTTAACTATCAGAAAGCAATTGAAAAAAACCGTGCTCAAAATGAGGAGGAACTCAAGAAAATACACGAAACTGTATTATCTACCGTTTTAGACGAGTTTGAACGCAGTTTTACAGAGATTGGGGATATGCAAAGGTTCCGGCAGGAGAAAGTTGCTCTGCAGGCCGATCTCCAAGATTTGCATGGAAAATCGGTCAACAATTTCCTTGACCAGCATGATAAGAAAAGTAGACAAGAAATTAATGAACTCTTGGAAAACTACAAAAAGCAGGTACAATCTCAGTTGGATCAATTTTATTGCGTGTCTGATTCAAAATTACGAGCTCTACACGATCACGCTTTCTCTGAACTACTAAGCAATTTTCAACAATTGGTGACAATACCTTCAAACCTAAATTCAAAAACGTATGATGACCTGCTCATACAAAAAATTAACGAGGCTTTCAAATTATTCGAGAGTGAAAATATCGCCAAAAATAAATCTTTGCGCAAGACCATTCAAAATCGAGTGGTCCAACTTTCCAAAGAACTTGTAGCCGAGCTCAACACAATGAACTACATAGATGACACGACCTTGAGGAAAATTACCACCAAGTACATCCAGTTGTACGTAGAATCTGTAACAAATGAATTTTCTGTTGATGCAAATCTAGCTGCTTTCTGTGTCTCTCAAATGACAGAGGCTTGTACAATTGCAGTTGATACTTGGAAACCAGAGGCTATTGGTAATCGACTTGTTGAAATATGTACCTCCACCTACATGTTAGAAATGGACGGTAATTTAAAAAATCCCCTCTTAACTGCCAGCCACTTTCAAATTCTGCATGAAACAGCATCTCATAATGCAATCCGGAGGTTCAAAGAGGACTCAAAGTCTCAAATTCTACCTGAATTTTTGACGGACAAGTTTGAACAAGCCCTTCAAAAAAATATTGACCAATTGAGCAAGAATTTTAAGGAAGAATTTGACTCTACAAAACCAAACCTAAAAGGTGCAGCAGAAAGTGGTCAAAACCAGTCAAAATTTCTATTTAACCATATACCAACTTCCTCAAAACAACTGCAACCAGTTCCAAAATCAAGCCAAGTCCACGCTAAGTTGAACGCAGCGCTTAAAAAGATTCATCACAATTCATAATCCATTTCATCCATTCAGAATGCAAAACATTACAAATAAATAAATTGTGATTCATCATAACAATTGTTGCGTATGTATGGATAAACAAAAGTTCCATGACCGTTTGGGGGTCACTACTTTTAATATAATTTTGAAAATCATACCAAATTTTAACTTTATACAGCAAGTTAGTCGGTTAAGTAAGTTAGAAATTCGGCTTCATATTCTTTTCTTAATTATTTATGAGCAATTTGATATCTTTTCAATTTCAGCTCAATTTCAGCTTTAAAATTTCTTCAAATTAGTGAAGGTGGTACTGTCACCAGACCAAAAAGTTTTTCAGGTCACCTTTATATATATTCCGAGTGTATGTATAGCCTCCATTAAGACTATTGTGTCGAATTTAAGCGATCGACGACTATGATTTATGATTTTATGATTTAAACCTTTATTCACGTGTTAATAGTTATCAGTTTACAAAACTGGTTTAAAAACTATGACACAAGTAGATAAAACTATATATTTAACCTAAAAAATATCTAATGGACTCAATAACAATATTGGTCGTCACGTGCATTAATGATGTGTTCACGGACGGCTTGTACATATTTGTTGTAGCTCAAGTTTGGGTCCCAATCGCGTGGGAGTTTGTTCCATAACTTGGTCGCGCGATAATTTATGGATTTTTGAGCAAAGTTACATGATGTTACAGTTAAGAGTGGCCAAGAACGTCTAATTGCGGAGGAACTTATTTGGTCTTGGAGGTGTTTAAAAGCGTACTTATACAGAAATAAATCACGACGCTCTCGTATTGTCAAAAGGTTACACTTACATAACAACTCATTTATCTTTATCGCTTGCTTATTGATTTTAAAGCGTGAATGTTTCTTATGTCGAAATTTTTTTGCAAGGGAGGGAAACATGAATTTGACAAGGAAGGAGTTTACTTTATGTTGTATTGAATCGAGTTGGGCATCAGTCTGAATGGCCCAGATATCAATACAAAAGTCCATAATCGAGTGAATATGGCTGTTAATCATAATGGCCATGACTTTATCGGTCAGGTGCCGCTTTAAACCGTGTAGATAACCTAAACTCTGAGAAACTTTCTTAGTAACAGCATTAAAATGATCACGAAAGTTAAGGTTAGAGTCTAACATTACACCGAGGTATTTGAACGTATGTACATATTCTATCGATTGGCCGTTGTTTAACAGAATTGACAGACTATTTCTACTTTGCTTCACTTTGATGTGTGATTAACTGCGAGGCGTCTTCGTATTATGCGAGTCGCCTAATGCGACGCTGGCCATATATTTTTTCCATTATTTGCCCATACATGTATTTTCTAGCGTAGAATTGTATACTCCATTACATTCACTACGATAAACATTTCGAAAATTACCAGTCTGGACTGCCCATTGACATCATCATCATCTTCGACTCAAACTGGCTCAAAGCTTCCGAAGTCAGTACCCATGAAATAAATATAATTTGACGGAAAGATATAAATATTTCATCTGTCTAAATTTTGATACAATTTACTAATTGTAAGTACATATGTAAGTGTAAGTACTTTTTGCACCCTCTCGCCTCGCTATATGAGTCACACTTTTGTGCCATTCTCCCCTCGCCATTATCACAATTGCACTCCAAGCTTATTTTTTGCCGTCACATTTTCCGTGATAATTCTGATTTTTTTTTCCTAATTCTACAGCAAATGCCAAGAAGCACCTCGCATTCAGCAATCCAAATCCTTACAAGCAATGACTAAATACTTTTAGTTTAGCTACTGCAGCTGCCACAATAAATTCTTCAACTTCTTAACGCTGATGAACATTCTGCAAAAAAATATCACGGACAGTTGGACTCGAACTTAAATTCTTACATAATATGAACGAATATTGCATTTGCAGAATATTAGCATTCTTTCTTTCCATAAGTCGCCAAATCCTCCTCCATTAAACTCACGTCACGTGCCCCATTCAATTTGTGGTGCTGTTGCCAGAATTTTCGCAAAAAAAGGAAGTAGATAAGTAAATGCAAATACTTTCAGTTTTATCTACTTGTGGTGCAGAAAAAAATAGGCAATTACTTCAAATTGAGTTTTACTACATACTTACAAGTCAGTCGGACCTTGCTACATATACTAAAGTGAGGATTTTGATGGACATGGCTGGTTGGAAGATACGCTAGACTGCCCATCTACATACATTCATACACCTCATCATCTCTATGCAGGCTTATCAAATCTATAAAATCTACAACTTCCCATGGATGCTGGCCACATATTTTATACATTCTCATCCTTTATTACGTACAGTAAAGCAGTTAATTACTCCCAGTTTTAGCAGCAGCGGAGTGGAGAACAATGCTCATCCTGCTAAAAGTTCCCATAACTTGAGGAAACCTTCGATTGAAGAATTTTACACATTAAAGCCACGAGTATTATAAACAAGACATCGACCAGGCCACGTATGTATTACACGTACGCAGAAATATGGACGTAATATTCCCACTCGAATAAATTTAAATTGTTGGTCTGTGCAAATTTCATCTCATAAATAATTTACAATCCTAAATTACTTAAATACTACTGCCAAAACTAAAATCTCAAGACAAAAGCAATTTTAGAAAATTTTATTAGTGTCTTTTTAGTATCACACAAAATCATAAAAATAGTCCGTGCTGCGACCAAAATACCAAAATTTTATTTAAGAAAAACTTTTACGTAATAGATACTTACTTATAATCTCGTAATCGTAATCTCCTCTCGAGTAGGAAATTACACATAAATTGCGATAAAGTGCAAAAAGTATTACTTATTGTCAGGTAATTTGCATGTAGGTAATTTGCATGCGTACATATGTACCACTTGGCACATGTACACGTAAAAAAGTGTGTGTTTGTCGCCATTCTGTAATGCAATTCTATCACTAAATCTACACCCCGGATGGATGGATGCTTGCATGGGTGGTGTCAATTCTTGGGGGATTAGTTAACGCAAGATGCGATCCCCTCGACCACGACGACAACGCTGACAATGGTCTCCTCTTTGAAAGTAAACCACTTACTTTACATGACTCACTAAATATCTAACAAAAAAGAGTCGGATACACTAACCAAGTCGATCTTCTTCTTCAGTCTGATTCAAAACGTTACCTGGTGCGTATAGCGCCACCATCACCACCACCACCTGAATATTTTTTAAACCTAACAGACAAACGTAACACTTATCTCTACAACCAAACCAGTAAGACAACAAACAAGTGAATAAGTGAAGTGCAAGAATTTTACATTTTTATGCATGTGCAAAAATTTATAGAAAACTTTTACACATAAAAGTGCGTGGTGTGGTTCATAATAAGCGATCACTGGTTTGGTTACGCTGTGCAGCAACTGTCGCTCCTCTAGTTCTGGTTGAGATCCACTTTTACAAAGAAAATCTTGACCATGTTGTCATGCTATTAAGTAAAATTGCATATCGTAGTGGCACAATTGGCACACTTATTATTTATTATTTTACCACTGGTCTACTACACTAATCAGCAGCAGCAAAAGTGGTGGTGATAATGCTGCTGCTGCTAGAATTATCTATTTACTCTCGGCAGGACAAAATAGAATGTGAATAACAGCATTAAATGTGAGACAAGGTTTTCACGTAGCCAAAATAATAGTAATAATAATATTTAGTGACGTAGAGAGCGAGACGAGTCTCATGTCACCTCCAAATTATTACCTGCACATACATATTCTGATCAAATGTGAGACTTAATTTAGTCACAGTCAGTGCAAGAGAGTAACTGTAAAATTCGTGCAGTTTGTGAAAATGTCGAAAGTTTGTGAAAAAAAGGAGGTTGACGAAATGACCACAAGTGGCGGAGGTGGTGGAGTTCAGAAGTTACCAAATTCCGAACCGGAATTCACCCTGGAAAAGTTAAACACTTTGATAAAGAGTCAACTTCGTCTCTTTTTCATTCCGGCGAACAAAGAGAACGCCGCCGCCCCCGCGGACAACGCGGCGATGACGGAGAATGGTGGCGACTTGGTGGTAAAAAGTCCGGGGAGGGAAGCGCGGCGTTGGGGGAAAAGGGGGCCGATTATTCAGAGGAATGGTAGTAATTTATCACCACCTCCAGAAAATGGGGGTAGTAATTTACCACCCCCAGAAACTAGACATCATTCTCACCGTCGTCGAGGTCCTTTTAACTGGTCCGGTCTCTTTGAAATGATGATCTGCGACTTTATCCTGACCTGTTTTCTCCCACTCTTTTTCGCTCCGATGTTCCTTCTCAACATTATCGGCCGCTTTTTGGCTAGAATTTACCTCTATTTCAAAACTGGGGGGAAAGTGCGTCTCATGCGGGGACAGGATGCCTTTTGGGCGTCGGAGTCAGAATTTAATCCATGCAACTTCACGAGTCTCTATGTTATCGAGGGCGTCCCAGATTTGGAGAAGATAAGACAGCGGTTAAAATCCAGTTGGGTATGTAACAAGGAAAATGATGACTTAATTAAAATTAATGGTTGTGCTACATCATAGTTTTTTTGGCAAGTTTAGATTGAGCGAAAAGACACTCAAGGACGAGCCATGTTTACCAAACTAAAACTTAAGGCTGTTCAACGTGCAAATTATTTTGGATGGGAGTACCATTCGCAGTTTGACTTGAGCGAACATATCAGATATTTACATCCTGATAACCCCGATAAGCACACGGGTAACCAATTCATGCAACTATATTCATATCAATTTTTTTACTAATAAAATTCTGTAACACCACAGGCGAGGCAGAACTATTTGAAGAAATCACGGCCATCTACGACCGCATCTTACCGGCAGATAAGCCCCAGTGGGAAGTCCTTGTCGTACCGAATTATCACTATGAGGACGACACCTCGGGCCGGAAGGGGTCACACCATTACGCCCTCATCTTCCGGGTCCACCACTCCATCATGGACGGTCTCTCGGCGGCGCAAGGGTTGCGACTTGTCTTTGCCGACAACGTCGTCGAGGCGGGCGTCGACCCCATGAAACCCATCAGAGCGACGTTGAAACAGAGGATGAGTGTCAATATGGCGGCTTTGATGTTAGTGGGTAAGTACATACATACATAGCTTGGCTTATCTTTTCATTAGTTATCATCAGATTTAATTTATTTAATGGATTTTTTAGGACCTTATCTGCTACGAAATCTGTACATGAAAAAAGAGACGAACCCATTTCATGGTCCGTCTCTGTGTGGGCCGAAAACTTTGGGATGGTCGAGACCCATCCAGCTCTCGGCGATTAAGAAATTGAAGGTATGTGTATATACTCATTTTTCAAGAAATTTAAACCTACAATTAATTAATTAATTAATTAAATTAATTTCTTAAATTTAGGACGCGACCCAATCCTCCATCACCGCCGTGTTTACCGCCTGTATCGGAGGAGCCTTCAAAACCCTCGCGGAAGCCAAGGGACACCCACCCCCGGAAAAATTAACCGCCGCCACGTGCGCGGCACTCATTCCGTATCCAAATATCAAGGCGCAAAACAGATTTTGTGTCCTTTTCACGCCAATTCATACTCAAGTGGAGGATGCGCTTGTAAGAGCAGTTTCTACTAACTTTCGCGAAAAAATTGCAAATAGTTCATGTGACTATTTGCAAATTGCGACTCGCAAATATTCTTAACTCAATCATTTCTATACCTATCCAGGAACGCGTCACCCTTTCTCAAGAACCGTTCGCTAATCGATTCCTCAACTCGGCCGAGGTTATCATGTCCTATTGGATCACGTGGATCGGTGGCTGCCTTCCCGTCCCAGTTTTGAAATTACTACAGGACAGGATCTGTAATGGGACCGTCCTCCTCTCCAATCTACCCGGACCGAGAAGCACCGCCCAAATTTTTGGGGGTGACCCAATCATCGATGTCGTGGGGTGGTCCCCGATCCGCAACAAGATCGGAATTGGCCTCTGCCTGTTCGGGTACAATGGGCGCATTCGTGCCAACGTGGTCGCGGACGCGTCCGTCTTTCCCGACGAGGGCGACGTGACCCATTTCATTTCCGCGTTTGAAGGGGAGCTCGCCTCGTTGGGGAGGACGTGCCTGGGTTTAAGGGACGAGGAGGTCTTCACCTGTGGGAACAGGCACCCCCACCACAGTCAGGCGGGATATTATAAGAATTACTATAAAAATAAGGGAATTGGTGGTGGTGGTGGTCATGGCTCAACAATTGTAAACAAAAGAGTGACCAGCGATTCTAATCAGAATTTTAGTAGGAGAACCAATAATTTTAGTAGACAGAGGGTGAGAACTAGTTCAATTTCGTGATTTTTTATGATATTTTAAGTAATTTAGATTATGTATTGTTAGAAATGACTGAATAATAAAATTTGTAAATTGTTGAAAACATTTTGATTTTTTTTCCTACATTGAAAACTTTATTATTCGGGAGGCACAGACGCAGGTATTTACACGGAGAGAAAAATTATGCTTCAAATTTAATGATTAAGCACTTCCAATCTAATAAAATAACCAATGAGCATTTAAACTACATAATCGTAAAATTTGCAGGCTAGGAACATAATAAACTCGTGCGTGGGCTGGGTATCCGCATTTCACCATTTTACTGATATTTAAATGGTATCTTTTGCTACGTGGTGGGTGGTTTGGTTTGGTTTGGTTGTTAAATCATCAAAGCGTCAATCATTCATTACCAATCGTGGTGGTAATGGCTTGAGATTTACGGCATCCTAATTTATTTCTTGGAATAAAGCTATATCAGTAAAACTAATTTTAAGAGTCAAGGTCACCTCCATAATTTACTCGATTTTTGCCCGATTTCCTCCTTTAAATGTGAAGACGGGATAGGTCACGAGGTAAATGATGAGTTGTGGTAACTGGCCAAAAATTAGGAATGATTCTAAGCTTGACATGTCCTCTAGTTCTGGGTAAAAGTGCGAGGGTGTGATCACTAAGGCGATTTGGAGGAGTGATAACCACGCAGTGATAAGCAAGACTGTTCCCGTATTAGTCTTTTGCTCGTTTTCTGTGGCGTCAGACTCTTCAGGAATGGCGGCGTCGAAAGAAAATTCGGCCGGATTTGAGTCCTCGTCATCGATATCTTCCTTTTCTTCAGATTCTGACACGGAAGCCGAGTAAGGATCGTAATTCGGGGAGTATGGGTCCGATGATGGTGATGAGTCGATGGCATTTTCTGATTTGGATAACCACCCAGAAATCTGGTAAATGGAAACATTTTATTATCATAAAATTATCATCGAATACATATTTTAAACACTTTTTAAACTCACGAAATAAAGAGCTGGCTGGAAAACTGCCAAAAGTCCATTCCCCACAAAAAACGAGGATGATTCCAAACATTTAAAACTATTTCGAAAAATGAAATACCATCCCAAAAATTTTAGCGTTATTGCACCCACAATCTTCACGGGTAAAAATGGCGTAGGAAAACTGCCAGAAACTTCATCTTGATCAAGATTAAAAGCGTCATCTAACTTCTGTCTGAGAAGGAGCCCCCCATATCCCCCACTTCCCAAGAGGAACAATAGAACGGAAAATGTAAACAGTTTCTTAACCAGACGGACAATCAGGGAGGGTTCGTCATAGTTATTTTCGTCGTAGGAGTTGTTATTTAGCTCGACGCCATACTCCACTTCGTCCACTGCTGCGCCATCATCTTCTGGATAACAGACTTTCGCCACAGGTTCGTCGTCGTCTTCTGGGTCACTGACTTTCGCCACCGGTTCGTCGTCGTCATCCGGCGTGGAATTGACAGATGACCTCGGGGTTGGTCGTCTCAAGGGCGTAGCATCAAATGACTCCACGTGACGATCATCCTGACGCACTTCTTCCCTCTCCTGACTACTTCTGGGCGTAGAACTTCTCGAAAATGTAGAATTTGACCAATTAAGGTCGTGATCCTCGTCAAAATCTGACACTAAAATGTCACAAAATAATTATTAACCAACAATTTCCCCCACAAAATTTACCAAAATTCCTACCAATTCCACTACTCCTGCTCTCATTCCGATACCGGTCATCGTATTCTTTTCCCCTTTTGTTAATATCTTCAAACTGTTTCACAATATCGGTGACTCTGACTCTGAGTCCGGGCGACTCCCAGTCTGGAACCTCCTTTTGATACGGGGTCACCCTCAGCAGGGAGACGGGCGAGGATCGAGACGAAGACGGCGACGGGGTCCTCGATGTCATCTCGTTATCCGCCATTCTCACCAAGTGCACGCTATTGAGCAGGCTTGTGGGCCGACGACTCTGGACATTTTCGTCAGATTCTTCCAACGTCTCAGGATTCGGGGGCATTTTGAAGGTGAGAAAAAAAGTCCTGAGATTTTTGCAATCTTTATGCAAATCAGGTCCTATTAGTGCACCTGACACTAACGTCCAAACAACCCGAAGAGGAATGTGAGACTGGACTGGAACAACTTCCCATCTGCTCCCGAAATCTTGTTCAGCAAATAATCATTAACGTTCTTCTCAGGCAGAAGAAGAGGGTTTGATTGCATACACGCAATTCACCCATGAGAATTAAGACGAATCCTGCATTATGAAGCAACCAATTTACAATAAACATTTATTTTCCATTAGGTTTTCCCCATCACATAAGAGAAGAAGACATGGTTAAGGTGGGTTCATGTTCAGTAGTGATGGTGCATCTTCTTCTTCAATAAGACGGCACAGAAGCTGCATGAAAAGTGGAATCAAAACTTATTAACGAAAGGGATGTATGTATCATAGAATGGATTATTTATTTATTTACATGTGTGAGTAGGCATCTGCAGAAATCAGCATCATTCAAGCCAATCCATCCAGTCCCAGTAATAATTGCAGTTGTACAAGTCTGCAAATGGAATATTTTGCAACAACAACATTGGTTCCTTTATTAGATAGTTGCGAAAACAACTGGATTCGCACATTCAGCTCGGCTTCATCAGTTACATAGTTCGGCAAAAAATCAAAGGTTATTAATCAACCTGCAAAGCCTGGACAAAAAAAAAGAATTCTTTCTGATTATTACGCAATAATGGAATGATTTGCATTTAGTATTTGCAACGCGTTGTGTGAAATATGAAGGATTATGAACGCTAATAAACGGGGTATTTGGGTCGTAAGTGTTTGCAATGCAAATTTTGCATACAATTGTTGCCAAATTTTAAAACAAACCCTGGTTTATTTACTGTTTCAATTTATTTAATTGAGTTAGCAGGAAACGCTTTGCTTTCGAAATTAGTGATGATTTTCATATTCTACATTTCATTTCTTACCGTTAATAAAAAAAATCGTGCCGTTATCCAAATTACATTTATTCATTTCTTTTTAGTTTAATCGGTATAATCTCTTAATTAATATTAACATTAATACGTATGTATTTAATTAGTCAATTAATTTAGAGTAGTTAAAAATAAGAAGAAAGCATAGAAAGTGGGTAACATTTTGTCAAAATATTTACATAATTTCTAATACTTGCCTCAATATATTCTGTCAATATCCAATTTTCATGAGTTGAATACTTTCATAAGAAGGTCGGAAGGTTAAGGTAGTAACGGGAACGGACGAATCATACGTCACGTTACATGTTACAGACGGCTTAACCTACTTATCCTTTGCATAGTTAAAGTTAAAGTGATGTTTGCGTTTTTGTTAAATGAAAAAATATTTAGTTGGTAATACAAGTTTCTACATATTTTTTTACAAGGTGTGGAGAACGTGCTATCCAGTCAATTGAAGAATAGTCAGCATTTCAATTGAAACGAGACAGTCCTTCAACTTGACAAAAAATAAATGTATGGCCGGTACTTAATTATGTACCTTAATTAACATACGTGTAGCGAGCGAAAGGTGACGAGCAAAAATTATGGATATCAATAATATCTCGATAAGAGTGAGGTAACATAATAATGAATACGGTGCAAACTATTAGAAGTGCGTACTATTTAGTATATATTTTAAAATTAAAATTAACAGTGGCATGCATAACGGTTAAAATTGTTTGTTTAATTAAAACTACAGATGAATACCACGTCAAGTGTTCCACAAAACCGTTTTCCATATTTCGCATGGGAATGTGAGACAGAGTGAGAAAAGTGGTTCGCGGTGGGTATCCATCATCATTTCGAGTCAGGGTCGTATGAAATCCATTTCTCTTCGTCTCACTTTTTCCATGCAAACTTTTCATCCAACCAGGCACCTCTCATTTAATTATATATGTAACCCGAAATTACCGTTCAGTGTCTAGTAGACACCATACCTCCTATTATCGTCATCATAAATTCAAGAGTTTTATATTTGGGGCGATTTGGATAAACTAAATTTGCTTATCTGAAAAATTGATAAGTCTGGAGATAAGCCCTATAGCGTTAATTTTTTAGTGAATATCACCATCATAAATTCATAAAAGCTTAAGTTTTAAATTTGGGGCGATATGGATAAACTAAATTTGCTTATCTGAAAAATTGATAACTTAATTGATAAGCCTCAAAGCATTAATTTTTGAGTGAATATCACCATTATAAGTTCAGAAAAGCTTAAGTTTTAAATTTGGGGCGATTTGGATCAACTAAATTTGCTTATCTGAAAAATTGATAAGTCTGTAGGTGAGTCCTATAGCGTTAATTTTCGAGTGAATATCACCATTATAAATTCAGAAAAGCTTAAGTTTTAAATTTGGGGCGATTTGGATAAACTAAATTTGCTTATCTGAAAAATTGATAAGTCTGTAGGTAAGTCCTATAGCGTTAATTTTCGAGTGAATATCACCATTATAAATTCAGAAAAGCTTAATTTTACTACTTTAATAACTTTATTCTTTATCATTATTTTTATGGGTAGTATTTCACAAGCAGCCATACTATGTATGTATGTATGTTACGGCTCTTGCAAAATAAGCCCCTCCCTCAGAAACTTTGACCCCAAAAAACTCATTGTTCCGGTCATTTCTACTCGGCCAACAAAAGCTGAAAATGTAGCTCTTCTCAAGGAGAAAAATCTAGCATCAGGTTGTCAGACTAGAAATGACCGGAACAAGGAGTTTTTTAGTGATTTGTATGTAGGCAAAAAAACCGCCGATTTTCAAATTTTGAAACTTTTTCTGCATCAAAATGTTTGTATTTATGGGGGAATTAAAATGTCAAATACAACTTGAGGTCTAATTCTTTTTTTAAGGAGTGTACATTAGCTTTCTCATTTTTCCCAATTTTTTACCCCCATTTTTTAAGGGGGGGTGGTTGCATATAATTCAAAAATAGCTATGGTAAGGTGATCCATGCAACCGCAGTTCATTTTGCAATTTTTTAAATTAAATTCGGTGGCATCGATGCGAAATACTATAACACCGTATCATTCATTTCATCTCTACACTAGATATTTTTAACAATCGTTCCTTAATTAATTAATTGATTACGACTCTTGTTTTTTATTATACTGCCCTCGAAGACATCATTGCAAAGCTATCAGTGATGAGACGAGTGATGACGTCGAGGGCCGTATAATAAAAAACAAAAGCAAGTATATCCATTTTTGCATGAAAATGTTGCTATTTTAAAATTTGTCAGACCTGAATACCGAAAGAACTGTTTGACGATTGAATTCTGTACATTTATGAAATACAATTTTGCAATATCCGTTGACAAAAATATAATGGAATTTCTTGAATTTTGAACTAATACTTTGTGCAAGATGCAATAGGCAGGGTTGTCCATTAGCTGTTTTCGATTCATAAAATTTGAATTTTGTGTGAAGGAACTGAAGGATACCGGAACAAGAAAAATGAATCAAAGGTAGTAGGTCGATGATTTGTTCAGGTTACGTGACATAAGGGTCTGGCAAAAGGCTGAAAATAGAAAATTGTACAAAAGTTTTAATTACAATTTGGTATCAGAGCTAGATAAAGAAAATAGTAAGGAGCATGCGATCGTTTAAACTGCATAAATAAGACTAATGTTATGTACAAGTACAGGACACATAGGCAATTAAAAAAAACTAGAAATTGATTAACTACCATACCTAAAATATACTAATGTGGCTGATCTCGAAATTGTTAACTAAAAACGCGACGAACTAAGAAAACCTAAAATAACTCGAGTAATTTTAATAAAGTTGGCTGAGCTGAAGTCTACAAGTCCTGGGTGATGTCCAACGAGTGTCATTTATTAAGACGCGAGACACTCAAGACTTGATCTTACTTAGATCTCATAGTGGTTGGGAAGAATCCTATCATGCAACACAACAAATTCCACAAGTTATAATAAAAACATTATCAAACTCTTACAATTTTGCGCGTCATTATCAGCATTATATTTTGTTAGGATCATAATGCATTATTATAACAGTTTTCTTAACTAACTCGGACTTTTCCTCTTCCCGGAGGGGCGAATCCCATCGGAGATGAACTTCTACGATTTAACAGAAAAATAATGATTAGTACATTGATCATTGTTACATGTGTACGATTGACTTACCTTCCGTAAAATTGACAATACGAACGTGAATAGCTTGGAATTTGTCCAATTTTGGTGGAATTGGACAAAGTCGGTACGTCACTTGGTCCCCTGTTCGTGGAACCAGTTCTCCTTCAATGCTGAAACAATTTTAGTAGAGAAATTAGCCATCTTTGCAATTTATTAATAAATTAAATTAGTGCTTACTCGGAAATATGGACAAATATTTCCTCTCCCTCTCGCTGGTCTTTGACAATGAAACCGTGCCCTTTGCTTCTGTTGAAATATTTGATGATGCCATGCTCGATGGGATTGTCCTTTGCCCGTTCATAACTGGATAGAAATATTTAACCGTAAACTTCTCTAGATTTTCTACCACGATTTAAATTTGCATAATTATAATAGACTGCATACGTGGAGTTGGAGCGGTTGCGTTTCGTGATGACGTTACCTCCATGAAAGATATGCGGAATATGTAGTCCCCCGGGGGAGTTGGGATGCGTCGGACTCGCACAAGGAGATGCCTGCTTCCCACCGCGATGAATGGACAATGGTTCCGTCGACAATGCAGCTGGTTCACCCTGCCCACCATAGGTCAATATTAGGTTAGGTTATCTAATCAATCATATCATTAACTATTTTATGTACCAAGTTGAGCACCGGGTAAACCGGATTTGCTTCAAGGTTCGGTTGCGATCCGGTTTCTCGCAATTCGAGCGTTTTTCGGTTTAGTTCGGCGTCCATCACTCCTTATCCCCTCAATATTTAGCTTATCAATGTCAATGTGAGATTTGTTGGATCTTCTTACGCCCACCTGTATTTCATATTAAACATGCAATCCATCACTTATTATGCTCAGCTATGGAAATTTTTGATAAAATAAACTTACAAGGTGAAGAAATCTCGATAAATTATCGTAAACAATTAACTAATTAAAGCTAATTAATTAAAGTTAACTCGAGCAAAAACACTAAAAAATTGTGGTTGATTGATTTGATAATTCAATTCATAACACTTGTTTTCGTGTTTTTGTGTCTGCTGGAAAAACTCCGTCGTCCTTTCCGCGTCTCAAATTTCCCCACTTTCACTTTCCGCCAACTTTCAGTTCCAACCTAAAAATTGTATTTTTTTTATCTGGCTCAAAATTTTAGTTACTACTTAAAATTTTAATTAGCCATAATAATAATCAAAATATGGTTCTAAATTTGTAATTGTAAATAGAATGTGGGGATTTCACTAGTCAAAATACTGTTAGTAGAATTGCCAACTGGTGACGTTTGAAATTACACCGTAAGTTTTTGAAAAAGTTGTACTAATTTTGAATTAATAAATAGTGTTTATATTTAATTTAATTTTGAATAAAGGTTATAGATTCATAATAATGGCACTCGACATTACTGCAAATTGGAATCAATGGTGCGACTTGGCCGTGCTGGGGATCGACGTGGTCTGTGCCGCTGTTCTTTACACAATGTACAAAAAGAAGGAACGGCTTATCAAGAACATTTTAGTAAGTACATAATATTTTGTGGTAGAGTATTAAAGATAGGGAATTAGTTAATTAACATTTATTACTTACCTAACTAGGAAGCACCATCACTCTCGGTTAGTTCAGAGTTGGAAGAACTGCTTCAGGGGAAAGAGCAAGTCCCATATGCCGTGATTCAGGGGAGGGTTCGTGACATGGGACAAACAATCGAGAGTTCTTCCGGTCTTAAAACGGTTATGCAAAGGGTCACCCTTAAGGAACACAGTTATCGAAGATCCGCCTTGAATAATTGGTCAGTGAGTTGATTTTAATAGCCATGGTTTGACTTTGTTATGCATCATGCAATTTTACTATTTTTTTGCAGGGGAGATAACGTTAGAACGATTCACCAAGCACACAACTCTGTTCCATTCGCTTTACGAAGCATGCTTGATCGGGAGCGGTCACTTTCTGCCTCCGCCAAGAAATTCTTGGTGGGAATTGACAATCCATTCGATGCCGAAGATGAGTCCTTATTTTTAACGACATCAACTAATTTTACGCCCTCAAATTCCTCTGTAGCGTCAACAGTGATGGGATTTTTTACTGGGGTGAGTTTCATTGGTAAATAAGTGTGACTGATAACAATGTTAATTAATTGGTCAATTTCTATATTACACAGGTCGCCGTCCGTGGAGTAGAAAGAACAGAGGAAGTTCTTCCCGTCGATACCGTAATTACTGGGATTGGCCGCCTAGTCAAGGATCCAGAAGGTGATTAATGATTATATATTTAATTAAAAAATAATTCATTCATTAACTTTAACTTAAATGAATTAGGTAACATCAAACTCGTCACTCCTAAGGACGAAGACCAATATCGATTCATCTTGAGCACATTGCCAGTTGAAAGTAAGGCACACATTTTAAAAACAATTATCATAAAGAAATCACTCAAATTATTGCTTGTTTACAGGCATCGTCAAAAAATTGGAAGGTCGCAACACCATCCTAAAAGTCGCCATATGTGTCGTCGTCTCTGTCGGCGCGGTGATAGCCGTCCGTCGACTTCGCCTCCTCTGGCAAGAGTATCAAATGCGAAGAATGCGTGATGCAATTCTTCGCCAACGTTCCCAAGTTGATATCGAAGGCTTGGCCGAGATTCAGATTTGCACCGTGTGTTTGACAAATCCCAAAGAAGTAATTTTGCTAAACTGTGGCCATGTTTGCGTTTGTGCAGATTGTGTGTTAAAGATAGGCTCTAAGTGCCCTGTATGCCGTAGTATCGTAATATCGACACATCCTGCATTCATTGTGTAAGTAATTAAGTAATAATTGTATTATTAAACTATGAAATTATTAGTCCGACACAAATAATATGTATATGTTTTTGTAATAATATATGATCCATGTTGCTGTTACTGCAAGTTTTAAATATACGACATGACTGGTATCCGTCAAAATCAAGCTCATGGAACTTTACGATGTCCAATAGTATAAAATTCTGCAGGTCACTCTATTTTTTTGCATTCTGTTTTAATCGGGGACACACCTGCAACATCTCGTACTCAACCAAAGATACTGATTAAATCATCCTTTGCACGCATTCGTAATTATATCGCCTCACAAAAATGAAACGTTTTAGCATGACATCCAATTTCATAAGCTGAATGCATTCGGACTGGACTGGACTCGGCTCTGAGTATAAAAAAGTTAAGATGATGTGTACATGCTGGACAAATAGATATGTATGCACAATGATTTGGGATTGGGATTGGGATGGCCTTGGCTTTTTTATATGAACATCATGAAAACCAGACCGGCAATTGCATGAGATGAGATGTACCTAAAGTTAAGTTGTTTCAAAGTCAGTGCTACAATAGTTTCTGGGCTGTTAAGGAGCAGGATAAAATACGAATAATATTTACAATCCCATCTCAAAAGCTAGATTAACTTAAATCGCCAATTACATAGATTTAGGCACATTACTCACCATACGAACTTCGTATGAATTACATATGTTAAGTTGGTTTTCGTTCTTTTGTAAATAAGTGCTTCACACCAAAAGTCTTATCATTATCTCAACCTATAACCGATAAGCCAACAAAGGAGATAACGGCAGGCCGAGTTTCGTTCGTGTCACATGTTGTGTGAAAAGTAGAGTGGAGTTCTGGTCATGTGAACAAAAACGTTAAGTGTGGAAAACTTTGTTTTGTTATTATTTTGCAAATTCATTGTACAAATTTACTGACTTTTGCAATTTTACTATTTGTGCCATGTCGTCTAAAACGGCAAAACCGAAAGCTGAAATGCCCCTGTGGCGTAGCATCGCCTCTCTGGAACCTGGATTGGTCATGCACATGACCGCAGCAATTATGGTTTTCATGGTTGTGCAAGATTTCATGCTGGAGAAAGCATGCCGAGTGAACTTGGACTATGGAGATGCCGTTTGCGACGCGTTAAAAGCAAAGTTAGAAAAAAATTGCATACATACCAAAATTATGAAATTATTTACGTTTCTTTAAGTATTTTTGCTTGTTTTTTTATAGAAATGCTGGCGATAAGTACGCCACGGAGGAGAAGGAAGTCCAAAAACTAATCAGCAGCGTCATGGTGTATCGTACCCTTCTCGAGAATGCCTTTCCCATGGTCCTTGTCTTCCTGATTGGTGCCTGGAGTGACAAATATGGTCGAAAGTTGCCCATGCTGCTCGTCATTGGAGCTTTTCTCATCCAAAACGTCCTCCTCATCGGGTGTGTCTTCCTCGAAAAGGCAACCGGGGCGTGGAGTGTCGCCGTTGTGTCGAGTTTGATCGCTTCTCTCTCCGGAAATCAGGCGTGCTTCATGGTCGCCGTATTTTCCTACGTTTCCGACAACACGGTCGTGGAAAAGAGGACGATGCGGACGGGAATTGCGCACTGCTGCATCTTTCTCGGCGTGACCTTGGGGTTGGCGGGAGGTGGAGCGCTGTCGCATTCAGGACTCCCATTCGCCACCTGCTTCCTCCTCGGGGTAGGCTTGGAAGCAGTGTCGCTGATCTATTTGTGGGTCATGATGGAAAATCAGCCACAACCGGGGGTGAGGAAATCCAAGTTCTTTTAGTTAATGTGTAATTAAAGACGGATTATTAAGTATTTTAATTTTTTAGGCTACCAAAGGAAAATCCTGGTCGCAAATTATTGGCGAATTATTCGACTTTAAACACATTAAGGATGCCTGGACATCCGTCATGAGACCCAGGGAAGATGGCGCAAGGATGAAACTTTGGCTACTTTTGGTGGCCCACGCTTGTGCGTTGATGCCGATGATGGGTAATTAAATTACTAATTACTAATTAAATCTACCCCTTGGTAGTTACAGTTAAACGATATTTATATAACCTTAGGTGAAATGGGGGTCTGTTACCTCTTCACCCGTCTCCAATTCGACTGGGACGGGGGTGCTTTTGGAAAATGGATGACATACAAAACTGTGATCGGCTTCCTATCCAATTTCTTATCCATGGCGGTGCTAACCTCATTCCTTAAAATGTCCGACGCTGGAACGGGTATCGTCGCAGCGTTGGGAAATTTAATCTCTTCGCTTGTCTTCACCTTCGCCACGTCGCCTTTCCTCATGTATCTCGCCCCCTTAGGAACTCTTCTCTCTGGAGGAGGAATGGTCGTCCCTAGAGCGACCATCTCCAAAATCGTGCCAACTTCTGAGCTGGGAAAAATTAATAGTTTTATCGGAAGCTTAGAGTCAATAATTCCTCTCGTCGCGAGTTCGCTGTACACTGGAGTTTACACCAGATATTTGGATATCCTGCCGGGGTCATTCTTCCTCATTTCTGCGGCCGTCGCGGTCCCACCCATTTTCATTTATTCGTAAGAATCTTATCTTAACAAGGCATTATAATTGTAATACTACAAATGATAATAACAATAACCATCCTTATTCCTTCAAATAGATGGTTCCTATCGCAGGACAAGCCAAAAAAGAAGGACGACAAGAAAAAGAAGTAGAAAATAAAACCTTACATACAAACTTGCGACTTGGAAGTATTATCTCTTCTCAAATCACACAAATTAATTTTACTTATCATACATCTTATCAAAAACTGCGAATAAAAATAGTAATAAATTGTGTCTCATCTCGATTTACTAAATAAGTACATAAAATCTCACTCTGCCTCCTATTTTCTTCACCTTTATATAATAAATTTTTCCTAATTATTCTTAATTTATTGTCTCATATAATATGAGTCACATTGCATTATTACCATTAATTACAATCTTTGCAGCCATTAAAGTTAATTATTTGCATTTAAATTTTCCGAATTGGAGTGAAAAAGTCGATGACCTCCAATGACGTCGCACTTTCTCACAGTTCATTTCTCCAACTTTTTTCTCCCTCAGACAAGTTTTCTCGCATCTTTTTCTCATTCTCTTCACTCTTCTGCCTTGGACGGACCTATTTTTCTTCTTTCGCCAATCGTGACGCCACGACGACATCAGTGTCGACAAATCCAGTTGTACCAGAGGTAAAAATAATTACGAGTAATTGCAAGAGTTTATGTTGCTGTGGGAGAATTTTAAAACGCTGAGCACGAGGTTTCTTGGAGGTAGGTGATTTGAAAATATTGGGTTTCCAGAATGCAGAAGTAATAAATATTTAACATCTTTTTGATTTCCAGGAATTACAATGGGTAGGAAACGTGGTCATCGTCAAAAGCCGAGGGGGCCCTCTTCAATCAGGTCGCAGGACGATTCATTCTCGAAGTTGGATGAGTGTAGTGACATCGAGGAGAAGACCAGCAACTTGTCCCTTTGCGACAGTCCCATTCTCACGCAGGCATTTCGAACAACGAGAAGCAGTACGAGCAAGAATGCGGGGTTATCGATGGGGCTCGAAGACTCTGGCATGGGGTCAAGTCCATCCAGAAAAAGGAGTAAAGCTAGTGGTGAGAAAAATAAGCATTTTTACTTTAATACGAGGGGTCAGTGAACCTAGTTTTCGGTTGGAGTGCACCAAACCGAAAAATTTCTAAGTTCCCGACACGGGAGCTTATGGCAGGGGAAAATTAATTTGATAAGTGTCAAATTGTCAGCTAAGTTATCATGAATAGGTTAGGTTGAAAAAATTCTTCCCCGGCCATAAGCTCTCGTGTTGGGGACTTAGAACTTTTTCGTGCGCACGGCTTGGTGTACTTCAACCCTACTTTTCATTGACATTTTTTACCTGTTTTCTAATTGTATTAATAATTAAGATTTGTCGCCTTCTGTTGGACCATCGGAATCTGTGACTTCCAATAAAAATGGGGATACGACCTTATTAAGTCCAATCGTAGCTTCTGAAAATGAACGAGTCAGAACAAACAGGCCTTCACCACCACGACCAAATCATGATGCGAAGCCGAACTCTCAGGAGAATAAGATAAAGATGCACCATAACCCAATTCAGACGTCCACGCCCATCAAAAGTGTAGTGCCATATCAGACCTACTCGTTTTTCAGTTTGATCACGGGAGATGAGGAGGAAAGCGCTGTGGTGAACACTACGCCACAACCTGGTAACAACGATCTCAACACGCCAGTTCGGATGCAGCGAACTCCTGCAAGGTTTGAAATAGTGGCAATTAAATAATTACAAAAATGTACTAATCAAATTTTCTTTCGTTAGAAGGATGAACAAAAGTATTGATGGAATCTTTCCCAATTTATGTCAAAAAACCCCGGAACCACGCCGTCGAAATTCTCCCAACGAGAGCCGAGCAGATGGTGATACTTCTAACGTTATTCTAGTGCCACTCTATCACAAATTCGACCTGGACGCGGGTTTTGATGACCAGCCCGGTGGAAGTGGCAGGTATGGCCTCCGACCGCGCAACCTATTCAACAGCGGTGTTTCTATCAAGAAATATGACATGTTTGGAGAAAATGACACTTCGGTGGAAGATGAGAAAGCTGACAAGGATGATGAAGACGTTTTCTTCTTTTTGCAAAGTGACGATGACGAGGATGATTATTTCGAGATGGACGATATCATGGAGGGTCAGGAGAAGAAGAGGTTTGTGAAAACAGCCTAATTATGTACTGCTCATAATTTAGCTAATAATTACGTTTTGCAATTACTTCATGTAGGTCTTCCTACTCTGGAATTCGTGGTCCCAAAGCGGACGCAAAAGCTTTAAGTTTGGTTACCAATTGTCCCGTCAGTGTGAAATGGTTGGTCGACAATTTTGAGTATTGTCCTGGTAGAAGTTTACCCCGTGGCTTCGTTTATGATCAGTATGTCCTCCTGTGCAATCAGAACGCATTGGAGCCAGTGAATGCGGCCTCGTTTGGAAAACTGATAAGGTAATGGCACCATAATAATATGTATCAAAATCTCTATGCATATGAAATTTTCTAAATTATTTTGTTAAATGTATATAGATCCGTCTTTCCTGGACTGAAGACACGTCGACTGGGAACTCGAGGGAACTCCAAGTATCATTATAACGGCGTTTATCTTAAGACAAATAGTCATCTCATGGTTATACTCAACCTAGTTAAGACACAGCAGGGATTAAGTTATGATGGAAATGGGAAACGGGGGCGCAGAGTGCGTCGCTGTTTTGAAGGAATTCCAAGTAGGAGTGATATTTTCAAGACGAAAGAACATCCCGACGAATTTGCCGATTGTTCTCCACTGGTACTAGATATATATTAATTGATTATGTTATGCTAACTTGTATAATGTTTAGGATTATCTTGGAAAACGTCGCGACACTGGCCCGTTTGTCCAACTGCAAGTTGACCATTCCGTTACCCTTTCCTTTGACTCGGGGTTACTGAATGTTTTTGAGTCAATGTATCACTCGCATTGTCAGGTGGGTAAAAACTAAAAAAACAAGTTGGTTGCCAAATTGTTTTCACATAACTTTTACATAATGTTTCTTTTGTACGTAGATGATTTTGACCCACGTTGAAAAGTTTGATCTGAGACTAATCTATAATGAGTGGAAGCTATTTTGGCGAAACAAGCCTCACAGTACACATGAGGAAGTTGGAGCTGTCCATTACAAGAGTCTCATGTCCAAGTATGTCACATAATGTCAAAACCTACTAAAATGTCTTTAAAAACCTTTTAACTCTTTCCATTCTTACAGATCTACTCTGTTCAAAATATGCTCACTGGAATCTGTCCAACAATACATCATGTCCATGGATCTATTCACGTACCAGTACGCCATCGATATTTTATATCCATGCTTGTCCAAAGGAATGCCTAGTAAGATACACATTGATTAAACTTGTATTTTTGTTACCTCGCATATTAGCAACTAACAAGTTTATAATTTTACAGTCTCAATGGTCAACACCTTGCGATCTTTCATTAAGGAAGGTCTATACCTCTTTAACAAAATCTTGGAAGACTATCCCAAATTGATGGTCAGTATCAAGACACGCTGTTTCCAAACGTTGCTCGTCATGTTGGATGATTACTCAAACTTGAACAGGATGCTAAAGTCGGCCGTGTCCACTATTCGAAATGTGGACAATATACAAGCCATGCATTCAGAACTTTGTCGTTCCATTAACTTTGAGAACATGGAGAAACAAGTAGCTCTGTTCAAGAAGCAGAGTGCACTTCTCGTTCAAAATAATCTAATTCTTGAATTCAGACAGAACTTGGATCAACACCAGAATTACTCGATAAAATGTTGGGTTCACTGGGGGGAAATGGTTGCTCAAAGATTAGTTGAGGAAAGCAATCGACAGGTTGCAGAAGGAGAAGTCACAAAACAAATGGAATGCCCCTTTTCCATTTGGAAAAATGCAAGGTATGCATACATAAACCGGCTTCATTACGCAAATATAACTAAATTAATTTGCTAAGTCATTTAATGTTTTTGCTTTTGATTATGTAGCGATCGCATGTTGGGAGCCATTGTAAAAGATAATGCTGTCAGTTTTGGGGTTTTTAAAGGATTCCTGCAATGGTGTGATAACATAATCCAACACATTACAAAGTTGACCATTGCGCGCTCCGAGGGCTACACTCTTCCCATCTTTTACTACGAAACGATTCTAAGGGTTAATATTTATTTGGAAACCACATCATCCTTTATAAGTAATTCTATTTAACCGTCATTTATTTATATTTATTTTCTTTAGGAACGTGATCAAACGTGGCGAGAAAATACCAAAATTTACAAATCCATGACTCTCGCTCAACAACAAAATCGTGATCAACCAGGAGGGAGTCGTAATGTCCATGCGGGCGCTGAGGAAATTTTAGGACCTGCACATCACTTCATTCTGAATGACAATAGCAATAGCAACGATCCACTCTCAAATTGTGAGTGGATTATGCAAATATACTTATAATAAATTATCATTTTAAACACTAATATAATTCCTCTCTTTTATAGATAATCCTCCCATCAGTCCAGATTACCGAAAGCCTACCGTAACATATTTCAATCCAATGTCATTAACAAACGGACAAACTATGTCGTTCGCCACAAATGCGCCGGGACCCTCTACGTCATCGTCGGATCACACCGTCCCTGACAACGTCTACCACAACTAAGATTTACGTTTGAGAATATCAGAAGATCAATCACTCAATCATGTTTTTAATCAAATATTTGAAGAATTTTTATCTTGTTAATTCAGAGATTGCTATCTTACCATTGTCATTATTATGCTACCTACATTTATTTAATTATTATTAATTATTATGCCTTTAACATATATTTTATCTTGTTTCGTACATACTGATTGTTTCCAAATTCTAGTCTAATTTGTGATGATACAATTATCCTGCCTGATATAAACTGCATAAACTTGTATGTAAAAAAAAACTTTTGATCTGATTTACTTATTCCCTTCTAAATATTACTATCTGTACATGCATATTTAAAAATATTGTTTAGCCAGCAGGGTGTGGAGTGCTTATTAACATCATCACACCAACTTTTAACTTACTGAACTAGATTAATGTCCTATAAATTAGTGGATCGTAATTAATTTGCGGTCCACTCCACGCAAAATGAAGCTCCTTTTTAAAATTTAATGACTTTATTTCTTCAAAAGCTATTTCAATTCAATTTACTGACTTAACTTTTCATTGTTTTCTCCCCGCAGTGAACAAGGAGGAGAGGATGGAACGGAATTGAAACGAAAAGTGAACAATGTCCCCGCAGGACGTATACATATACGGCGAGATGATCTCTTGCATATATAGTGGCCAAAAAATGGTAATACAACAACTTGTATCTCATCTCGGTTTCAATTATGTTTCATAAACAATTAATCTGCATAGGTGAAAATGCGAACGAATGTTTTACCACTATTATTCGGACACAAAGAAAACCAAATTCCACCATCATCGCAACAGGTGCGTTTTTTGCCCGTATTTTCCAATCCAATCGTTCAATGATTGATTTCTTCTGTATTGAGGCAGAAGATCCAATCCAATCTACACGGGAGCTAAATTATCTATTTTGCTTATTGGCCATTTGTGATCTAGTTTTTTTCTCATGCAAATATCTAAATGTGTCAAGTAATAAACTGATGATGGAACATTCCGTTGTTTAGTAGGGTGGAACTAATTGGGACGAGGAGAAGAATGGAAGTACAAAAAAACTGCAGTATGTAAATGCATTTTCGGATTCGAATATTTTCCGGATTTTCCCATTTTTTCCCCTCTACTTTAAAATAACTACGCACTTTTCTTCTAAATATTAAGGTTAATGAAAGTATGTTTACCGTGTAGGACATAATTTTTTAGGTAGTCATTGACTCGTTCAATGCTTAAAACCGGATATATTTAATAATACCGAGCACGGTCAATTATCGTATAAAAAAGTCATTAACCAAGCTCATGATTTTCTTTGTGGTATGATTTCTCTCTCACCTCTCGCAATTATTTTAAATATTAAATCTAACCACTTGCCGAGATGACGAATCGCACGCCCTTGTCGATTCGAAATTATGAAAATTTCCTTAATATAGATGCACTTTTTTATATATAGGTTAAGCCCGTCACGAATCCTATTCTATCGCCGGGTCCATTTCCATCTCAGTTCCCACGCTATACGAAAAGAAGAAAACACGGGTAGGAATTATGCTACCCTTTTAATTTAAAAAAGTATGTAAATGACAAGTCGACATTTTATTGATGTACGTATATACATACATAAAAGTTGCCATTTAACAGTTCGACATCGAAGCGACCCCATTTAATTAACACGTCGTTCATTATCATCCCGTAAAAAGAATCCGTCTAATTGTTCCCCGGTGTAAAATAGCTGTCTATCTATTTATCTGTCAACCCTGTAATCCACTCCACTCGCTCCACACGTGGATCTCTTTCTTTCTGTCGGTATAGTTGTTACAATTTTACCAACTTATTTACCTCTGCCTCCATTATTTCCGACCAAAATAAGTGCAAGTAGTTAATAGTAAAAGTAAGTTTAAAGCGGATGACCGAATTTACACCCCAAACTAAACCACGAACCATTATGCTCCAAAATATAATTGTTCCCACATCTCATTCTCGACTTTGATCCTTTAATGAAATGGAAATGAATTCTTCTTCTTTTCCGACCTTTCAATACCCATGCACGTTCGTTCACTCGCTCACGTCAATTCCCATGCCACAAGAAGAAAGACGTGAAAATAAAAATCTTGAACTTGGACATCTTCCTTTCTTTCTTTCTTTATAAAGATGTGTGTGCGTGGTCAGGGTGAGAACTTTTCTTGTCATTGTATTTTATTGTATTGTGATTCACGACAAAAAAAAGTAATTTTGTGGCGAGTCAGATTTTAATTTTAATTTTAACACCACCACCTTCAAAAGACCAATTTCGGTGGTAGGTAATTGGGACACATAAATAGATTGCATTGACCGATTAAAGATGAAAATAAAATTGCCCTGGATTAGTTTTCTTATGAGATATTTTTTATTAACGAATGTGTGTGAGCTTAACATTTAGGATTTCGAATTAAATTTTGAGTCATTCAAATTCCTTCCTCGGGGGGAAGAGATTTGTCAGATTATTCATGAATCGGAATGTTTTTTTTAATCTTGGGAACAGTGGCCGCGGAAGTAAAGGGACAATGTGCCCACGGTTGTTCGATGTCCCCATCATCTCCCCATCTTATATAAACCCTGCCCTCCCCATCCTACAATGGCAATGTCTCCACACCTTCCGCGGCCACTGAGAGAAAATGCCTGCAAAATTTAACTCATTATTGATTGCGATTCGAATGTGAAGGCAGACAAATTAGTGCCGGACAGCGGGTGGGTGTCCCCTCCTCGTCATCAGCGTGTTAAGCAAAGTAGAACCAATTTTCTCAAAACAAACAAACAATGCCGATGACAAATGGAAAGGCGTGAAGAAGCGGACGGTATTCCCCTGACAAATATTTTTTTATTCACGGCGCTTACTGAGCAAAGTTAATTTTAATAAAGAAATCTATTCGAAATGACCTCAAGGAATGTTCTTTTTTAGTGATTTTTTATCTCTAGGAAATTGAAAAATTAGAATTTTCACTAGAGAATTGGACTCGCTGCACATGCACAGGATTTGGAATGTGGGTGGTGTGGTTTACTGTGGGTGGTGTGGGTTGACGAGGCGTGAAATTCTGCCGTGTTTTGTATCCGATGACAATGAAATGGAAAATATTTGGTAATTGGAAACGCGTGGAGAAAGTAGGATGGCATCATGACACGGATTTTTATTCAGTTATGCCACATAAATATTGTGATTTTCGTACTAAAATTGATTACAGATAGGTGCTCGAGAAGTAGGTACTTTTTGGGAAGGATGTCTTGAGAAAGTCTCAATTTCCCCACAAGTAGCCACGCAAGAAGCAGTTTAGTCTTATCATGACATGGATTTTCTTATATTTCGTAAATTATTCAGTTATGCCACATAAATATCGTGATTTTCGAACTAAAATCAATTACAATTTTCTGTGCAAAGTACTTTTTGGCGACGAATACCGTGAGAAAATCTCAATTTCCCCACGAGCAGCAACGCAAGAAACACAAGTCTCATCTTGCCTCAGTTTAATACCTTGTCCTCATTTACAAATCTTACTGGATACAAAAAAACACCACACCTCAAATTAATCCATTTTACTCTAAAATTATGTATTTTCTTGACCATCTTTATCTAATTTACTTAACCCAATACTAAAATAACTTGACCAAAACCCAATCCAACCCAATTTCCCGAATTCATTCTTCCTCTCCTCCTTCTTTCTAAATTGGGAAATAAATTTCATAGAATTTTATAATTTTCTTCCTCGTCATCATCATCATCATTTTTCCAACTACAATAAAATCACCTAAAAACCAACCGAATTAAAAGAACAACTGTCACCATTTCCAAATGCCTAAAATTCCTTCATCCATCTTCATTTCAATCTTTTTGTCACCACCAAACTAAACAAAACTAAACCGAATTCAACCACCTACCCAAACCTAAACTACCCGTCGTACTTTTTACAATTCATAATCCAAATCTCTTTTTCTGCACAATCAGAATCAAATCAAAATCAACAATACGGATTGTAGTAAGACGTGAAACGACACAGGTGCGGATTCCAACTTCCGTGACATGATTATTAAACAGCAACATACACACAACAAAAACCTGCCTTATCTTACCTTATCTTATCATCATCACCATTACATTATCACTTCATTGGTCAACTTAACCCTAAAAATAGAAATAATTCCAAATTAACCCATCTCCCTTTAAAAGAATTACAAATTATTATGCTTTCCCGATCAAAAAAAAATTGACCCAAACAACTCCCAAATAAAATAACTAGGCCGTCTTCTTCTATCACTTGACTCCATTTATCTAACTTAATTTCCAAAATGGAAACTAAAAGTGGAACCTTTTCTGCACCCTGGAGTGTGTCGGACGAGAGTGTTTTTCGACACATTCAGAATTCAGATAATTGCGAACGGGGGAACGATTTCGAGAGAAAAAGTGTGTTCCCAATAGGAAAATAAAAAGAATTCGAATTCTTCATTACACATGTACATACATTTTATTTACACGATCCATTCCATCTCCCCCATTGTCCTCGGCGAAGTATTATTCTATTTGCGGCCGCGGAAGCTGTGGGGACATCTGGGGACATAAACATTGTAGGATGGGGGAGGGATAGGTTTATATAAGATGGGCAGATGATGGGAACATCGAATAACCCTGGGGACATTGTCCCTCCGTCCCCACCCTTCCGCGGCCATTGTTTGCGCTAAGAAGAATACCAAGAAGAAGAAGATGCGATTATCATCGTCGTCATTCTTGGTGACAAATGGTGGCGAATTTGGTCGCGATCCTGCTTAAGCTACGTATTTATAATTGGCTGTAAAGTTAAAATAGTTGTCGTCGGATTGGATTGGATGAGTTTGAAATGGAATTCTTGGTTTTTAAAGCTATCCTGTATTTGGGGTTGCATTAATAATAAAGAAAAGTGAGTGAGTGAGTGCTAGTCATGTGATGAACAAGTTTCTTCTTCTTCTTTTTCTTTGTGACAATGAACTTGTTTCAACAATTGTTTCGGACAATGGAATGGATTCGTTCTCCTTTAAGAGAAGAAATGAAAAAATCGTCTTCCTTCGTCTCCTTCTTCATCACTCATCCCAAATTTTTAGATGGATGTGATGTATAAATAGGTGCTTATTTAGTTGAGCGGGTGAGAATTTGCGCTCATTTATTATAATTTTGGTCGCAATTAAGTAAGCAGAAAGAATGAAGATGATTTTTTAATGAAATTAGTAGAATGAGGAAATTTCAGGAGTAGAAGAAAATTGTACATATTTTCTGAAGCGTTTGGGACAATTTAATGAAGAAAATGATGAGCTAACGAAAAGTTGAACGACATAATTTTATCGGGTCGGATTTTAGGAAACTTTAAAAAGTAGATTTAGTTTGGAAGAAAATTTCAAGAATAGAAAACCGTACATATTTTTTGAAGCATTTGGTACAACTAAATGATGAACTAATTTTAACAGACCGGATTTCAGGAAACTTTAAAATATTGGGAATCATTTTTTATGGAACTTCGGTCTAAAATGTCACGATTTTTAACCGGAACTCAGAATCTTTATCATTCTCTCTTCCCACGTGTCTGAAATTATTGATTGATTGATTCTCATATTTCTTCTACCTGTGACCGGCTTTCATTCGCACGGGTACATTTTTTTGCAAAAATAACGCCTCGATTGATGCCACTTATGTACCCGTACATAAATTTACTCTCATCCTCTTCTACGCACCCATTGTTTGAATGTGAAAAAAAATCAGGCAATTGAGCCGTACACATGTACGTATTTACAAGTTCAGGTAGCCTAAAACTACCCAGTGAACCAGATGCTACTTAAAAGACGCCGAATGTTGAGGGATTGTTGCTAAAATTACCTCAATTTAGCTCATGCAGTGTCCACCACCCTAAAAATAGGTGTCATCATCACCACCACTACCAGCTTCTGCATAAATAGCGTCCACCTGCCAAATCCTGACGACAGTCAACATCTCGTCGACATTATCATCGTCTCAAGTTTTAGATAGTAAATATTTGGAAGAAGAAAAGTGGGGAAAATGAGACGAATCATCTCTCTCCTCGTGGTGGGGTGTTGTTGTCTCGTCGTGGGTGTGGCTGCAGGGAGCAGTTCGCCCTCCTCCGCGGCCTCCTTCGTCTACTCAGCGGGGAGAGGGAAGGCTGGAAAGCAGTTGTCGGGTGGCAGTGTCTCGTCGCCATTAGTGTCGTCAGTCGGCGGAGGAAATGGCGGTGGGGTGGCGAGCAGTAATTCCTTTCAGACGGCGTACGTAGAGCCGAGAGGGGATTACGGAGGGAGTGGGAGTGGTTGGGGGGGAGGTGGTGGTGGTGGGGGCGGTGGGGGAGGGGGTGTCTACCATTACGCGATACAGCCACATGGTGGGGGTGGTGGTGGGGTAAGTTGCGATGACTTATCGACGTCTTTATCAAGAATGGAGTATAATTCGTGATGGGTTATCATCTCTCATCTTAGGGCGGCGGAGGCTGGGGTCCAGCACCGATTTATTACCAGGAGGATGAAGGCGGGATAGAGAAGGGTCTCCTGGGATTACTAGGATTGACCGGGTTGGGTGGACTTAAGGGTCTCTTGGGGTTGGCGGCCTTGTTAAAACTGCTCCTCCCCCTTCTCCTCTTGTTCATCCCCCTTCTTCTCCCCCTTCTGTTGGCGAAGGCCGCGTTATTGTTCGCGTTACTGCTTTTAATTCCAATTCCAGTAATTTTATGACGATTTTATCCATAAAATCTGGTCATATTTTTTTATCTTATCACACTTTTTTGCTTATCTAAATCCAGGTAATCACGCCGGGTCGAAGCATCAATAGCAAAGAGAATAATGAAGTCACGGCCAAATCCATGCTTCAGGTATTTCATTCATTCATTAACTGTGTTTACAAGTCGTAAAATTATTAATTCCCAAACAATGCAATTCTCTTATCAGGACACGCTGGGTGACCTCATGACTAAAATCCCGACCGATTTGAGTCACATAATCGGCAAGATTAAGGACTCTGAATGGTTCCGGGGTGCATTTTCGGCAATGTCGAAGAAGGAAAAAAAGTCCATGAGGGATAAGGATGTCGTCAGGGCGTCAGAATTGGCGACGAATTCGATCACTTCGTCTTCATCGAGTACGAGTAATGCTGCCAACAATGCTAACTCTCTCTCCACCACTGCCAACAGTTAGTTAAGAGTGGAATTATTCTCAATTTTTTTTTAATTTTCGAAAAATTAGAAGAATTTCATATCGAAAATATTTCCTATTTATTTTTTCAATAATTTTTTTTTACCAAACTTTTTATCACAAAGCAGAAAAAAATTACAAAAAGAGAGACACGTTTTAACACAATTTTAAATACGACTTTTACTCCAATATGATACGAAAAACTGACAATTTTTATGTACAACACAATCCAAAGAAAAAAAATACGACAAATCGACAAATTTTTTAACTTTACTGACTTTCAACTAAATGTAAATGACGATAAATGACGAGCTTTTTTATAGTTTTGACTTGTGGTGCAAGGTGAGAAAATTGGTTAAAGTTACTTTTTAATTGTACATTTTACCATAAATAACTCGACGGACTAACTTTAATTACGATTTTTTGGGGAATTTGAGATTTCAACTTGACTCTTAGGATTAGACTCGGACTAATACTGGTATTATAGTATATTTATTTACATAAATACGTATTATTATGACGAAGAATTTAGGAAGACTACACAAATTAAACTATTTATGATGATGATAATGGACTTTATGATGCACATATACACGCACAAACACAATACTCAAATTAATTATTTAATTTTAGAAGATTGTAAGTAAAGATTAATTATGTAATTATTTAACATCCATTTGTAATGGATTGTGAAAAATGATGAGAAAATCGCGAAATAAATAAGTTTCAGAAACATAATTGTTTTTTATTAATCAAAGAACGGCTCATGCATGCATTTCATAATCGTAAGTGTGTCTACTAAATATTGGTAAATTGACAACTGAAATTTATTAAAATAAATTGTCGGCATCGAAAGAAACAAAATTACAACAAATGAAATGAGCTAAATTTAAGCAAAATTTAAATAGTCTTTATTAAATCTTTGTTAATATAGTATTTTTTAAAAGTATGAAAAGTTTTTGGCACATACATATTTATGTCAAATGCATTTTAATGCAGAATAGTTAACATTTTTAAATTCATGATAAATATAACATTTCTTAAACTATGTACTTATCCTTAATAGTTAATTAGTTAATTTAAATGTAATGATTTTCAAGTCCAGTTTTCCCCATCATCTCTCCTCCACTTATTAAAGTGTAGTGTACGCCTACAAATAATTCTAATATCCGAAGTAGGTAGCATAAATGTAATATTTTCATGTCCAGTTTTCCCCATCATCTCCCTATTTCTACCTATGATAAGTGACTTATCAAAGTGAAAACCCACAAATAATCCTAATATCCGAAGCAGGTAACAAAGTAGTATCTTTTTAATATATATTTACGAGGTAATAAATGCAGCAAAAGTATTATTTTGAAAAAGGTAATAGCTCAAGCTTTTCCGTTTGTATGCAAATGTGTACTGGCAAAATTTCATGACTTTTTTTGAGTGACTGAAAAATTTCACATTTTCCTGACACGTTTCGAACTCCCAGGCTTATCGTCATCCTTCGAACCATCCTCGCTGCTTGTGGGACTCGATTTTCCACACGTTTTGATAATATTCTTGATCTCGAGGGGCAGCGAGGAGGATGACGATGACGACGATGAAGAAGAAGAGCGTCGTCCCCCGCTTTTTTTCGTACCACGACCAACACCACCTTCATTCTTCTTTTGCAGTTTTCTTAAACCTCGTTTCCGTTCATTCCTCCGCTCGACGAAGACCTTTTTTACGGCCGTTAATTCATCCGAGGTCAACTCACCGGCATCCTCGACCCGATAATTGTACGGGTCGAGGCCATCCGCCTGATTGTTCTTCATCCAAGTGATGGCCCCTAAAAAGTCGAGTTATTTAATTAGTTAATTAATTATTAATTGGGTTAAAATCTAGTATGTCTTATCATTACTGATAATCGCTTCTAGTTTGTTAGGGTCCAATGGAGTACTTCCTTTCCTCCCGGAAACCGTGCTGTTCAAAATGTCCTCATTGGAGAAGAAATAGTCAAACAAAGCGTTGGATGCTTTACCCAATCCCATTTTTATTTGAGAGAAACCTTTTGCCCAAGCTGGGTGCTCAATTTCCTTATTATTCACGATCTGGGGGGAGAAATAATGTTTAGTAAATTTGAATAATTAGAGAAGATTATTGTCAAATTGCTTACAATGGGTGGCAAAGAGGTGCGACGTGGCGGACGGTTTATTTTGCGACCGGTGTCCTTGGATGGGCCGGGAATTTGAGGTTGTTGTTCAAGCGATGCAAGGTTTACTTGCTGAGTTTTAAGAAGAAAAAATTGGGCTATCGAGGTGGATAAGATTTAAAACCACTCATTACCACTTACCATTTCCGGCCATGCTGGTACTGCTGCAACTTCTTCCCGTTGTGTAATCGGAACATGGATCGAGCTCCAGTCCGCCTCGGTCAAACTGCCCAAGTCTGAATCAGAAATGGTCGTCAATTCATCCCCAAACGGTGTCAAGGGTGAATTGACTATCGGCTCGAACAAGTCTGGACGGAAATGAAGGAGCAGCTGTCCATGTAAAGAAGAGGAGGAGGTCGTCGTCGAGGAAAACGAGGTCTGTGTCGACCCCGAAAAACTCGGACCTATCAGCGTCATCATCGTCGTCGTCGTCGCGATAACCGGTACCGCGGCTAGATCTCTACGACACACGATAAGCATACTCGATAAGCATACTTACCATAATTTGCAAAAAAAAAAATTCTTACGTCATCTCAATATCCGCCATGCCACTTTCTGGCAACGAAGCCTGGCCTTGGCCATCTTCTTCCTCCTCTGACTTTGATAACTCCAGTTGTGCCAAAAATTCGAAAACTATTTCGCCCGTTAGTGTGTCAAAGGGGCAATCTCCTCCCCAGACGCCCAAGCCCCAGCACGTTTCACAATTACAGATTCTTTCCGGTAATGGTGACGACGACGCCTCATTCGAAACGATCGGTTCAGTGGTCGTGGGCACTAAGTCGTACAGTAATTTCTTGTTATATCCAAATTGTGGAGGAGACTGCGGCGATGACAGGTGCGGAACGATATCGACGGGTTGAAACTTGGCTAATATGGTGTCACTACAAACATAGCTGTTTCTCCTCGCCCTCTGTTCCTTGACGCCCTTGCTGCTCGATGAAAGTTCACCGTAACCCATGATGCCAGCAAGGTATCGATAAAAACCTCAATTTGTTTAGTTGGCTCCCTTATCGCCACTTCTCCTTCTCAAGAGTCAATCCAGGTGTGTTAGCTAAGAGTGGATCGTGAAATATTCTATATCTCCGCCACAGAATAAATTTCCTCGGTGATGATGAATCCTCATGAACCGTTCATGAATGGAGGAATGCACGGCCCAATTTCCACTTCCACTGAAATGCTCCAACCTTACCACGTAAATATGCAGCTTGTCCAAGGAGTGCGAAAAGTAAAATGGCGTGTTTGCAAATAATATGCAGACGTGCCAAGTGCACAATGGGATTCATGTAATCGCATGTACACCCAAGGTTGAAGAGGTTGAGGAGAGAGGAAAAAAACGGGTTGGTTAGGCAGTAGCACAGCGTCATGATCTCATGGAGGAAAAACTGGGCGTCTCTGCAGTCATCTTCATATGTTAATACCTATTTAGTTTATTCAGCTTTCGTGCTATGTTTGCTGTTCATGAGGAGAGAGACATGTGTATGCAAGTATTCATTCGCGAATTTTAGTACAGACAGTATGGATGGATATGCGAATCCGAATTGGCATTTGAAACGCCATACATGTACGTAGCTGTATGGAAGAAGCGAGCTGTTGGCAGATTTGCCCTCATGAGTGGTTAAATTAGCACGTTGATGTGACATGGTGCTATGTACATTATTGTGCATAATGTATGGACAACGAACAACGACGCAACAGCAGCCGAAGTTTGTCTTGTGATGCGAATAAATCTCTGGTTGAAATTGAAATTGGTCATGACGCGATGCAAATAAAAAGACATACGTGGCTGGTTATATATCTACAATACATACGTAATATGTATGTAAATATCGACACTGATTTAGTACCGAGTTGACATCCATCCATCCATATTATTCTCATCTCATCCTAGACAAATTCTCATCTTCGCCAATGAATGAATGCCTCAACAGGATTAACTACTTTACTTGGTAAACTTTAAATGATAATGGATTTCTGGGAAATATTGATGTAGTTGGAAGGATATTGGATATGAAGCATAAATTAATGTTACTTTGTAAATAGCAGATGTAAATAAATATGTATCCAACATGAATAATATTTTGTCACTCGCTGCTCCATGATTTTGCAGAGTTTTTAATGCACCCTTGTTGTTGTTGAATTGGAGAGAGGATGCAGATTACATTTTATCTCGACGGATGAGAGAATAATAAAATAAATATTTCGTTTATCATCATGCATCGCTGGAGGACATTCCAGTCAAGTGGTTTGGCTAAAACGTATGGATGGATGGATGGTGCTTATTATTTTTGCAATGAATATACAATTACGCACACAGGGAAATGTCCAACAAAAAGAGGATGATAAGGTGTCAATGATTGATCTGATGAGAGAAAAGACATTGTTTTTGAGTCGGTCGTTCAGTTCGTTCACATTCAAAGTATCGAATTGAATGCATTTGTTTGAAATACATGAAAATAAATGGAGATTATGTACTTTGGTTGGTATAAAATTTAATTTATGTAGTTTCTAAAAAATAGTTGAAAAGGTACATACGTTTTTTCTTTCCTTTTGGAATTAAAGGCGATTATTAGGAAGAAGTTGCTCATATATTTTGCTTGTCATGAAAGGTACACGATTAACAAGGTCTCAACATTGTCACTAATATGATTTACGTGTCGTTGCCGTTTCAATATTCCTCGTCGTTTTCGTCACCTTGGTCCAGAATAAGGGGATGACGGCCCGGATGAAGATGATGATGACTTGTTCATATTTAAATGTCGACTATGTTGGTATCTCTTCTCGGTGAAGACTTTAGTCTCAATTTTTTCCTTGTCCTCTTTTGAGGGGAAGACGTTACATTCGTCGAAGTCATTGTCCCAGTGAAGGACCAAGTTTGCATTGCCTTGATTTCGTCGCATCCATTCAACCGCTCGAATTATGGCGAGTTTCTTGACCGGGCATAATTCCGTCGTTCCATTTTTCCCGTTTAGCGTACACTTTTTGATTTCTTGGTCGGAGAATAAGGCGAGGAAAAGGATCCAGGCAGCCTTCACGGGTTCAGCCTCTTCCCAAGCTTTTTTCCACTTTTCGTGCTCTACGAGGAGACCGTCGATGAAGATGAAGGAGGATGACCAATTGGGGAGGAGCGTTTCCAAAAACTCTTCTGGGAAACGGTAGAATAATTCCTCCAGTTCGCCAAATTCGTAGATTGGGGCGTCTCTCGCGACGGGGATGAGGGGTGGAAGGGCCGGATGGGGGGAGAGGGAGGAGACAGACCCGCCAGGGGATGAGGCCCGGTCATCAGATGTATTTGAGGTTCGGTCGAGATCGAGGAGGTTATTTTGCGAGTCGGAATCACCTTCTATGAGGACATTGTTACGATCTAGAAGAAATTAGTCAGCACATTCAGTAAGGTTATCGATGCAGATAAGTAGCGAAAAATGGGATTAATATTTTATATACCGAATCTGGGAGCTTGTCTCTTCCGGTTTTTCCTATTTGCCTGACTCCTTCGCTCTGTAAAGACTTTTTTCTCAATCTTATCCTGTTCTTCTTTACTGGGGTGGACGTTATGTGAAGGGATCGCAGGATTGAAGAGGTAAGGATCCTGCTCCTTATTTTTCATCCAACATGACGCCCCTACAAATGACCCATTTTATTCAAACTTTTTCCCTGCAAACTAATATTTATTAAAAACTTACTCAAAATCGCCAGCATTTTTACTGCAGATAACTCCTGCGTCTGATTTTTCCCATTCAGCGTACAAATTCGCATTTCCTCCTCCGTGAACAAGGCTTCAAACAGACATTTCGCCGAGTTGATAATGTCACTCTCGTAAAACGCTAAAAAATCATGACTCGTTTAACTCCACTCTTTTTAATTATTGAAGAACTGTTAATTAATTAAACTAACCTTTCGCCCACGCCTTCCTCGACACGCGATGACCATCTACAAGCTGCGAACAGTTCCAGAAAAACATATAATTATAATTAAGTCGTAAACAAACTACTTAATTACATTAAACTTTTCACTCACGATTGGCACGTTTTGCACAAAATCTGCAAACGCCTCCCGAACTTGTGTCTCATCCCTTAGAGAAAAAGGTTTCGGATTTGCCGACCGTGGAAAATACTTTTGCAACACGAGCCTCCTCAGCTCATCTTGTCCGTACGGAAATTTCTGCGGGATGGGTGTGCCGCCCCCACCATTCTTCATATTTCCGTTATATCCACAGTGATTATTCGATCCCATATTATTATCGTTGCTATTTGTCATCCCCTTTTCCAGGGCGAATTTCAATATGCGACAGTCTGCCGAGAGAGGAAAGAAAAGTTAAATAAAATACAATGAAATGACACACATTAAACATGACACGACATGGATGATGTTGATAACCAAACGTAATCTTACTCAGGGGCGAACGAACATATAATTACATTTGATTATCTAAACTACCCTAACTTTATTATCTTGTAAAATGATTATATTATATTCTTCTTACTGCTATCCACCAAGACTAGAGATTTTCCACCGCTGGAATTATTATTCGTCGCCGAATTGGCGTCGCCGCAACGTGTCGTTAATTCGTCCCTAGGAGTGGAAGACGCACGGGGGGTTTGGCGACTGTGGGAGGAATCCATGTACCCAATAATATAATTATCTTGTCAGGGTCAATTTAATTTGAATAAATTAATCGGCACTAAAATTAGTGAGTTGACAATCGTCCTTCTTTCTCCGGTACTTCTTCGAACATGAAGTCACATGAAGATGACGACGAGTAGTAATTCGCATCAATTGAGGTTTATACATGCACAAATTATTTGTCACTGTCAATAATAAATTGCGTAATGCACGTCGCCCTGCTGTGATTGAACTTTTAAATAAACTACATCATCATCCCACAGATCATAATAATTCCACTCCATCCTAGAAATTACTCCATGGACGAACAACACACACACTCACAGATCTTTTCCACACATTAACATTTAACCAAGGACGAGGAATTAACGTGGTATTGTTAAGTCAGCTATAAAGTTAATGTTGATCTATGTATATGTACAGTCTGGTCGATTTATGTGTACACTGTGGGTTGGGTGGACTGGACGGATGAGTTAGTAATATTTATACACAAATATGCAGAACGAATGGGTGAACGTCAAATATTGACGCTGCAACTTATCACTATTTGGCTTATCAGTCAAATTTTATATACCCCGACTGAATGAAAAGAATGCTGATGCAGATTTATTTCTAGGAGGTACACGTTTTGGTCGTAGTTTCGTCTTTTAGAGAGCTGGCAACCTTGTCGAAAAGAGGTGCCACAGGAGGAATGTGGGTCCAAATTTGCGTTATGATCAGAATTACGAGTCTGATAAGGGGTTGATTGTGGAGGATTATCACAGCTCTAAAAATAAGTCTGGATAAGTGAAGGATAACAAGGATACTATCTTCTTCGAGGGATAGTTGGATGCCCCATGTCAGATTTTGTAGCATCGTCAAGCAAGATTTCTACCAGGTTGGGAATCTAAAAGGGTTGACGTTTACGAAAAGCCACGTTGTTAAAAGAAGCATGTTTGCTTAAGGGTGATGAAAATTCATGAGAGCACGTGAGTCATTCATGCCCGGGGGTCATACATATTTGCATAGGGAAGGAGTGATTGCGTCAAAGATCTCGGTATTCCAATGACGATGTGGAGATGGATGATCTCATGTTTTTTATTTTTTGCAATAGTCAACAACGTATGAAGTTTTTTATTGAGGATGGTAATACCCCATCTGTGTCATGCTAATTAGAAGTATAACAAATAAATAACATCGTTTATCATATCGTCAATGTGACGATGACTGATGATGATGATGCACAGTGATGATTTAATTTAAAATTTAAATTTAGGTTAGAATTTTTCGGATTTAAAGACACATCTGTCCACAGGATTTGTTTTTTTTTATAAATATAATTTATATATAAATATTTGACGGATTGGATTTGGAATAACAAGGCCATATGAATAGGCGCTCTGCAGAAAACAAGGGCACAGTCGATGCGCACACAGGTACGAAAATCTGACCCAAAATCAAACCAGGCAGGAACCAGGTTCTTATCGGTCTTGTTTTTCCATCAAAGTAAGACGCACATGTCCTTACTTTTTGTTGATGTCTAGTTTTGCTTGTTTTGGAGAGGATGGTGTGTCCCCACCCCCACCGGCAAAACTAGTATTTGATAAATTTGCCTGCTCCGGATCGATGTCCATTGGTTCCTTTTTTATGTACGGAGGTGACGTAGGCGCAGATTGTTGACCGCTATGATATGTCATATTAGTGTTGTTGCTGTAGTCGTAATAGTCGACATCGACAGGTTCCGGTTTGACCTCAATTTCTTCAACTTTTGTGATTGGCTCATGCTCATAAACGGGATCTGATTCATATAACGTAGTGTTGATTGGATTGCGAAGTAATTCTTCTTGTTGTAGTTGCAAAAGAAGTTTTTGTCGTCGCTGTTTTGGGCGTTGGTAGTCCCTAATTTTCCGAGAAGTTTGGTACCTCCGTTCGACAAAGACTTTCTTTTCGATTATCATTTTCTCCTCGTGGCTGAGCTGGTGGGTGTGGTAAAGGGTGGCTGCGGGGTCGAAAGAGTAGGGATTCTGATTCTTTTGCTTCATCCAACCGACGGCGTCTGCAAAGAGGAAATTGTTAACAATTTGTCAATTAATGAGTGGTTAAATAATCGCATTTATGCAATAATAAACTTACGAAAAATTGCAGATCTTTTCTGCAAGTTTAGTAGAGATGTTCCATTTCTTCCACGAAGGGTACATTTTTGAATCTCCTCTTGAGAAAAGAGGGCTTTAAATAGGATCCCTGCCGCGTGACAGATATCAGCTTGGACGAATGCTTTGGCCCAAAATTCCCTTGGAATTATAAACCCATCCACTTCCTATATTTATTTTAATTCAAGTCATAAGTAATTTAAATCAAAATTGTTTTAGTTAAATCAATAACCTACTTACAATGTCTTTTGACGCATCCTTATGCAACGGGACGCGAGCCCTTAACGATCTTTTTTCTGCCTTGATGTCTAACTTCTTTTTCAAGATTTGTTCAGGCGAAGTTGGATCGGAATTTAAAATTGACGATGGCGACAGCGAATTATTACTATTAAAAATCTGAAGATTATTTCGTAAAAGATTTGGAGAAGACGCCGTAATGTCAATAATAGTGCCACCCGTAGTCTGATTCTGGAGGGATGACGATACAATGGAAGAAGGAGAATTATTCTTATTAATAAGTGGACCAAGATTTAAGTTTAAGGCTGATTTGGAAGGCAAAATTGGAACGGGTTGTTGGGGGGAAAGTGAAGAGGGAGAAGGCAGAGGGACATGAATAAATGCTCCCCCAACTCCTGCGACGGGAAGGACTAGACCAGTTGAAGAATGTTGTGTTCCTGAAAATGAGCATGAAAACAGTCATCATTATCTTTTTGACCTTCCCAATTTTATGTGTTATATGTGCTGATTGATACCTACCTGGATTGATAAGTCGGATAACTCCGCTGTCCATCATGTGCGGTTGCGGTGGCCGACCCGAATAAGGTTGGAGAAGGTGAGGAAGATATTGTGTAAAATGTTGATGATGCTGTTGTTGGCTGCCCCCACTACTATTTGGACCACCTGGATCACTCCCGGTCTGTTTCTTAGAAGACGACGACGATGACGGTTTGATTATCGGTTGAAATGTATGAATTTTTCTCTCAAGTTGTGCTAATGTTCCTAACGGCTGTACAAGTTTTGGTTCAGACGATGTCGACTTATCAGTTGAAGGATCATGATGGGAAGAATTTCCTTTAGAAGGGTGCATAATTTCTTTACGTTGTTGAACGCTATTTAGAAGAAAACGTATAATTAGTTTCAATCATATCATCAATTTAAAAATGTAATTAATTAATCCTTACAAAGAAATTGGAACGTGTGGATCTGCAGCTGGTTGACTGCTTATCGATTGTGGAGGGAATGGTTTGTGAAGCGGATTCTTAACATGCAACGTTGGGGGGCCTTGCTTGCTGGATTGTTTCTGCATAAAAACGATTCCTCCACCTCCACTTCCGGCTGGAATCGTGTGTTGATGAAGAACCTGCGATCGCGATGGGGATGGTGGCGACGAAACGTTTTTTGTACCCGTACCCGTATTAGCCTTCCAAACTTGTGGTGTGGGGTCTTCCTTTTGTGTTAAAGCTGACCTTGTATTTGTAATGACGGATTTACGCTGAAGATGATGACCACTCCCACCAAGCCCTCTGCTCATTTCACCCATCTGCAGCAGCACCTCGGCCGCCTCTCGATCTTGCATTGTGATCACCATGTCTTCTTCTTCCTCTAAAAGAAATGAAATAAAATAAGAAATTATTACCAATTAATTTCCAAAACGAACGGCATCATGTTCATGTAAAAAATATCCACCTTCCGTAATGTGCACGTTTCTCAAGGCTTCATGAACTCTATCCTCGCCAAAATAATTAAACCCATAGCCCCCATAAAATGGGGGGACACCACCGCCACCACCTCGACGACCCTGATTATTATGATTATGATTCTGCTGCCAACTCATTTTTTCTGTTTTTTTATATTTTATGTATTTTTCCTCCAACACCGGACCGGTGAGTACAATCGGTATTTTTGTTTAACTAAAAAATTGTCACTATTAAACTGAGATTCCACAACTGTCCTTCCCTCTCTATCCCAATAACAAACTGCTGTGATGTGACAACGACAAGTGCTGGATATTATGTGACTACATCTTTAACACAAAGCGTATTCCTACCGTACCCGACCATAAAATTCCATCCATCCATTAGCGTACTCATCATGGATGTATGTGTGGTGAAACATGTACATATATGCATATACGTACTGGGGGTGGTGATAAGGTCACCTACACGGGTTATGATAAGCCTCTCACAAGCAATTAGCCGTGTTGACTATTTTAACAATCCCCACTTCAACTGACGGACTGCCTGATACTTAATGATGATGACCCTATAAAAATTTACAGGACAGAACATGACGAACCTGCTGGAACAAACACATTGTTTCAAGTACCTAAAATGGTCACGTGCGCCTTTGTTCGTATCGTATTATTCATCATGGAATATCATCGATAAGGTAAATACGGGGAAAAAAGTGATGACGAAAGTAAAATTTTTGGATACACAACATTTCGCATTATTGTCGAGTTCCCTTTAAATATTTACTCAAGTTAGTTTTGCTGACATGAAAAAAGTGAATGTTAACATCGCATTTTACTCGAAAAGGGTATGTTTAACGTTTTAGACTAATTAATTATGAATATAAAGTATGTCATTCCAGTATTTAATTGTAATGGTAATATAACGCTAAAAAACTAACATCTGCAATGCCAGGAAATTTGACGCTGGTGTTTGGTACCAACCACATTGCTGTATCTCTCTTAACTAACTGAATAAATTCTGTATTAAATCTTGAATTATATTTAATTATTTATGTACCCACCCACAGCAGAGCTAGACTATAATAGTGAATGGGTGTCCTTCAATGGTATACGGATTTCATCAAGATGCATGAAATATCCACTAATGTTATGTTACATCGTCGACCACAATTTAAGTTAATGCTCCAGTTTAATAAACTCAACTATATTTAAACATCTAACTTATGCCTGGTTGGGTTTGCTTGCATTGTATTTTTGTGTAAATGAATTCACTTCTCATCTCATCTCATGGATATGTATTGTATTTTGCATTATCATCACAATTTCAAGCTTCAATCCAACCAAACCACGCCATATGTACCTCAGAAGAAACAATTCGTAATTGTGAAATTGGATTAGAGCAACTACTGATTACGTTTTAATCAATCATTAAAAAAACGAGATGAACTTGATGAACGATAAAATTATATGATACCGAATTAATTTAATACTACTCCGAAACCGAAATAAAAAAAGTAAATCCCTTAATAGTCTTGGTCTGATTTAATTATTGAAATCCTTGTCCTAAATACTTAAACTCTAATCACTACTACTACATCCACCACCACTAATTAGTGTAACTATTAAATTAAGTAAATCTTAATTACCTTGTTTAAATATGACCGACTTGTTTTCTGTATAAATGCACGTCCACGTCCTCACCAGACCAGTCAAAACTCTCCAGTTGTGGTTTATTTTACACTATGCTGATAAGCCCCTTCTTCTTCTCCTTATCGGTTAGTTATCGTGTCCAGCACAACTTCCTTTAAAAAAGTCTCTTCTTCTTCTTGTCCAGTAATTCAATACTAACTACGCTATTTACAAAACGAGACGATCTCTGCTACTTAACTTTACCAAATCCCGACGTACTTTACAGTAATATAATTACTGTAAAATGAGAACAACTGAATTGAATCTCATACGTATTTTATTAGTTAGAAAGTATATATGCAAATATATGCGACGTGGTTGTCTGTGTGTGCGGAATGATGATGATGGAGTTTGAGCTGGATGGAAGAATCCTTTCACAAAAAAATACATGCGGTTGTTAAACCATACGACTTTAGTCGGATTGTATGTGACTACATGGTCTCAAATACATGGAATATCACACGATAAGAAATGTAGCTCTGTTAGATAGATAGCTCAACTTGCCTCAACTTGGTGCGGTGCACGGGCCTTTCCACACTTAGCACCAGAGCACGTCCACACAGAAAAGTGTGCATCATATTACAATACAACAAATGATCTGAACGAAAATCATTCATTTTATGGGTTATAATTTAATCAAAATAGCGGAAATAAGTTTTCAATTTTTTCACGGCGGTCTCGAAAAACAAAAAAGTTGTCAATTTTTGAAATTTAGTATAGAAATTATGGTAAAATTGCAGTATAGCGGCCTAGCTCGGATTTGACTGAAATTTTTTGTGTGAATACCCTAAGGTCCCATATGCATAAAAATACCTTTTTTCGCGGCGGTTTCAAAAAATAAAATTTCGAAAAATTTTTGAAATTTTGTATAAAAATAATTTTTCTCTTAGATTTTCATGAAAATGGCTTTTGAAAAAGGAGAGCTAGCTAGTAGTGCTACCTAGGAGAGCTAGCTAGTAGTGCTACCTAGGAGAGCTAGCTAGTAGTGCTACCTAGGAGAGCTATCTGGGAGAGCTAGCTAGTAGTGCTACCTAGGAGAGCTAGCTAGTAGTGCTACCTAGGAGAGCTATCTGGGAGAGCTAGCTAGTAGTGGTACCTAGAAGAGCTAGCTAGGAGTGCTGGAAACTAGAAATCTCATCTTACCCCGAAAATCTGATTTTACCACAAAATATTCCTATCGTGTGGGAAACTGAGACAAAGTCTTGAAATTCTCTGGAACATCCAAGAAAAATTTGTATACAAAATTTCAATAATTTATAACTTTTTTACTATTGAATGTTTTTCAAAAAATCTTTCATATTCTTGTTCAGCATAGTTTAATTAGTCTATAAAATCATTTTCAGGAAAATCTGAGGCAAAAAATAATTTTTATACAAAATTTCGAAGCTTTCTAGAAATTTTAATTTTCGAGACCGCCGCAAAAAAAAGTATTTTCTTGCTCAGGGGACCATAATAGGTATTTACACAAAAATTATCAGCCAAATCCGAGCTAGTCCACTGAAATAAATCCGAGCTAGGCCGTAATAATGCAATTTTACCAAAAATAATTTACAAAATTCACTCCCCAATCACTACAGAAGAGACTAAGAACCAGTTCAAAATAATAAATTAAAGAAGGAAGGTTGAAGTTTATTAATTATTTGGAACATTTGTTATAATTTATAATTAATTCTCCAGTATAATTATTCGACTTGAGTAAACAAGAGGAGAGAAAAACAGAACGAGAGTGGGCATGGATGAGTGTTCAAAAGTTGTTTTCCCACGTCCAAAAAGCATCCTCGCGAAAGAAACAGTCTATTCCAAGATATATTTTGTCGTATGATGGAATATGGCAGAACATGCATGAAGATAGCTCGTGTTTGGTCAAACGCCATGTTGCCAAAGTGAGGGCAAGGAGGTACATAAATGATGTCATGTTTTTCATATTTTAGACCACTCATCTCAACATGTGGGCGAAATGGAGTTGTCGTCAATCACTCGGACAGGTAACCCTCTTTTCCGACGACATCATTTATGACTCACCCCTCTCTGTAAAGACAATGATCATGATAGTGCAAAATTTTTATTGTGTGTACCCGATCATAGACATGTAGACCTCATCTAATATCTTGCTCATTTCTCATTTGAATATGGGATTTGGTGAGTGGACTCTTGACTTGAGAGTGGACACAAAAACAACAATACGTACGGAGAAGTTTATCTGTAGTAAGTTAGGTTCATGCGTCAGAAATTCTGTTGATTCGTTATGCAAAGATTAAATACCATACCACGACAGAAAAGGTTGAAGTGGTTAAATTGGCTCAATTAGTGGGGTTGGTTATCATATAAAGTCATGTAATCCCACGACGAGTAAAATAAATTGGTGGGTCAGTAGATGTCTGTATAGAAATTGAGAGTTGGGTGGGTTAAAATTTTTGTAGAGGCGCAGCTGCATACTTAACAAGTCATAAAAATTGATTAATATAGGAATGATAGTTGATCTTTTCTAGGAATCGGCAGGATTTTTTATCTAAACAATTTAGAGAAATAATCTGGACTCATGAACTGACAGAGGGACAGTTAAACAATGTTAGCCACCTAGCTTTCCTAACTTTAGATTTTCTATGAAAATGATATCATTGGAGAACAATTTCAGTTTGCTTATGTTGTGGATTTTTTTAATAACAGAGATAAGGCTTACAACTATTTAGGACGAGTACTACCACCGACAATTCCCATGTGCAACATGGTGGCGGCTAGTTGACCCAAATTTTCGATATCAATGTCTACTTGGTGATGATTCTGTTGTTCCATCTTGGAGCGAATTGTTCCCACTTCGTCATCTGGGAGTGGTCCGGATATTAAATCATTGTTATCATTGGACGACGTGGCGAAACCACCACAGCCGAAAAAGTCATGTAATCCGTCGTCGTCCTCAAGGTGTGATGCATTATCATAGTCATTAAGTCGAGTGGCGGTGCTATCTCCGTTCACATGTTCATCCTGTTTTGGCAGGTTAGGTATATTTCCTGGGAAATTTAGGGTAAAAACATTTACCGACGGATGTATGAGATATAATTTTCAATTGCGTGATAATGATTCTAGAGAACCCACCTGTGGCATTTATTCTCTCCCTTGCTTGCCTCCGCTTTTTGAGGGATCGTTGTTTCCCTTGCTTGACTTTAGGCTCTGTATCTTGGACAGGATCATCAACTTTTTCCTCCTTCGAACATCCCCCTCCACGACCACAGCAGACCTGCTTTCCCTCCCTCTGACTGGCACAACCACTCTTGGCCCCACCATCACTCCTGCAAATCTCGTCCTTGCCTTCGAGGATTTTCATTTGCCCCTTCACCTTTGAACTTTTTCCAATTCCTAATTTTGGAAGCCCCTTGTTCAGTCCCTCTAGCATGACACAGGCTTTACAAATCCGCATTGACGAGATGTACTTGCATCGCTCACATATTCCTTGTTTTGGCATTTTGATTCCTTCTCGAACCGAGAGTTGTTCCCCTGTAGTGGATAAATTTAGTTAATAATTTAGTATTGGCGTTTCAACTATTATAAATCTACTCTATCCTAACCTGAAAAAATTATGTCGATAATCACACGGGGTCGAACCCTCTCCAAATCTTTAATGAATGTTCGAACATGGCCTCGATACGCATTAGGTGAATAGATACACTCGGTGGAAAAATAGTCTAGCTTTTTGAAATAGGCGTACATCACAATTTCCTTTTCGTAAGTGTATTTAAACGGCTTGCAGCGTGGTAGAGTACCTTCAGCACCCTAAAAAACGAAACATTACCAACATTATCATTTCATTACTAAATTGTAATATCTAAACAAAATTTTTATAAAATTTTTGAAATATTATATTTACAGTAGTGATAGCCGTACATCTTTGCAATCGAGCTACATCACCACGAAGTAAATTCATAAAAATCGTCTCCGCCACGTCATCTGCATTATGTCCAGTCACAATTTTATTAGCTCCGAGTAAAACTGCTCCACGATCTAAAGCTTGGCGACGAAAGACGCCACAAAATGTGCAATTATTCTTCTTTCCAACCTGTCAATAAAACATGGCGAATTTTAATATTTCTAAGTTATGTAATATAGTTAAATGACAATAGTTATTAAATTCCCACTTTCACACCTCTCTCACAATTTCGTCCATCGTCCACCCGTACAAATCTTTGTAGGAGAGAATTGTCAAAGGTAACCCATACTCGAGCTCGTTACGTTTCACCGTTTCCAAACTGTCGTCACGATATCCTGTTGATAATTGATAAACACAAAAGTGTCAAAATTTCAAATATATTTAGCTGAATTTCTAAAAGTAACTCATAATCAATACCTGTAATTCCTTCATCCACGGACAACAAGACAAGTTGAAGTCCATAATTGTGTCTTTCATTCAGCAGCTTTAGAATATATGCCAAAACGGTCGAATCTTTCCCACCCGATGCTCCAATTGCGACAGAATCGCCCGGCTTGAAAAGGTCTCCTTTCACAATAGTTTCATGTACTTCAGCTTCAAATGCGGCAAAGAAGCAAGGTTGACAAAGAGCATGGCCAGTTTTTGGGCGCTGTAAATACAAAGATGATAAGTTATCATTGATCAACAAATTGTTTTGATTGTTTTTTTTATTCCAATGTTTTGAATCAAAACTTTGCCAAATTGTTTACCTTCATAGAAGCCTTGTTCCCACATTTGTTTTCGCAGTCTAACGGCATGCTAAGTTCGTTTTATAGCTTATCTGTAAAATTATTTACGTCATATGTCTTAATACTACGAATGATAAGGTGGAAGGATAACCAAAAATACCAAAATTAATTTGCACGTGGAGGAACGATTTCCTCAGGCAGTTCTGCAACTCGCTGACAAAATCGGAGACGAGTAAAAGTGAGATATTTTGTTACTCGATGAAAGTCTGATAGACTTGCACGTCGCAAAGTAATTTTTGATAGATAAATAAATAAATAATTAATTAATTAATAGTTAACTCTTACCTGGACAATTAACCAGTCTAGTTAAGTTAGTAATTTGAACTTAATGCATAATGTGAAATCTTTACTATGCAGTTGGGTGGCCATCAATCAACTAAATTTATAAAAGGTGTCAAATTATTGCAATTTTTAAATATTTTCATTTATTTAATTTCTGGTTTGCATCTTTTTTTTGCAGACAATTAATTATAATATGGAATTAATGTGTCTCTTCTGCTCTGCGCCTATCCCCGCATTGTTACATGAACCCTCACCAACCCAGACGGATAAGACACATTTCGAGCAAATATTCCGATTACTCTCGACCTCTTTATCCGTGGAAGAAGGCGTCGTGACCTGTTGGAACTTTGAAGATGAAGGCCTCCCCTTCTGCCCCCCTTGCTACGACAAGGCCCACTCCTACTGGGCCTTGTCTCAACAAATGGACTCCATTCAGCTCCAAATTACCATGATACTCGAAGATTTTAAAAATATCGTGCGAAATTCTGCAAAAAGAATTAAACAGGAGGAAGGAACAAGTCTTATCGCCCCTGTAAGGTCGACAAGATTCGACAATTTTAGACAGCAAGTCCTCTTCAGTACTGGACAAAACAGGGGGATTTGTTCACGAAGGTTGGCCAAAATTACTGGGCTAGGAGGAGGCAGTGATTCGGCGTCATCGTCGAGTTGGGATGAGCTGTCGAATGATGTGAGTGGCCCACTTGCACCAAACCAACACAATGATTGATTTATAAGATAAGATGTTATATTTTGTCGTAACAGGATGTCATGGATGGATCACCGAATTCTTGTTCAGAACAATCAGAACAAGGTGAAACCGTGCTATCACTTTTCAGTACAAATCATGGCGACATAATATTTAACTGTGAACCTGCACCTTGTACGAATAGTGGAAGTGACTTTGTAAATGAGTGAGTACATTATTTTAGTTTGTCATGATCCAAATTCAATAGGTCATTTTTGATTTCCATGTATTTTTGTCCATGTTTCGCAGATTACTACAAGATCCTGACGATCTGAAGAGTGCTTACAACCCTCAGTGGACAAGATCAATTGATAACATTGATATGTTTGGCTACATCCAAGTCTTCAAACCTAATTCTTCCTTTAATTATTGGAAATGTGGCGCAGACGAGTGTAACTATAAGTTTACGAATGAAGACAAAAATGATCCAAAACGAGCAATGTCGCGACACATTTTGAGCGAACATTATAATTGTAAGATGTAAATTATTAAATAATTAGTGCATCGACAATTAGTCGGTACATACTCGCAATACGAATGAATGATTTTTCTTAATGACTTTACTTATCATATAATAATAGGGAGAAATTGTCCGAGAGGTTGCGGTGTTACATTTAAATCCGAAGCAGAAACGGAAAACCACATTTGTCAAGGATCCAAAAAGAAAACTACAAAAACGTGCAAGAAATGTCAAGTTATTTTCCAAAATCTCAGCCTGCTAAGGGTTCATAAATGTCAATCAAAGGATGTTCCCTTATTAAGTAATTGTGAAACAAGGGATACTGAACATTCATCTTCTACAATGGAAAGGAGACCTAAGAATAAGAAATTGCCCTCAACTTTTAAATGCGAGGTTGAAAACTGTTTACAAATATTATCAAGCAAAGCTGCCCTTCAAAGACATATAGATCTGCATACTAAATCACCGGAAGAAAGGAAATCTACAGTTTGTGAACATTGTGGAAAAAGTTACTCGAAATCCCAGCTAGTGCAGCATTTACGCATATCTCATGGGGTAGGGACTCCATTGACCAAGTTTCAATGTCCTTGGCCAAACTGCACGAAAAGTTTTCCACACTTGACCAAATTAAACCGACATACAAAATCCCATGAACCGAAGAGAATACAAACTTGATCTTAGGCCGTACCAGTATTTTTATATCGCAACATTGTATACTTGTAATGTATGGAACTTTTTAAGATGAAACCAACTGATTTTAATATTTGTATCTAATAAACTATTGTAAGTAATTTATATTTGATTCATATGATTCACCATCCTTTCATGCATGAATAAAGTCATAAATCTTATATGCAGAGATTATAGAATGGTCAATAAAAGACACAGCTAAGGCGTTGTTCAAGTCGGAATATTTATTAGCCACAAAAAAATCTGTAAAACTACGTCTACAAAGCATGGAAATAGTGTTCCAGTCTTTCTCTTCATGCATGGAATTGAACCTAGGCCATAAATACACTACATTTGTAATTATGGGGATTATGTTCAAGCCAAGTAACAACCAAGTTACAGACAAGTTCGGACAGAGACCCTCCAGCTTGTGACGGTGGTGGTTAACAAATTTAAATAATCTGATTTAATTCCATGTTCCACTACACGTAAGCTAACTACTTATTTATCCTAGATGTAAGTAGTTAGGTTACTTTCCGTATTTCTATTCAGGCGCACCAGGATTGTCGCCTTTCACCATAAATGCCTTAAATGTAAGTAACCTAACAAATATTAGAGCGTTAGAGTTGTAAGCCAATTATTTTTTTTGCAAAATTTATATTCTATTTTACAGTTAAATATAATTAAGGATTCCATTTTGGTTACAGACTCGACTACATTTACAAGTTGTAGCGGCCCCCATGATTTTGCAGACATTTAATTTTACGATTCTACGGTACGCCTCCAAGTACCATTTTTAACGTTGACATTGTCCCAAACAAATATCTGCAAATTATTATATATTTATCATTTGTACTCATTCTTATTAATATTAAAACAATTATTTACTTACCTTCAAATTTCCAAATTTTTGAGATTTTCGCCCTTCGTATGACAAAATTTTTAAACGACTTCATCATCTGTAATTAAAGTACTGGAGAGTTAAAGCTTGAAGTTTGTAATTAAATATGCTTGCTTACATTATTATGAAGTTTTAACATTAATATATTTAATATTTCCAACCAGGACTTCGTGACTCGGCCAGAGAAATAAAAAGAAGGGGAGGATATCGAAGGGATGGAATTTCCTGGCTGTTGTGCGCGTTAAAAAATCTTCGATCAATAATCACAGCATACAAGATGCGGGTGGTGGAACTGACACCCGGGTAGTATCCAGCTTTTGGGAATTTTTAGCCCAATTTTGTGCTATGCAAAGCTTTCTCTGCTTTCTCTCCAAACGTCAACGCTCCCATGAACTCGCAATTTTCCCCTTAAATCCTGACCTCATTGTTTACTCATTATGCAATTATAATTAATCTATGACAGAACAAACGGTTATATGTATGTAAAAGAAGTTTGATGTAAGAACCCATATGCTTTTTAGTCTTTAGTATGATTTATTTATTTCAGTCTCATCTTATATTTTATTGTCGCGTAGTATACACATTAATAATATTCTTTTTACATGAACTTAACTTACTATATTTCATTTCATAACTTATTCAAATATTTATTTCAGCAAAGTTAAAATTAGTTGAGTGTGAATTAAAATTCTATAAAACTAACCATTATTTTTATACAATCTACAAAAAAGGTGCTCTTTTTCTCCCATTTGTAAACTTCATCCCTTTAAATCTATCATATTTACACGCACAAATAATTAAAATTAACAATTCCTGAACAAAATAACATCCCAACAAGACTGGCAATTCTATAAAGTGAAAATAAAATACTGAACATTTTTTTCAACAATTTTTATGTACACTAAAACTTCTTACTTACGCTACAAAACAATACAGAAATACTTTGGTGGATGGATAAGCAATCTAAATGTTAAAAAACCAAGCTCGATTCTAGAAATCTTCAAAAAGCTGAAGTTCCTCATCCGGGACGGTTTTAGACCTCCATGATTCCAATTCTGGGTAGTCGTCAAAATTATGAGTGTCCCCTTCCGACGATACTTGAGGAATGATGGGTGGCTGTGTAGGAACAAAAAAATAAGTGAAAAATTGGCAAGGTACATATTTATGCAAATTTTAGCACAATTCACTCACCGGCAGTCTACGGTTGAGCACATCATCCCAATCAAAATCTCGGAACCAGCGATGTTTCTTAATGTCATCGACACCATTCTGGATGAAATAACGAATAAATTTGATATTTCAAAAAAATTATGAAGTTACTAAATTCTGGACAAACCTTCATGCTCCCCAACCGTTTAAATCTGTCAGGTACGAGAAGTTTCTTCATGAGATCTTTTCCTACTGGATTGATCCACTTCGGCCAATCGATTTTCGCCTCTAAAATCTTTTCATAAGTTGAAAAATTGTTGTCATCGAAGAATGGGGCGTAACCGCAATGCATCTCGTAAATTAGAACGCCTGAAACGCATAAATAGTAAAATTGCAGTGAAATGACACAATTTCAACCCATAATTGACATACCTAATGCCCACCAATCCACGGCCTTATTATGACCTTTTGACTGTATAATCTCTGGCGCTAAATATTCCGGAGTTCCGCACAGCGTCCACGTTCTAAATTGTAAGTATTAAGTAATTTAGTAAATATGAAACACATCAAAACTTGACATACAAAAATTACCTGTTTTTCAGAAACTTTGCAAACCCAAAATCCGTCAATTTTAAATGACCGTCTCTATCAATTAACACATTCTCTGGTTTCAGGTCCCGATAAACGACACTCTTTGAGTGCAAATATTCCAACGCCAGTACAATTTCGGCCGCATAAAAGGCACCTATTGCAAAAAAAATCATACATCTGCCTCTGCATCAAAAAATTTGCGAAAAATAAGCTTACACGTCGAGCTCGGAAATTTTCCAGCCGATCTCAAATATGAGAATAATTCTCCTCCACAGACATAATCGAACATCATGTAAATGTTGAACTCATCTTTGCCATGCCACGTCCTAAAAACATGAATAAAAAAACCATCAATTTTTTCCACTTAATTAATTCCTTCGCCCCGAAGAAAACTGAACTACGCATTGTGGACACAAATAAATAAAAATTCATCTCATGCACGAAACTAATTCATCATCGTCCATCATTCCATTCCACAAAATTACACGTAACGTATAACCACAACCCATCAACGCTTTTGGGTTGCTTGCTTGCAAATATTTCGCAGAAGCAAGACTCAACTCAACCACATGCCAAAACGAGACGCAGAAATAACAAGACCTTTTATGGCACAATTAAATTTATCTCAGGTCTTCACAGTAAATTGGAAATTCGACAAGATCCATTTGCATGAAAATATATTCATATGAAAACACATTCGCGAATTTTTTCGCAAATTCATCTACATACATACGAATATAATTGCAATAGGAGGAAAAATTGGTATAAATATAATTTTCCGTCTCAAACTCTTTGATTGACATGGTTATCTTTATCACATTGATTATCTCTCGCTCCGACTTGTTTATGTTTTTCCTGCAACTTTTTGGACATAAAGATTTGACAGGACGAGTTTCACATTGTCAGTCTTGCTGCCTGTCAATACGTCGACGTGACTGGGGACATGGTGTCGTCAAATTGGCAGTCGCCTCGCCACTACTACTTATTTGATGGGCATGCATGCATAATAAATAGTCTCGTGTTTTATTACACTAATTCCACATTTAGGAAACTTAATACCTCAAAAATGCAAAAAAAAACTTATTACATGTTCACAATAAAGGGATGATGGACCGCTTGCAAAATGTTTTTCTCGTTCTTGACATGATCCACCTGTGAAAAATATGAAAAAATATGTACAAATATGAAATTTATTAAAACTTGACGTAAAAAATTACCTGCTTCAGTCGGATGAGGTCGGGCAGGGCCAGAATTTTGAGGGCGGAAAATTCCAAGCTGTCCTTTTCCTGGGGGTCAGATAAAATATTTCAGGTCACCGAATTGATTAATTAATTGCAGTTTAATTTACCTGGACGAGAACAACCCTTCCGAAAGTGCCAGTACCTGCAAATGCAATGCAAATAGAAGAAGAAATGCAAATTTATTAATAATTTTTTCACACGGACGACCTAATCCCGACCTGGTTATCATAACATAACTCGTAACATTTCCCATTTACTTTGCATTGCACAGCTTGGATTATTTTTTTGGCAAATGTGACCCGAAATCGGTGTCAGTGTCTCTCTCTCTGTGCGTCATCAGAAGGAAGCAAAACATGTCCACGGACCATTAGTTCAAGACCAACAGTAAATAAATATAGTACGCTCTCGTACGTACGTACGGATAAGATGAGCACACTTTTCTACCAAAAAGCTTTTCAAAATGGGAGAAAATGTCAATACTTTAAAAAGTTTGTGCAGCTGTTGTGTTACTATTTTTTAGCATCCCTAAAAAGATTTTTTCACGGTCATCGTGACCTTGTCTCGTCGTCGGGGTTCAAGTCTTTTAATTCTCAATGTTTTAAACGAAATATATTTAAATGCACAATTTTTATTTTGGGATGAAGGCAAACAAATATCAAAACAAAGCAGCAAAAATATTACTCCTTGGTTTGGTTTGGTGACGTAAAACAACAAAGGTTGACTTGACGGGTCCATCAATTTCTAAAATGTTTATATACATCAAAGCTAAACCCACGTAGGCAGAAAATCTAGTTGTATATGTAACATTTAATTTTTAATAAACCAAAATTTAATCAGT